>NC_135954.1:19641815-20248481 GCF_053455715.1 Rhinoraja longicauda
TCTCTCTCTCTCTCTCTCTCTCTCTCTCTCTCTCTCTCTCTCTCTCTCTCTCTCTCTCTCTCTCTCTCTCTCTCTCTCTCTCGCATTTGTGACACACACTGAACTTTTTTAATCGTTTATTATATTGTTTACGGTGTACTATGTTTACATATTCTGTTGTGCAGCTGCAAGTAAGAATTTCATTGTTCTATTTGGGACATATGACAATAAAACACTCTTGACTCCACAATCTTGTGCTCTGCCATTCTTTCCCTCTCTCTCCTGATCCACCATTCCCTCTCCCTCTCTCTTTTGATGAACTTGTAAGCTCATGATCAACATAAATAGCTCAGTAAAATGGCGCAGCAATTAATCAACAATTATTGTATGCTGCAGCTCACTAAATGCTCTAGAACCCTCCAAAATTGATGCAACTGGAAAGATAAAATCTATGAACAGCTCACTAACATCAATTTTGGTGTGTTTCAATGCAAAAATTAGTCTTTTACTGGTATTTGTTTATTGGCATTGTGCAGAGTTTCTAAACAAAGCAGTTGTAACAGATTTATTTCCCCCTGCTGCAGATGGGGGTAGTTATATTCTCTCTGGAGATCATACCGTGTTGAACATTTGTGAAAAGGTTGCCAGAAATAAGATAAACTATACATTTTCCATTGAAACTATGATTGACCCTGACACAGTAGTTTTCTCTGGTGCTGCTTCTACATGACTCTGGAGTGAGATGCTTTCTGGACTTTTACTGTCCCCAGTTATTCTAAGTTACCATTCTGATCCAGTGATACCATAGGGATCCCAGTAGATTGCAATGCATGCAAAGCCATCTGTACTTAGATTGCAGAGGATGGAACTGCAGGTGCTGGTTTACACCGAAGATATACAAAAAATGCTGGAGTAACTCAGGGGGACAGGCAGCATCTCTGGATGGAAGGAATGGGTGACATTTTCGGGTCGAGACCCTTCTTCAGACTGACAGTCAGGGGAGAGGGTGAAATAGAGATATGGAAGGGTAAGGTGTGAAAACGACGAGATCAAATTTGAGAGATCTTAGTTGTCTAAGACATTATTAAGGCACATCAAGTCCGAGCAAATTTATAACAAAGCGATTGATAGAGAAATGTCTGTCAAGCATATCCTACCATCTTTCGCTAAGTTCACAGCCTTGCAGATCATGACTGTCCAAGTATACAGCCTAGAACTCCTTACATGTGGTGAGGGTATCTGCCACTGTCATGCGGTAACACAGTAATTTTCAGACTTCATCATCTCATCTCATGAGGGCTTGTATACCATAACAGGGATGTAATGCTGAGGCTCCAGAAGGTGCTGGTTTGGAATATTGTGAGTAATTTTGGGAATCGTATCTGAGGAAGGATGTGCTGGCTCTGGAGAGGGTCCAGAGGAGGTTTAAAAGAATGATCCCAGGAATGAGTAGGTTAACTTATGACGAGCGTTTGTCAGCACTGGGCCTGTACGCGCTGGAGTTTAGAAGAATGAGGGGGGGACCTCATTGACTCATACAGAATAGTGAAAGGCTTGGATAGAGTGGATGTGGAGAGGATGTTTCCACTAGTGGGAGAGTCTAGGACTAGAGGTCATAGACTCAGAATTTTAAGAACGAGATGAGAAGAAATTTCTTTAGTCAGAGTGTGCTGAATCTTTGGAATTCTTTGCCACCAAAGGCTGTAAAGGCCAAGTCATTGGATATTGTTAAGGCAGAGATAGATCGAGTCTTGATTAGTGCAGGTGTCAGTGGTTGTGGGGAGAAGGCAGGAGAATGGGGTTAGGAGAGAGAGAGAGAGAGAGAGAGAGAGAGATCAGCCATGATTGAATGGCGGAGTAGACTTGATGGGCCGAATGGCTTAATTCTACTCCTATCACTTTATAATCTAGTCTTCTCACCAGTTACTTCAACTCTAAAGATAAGGAAAACAAAATGGGGCCTGATCAAAAGAAATCTGGTGGCAAAGTACCTAATTAAATAAACTCATCTTGAGGGAAATGTAGAGTTGCAGGGATTTCAGGAAGGGGAGTATTGAACCTGTGAGCTAGACTGAAGGACTTCAACAAAGGATGAAGAATCGACTGTGGGGCAAAAGCAGTGTGGATAGTGGGTAAAGGTGCAAATAACTTTGAGATGTGTAGGTTTTGGGAGCATGGTACGAGAAAGAAGAGTCATAAAGGACTAAATCTATTGATCAATGGATCGTTGGAATATCCATAAGCTGAAATCAAGGTGTTTCAGACTTCAGGAAATGTGTATCACTGCTATCTTGCTATTGAGGGCGTGCAGCGTAGGTTCACTAGGTTAATTCCCAGAATGGCGGGACTGTCGTATGTTGAAAGGCTGGAGCAATTAGGCTTGTATACACTGGAATTTAGAAGGATGAGGGGGGATCTTATTGAAACATATAAGATAATTAGGGGATTGGACACATTAGAGGCTGGAAACACGTTCCCAATGTTGGGGGAGTTCAGAACAAGGGGCCACAGTTTAAGAATAAGGGGTAGGCCATTTAGAACGGAGATGAGGAAGAACTTTTTCAGTCAGAGAGTGGTGAAGGTGTGGAATTCTCTGCCTCAGAAGGCAGTGGAGGCCAGTTCGTTGGATGCTTTCAAGAGAGAGCTGGATAGAGCTCTTAAGGATAGCGGAGTGAGGGGGTATGGGGAGAAGGCAGGAAAGGGGTACTGATTGAGAGTGATCAGCCATGATCGCATTGAATAGCGGTGCTGGCTCGAAGGGCTGAATGGCCTACTCCTGCACCTATTGTCTATTGTCTATTGTCTATTGTATATATTGATATTAGACTGCATATTTGCACAATAACTATAAAGTTGATTTTGCACCAATTTTTAGTTGCCTTCTCTGATTTCACAGCTTTGCTGAACTGATAGGAATAAAAAGGAAATTGGTTTGGAGTTATCATGCACAATATTAGTAATACAATCCATCTTGAAGGATTAAAGGGTTGGTTAATCAAAGATGACAGAAACCTTGTATTGATAATAAAATCATAAATACAATAGAAGATTGGTTGGAGTTTAAAGCTTGTCACAGAGGATTGTTGGTTCATTTTTCATAGATGTTTATGATCTCTTTCAGGAAGTCTTATGAATTGTGATAATTTATTAGAGTGGCATTGGGTCTGGTACATTAAAAGCTGCTCCAACTCATTTGCCGGGTGACAAGATGTAGTCAGGACGTACGTTGGCCATTCAGTCCCTCGTGCCCTTTGAACTGGCTGAACTGCACAAATAACAGCGGTGCAGCGGTAGAGTTGCTGCCTTACAGCGCCAGGGACCCAGGTTCAATCCTGGGTACGTGTGCTGTCTATATGGAGTTTGTATGTTATTCGTGTGATGGTGTAGGTTTTCTCCAGTTGGTTAGTGACTCTCGTGATTCCTGTGGGGGGTTGGGGAAGGAGGTGGAGGCACCTGTGGCCATGGAGTTATCCTCTATCATTGAAAATCTGCAATTTCCCTTTATAATAAGTCCAATAACTAAACGTTCAGAAATCATGATGTCTTGGCATCTTACTCATTGTCAATATTTTCCGCACTCCTTTTAAACTCACATGGGCCCTGTTTCTGTTCAGTTCACTTTAGTTTATTGTCACGTGTACCGAGGTACAGTGCAAAGCTTTTGTTGCACGCTAACCAGTCAGCAGAAAGACAATACATAGAAACATAGAAACATAGAAAATAGGTGCAGGAGTAGGCCAGTCCGGCCCTTCGAGCCTGCACCACCATTCAATATGATCATGGCTGATCATTCAGCTCAGTAGCCTGTACCTGCCTTCTCTCCATACCCACTGATCCCTTTAGCAAAAAGGGCCACATCTAACTCCCTCTTAAATATAGCCAATGAACTGGCCTCAACTACCTTCTGTGGCTGAGAATTCCACAGACTCACCACTCTCTGTGTGAAGAAATGTTTTCTCATCTCGGTCCTAAAAGACTTCCCCCTTATCCTTAAGCTGTGACCCCTGGTTCTGGACTCCCCCAACATCGGGAACAATCAATGCATTTACGGCGTATAGATACATGATAAGGGAATAATGTTTAGTGCAAGGTAAAGCCAGCAGTGTCCGATCAAGGATAGTCCGAGGGTCATGATTGTAGTTCGGCACTGCTCTCTGGTTGTTGGAGAACTATTCAGTTGCCTGATAACAGCTGGGAAGAAACATGCCCTGTATCTGGCGGTGTGCGTTTTCACACTTCTATACCTTTTGCCTCATGGAAGAAAGGAGAAGAGGGAGTGGCCAGGGTGCGGCATCCTTGATTATGCTGCTGGCCTTGCCGAGGCAACGTGAGGTATAAATGAAATCAATAAAAGGGAGGTTGGTTTGTGTGATGGCCTGGGCTGCGTCCACAATTTGCTGCAATTTCTTGCGGTCCTGGATGGAGCTGTTCCCAAACCAAGCTGTGATGCATCCCGATAAGATGCTTTCTAAAGTGCATCTGTAGAAGTTGGTGAGAGTTGTAGGGGACATGCCAAACTGGCTCCGTTTGAACTAACGAGGGCTCTGTTTCCTGTGCTCCATTTGAACTTAAGAGGCCCTGTTTCCTGTGCTCCATTTGAATTCACCCAGGCCCTATTTCCTGCCTTTAAGCTCTTTTTTTCCCCCATTCTCCCATTAAACGCACAGGGACCTTGTTCCCCCTGCATCCTGTACCAGGTTCACTGCAAGCTTTTTACATTACAATGAAACAACCAAAAACAGGTGAAGTAAAATTATGTTGTAATATTAATAGGAGTACCATCCTATGTTAATAGGAAAATCTACTGCAACCAGCACTGCCAAATCCCTATTGGTGTCTGACTGTAGTGCTTTTACTGCATCGGTATCAATTGGTTGCTGACACTCGTACCATGGCACAGAGGAAGCCATTCTACTCAGCTGGGTGAATTCTCCACTAAACCAGGTGTAGAAAATATATGCACAAGAGAAGAAAAAAATAATTTGAGACGGAGACAAAAAAAAAGAGGAAATATTTTCTGAATAGGTCTTACAGGTAGGTACTGCTTTGGTATCAATTGTTGTAAATGTGATTCCAATAAATTTCAGAAATAGATAGAAAAAGCATGTATGTTATTATGTACTACAATGCTACTAGTCAGATAAAAGTTTCTAGGCAAACTTAAAAGAAAATATTCTACCCTAAATTAAATTCCGAATGAGTGAGACCACGTGCGGTGGCAGGTAGTAGACAGGACTGTCCTGTGAATTTTTGTGACTTTGTCGGCACCAAACACATGGTGACACGTGGTGTACTGCCTCGGTGAGGTCTCCTGTGCTATTCTTCTGGGTTGTTCGCAAAACAAAGCATTTCACTGTCCCTAGGTATATGCGACAATAGAGTCATAGAACCTCCTTCTTGCAATATTTAAGATTCAGTGTCAGAGGATAGGAGTAATTATCACATTGTTAAGGTTTGTACCTGCCCAAGAGACCAGTCTGAAGAAGGGTCTCGACCCGAAACGTCACCCATTCCTTCTCTCCCGAGATGCTGCCTGACCTGCTGAGTTACTCCAGCATTTTGTGAATAAATACCTTCGGTTTGTACCAGCATCTACAGTTATTTTCTTATATACAAGAGATTCACCAGTTTTGTGCCATTCAAGATTTCCAATGTTAACTTAAGAGGATGTTATTTTTTATTAAAAATTACATCCCTTTTAAAAAAATAACAGAGTGTGGTGCACCTGTGAGCAAATTTCAGATTTCTGTGGAAAACTGAAAATATTCCCCTCCGAGCAAACCTTGGGCAGGACAAGAGGTTGCAAAATCCCTTTGCAGGATGACCAAGGGCTAAGGGGGAGTTAGTGAATTTGGATTGCAAAAGGGAACTTGTGCATAGTCCCTTCCTCAAAGAACATGAGTCAACTAATTTGTTCATGCAACTATCCGGTATTTTCCTGATGTTACTTGATTTGGGCCTGGATAGAGTGGATGTGGAGAGGATGTTTCTACGAGTGCGAGAGTCTCGGACCAGAGGCCATTGCCTCAGAGTCAAAGGACGTCCCTTTAGAGTCAGAGTCTGGTGAATCTGTGGAATTCATTGCCACAGGCGGCTGTGGAAACCAAGTAAATTGGATATTTTTAAGGCGGAGATTGACAGATTCTTGTTTAGTCAAGGCGTCGGGGGTTATGTGGAGAAGGCAGGAGAATTGGGTTAAATGGGAAAGATGGATCGGCCATAATTGAATGGCGGAGTAGGCTTGATGGGCCGAATGGCCTAATTCTGCTCCTATAATGTATCTTCTTATGATTTTTGACCAAGCATTTGGCTACCTGTTCTGCTGAAAAAGGGTCTCGACCCGAAAAGTCATCCATTCCTTCTCTCCAGAGATGCTGCCTGTCCCGCTGAGTTGTTAAGCTTTTTGTGTCTACTCTGCTAAATGAAAATCATTTTCATTTCACTGGATCAAATTCACTGGAATTTAGAAGGATGAGAGGGGATCTTATAGAAACATATTAAATTCTTAAAGGATTGGACAGGCTAGATGCAGGACATTTTTTTCCGATGTTGGGGGAGTTCAGAACCAGGGGTCACAGTTGAAGAATAAGGGGTAGGCCATTTAGGACTGAGATCGAGGAAAAACCTCTTCACCCAGAGAGTTGTGAATCTGTAGAATTCTCTGCCACAGAAGACAGTGGAGGCCAATTCACAGGATGATTTCAAGAGAGAGTTATATTTAGCTCTTATGGCTAACAGAATCAAGGGACATGGGGAAAAAGCAGGAACGGGGTACTGATTTTAGATGACCATCCATGAACATATTGAATTGCAGTGCTGGCTCGAAGGACTGAATGGCCTACTCCTTATTTTTCTTTGTTTCTATGAAAATGTCAAGAGTACTGGAAATCAGTAGCAAAGGCTGGAGTTACTCCAGGATAGGCATAGCTGAGGAGAGAAAAACAAGATGAACATTTTAGTTTCAATTTTAGAGATACAGGCCCTTCGGCCCACCGAGTTCGCGCCGACCAGCGATCCCCGCACATTAACACTATCCTGCACACACTAGGGACAATTTACATTTACACCAAGCCATACCTGCATGTCTTTGGAGTGTGGGAGGAAACTGAAGATATCGGAGAAAACCCACGCGGTCACGGGGAGAACGTACAAACTCCGTACAGACAGCACCTTTTAGTCGGGATCGAACCCCGTGTTCGGGTCTCCGGCGCGGTAAGCGCTGTAAGGGATCAACTCTACCATAGAAACATAGAAACATAGAAAATAGGTGCAGGAGTAGGCCATTCCCCCTTCGAGCCTGCACCGCCATTCAATATGATCATGGCTGATCATCCAACTCAGTATCCTGTACCTGCCTTCTCTCCATACCCCCTGATCCCTTTAGCCACAAGGGCCACATCTAACTCCCTCTTAAATATAGCCAATGAACTGGCCTCAACTACCTTCTGTGGCAGAGAATTCCACAGATTCACCACTCTCTGTGTGAAAAGAAACTTTCTCATCTCGGTCCTAAAAGACTTCCCCCTTATCCTTAAACTGTGACCCCTTGTTCTGGACTTCCCCAACATCGGGAACAATCTTCCTGCATCTAGCCTGTCCAACCCCTTAAGAATTTTGGAAGTTTCTATAAGATCCCCCCTCAATCTTCTAAATTCCAGCGAGTACAAGCCGAGTCTATCCAGTCTTTCTTCATATGTCACCGTTCGGTGATATCTATTCATGGGTGTTGCCTCACTAGAGAATGTTTGCACCAAACTCTGTGTTGTCCTCCGATATCTTGTCAAGAGGTTCGTAGTGAAATGTTGTCAGGCAATGTTCCTGTGAAATACTTGGGATGGTTTATTATGCTGAAGGTGCAGCATAAATATTGAATGTTATTCTGGTGCACTCTGGTGCATTGATGCCCCAGGGGATTGAAATTACATTCCTCATGCAAATATAAATTTGTTCTTCATTCAGTGGCAGTAATTCAAAATACTCCAGTGAAAGCCCACTCCCTAAATTTATATTTTGCAATCAGGCACTTTATATTTTATTTATTTAATTTGAAACTGCAAATTCATTTCAAGACAACTTAATAATGAATCAGCTCAGTGCATTTTCCCCACACTAAAAATTGATTTTAACTGCAGGAAAGAATGCATCTTATTAATTTGTTTCTTCAGGCACAGCACCTTATTCATAAGCAATATGTCAACGATTTCTGTTACGGTTTAAGGGAGTTTTGCCAATCCAAGTAATTATTTATAAAAAATGACTGATTCACACTTAACTAATGAGTTTTTAGTTTTCAAAAACAAAATATAAAATCCCTGTCACATGTTCTGATAAGAAAAATCTAAACGTCAATGGGTCTCATGCCCACACCTCGTGCATGAGATTGAACCTGTCCCAATCTCAGGAGATCAGTGCCAGGCATAGATTAATCTCAGAGGCGTTGAGGCGCACTTCTATAACATCCCAAATAACATTGTTACAAAGTTTCATTGTAAACTAATTTGTTTGCCATTTCTTCCCCAATAATTCTTTGCTTCTCGGCCACACGTGAGGCTGCTAAAGAAGATGAGAGCCCATGGGATCAAAGAGGCAGATACTAGCATGGATATCAGGTTGGCTGGATGGCAGGAGGCAAATAGTGGCAATAAAGTGGCAATTTCTGGTGGGCTGCCAGTGACTAGCAGTTCCACAGGGCTCGCCGCTGGGGCCGCTGGTCTTCACGTTGTATATTAATGATGTGGATGAGGGGGATTGAAGGCTTTGTGGCCAAGTTTGCGGAAGATAGGAAAATAGGTGGAGGGGCAGTTAGTGTAGAGAAAGCAGGGACTCTGCAGAAGGATTTGGATAGGTTGGGAGAGTGGGCAGAGAAGTGGCAGATGGAATACAGTGTAGCAAAGTGTGGAGGCATGCATTTTGGTCGTAGGAATAAAGGCGTAGATTATTTTCTAAATGGGGAGAGAATCGGAGGAAATCGGAGGTGCAAAGGGCCTTGGGAGTGCTGGTGCAAGATTCCCAAAAAGTTCATCTGCAAGTTGAATTGGTAGTAAAGAAAGCAAACACAATGCTAGCATTTATTTCGAGAGGGCTTGTATGCAAAAACAGGGATGTCATGCCGAGGCTCTATAAGGCGCTGGTCAGGCCGCATTTGGAATATTGTGAGCAATTTTGGGCACTATATCTGAGGAAGGATGTGCTGGCTCTGGAGAGGGTCCAGGGGAGGTCACAAGAATGATCCCAGGAATGAGTAGGATAACATAGGATAAGCGTTTGATAGCACTGGGCCTGTACTCGCTGGAGTTTAGAGGAATGAAGGGAGCCTCATTGAAACGCACAGAATAGTGAAAGGCTTGGATAAAGTGGATGTGGGGAGGATGTTTCCACTAGTGGGAGAGTCTAGGACTAGAGGTCATAGCCTCAGAATTAAAGGAAGTTCTTTTAGGAAGGAGATGAGGAGAAATTTCTTTAGTCAGAGGGTGAATCTGTGGAATTCTTTGCCACAGAAGGCTGTGGAGGCAATGTCAGTGTTCTGCACAGCTCCTGATTATGAAGGAAGGTTAACATTTACCTGGTGAACAATATAGACAATAGACAATAGGTGCAGGAGGAGGCCATTCGGCCCTTCGAGCCAGCACCGCCATTCAATGTGATCATGGCTGATCATTCTCAATCAGTACCCCGTTCCTGCCTTCTCCCCATACCCACTGACTCCACTATCCTTAAGAGCTCTATCTAGCTCTCTCTTGAATGCATTCAGAGAATTGGCCTCCACTGCCTTCTGAGGCAGAGAATTCCACAGATTCACAACTCTCTGACTGAAAAAGTTTTTCCTCATCTCAGTTCTAAATGGCCTACCCCTTATTCTTCAACTGTGGCCCCTTGTTCTGGACTCCCCCAACATTGGGAACATGTTTCCTGACTCTAACGTGTCCAACCCCTTAATAATCTTATACATTTCGATAAGATCTCCTCTCATCCTTCTAAATTCCAGTGTATGCAAGCCTAGTCGCTCCAGTCTTTCAACCTATGACAGTCCCGCCATTCCGGGAATTAAGAGATAGAGCTCTTAAGGAAGGGTTCTCCTCCTGAACTCTTGTCCACGGTCAAAGGGACATGCTATCATAGGCAAGAAGCAGGGCTGCTAAATGAATGGGACATAATAAAGACTCATCTGTGCAGTGGAGTTGCTCAGGGATATGGGGAAAAAGGAGGAACTGGGTACTGATTTTGGATGATCAGCCATGACCATATTGAATGGTGGTGCTGGCTCGAAGGGCCGAATGGCCTACTCCTGCACCTATTTTCTATGTTTCTATGCTTCTATGTTTCTAGTTTTGGATGAGTTGGATTTTGGGCCAACTCAAAATTGCAGGATCATGGTTAAGTCAGGTTTAGTAATTACTCCAGTGAAACTGGAGTATATGTGGCAGGCAGTGAAGTGTGCTTTGTGAGGGTAGAGTGATATAAAATTGTGCTCCACATTTTTGGATCAAGTGAAACAATTAATGTTTAGTGGACGCAGATAATGTGAATTTGGCTGAATTGTTATGGAAAAGCACCAGGCCTCCACAACTTTGCAGATACGTCCATTGACTCTACCAATCAGAATGGGAAAGCCCAAACTAGAAGTGCAGTGAAATAATTCAACCTAGTTATTAACAATTTTTCTGATTAAATCTGAATCTCTTAAAAACTGCAGGATGTCTTCAAAAACCACGGCAAGCTGCAAATCAACTGTGTTCAATTCATAATTTAGAACATGTGTAAGAAGGAACTGTAGATGCTGGTTTAAACTGAAGATAGACACAAAAAGCTAGAGTAACTCAGTGGGACAAGGCAGCATCTCTGGAGAGAAGGAATGGGTAATGTTTCGGGTCGAGACCCTTCTACAGACTGGTTAGGGATAAAGGAAACGAGAGATATAGACGGTGATTTAGAACATGGTTGTTTGAAATTCAAAGCCTTCAATTTGTCAATTATTGTTTTATTGTTCACATTTTGCATCCGCACCTCATGGGTTTATGTCCTCACTGCCTGTGTGGTCAAAGCTGAAATCAAAGTTCAACGATCACTAATGGGAGAGTCTCGGACCAGTTATAGCCTCAGAATTTAAGGACATTCCTTTAGGAAGGCTATGAGGAGGAATTTCCTTAGTCAGAGGGTGGTGAATCTGTAGAATTCTTTGCCACAGAAGGTTGTGGAGGTTGTCAATGGATATTTTCAAGGCAGAGATCGATAGATTCTTGATTAGTACGGGTGTCAGGGGTTATGGGGAGAAGGCAGGAGAATGGGGTTAGGAGGGAGAGATAGATCAGCCATGATTGAATGCCGGAGTGGACGTGATGGGTTGAATGGCCTATTTCTGCTCCTATCACTTATGACGTTATGACCAAATGACTATCATTTTGTTAAATCCCTTGCAGATAAAGGAACTGTACTATTACATCTGGCAGACAATAGAGCACATCATAAATACATGATCATAATGCAGATCAAAATAAAAATCCATGGGAACCTTAACAGACCTTCAAGGAAATCTAGCAGGGCATCGGTGCAGAAGCATTAAATGATTTGGCGATTGAAAATCTCCTGCAATCAAATGAGTACCTTTCACATTCACAGATTAATTTATCTACCATTTTTTAAACAAAATCTTATTGATGTAGATAATAATCCAGGGTGGCACAGTGGTATTGTAATACAGCTACTGCCTTACGGTGCCAGAGATCCAGGTTTGAGATACAGATTTAGAGATACAGCGCGGAAACAGGCCCTTCGGCCCACCGAGTCCGCGCCGCCCACCGATCCCCGCACACTAACACCATCCTACACACACTAGGGACAATTTTTACATTCACCCAGTCAATTAACCTACATACCTGTACGTCTTTGGAGTGTGGGAGGAAACCGAAGATCTCAGAGAAAACCCACGCAGGTCACGGGGAGAACGTACAAACTCCGTACAGACGGCGCCCGTAGTCAGGATCAAACCTGAGTCTCCAGCGCTGCATTCGCTGTAAGGCAGCAACTCTACCGCTGCGCCACCGTGTCGCCCTGATCTTGACTACGGGTGCTTGTCTGTACGGAGTTTGTACGTTCTCCCCGTGACCGCGTGGGTTTTCTCAGAGATCTTCGGTTAACTCCCACACTCCAAAGATGTACAGGTTTGTAGGTTGATTGGCTTGGTATAAGTGTAAATTGTCCCTAGTGTGTGTAGGGTAGTGTTGGTGTTTGGGGATCGCTGGTCAGTGTGGACTCGGTGGGCCGAAGGGCCTGTTTCCGTGCTGTACCTCTAATCTAAATTGTTTGTTACCACAGAGGTATTGCACTGAATTATATTAAATCATTGCGTTGGCTGTGCTTTGAATAATTCAGTACCTGTTTGGGTATTGCTGTACATATTATGTGATTGCAGATATTCTCTGTAGGTCTTGCTGATTACTGTGATATTTCCTCTCTACCACTATTGCAGATAGTGCTAATTACTGCAAATATTGCTGATTGCTGCAGTATTTGTTCTATCACCTGTAACTGCAGATATTACTGCTAACTGCAATGCTGCCTGTATCAATTGTTACTCCAAATATTGCAGATTACTGCAGTATTTCCTCTGTCAACTATCACTCTGAATATTACTGCTAATGTCATGTTGGCTATATCAACTATTACTGCAAATATTACTGATCACTGTAGTATTTTCTCTATCAACAATTTCTACAGATTTTGCTGCGTATTATGTGTAGGAAGGAACTGCAGATGCTGGTTTATACTGCAGAAAGACAAAAAGCTTAAGTAGCTCAGCGGGTCAGGCAACATCTCCGGAAAAAAAGGAATAGGTAATGTTTCGGGTCGAGACCCTTCTTCAGACTGAGAGGCGGGGGGGAGTGAAATGAGGGATTTTGAAGGTACATAGGTCAAATGAATACAAGATATGCAAAAATAAATGATGATCAAGGAAAGGTGGAGCCCACAATGGTCCATTGTTGGCTGTGGGGTATGTGACAGCGTTTTACAGACCGTGAAACTCAATAGGATGACAGTGAAACTAGTACAATGACTAGGGTTGGGGAGGGAAGTAGAGAGAGGGATTCAAGGGTTACTTGAAGTTAGAGAAATCAATATTCAAATTGTAGGGTTGTCACCTACCCCACGACCAACAATGGACCATTGTGGGCTCCACCTTTCCTTGATCATCAATGCTTGTTGCATAATTTGCATTAATTTGTCCTATGTACCTTCTATATCTCTCATTTTCTATTTTCCTCGACCCTCAGTCTGTGGAAGGATTGTTGACCCGAAAGGTCCCCTGCTCCTTTTCTCCAGAGATGCTGCCTGACCCGCTGAGTTACTGCAGCCCTTTGTGTCTGTCTTGCTGCGTGTTATGGTGTTACCTGTATCAATGGTTACTGGGGGGAAATGACTGGGCGGTCTGTTTCTGGAATACCTTGCAATGTTTGAATTTGTATTTGTGGTTAACTTTCAGTTACTTGGCGGATTTCGACTGAACGAGTAGTCCGCAGAAAATCCGATGGGTAAGTGGAGCCAACCTTTGTGAGATGTGCAGGCGATAAGCCTCAGGAAGACATGATTGTTGCCAGATGGGAGAGTAAAGCTTTCTGCCTGGAATTTTAATCTGCCTACACAGTAGCAATCTTTGCCACATTTTCTTCCCTTTCTTTTAATACATCGGTGATTCCAGTGGGTTTGCAACCCTGCAGCTGATTCTTCACTTACCATTCTTTCCGTCGGTGAATTCAGGTCAATTGTTCTTCTAGCTCATCGAGCTTCCGCAGGTCAGCCTGTTACAAGAAGCACTCTCATCTCCAGTGGCTGGATGTTAAGTACTGTACACCCGTGGGACCAATATCAGGGGAACTGAATCTTCAGTAGTCTAGTTTGCCAAAGGCTAAGTCAAGTTACACTAAATTATAGATGGGGTTGGACTGTAAGCTGACGCAGTAAGAATGAACTCCATGGTATGTTGGATATTATTCAGCTCTGTTATTTTGGGTGTAATGCTCCAATTTTGTAAACTAAAAAAATGCTTTAGTTTTATGAAAATTACCCTTTCAAGTGTCCTGTGCGGTTTAAACTCCCCGCTTTCCTTAATTCAACCAGAATGGCTGCATCACAAATCTATTTTAGTTTAGTTTAGTTTGGTTTAGAAATACAGCGATGAAACAGGCCCTTCGGCCCACTGAGTTCGCGCCGACCAGCGATCCCTGCACGTTAACATTATCCTCCTATACTTGCACCAAGCCAATTAACCTCCAAACCTGTATAACATATAACATAACATAACATATAACAACTACAGCATGGAAACAGGCCTGTCCGGCCCTACCAGTCCACGCCGACCATTCTCCCTGACCTAGTCTCATCTACCTGCACTCAGACCATAACCCTCTAATCCCCTCTTATCCATATACCTATCCAATTTACTCTTAAATAATAAAATCGAGCCAGCCTCCACCACTTCCACCGGAAGCCCATTCCATACAGCCACAACCCTCTGAGTAAAGAAGTTCCCCCTCATGTTACCCCTAAACCTTTGTCCCTCAATTCTGAAGCTATGTCCCCTTGTTGGAATCTTCCCCACTCTCAAAGGGAAAAGCCTACCCACGTCAACTCTGTCCGTCCCTCTCAAAATTTTAAAAACCTCTATCAAGTCCCCCCTCAACCTTCTACGCTCCAAAGAATAAAGACCCAACCTGTTCAACCTCTCTCTGTAGCCTAAGTGTTGAAACCCAGGCAACATTCTAGTAAATCTCCTCTGTACCCTCTCCATTTTGTCGACATCCTTCCTATAATTTGGCGACCAGAACTGCACACCATACTCCAGATTCGGCCTCACCAATGCCCTGTACAATTTCAACATTACATCCCAACTTCTATACTCGATGCTCTGATTTATAAAGGCAAGCATACCAAACGCCTTCTTCACCACCCTATCCACATGAGATTCCACCTTCAGGGAACAATGCACAGTTATTCCCAGATCCCTCTGTTCCACTGCATTCCTCAATTCCCTACCATTTACCCTGTACGTCCTATTTTGATTTGTCCTACCAAAATGCAGCACCTCACACTTATCAGCATTAAACTCCATCTGCCATCTTTCAGCCCACCCTTCCAAAAGGCCCAAGTCTCTCTGTAGACTTTGAAAATCTACCTCACTATCAACTACTCCACCTATCTTAGTATCATCTGCATATTTACTAATCCAATTTGCCACACCATCATCCAGATCATTAATGTAAATGACAAACAACAGTGGACCCAACACAGATCCTTGGGGCACTCCACTAGACACTGGCCTCCAACCTGACATACAATTGTCAACCGTTACCCTCTGGTATCTCCCATTCAGCCATTGTTGAATCCATCTTGCAACCTCACTATTAATACCCAACGATTTAACCTTCTTAATCAACCTTCCATGTGGAACCTTGTCAAATGCCTTACTGAAGTCCATATAGACAACATCCACAGCCTTGCCCTTATCAATTTCCCTGGTAACCTCTTCAAAAAATTCAAGAAGATTAGTCAAACATGACCTTCCAGGCACAAATCCATGTTGACTGTTTCTAATCAGGCCTTGATTATCCAAATAATTATATATATTGTCCCTAAGTATCTTTTCCATTAATTTTCCCACCACAGACGTCAAACTAATAGGTCTATAATTGCTAGGTTTACTTTTAGAACCTTTTTTAAACAAAGGCACAACATGCGCAATGCGCCAATCTTCCGGCACCATCCCTGTTTCTAATGACGTTTGAAATATTTCCGTCATAGCCCCTGCTATTTCTGCACTAACTTCCCTCAATGTCCTAGGGAATATCCTATCAGGACCTGGAGACTTATCCACTTTTATATTCTTCAAAAGTGTCCGTACCTCCTCTTCTTTAATCCTCCTAATTTCCATCACTACTCTACTTGTTTCGCTTACCTCACATAATTCAATATCCTTCTCCTCGGTAAATACCGAAGAAAAGAAATTGTTTAATATCTCCCCCATTTCTTCCGGCTCAGCACATAGCTGTCCACTCTGACTCTCTAATGGACCAATTTTATCCCTCACTATCCTTTTGCTATTGACATATCTGTAGAACCCCTTGGGGTTTACTTTTACATTACTTGCCAAAGCAGCCTCATATCTTTTTTTCGCTTTTCTAATTTATGTCTATGGAGTGTGGGAGGAAACCAAAAATCTTGGCGGAAACTCACGGGGAGAACGTACAAATTCCGTACGGACAGCAGCCACAGTCGGGATCGATCCTGGATCCCCAGCGCTGCAAGGTAGCAACTCTACTGCTGCGCCACCGTGCCACACCATTTTCCAAATTGTTTTTAGCAAAGTATGACATATGAATAAGAAATAATGTCCAATGGGATGGGATACTGAGGATAATATTTTTGAAGAAACTGTGTTTTGTTTGTAGTTTGTGGTTGCCAATCATTTGATTTTGCTGAAGGCAGTGGAGGCCAGTTCGTTGGATGCTTTCAAGAGAGAGCTGGATAGAGCTCTTAAGGATAGCGGAGTGAGGGGGTATGGGGAGAAGGCAGGAACGGGGTACTGATTGAGAGTGATCAGCCATGATCGCATTGAATGGCGGTGCTGGCTCGAAGGGCTGAATGGCCTACTCCTGCACCTATTGTCTATTGTCATATCAACCACATCAACTTCATTAATACATTTTGTTACCTTGAGGAATTTCATCAAATTAGCTGGACAGCATCTCCCCGAACAAAACTATGTTGACCATCTTTTCTGCCTTTCCAAATGCAGATTATCTTCGCCCCTCAGACGTTTTTTCCCCCAATAACATCAATATCACTCACGTTACTCTCACGGGTCTGATAAGGTTTGGCTGTCCTTGTTGAATAATGGTGCCCTTCATTATGAATGAATGAATGAATAAGTTTATTGGCCAAGTATGTGCATATGCAAGGAATGTGCCTTGGTGCTCCACTCACAAATGACAACACACACATACAGCTAACAATTATGAATAAAGCATATCTTTGTGGGATGTTCGCAGACAACACAAACGAACAAATACATACAAAACAACAAGGAGCTGTACACCGTTCTCGTTCCTCATCTGTGGCTTGAAGTCTCTGCTCGGGGCAGCAACCTTTGGACTGCTGCACCTTTCATCATTATGTGTGAATGTTGGCCCTGAACACTCATTATTTCATTTTTGAATGACTCCCACTTGTCTGAACGCACAAAACAAGAGCAGGAACAGACACGTGCACAACCATGGCTGATCTACCCCAGGCTTCACAAAATGCTGGAGTAACTCAGCAGGGTCAGGCAGCATGACTGGAGAGAAGGAATGGGTGACGTTTCGGGTCGAGACCCTTCTTCAGACCCGAAACGTCACCCATTCCTTCTCTCCAGAGATGCTGCCTGACCCGCTGAGTTACTCCAGCATTTTGTCATACCTTCGATTTGTCCCAGTATCTGCAGTTATTTTCCTACCCCAGGCTTCAAATCCTTTTCTGTACCACACCCCCATAAGCCTCAAATCATCTCTTTCTCTCTCACACTTTTTTGCCCTCCCTCCCTCCCTCCCTCCCTCCCTCCCTCCCTCCCTCCCTCCCTCCCTCCCTCCCTCCCTCCCTCCCTCCCTCCCTCCCTCCCTCTCTCCCTCCCTTTCCGTTTGACTCCCACATAATATTCTGCCATTCTCTCATTCTCTCTCTTCATGGTGGTGTAGTGGTATAACTGCTATCTCAACTGCACCAGAGACCCAGGTGGGCCAAAGAGCCTGTTTCCACACTGTACCTCTGAATAAACTAAACACTCTTCTTGAGCAATGTTTTGCAAATTAAATGTCAGCATACAGAGTTCAGTGACTGAATCAAGATGCACGCATGTCAACAATGAATACTGCAGTTCTGTGATCACTCCGGAATCCCCCAAAATGGAGTCAACTGGAAAGACGAGCCCTATGAACAGGATATATAATTCCCATTTTACATCTTTTACATTACTTTTTGTATTTTGAATATGCAAAAATTAGCCTTTTTTCCATGTTTATTGGTACAATGCAAAGTTTCTAAATAAAGGAGTTGTGATATATTTGTGAAATTGAGATAAATAGGTGAACAAGAGTGGTTAACCCTCAAAGTTTTATTTTCATAAAAATAAAATGGTCTGCCTATTCATTAGCACTTTAACACTGTGGAATAAATGTCAACTTATTCTCCTGTCTCACTAGGGTGAGACAGTATAAGTTGTAGAACTTGGAAAGGTGCAAAGATAAACATGTTGAAACAAAGAACTCCAGATGCTAGTTTATACCAAAGATCGACACAAAATGCTGGAGTAACTCAGCGGGTCAGGCAACATCTCTGGAAAAGAAGGATGGGTGACGTTTCGGGTCGGGACCATTCTTCAGACTCAGACCAAAGAAGGGTCCCAACCCAAAATGTCACCCAACCTTTTTCTCCAGAAATGCTGCCTCACACATTAACACTTGCACAATGACACTATCCTACACACACTAGAGACAGTTTATACATTTACACCAAACCAATGAAGCTTTAAACATGTACGTCTTTGGAGTGTGGGAGGAAACCGAAGATCTCAGAGAAAACCCATGCACGTCATGGGGAGAATGTTACAAACTCTGTATAGACAAGCACCTGTAGTCAGGATCAAACCCGGGTCTCTGGCGCTGTAAGGCAGTAGCTCTACCGCTGCACCACCGTGCCGGCCTGTTAAGTAGTTTCAGATAGAGTAGGAGTAGGAAATATAGCAAAGCAAAATAACATACCACAGAGCAAAAAGGGAACAGGGTCACAACGGGTTCAGAGGTACAAACTGAACCAACAGTGGGCATTTCGACTGGGTTGAAAGTGTGCTTTGTTTTAATTTTCTACTTGGATTTCCTTCAGAATGCATTCCATTGTAACAGAAATCTGAACCTGGATGCGAACAGAGCAGACTATTTGGACCTGTTTCAAGATTTAATTTGCATCACAGATTCTCGATAAAGGTTTCAGCGGAGGGAGTCTGGATGTGAATTTGATGGATTCTGTGGCTGAGTAATTGGAGCCAGCTGAATAGATGAACCAAGGTTATCCAAGCAATGCCTTGGATATTAGAAATACCCTGTCGGTGACGGAGGGAGCAGTGCGCAATTTCAATTTACTTTCAAGATTGTATTTCATGCTTTATCGTACCTCCATATTTTCACACCTTTGTGGCTCACATTATTCTTGCAGGGGGTGCAATATTGATGGCAAGTCGAGCATTTATTTCTGAAGCTTAAATGCCATTAAGAAGATGATAGTAGTTGCCTGCTTGAACTGTTTCACTCTCACAGTAATCTCGCAAAGCTGGTAGATAGAGAATTCTATGATCTGGATCCATTGAAAATGAATAATGAATAAACAGTCACACATTTACTCTTGGATGTTGTGTGCATTGATGGGAAAATGGGGCTGGCCATGGAACCTCCCCTCACCCTACAACCTTATGCTATCTCAATGTTCCTTCACTACAAGATCCTGGGACATTTTCCTTCACATTACGACGGCTTTTGAATTCCTTTCGTAAAGCTCTTTTTCCCATCCTTTACTTATTTGGCCAAGGCATTTGTTCACCTGTCTTTGCTTTGCCATTGTAAATAATGAGTATTCCTATGAGGTACATTAGACAATAGACAATAGGTGCAGGAGTAGGCCATTCGGCCCTTCGAGACAGCATGTTAGTATGTGTTGGTGCATTGTTCATTAGTTCATAAGTGACAGGAACAGAATTAGGCCATTCGGCCCATCAAGCCTACGCCATTCAATCATGGCTGATCTATCTCCCTCCTAACCCCATTCTCCTGCCTTCTCCCCATCAGCCCTGATTCGTACCAATCAAGAATGCATCTATCTCTGCGTTAAAAATATCCATTGACTTGGCCTCCACAGCCTTCTGTGGCAACGAATTCCACAGATTCACCACCCTCTGCCTAAAGAAATTCTTCCTCATCTCCTTCCGAAAGGAACGTCCTTTAGTTCTGAGGCTACGACCTCTGGTTCAAGACACTCCCACTTGTGGAAACATCCTCTCCACATCCACTTTATCCACGTTGCAGTTAATTTCTAGTTTAGTTGAGAGATACAAATGCAGAAACAGACCCTTTGTCCCACCAAGCCCACGCTGACTAACACTATGCAACACACACTAGGGATAATTTACAATTTTACCAAGTCAATAAACCTACAAACCTGTACGTCTTTGGAGTGTGGAAGCTGGAAATCTCGGAGAAAACCCACGCAGGTCAGGGAAGAACGTACAAACATAATGTTGAGAGGACAGGTGGACTGTTTTGGCTCTGGTGCCGCTCAATTAAGTCCACAAGATACTGAAGGAGTATGAAGGAAGCAGAATGTGTCCACTTTGCCTGGTGCAAAGCAATACAGTGATTTGTACTGGTAATAGCTTTTATTGTGGACTTTGCTCAGAGCTCCTTTTACTATTTTCATTTGGTTTCTGTGTGCTTGTGACAAATAAAAACTTGAGATTCTCAGTATTAACCCGAATGCTCATTCTCCATTTTGACTAATCTCAGGTTGTGCTGGCGTTGGAGAGGGTCCAGATGAAGTTTATGAGAATGGTCCCAAGATGATTGGGTTAGCATATGAGGAGCCTTTGATGCCTCTGGGCTTGTACTTGCTGGAGTTTAGGAGGGGGATCTCATTCACATATACCAACCAATGAAAGGCCTAGATGGAGTGCATGTGGAGAGGATATTTTCACTGGTGGTCAAGTTTAGGACTAGAGGGCATAGCCTCAGAATAACAAGAAGTACTTGGGCGGCACGGTAGCGCAGCGGTAGAGTTGCTGCTTTACAGCGAATGCAGCGCCGGAGACTCAGGTTCGATCCTGACTACGGGTGCTGCACTGTAAGGAGTTTGTACGTTCTCCCCGTGACCTGCGTGGGTTTTCTCCGAGATCTTCGGTTTCCTCCCACACTCCAAAGACGTACAGGTATGTAGGTTAATTGGCTGGATAAATGTAAAAATTGTCCCTAGTGGGTGTAGGATAGTGTTAATGTACGGGGATCGCTGGGCGGCACGGACTTGGTGGGCCGAAAAGGCCTGTTTCCGGCCGTATATATATGATATGATATGATACTTTCAGAATGGAGATGAGGAGGAATTACTTTAACCAGAGGGTGGTGAATCAGCGGAATTCACTGCAACAGTTGGCTATGGAGGCCAAGTCAATAGGTATTTTTAAAACAGAGATTGATTGTCAAAGGTTACAGGTAGAAGGAAGGAGAATAGTATTGAGAGGTTAAATAGATCAGCCCGATCAACTGGCGGAGCAGACTTGATGAGCTAAATGGCCTAATTCTGCTCTTATGTCTTATTGGACCAAGTGGACTCGTTGGGCCCAAACCTCTCCTGCATTGGTGCAGCACCCTGTCCTCCCCCTCCCTTCTCCCCCACTCCCCCCTTTCCCCCTCCTTCCCTCCTCCCTCCCTCCCCTCCTTTTAAACTTAAAAATGTGAATAACTTAAAAAATATAAGACCGATTTCAATAAAACTACTTGCATTATCACTAAAGTGACAATGGTGAGTAAGGTGGGCCTAAAATTGTCACGCTATAGTGTAACGTTTTGGCTGAAGTTCTGTCACAAACAAGATAACAAACGAGAGTTTTAGTATATAGATGGTCAGCAATTCCCACGGCAGTGAGGATGTTTCTTTATTTTTCAAGACTTTAAAGACATACAATGCATTTCCTCCATCCTCTTTCTATCTCTTGCCATTTCTAAGCTTGGAGTTGACTGTCTGTTTTAGGAGTCCAGTGACTGGCATGCAAATATTGCTCTTCACTCATGGGAATCATTTCAGTTTAATTAGGGCTACTGAGCTGGAGAAATTGGCTTGAGTGGGGACGCTGGAGATGTTTTCCTTGCTTTTTCTACCAGTGGATTTGAATGTAGAAACAAGGAACTTCAGACACTGGTTAAGACACAAAAGGACAAAGTGCTGGAGCAACTCAGCGGGCCAGGCAGCATCTCTGGAGAATATGGATAGGTGACGTTTTGGATTAAGACCCTTCGCCTGAAGAAGGGTCTTGAACCGAAACGTCACCCACTCCTTTTCTCCAGAGATGCTGCCTGCCCCGCTGTGTTACTCCAGCATTTTGTGTCTATTCCCCAGAGATGCTCCTTGACCCGCTGACTTACTCCAGTACTTTGTGTCCTTCAGTAGATTTGGATGATTTTGTTGAGATTGCACAGGCGTTATCTCTCCAGTGTGAAATGCCTGTTATGGATAACCCATAAAAATGTAGAAGGATCACTACAGTCATGAAGACCACAAAATCAATTCTTGTTTGAGGTTTTGATCATCAAATGCACTTTTCTGCAGACAGCCAAAGGCTGTGCTAGATCATGAGAGGTATTGATTATCTGGATTCTCACTGTGGTTGCTGGTAAACAATTGGACTTGTTGAGCGTGATATCAATCCATATCTGTTGGGTAAAGCAACAGAGGAAAATGGAGCAAAGGCTGGAAGTAAAATAAATTTTCCGATCAGATGTGGTCCAAGTGACAAGGAGCACAAGCATATGGAGTTGAGCAAACTGTTTTTAGTTACTCATTTATAGTATGTGGATGCCACCAGCAATATCTTTCCTTATTTGCACCCAAAAATAAGGTCACATTTAAGAGTCAACAAGACTGGGTATGGACTCACAAATAGGCCAGAAGAGGCTGATAAGTTTCCTTCTCTAAAATAAGAGGTCATGTTGCAGTTGTATAAGATGTTGATGAGACCGCATTTATGATATTGTGTTCAGTTCTGAGCACCATGTTATGAGAAAGATATTGTCAAGCTTGAAAGGGTTCAAAGAAGATTTACGAGGATCTTGCCAGGAATAGAGGGTGCGAGTTTTCGGGAGAGGTTGAGTAGGCTGGATCTCTATTCCTTGGAGCACAGGAGGATGAGGGGTGATCTTATAGAGGTGTATAAAATCATGAGAGGAATAGATTGGGTAGATGCACAGAGCCTCTTGCCCAGAGTAGGGGAATCGAGGACCAGAGGACATAGGTTCAAGGTGAAGGGGGAAAGATTTAATAGGAATCTGAGGGGTGCCGTTTTCACACATAGGCTGATGGGTGAACGGAACAAGCTGCCAGAGGAGGTAGTTGAGGCTGGGACGATCCCAACGTTTAAGAAACAGTTAGACTGGTACATGGATAGGACAGGTTTGGAGGGATATGGATCAAGCGCAGGCAGGTGGGACTAGTGTAGCTGGGACATGTTGGCCAGTGTGGGCAAGTTGGGCCGAAGGGCCTGTTTCCACACTGTATCACACTGTGACTCTATAATTCAATAATCCAGATGGGTTTTGTGTTAATGTGGCAGTTTTATGGTCACCATTGCTGAGTCTTACTGTTTAAAAATAATCTCAAGATTAATTTTAATGACTTAAATTTGTCTTTAGTAATGCACAAGTCATAGATTAAATGTAGCATGGAAGCAGGCACTTCGGCCAAACCTGTCCATGCTGACCAAAATGCCCTGAAGCTAATCTCATTTGCCTCTTTCCTTGCCAGCTGACACTATGACTCGACCCTTGCACCTGTCCAAATGTCTTTCAAATGTTGTTCTTGTACCTGCTTCGACCATTTCCTCTGGTACCCTTCTACCCAACAAATTGTTGATGCTCAGGTTTCTGTTAAATCTTTCCCCTCTCATATTAAACCTACCGTATGTCCTTCAGTCTGAAGAAGGGTCTCGACCCGAAACGTCACCCATTCCTTCTCTCCAGAGATGCTGCCTGTCCCGCTGAGTTACTCCAGCATTTTCGGTTTAAACCAGCATCTGCAGTTCCTTCCTACACATTTCATCTGCTCCTTTAGTTCTTGATTCCCGTACCCCGGGGAAAAGACTCTGTGCATTCATCCAATCTACTCCCCAGATGATTTTATACACTTCCATAAGATCAACCCTTAGAAGAGGGTGAAGCTGCCAAATGCCACATAGGCCCCTGCCATTTTCTATATGTTGGCCTCCATGAATGGCCATACTGATAATGCTGTAGGCTTGGGGATTAGCAAGAACATTGCTGAAATCTTTTTCTGACTGCATCCTACCTGGAGCCCCTGTCATGGATGGTTCACTTTCAGTTCAGTTTAGTTCAGTTTAGTTTATTGTCATGTGCACCGAGGTACAGTGAAAAGCTTTAGTGACGTGCTATCCAGTCAGCAGAATGTCAATACATGATTACAATCGAGGCATTTACAGTGTATGGATGGATGAGTTCCAGCCATCAGAGCAACGGGCACTCTGATCTTGTGGCCAGTGTCTTCCTTTTATGTGGTCCCTTAATTTCTTCAGAGGGATTCTTCAATATTTAGGCCCATTGCCATTCATGGATGTTCTGTACCTCTTCCTGCAGAGCAGTGTGGAGATCCACATTGGGTGCATTTCCCTCTCGTCGCAGTTGATTCACAATTCACAATCAGTTTCTGGAGCTGGGGTGCAGTGAGAGCGTGGCCAGTGTTCAGTAACGGAGAGATCCAAATGCAATGCCACCTGCTGCACGCTATCAGTTTCAAAGGAATGCTGAAATGATTGGGAATGGAGCAGTAAACCTAAGCAAAGATGAAGGGCTGTTTGATCTGCGGAGGTTTACTACTGAGCAACTTGTGTGGATTCCAGCTGCTCTGCCACTCCATTCAAAATCAGAGATGGTCATTGATGAATTTTCTCTTAATCTTTATTGCAACAAGTTTCAGATTTCCTTCGAATCATAGTCATAGTCATACAGGATAGAAGCAGGCCCCTTAGCCTAACTCGTCCACGCTAGCCAACTAATGTGTAGGAAGGAACTGCAGATGCTGGTTTCAACCGAAGATATAATCAAAAAATGCTGGGGTAACTCAGCGGGACAGGCAGCATCTCTGGAGAGAAGGAATGGGTGACGTTTCAGGTTGAGACCCTTCTTCAGACCCAAGGAGTCTGTGCCGACCAGCGATCCCCGTTCACTAACACTATCCTACACTCACTTGGGACAATTTTACCAAGCTAATCAGCCATGATCACATTGAATGGCGGTGCTGGCTCGAAGGGCCGAATGGCCTCCTCCTGCACCTGTTGTCTATTGTCTATTGTAAACATGTATGTCTTTGGAGTGTGGGAGGAAACCGGAGCACCCGGAGAAAAACCACGCAGGTCACAGGGAGAACGTACAAACTGCATACAGACAGCACCTGCAGTCAGAATCGAACCTGGGTCTCTGGCACTGTTAGACGGCAACTCTACCATTGCACCACTGTGCTGCCCGTGCCGAGTTATTCAAGTATTTCCAATCACCTGCACTTTCCCCATTGTCCTGACATTTTCTCCTCTTCAAGTATGTACACAATTCCCTTCTGAAAATTACTATAGCACCTGTTTCCATGTAGGTTCCTGCCATTATCTATGGTTTCACCTCATCTTTTATGACATTGTGTTTCATCTCAGTGACACTGTCGGATCAATTATTAACAGATACTTTGCTAAAACCATCCTCTACCATAACTTATGTGGAGCTCCCAGCATAAGCGGATGAGTTCCATGCTTTGGTCTTTGAGGAAGAATTCAGGAAGGACATTCTTGCTATTGAGGGAGTGCAGCGTAGATTCACCAGGTTAATTCCCGGGATGGCGGGACTGACATATGATGAAAGAATGGAACGACTGGGCTTATGGTCACTGGAATTTAGAAGGATGAAAGGGGATCTTATAGAACCATACAAATTTATTAAGGGATTGGTCAGGCTAGGTGCAGGAACAATGTTCCCGATGTTGGGGGAGTCCAGAACCAGGGGTCACAGTTTAAGAATAAGGGGTAGGCCATTTTGGACTGAGATGAGGAAAAACATTTTCACGCAGAGTTGTGCATCTGTGGAATTCTCTGCCATGGAAGGCAGTGGAGGCCAATTCACTGGATGTTTTCCAGATACAGTTAGATGTAGCTCTTGGGGCTAACGGAATCAAGGGATATGGGGACAAAGCAGGAACAGGATACTGAGTTTTTGGATATTCAGCCACGATCATATTGAAAGGTGGTGCTGGCTCGAAGGGCCGAATGGCCTATTTTCTATGTTTCTATCAAAGCCGCTAATAGTAAGGTAAAGGCAATGTGAGTTGTTTTCAGGGGTAGAAACAGTGGAGTGCAGAGATCGCAATAGGTTGTTTGACCAGAAGAAATTACAGATGGGCGGATATGTGCATGAAAGGATTTCAAATCAAGATTGGGAATAATAAATTGGAGGCATTGGAGGACCAGGAAACCAGTAGGTCTGTGAGTGCAAAATCAATAGAAAAAGTGTCTCGACCAGAAATGTCGCCCATTCTTCTCAGAGATACTGCCTGTCCCGCTGAGTCGCTCCAGCATTTTGTGCGTATCTTTGGTTTACACCAGCATCTGCAGTTCCTTCCTACACAGAATAACTCTTCTTGCTGTGCTGCGTGGCATGGGCAAGAGAAATCGCGGTGAGATGGTTTGCATAGGGAGGAAGCTATGAATAAACTGTCGGCATGCCCATGGATTTTACATTCTGCCCCAGTATATTATCTGCACATATCAGTTTTGCAAATATTCCACTTGGTTTAAAAATTTTAAGGAATAACTTTATAAAATCCCAAACCTTCAAAGAACACACGCTGGCTTAGAAAGCCGGCTTGAATTCATTATGAACAGGTTTTATACCATCTGTTTCTTTACATTGCAATCGTGCCTTCCCTTTTAAAAAGCACTTTATTGCCTGTAATGTCTTATGGAATGGTCTTTGGGAGGCGCTTTATAATCATGTATTTTTTCCTACGTTTCAGCATCCATCACTGCAGCTTTTTAATCAACTCAGTAATTAATTTGACAAGCCTCCTCAATTTAGGTGATCATAAAGTTAATTATTTACTTATCCTGACACAGAAAGAGGCTATTCAGCCCATTAGGTCCCTGCTGCCTCCCAATGACCCTTGGTCACTTCAGTTCACCAGGAAATGTACCTGTATTGTTTTGCTGTATTTACCTATAATTAACCTAAAAGTTAAAGAGTTGTGAAGATTCCCATTTTTAATAGTTTCTCATAGTTAAGGAATTCTGATGCAAACTAAATTATTACAATTATTAATTCCATTTGGGAATGTATTATCTGTCATAGAAACATAGAAAATAGGTGCAGGAGTAGGCCATTAGGCCCCCTCGAGCCACCACCACCATTCAATATGATCATGGCTGATCATCCAAAATCAGTACCCCGTTCCTGCTTTCTCCCCATATCCTTTGATTCCATTAGCCCGAAGAGCAATATCTAACTCTCTCTTGACAACATCTAGTGAATTGGCCTCCACTGCCTTCTGTGGCAGAGAATTCCACGGATTCAACTTTCATTTTCTTTCCTCCCCTATAAAACTCGTTATAGACGTGAAATGACAGTCTTCTGCAAAATAAGAACATTGATGAACAATACTAGAAAATAGCAGATGTTAAAACAAAACAATCTTTCACGAGGAGAATATTTTATACATCTGTAATAGACAAACTCAAAGTTAGTTCAATCGCAGTTTTTAAACCGGGCTTAAATAAATATTTTTAAAAATAAAGATTTTCAGGGATCTTGGTCAAGGCATCAGGCTTAATGGCCTTGAAAATGGTAAGCTTGTATAACTAGGCCATTCTATTCATTCAGTAAACATGGTGTTGCCTGAAGTTGCATCTGTGCTGCTGGGGGTGGTAGTCAAAGATAATAGAGCAGAGCAAGATAGAGCACTCAACCCTAAAAACCGTAGTACGTCATGGCGCCATTTTAGTAGGCAGAAACTTGCAGAAACATTTAAAAAGAAAAATAACAAAAATCTGTGAATTGATAGATGAGATATATTCTGCATTTTTATGGTATCATCACACATATTGTTCCCCCAAAACACTGATTACACTGCGTAACGGACGGCGGGTTTTGCTTACTAAAATGGCTCCTTTGCGTACTGCACTTCAGTATAGGCGATTTCGACGGTGGTCTAACTTGCTCTATTATCTTTGGTGGTAGTGGGAGCAGATACGATAGTGTCTTTAAGAGGGTTTTAGGTAGGAACGTGAACAGACAGGGGATGGAGAAAACAGAAGGGATAGTTTAATTTGACACAATCTGGTGCAGATATTGTGAGCCACAGAACGTGTTCCCATGATGTCATTTTCTATGTCGAGGACAATTAACCAAGATACAGACATATCTCTAAGATGCTGTCTTTCTGTCACAACGTTTTGCAAGCAGCACAACAGTCAAATAACAGTTCTGAATTTATTATGCGAAAAGAAGCACAACTTTTGTTGTTGTTTATTATGGGTTTTACAGAATATTATGTTTACATGTCTGTTGTGCTGCTGTAGGTACCGATTTGATTGTTCCGTTTCAGGACATACGACAATAAAACACTCTTGATCCTTGACTTTACTCTGGAAACCTCCATCTAATATAACTGACCACAAAAAAAGCCTGGATTTCAAATTTAGTGATAGATTTATATTTTATTTTTAGATTTAGAGATACAGCGCGGAAACAGGCCCTTCGGCCCACCGAGTCCGTGCGGCCCAACGATCCCCACACATTAACACTATCCTACACACACTAGGGACATTTTTTACATTTACCCAGTCAATTAACCTACATACCTGTACGTCTTAGAGTGATACAGTGTGGAAACAGGCCCTTCAGCCCAACTTGCCCACACAGTCCAACGTCCCAGCTACACAATAGACAATAGACAATAGGTGCAGGAGGAGGCCCTTTGAGCCAGCACCGCCATTCAATGTGATCATGGCTGATCATCCTCAATCAGTACCCAATTCCTGCCCTCTCCCCATACCCCCTGACTCCGCTATCATCTTCTTTTTCTTCTTGCGTTTGAGGCAGCAGAAGTTATGTAACGCCCTCCAGGCGCTGTAACCAGTGCAATGTGCTGTTGTCGAGGGCCGTGAGGTCTACCCCTCCACCAGGGGGGTGGAGGACAGTGCAGTCGAAAGTGACGTGCTGCGCTGTTTGCTGGTCTGCTCCACACACGAAGGCTGCTGATGGACGCAACCCCCAACGATGCATGTTGGCGTTGAACTGGCCGACCCCTGTGCGGAGCCGGTTCAGGGCGACCCACTCTTTGCTAACATTCAGAGCTCTATCTTAGTTCCACCTGCCAGCATTTGGTCCATATCCCACTAAACCTGTCCTATCTGTGTACCTGTTTAACTGCTTCTTAAACGTTGGGATAGTCCCAACCTCAACTACCTCCTCTGGCTGCTTGTTCCCTACACCCACCACCCTTTGTGTGGAAAAATTACCCCTGTGTGAAAAAAAAAGGTCTTTAAAGTAATCAGCACAAAGTTGCAGCTGTTCAGCAAAATTTCAAAGCATTTTTATTGATTTTCTGAATCAAACTGAATCTTTGATGGCTTCAGATTCTGGTCAGAATGACAATGCGAATCAACAAGCAGAAGTAATAGTGTTGAATTGTGGAGGAATTCCTCAAACTGTGCAACTTGCCTGAATGGTTTTCCCAAAAGGCTAGGCTAACAGAATGGTAGATCAAAGAGCACAATATAATTCTTTATCTCTGATACAAATGGACTTTCATGTCTCCCGAGTTTGGCTCTGTTCCAAGGCTTTGACCGGCAGTAGTCAGCTGACTTATCTAATGGATCTGAACATTATTTACAATCTGCCTGAATAAACTTGCTTTACTTGACCTTTCCTCATCCCAAGTTTAAAAAAACCCATCTTGATAAATTCCTAGGACGATCCCAAAGGAATTTTTGCTCTTGCCTGTTTAAAAAATTTTTTTGCTCGTGTAAGGGGATAATATCAACATTCTTTTAGCTCATTAAATGACCATAAAGGGTCAGGTCAATGGGCTGTTCAGACAGGTGCAACCCGCTGTGAAGTCTTAGTTCAAGCACTTGCATTGACTCCCAACAACATCTGTGCTATGATTGAGGAATTGAAACACAATTGTGCTCCATCAGGTCAAATATGCCCATGGGAAACATGGTAAGTGATCTGCTGCCCCCCATTCTACACTGGGCGGAATAGGTTAAATTTGTAATCCCCTTTCCTGTGTCTTACTTGAGTTGCTTCTCATTGTAAGGAGCTGCATTAAGACAGTCAGACATAGACACAAAATGTAGGAGTAACTCAGCGGGACAGGCACCATCTTTACAGAGGTGGAATGGGTGACGTTTCGGATCGAGACCCTTCTTCAGGCTGTCCCACTGAGTTACTCCAGCATTTTGTGTCTATCTTCAGTGTAAACCAGCATCTGCAGCTCCGTCCTATTCATTAAGAAAGTGATGCTCCTGAGCTGCATTCTTTCTCTGCTGAAATCAATGTGTTGAGGATGTGGTCTTAATGCCATGCCGAATGCGATGCGATGTCACTGGGGTTATTTGTCTCAGCCAGGTTGTCAAGTGAATTAGAGGGGAAGGTGGAGATGATTTCCGAGCACATAATCCAGAGCCTGGTGTGACATTGAGGGAGTGCTACGTTGTTGAAGATGCTGCCTTTTTGCCTGCAATCGGCAGGACTCAAGCTGTTTGCTGCCTTCCCCACATTACAACAGCAGATCCACTTGTTTTGGAATATCCTATGGTTATGAAAGGCACATTGAAATGGCACATTTTTCATTTCGATCCGCTGCACTAAGGTGAATGTCACTCTTGTGAAATAATTCATTAAAAGACTCAGTGTTGGAGTAATGTAGTGGGTCAGTCAGCATCTCTGGAGAACACGGATCGGTGATTATCACGTGTCCATGTTCTCCAGAGATGTTGCCTGACCCACTGAGATACTCCAACACTTTGTATCTTTTTTTTGTAATCCAGCATCTGCAGTTCCTTGTTTCTCCAAAGAGTTAATTACTTCATTTTATCAACAATATAAAACTTATAGGTCACTATTTAATGTTTAAAACTTATCCTCCCTTCCTTCATTGTGAGCCAGTCTTGAACAATACTATGAAGTGATCAGCATCATTTCCTAAGGGGATTTAAGCAAATAAAACAATTAAGGAGATTTGTCGGTGGGGACTATTGCTTGCATGATCAGAGAGCCTTACCTCTCTGTGGCACAGCTGGTAGAGTTGCTGCCTCACAATGCCAGAGACCCAGGTTTGACCCTAACTTCCGGTGCTGTCTGTGTGGAGTTTGCACATTCTACCTGTGACCGGGTGGGTTTCCTCCCACATCCCAGACATGTGGGCTTGTATGTTAATCGGCTCTGTAAATTGTTTCTAATGTGCAGGGAGTGAATGTGAAAGTGGGATAATAAAACTAGTGTGAACGGGTGATCAATGGTGGGAGTGGACTTGTTTCCCCGAAACTCCCTGGAAAGGATGATTTACAGTAGGCTTGTTATCTGCACTCGGATACAATCTGGATTCAATTGTGACTTTGAAGACCACAAACACACTAATACAGTGAATAAGTAGGAGTAACCAAATCACCTCTCAAAGTCTGATAAAAATTTTATCTGCACCCACATTACTTGTCCATAAATTGTTCAGATCCATTCAGTGTGTCTGATGGATGTTTTCTTTGATTCTTCCCCCACCACCCACAAAGCTATTCCTTCATTCTTGCAGAATGGTCTCCATCTAACGAGCATTCACAATTCCGACATGTTCGGTGACCTGTGAACACAGGTCATTGGATTTGGAAGGGACCAAAAGCTGTGGAGCCACATCTAAGGCTGGGAAGTTTGCAAAAGGATTCCTGGCACGTCAGAGGCAAAGCACCTTGAAGGAATATAGTCATTAAGGACTCTTTTGACATTCTTTATTTGAAAGGATGTTTAATGCAGTTTGATGTGAATTTGAAAGATATAATTAGGCTTTTGATTTTGATTTCCAAGTTGAGAGTTTGCGACCATGGAGGGGATATTGGAGTTATTGTGGAGTAACTCGGCTGGTTCGGCAGCATCTCTGGAGCCTTCAATATTTCACATGAACAGAGATCAACTTCATCCCAACAGCCATTAGGCTATTAAACACTACAACTCCAAGTAAGCTGTGAACTACATAGACTACTATTGTTATTATTGCACTATTATTGTTTGTTTATTTTTTATGTGTACAGAGGCGAACATTTTTTTCTCATTTATTATATTGCTTACAGTGTAATATGTTTACATTTTCTGCTGTGCTGCTTCAAGTAAGAATTTAATTGTTCTATCTGGGACATACGACAATAAAACACTCTTGACTCTTGAAGTCTGAAGAAGGGTCTCGACCCGAAACATCACCCTTTCCTTCTCTCCAGTGATGCTGCCTGTCCACACTGATTTTTTTTTTTAGATTTAGAGATACAGCGCGGAAACAGGCCCTTCGGCCAACCGGGTCCGCGCCGCCCAGCGATCCCCGCACATTAACACTATCCTACACACACTAGGGACAATTTTTACATTTGCCCAGCCAATTAACCTACATACCTCTACGTCTTTGGAGTGTGGGAGGAAACCTGAAAATCTCGGAGAAAACCCATGCAGGTCACGGGGAGAACGTACAAACTCCGTACAGACGGCGCCCGTAGTCAGGATCGAACCTGAGTCTCCGGTGCTGCATTCGCTGTAAGGCAGCAACTCTACTGCTGTGCCACCCCAGTTAATCCAGCATTTTGTGTCTATCTTGACTCTTGAGATTGTGGGTCGAGGAAGAAGCCTCTAAGAGGCACCACAGCATATGTGCCATTGGCATCTGGAGGGAAGGGTTCGACTTCTGAATGAACTGTTTGTTAATCAATCAGTTATTTTTGTCCTGGATTATCTGGACGAATGTGAATGTTGTTGAAGCTGTCCTGGGTCCAGGCAAGTGGGGGGCATTCCATCACCATCCCGACATTGCGTTTTGTGGCTCTGGAAACGAATCAGCGAGTCACGACCTGAGCCAGTCACTGCCAAATACCTGCCTTCCGTCCTGTGCTTTTAGCCATAGCGTTACACTGTACATCTATCTGTCTGTGGTAACCCCATGGTTTGGTGGTGGACAATTTGACAACAGTAGTTACATTGAATGAAATGGAGAAATAGTTTGATTCTTTCATTCCAGGAGGTAGTCATTACTTGATGCTTGTACAGTGCAGATGCTACTTCTAACTTAGCAGCCTGTGGTTCAGATCTCATTGCTTTCAGGCATGGGCTGGTTCATTACCCGAGGAAATAATAACAGAAACAGTCAGCTGGACAGGGAACAACTTCGGAATTTTTTTTTAAATTTCAGATTGAAGACCCCTTGTCGGAACTGGAGAACATATATTTTTTTTAATGGTTTATAAAGTTGTAGAGAACATGGAGGGAGGGATGGAGAGGACAAAGGGAATATACGTGCGTGATAGTGTGAAGGTTTGGTTGCCATGGAGATCAGTCATCTGGTCAAATGGATCAATGGGGGCAGTTAGATGATTTCTATGCTTCTTTGTGTGTGTTATGTGTTCCTGATAAAGGGGCTGTGGGACATACCTAGCTGATTAGACTGTGTTAATGAGTGAGAAAATCTAAATTGGCTAATTTGCAGCAGAGTAATAACCCATGAGCAATACTAATTGGTGCATTCTGATATGTAGAGAGAAAGTGAGTTACCGGAATTTGATATTGAATCTGGAAGACTGCAATTTCTGCGGACATCTGATGAGGTTGCTAATACGTCTGTTAAGCCTTGTTGCATCAGTGGGGAAGCCATAAACAGATAGGTCAGAGTGGGATTAGGAAGGTGAATTAAAATGGCAGGTGGAATGAGGAACTTTAACTGGAGCCGAACTGTGCAATCAACAGTGAAACATGGTGGTGAATCTGTGGAATTCATAGCTGCGGACGGCTGTGGAGGCCGTCAATGGATATTGGTCAGGTGGAGATTGACAGATTCTTGATTAGTAAGGGCATCAGGGGGTATGGGGCGAGGACAGAAATATGGGGATGAGAGGGAAAGATAATTCAGCCACGATTGAATGACGGAGTCGACTTGATGGGCTGAATGGCCTAATTCTGCTCCTAGAACCTATATCATGTGGATGGATATATAATGGAAGAAGCTCTTTGTTAAAACCACTTGCAGATAGTTGGGCCTAAGGTACTGTCCTGTCAGAGTGATGTCCTTGCATTGAGATGATCAGTCTTCAACAACAACAGCTGAGGGATGGCAGTAGGTGATAATCTAAACCTAAATTCTCTAAACCTACCCGATCTCACAGTTGCTAAACACTTTAACTCCCCCTCCCATTCCCACACTGACCTTTCTGTCCCGGGCCTCCTCCATTGTCAGAGAGAGGCCCAGCACAAATTGGAGGAACAGAACCTCATATTTCGCTTGGGAAGCCTACACACCCCAGCAGTATGAACATTGACCTCCTTAACTTCAAGCTACCCTTGCTTTCCCTCTCTCTCTCCATCCCTCCCCATTTCCCAGTTCTCCAACCAGTCTTACTGGCTCCGACCACATTTTATATCTGTTTGTTTTGTTGTTACTTTCTCCCAGCTAACAATGATTTATTCTATATTTTCCTTGATCTCCATTCCCTTTGTCCTGTTTTTGCACCTTACACTTCCTTATTTATGTATCTCCTTCTCCATTCCCGGAATGGCGGGACTGTCGTATGTTGAAAGGCTGGAGCGATTGGGCTTGTATACACTGGAATTTAGAAGGATGAGGGGGGATCTTATTGAAACATATAAAATAATTAGGGGATTGGACACATTAGAGGCAGGAAACATGTTCCCAATGTTGGGGGAGTCCAGAACAAGGGGCCACAGTTTAAGAATAAGGGGTAGGCCATTTAGAACGGAGATGAGGAAGAACTTTTTCAGTCAGAGAGTGGTGAAGGTGTGGAATTCTCTGCCTCAGAAGGCAGTGGGGGCCAGTTCGTTGGATGCTTTCAAGAGAGAGCTGGATAGAGCTCTTAAGGATAGCGGAGTGAGGGGGTATGGGGAGAAGGCAGGAACGGGGTACTGATTGAGAGTGATCAGCCATGATCGCATTGAATGGCGGTGCTGGCTCAAAGGGCTGAATGGCCTCCTCCTGCACCTATTGTCTATTGTCTATTGTCTGACATCAGTCTGAAGAAGGGTCTCGACCCGAACCGTCACCCATTCCTCCTCTCCAGAGATGCTGCCTGTCCCGCTGAGTTACTCCAGTATTTTCTGTCTATCTTCGGTGATAATCACCGTTGAAGTTCACTCGCTTTTATATGCTTATCTCTTGTCATTACGCTGTGCTAACCCTGGGATAATGAAAGTGGAGTCTGAAACACTGGCTGGAAAGTGTCTGAGGAAGGGTCTCAACCCGAAATGTCACCTATCCACACTCTCCTGAGATACTGCCTGACCTGCTTAGGTAACCCAGCACTTTGTGTCCTTTTGTGCATTAACTAGCAACTGCAGCTCTTTGTTTCAACACTTCTTTCACTTTCAGACTGTTCTGTGATTAGCTTCTGAGACTGCACTCCCAATTTAGGCCTAGCACTGATGGTTTGGAATAGTTTGGTTTAGTTTAGTTTAAAGATACAGCATGGAAAAAGGCCCTTCGGCCCACCGAGTCCACACTGACGAGCGATCCCCGCACATCAATGCTATCCCACACACACTAGGGTCAATTTACACTTATACCAAGCCAATTAACCTACAAACCTGTACGTCTTTAGAGTGTGGAAGGAAACCGAAGACCTTGGAGAAAACCCACTCGGTTACAGGGAGAACGTACAAACTCTGTACAGACAAGCACCCGTGGTCGGGATCGAACCCGGGTCTCTGGCGCTGCAAGCGCTGCAAGGCAGCAACTCTGCCGCTGCGCCACCGTGCCGCCCTAGATTTGCTTGGAATAGATTTGCATGGTTAACTGAACTGAATTATTATTATTATTTTAATTGGATTTTTTACAAGTGTCTTGCTAAGCCTCATCCAAGAACAGTTAATCGCATTGTCACGAGACTGGAGTAACAAATAACCCTAACGAGGTGAAGGTGTCAACTTTTTTCAGGAAAGAAATTAAGTAATGTTGTGACATGCTCGTGGTCTCGCGGTCACATTAGTGATACAAATAACTATTCAACACTTAGCTAATTAGCTGAATTACCAGTTTTAATTCATATTTCTTAGTTTAGTTTTGTTTATTTTGGAGATACAGTGTGGAAATAGGCCCATCGACCCACTGACCAGCGATCGCCAGTACACTAACACAATCCTACACACTAGGGGCAGTTACGATAACCTGCACACAAGCTTTATCCTGCACACTAGGGACAAGTTATGGAAGCCAATTAACCTACAAACCTACACGGTATATCTTTGGGATGTGGGGGGGAAACCGGAGACACAAATGTTGGAGTAACTTAGCGGGAGCACGCGGAGAAAACCCACGTGGTCACAGGGAAAACGTACAAACTCCGTACAGACAGCACCTGTAGTCAGGATCGAACCCCGGTCTCTGGTGCTGTAGGGCAGCAACTCTACCGCTGAGCCACTGTGTCGCCCTGGTTTTGAAATATTGGTGCAGTGACAATACAGTTTTATTGTGCCCTTAATTTGCTGGTCAGAATGAATTAACGTAACAGATTTGTTTCCAGTCAGTAAGGCTGCCTCTGCCTGCCTTTCCAAGGTTAAATCCTCAGGGTCCAGCATCTGGATTGTATTTGAAGCTAAAATCTGTCGAGGATCCTGTTGCAGAAGAAGGCGCAGGCAAATTTTGGATCTGGTTTTCCGTCAACACACCTTCAGACTTTAGACTTTGGAGATACAGCACGAAAACAGCTCCTTCAGCCCATCAGGTCCGCACCGACCGGCATTCACCCAGTACACTCGCAACATCCCACACACTAGGGACAATTTTACAATTTTACCGAAGCCAATTCATCCACAAATCCTCTCATCTTTGGAGTGTGGGAGGAATTACTAGGTTGATTCCCCAAATTACTAGGTTAATTCCCGGAATTACTAGGTTAATTCCCGGAATGGCGGGACTGTCATATGTTAAAAGACTGGAGTGACTAGGCTTGTATACACTGGAATTTAGAAGGATGAGAGGAGATCTTATCGAAACGTATAAGATTATTAAGGGGTTGGACACGTTAGAGGCAGGAAACATGTTCCCAATGTTGGGGGAGTCCAGAACAAGGGGCCACAGTTTAAGAATAAGGGGTAGGCCATTTAGAACTGAGATGAGGAAAACCTTTTCAGTCAGAGTGTTGTGAATCTGTGGAATTCTCTGCCTCAGAAGGCAGTGGAGGCCAATTCTCTGAATGCATTCAAGAGAGAGCTAGATAGAGCTCTTAAGGATAGCGGAGTCAGGGGGTATGGGGAGAAGGCAGGAACGGGGTACCGATTGAGAATGATCAGCCATGATCACATTGAATGGCGGTGCTGGCTCGAAGGGCCGAATGGCCTCCTGCACCTATTGTCTATTGTCTATTGAAAGCGGAGAAAACCCACACGGCACCCGGAGAAAACCCACACGGCACCCGGAGAAAACCCACACGGTCACAGGGAGAACGTGCACACTCCGTACAGGCAAACACCCGTAGTGAGGATCGAAGCTGGTTCTCTGACGCTGTGAGGCAGCAACTCAGGACTGATGAAGGCCTTCTTGACCACCCTATCAACCTGTGATGCCACGGTCAAGGAAATATAATGAGAGCAAGGAAGGGGTTGTCAGCGAGGTCTGGCTGCAACATGGATAATGAGTTTGCTTGATGAAATAAATTTACATTTGGCATTGTAAAATAGCCCCAACCTTTAGATGTCTTATCTTACACAAAGGGTGGTAGATTTATGGAACAATCTGCCAGAGGTTAATGTATCTTAAGGGCAGCACAGTGGTAGAGTTGCTGCCTTCCAGCACTTGAGTCCCGGGTTCGATCCTGAATACAGGTGCTGCCTGTATGGAGTTTGTATATTCTCCCAGTGACCATATTGGTTTTTTTCAGGTGTTCCTGTTTCCACCCACATTCCAAAGACGTGCAGCTTATCAGGTTTAATTGGCTTCTGTAAATTGTCCCCAGTGTGAACGATAGAACTTGCTCGTCTATAGTGTAGCAGAACTGGTGCTGTCAGCGTGAACTCGGTGGGATGAAGGGCTTGTTTCCACACTGTATCTCTAAACTAAACTACACTGGACTTCAATTAAATGTTGCACAGCCTTCACGAATTGCATACACGACACATGGAGCTATGGGATTTAACCTTGGCGTTGTTTTTCTGTACAGCGGGTGGAGCTTTTTAGTCCAAGTGTGTGGGAAATGAAAGATTAACACTTGCAGCTGGATGTGCGAAGGGTAGAAAGTGTTCACAAACAGTCTGATAAAAGACTCAGCTGGTGTGTATGATGGCAAGATTTGAACGGAGGAGTACACCACGCATCGTGACTACACAGCAGGGTCTGTTTTGTTTTGATTATAAAGAATATTGAATGTTCAGAATAAATTGCAACAACTGCTTGGCACGCACTGTTAGAGAATTGTATTTTCCAATAAAGTAACATTGTTTTCGTACAAATATTTCTTCTGTGATTCTTGGCGCACTATTCTCATAACCACTGCCCGAGGTCCCCACCTGCTATAAAATCACATTCCTAATACTGGCGCCCGAGAAGAGCAAAATGACATTCGTCAATGACTACTGACCGGTGGGGCACATGTTTATTGTAGGAAAGGTCGTGTTTATTGTTTGAGAGGTTCGTTCTGACACATATCAACTTCTGCCTTAGTTAGGATCTGGACCCATTCCAATTCATCGACTGTCACAAAAGGTCGACAGATTTCCGTTCTGTGCTGGACAGTGTGGGCAACAAGAGGGCGTACGTCAGGCTGCTGTTCATCAGCTACAGCTTGGCGTTCAACACCATCACCGCCTGGCAACCTATCGTCAAATCTACGGAGCAGGGGAAACAAAAACTGCAGATGCTGGCTTAAATCGAATGTAGACACAAAATGCTGGAGTAACTCAGCGGGTCAGGCAGCATCTCGGGAGAGAAGGAATGGGTGACGTTTCGGGTCGAGACCCTTCCTCAAAGCTAGGGAACTGGGTCTCTGCTTGTCCCAATGCGGCTGGCTCCTCGACCTCCTCAATAGCAGACCTCACTCAATCAGCAGGAATTGGCAACAACACTTCCTCCTCGCTGACCATCAGCACAGGGGCACCTCACACCTCCATGCTCAGTCCCCTCTCTACGCTCCTGCACCAATGACTGTGTAGCCAGATACAGCTCCAACAACTTTTAATTTGATGAAAAAACCACCGGATGTTGGATGAAAGGCACATAAGATTGATAACCTGATTAAATGGTGCCAGAACAACAATCTTGATTGAGGCGTTGGCAAGACCATTGAGCTGATTGTTCAGGAAGGGAAAGCTAGGAAGGGTGGTGCAGAGTCGACAGCTTCAAGTTCAGAGGTGTGGAAATCATTGATCTGTCCAGGGCTCAGCATATTGACTTCTCCACCATTGATGGTATCTACAGGAGCTGCTGCCTGAAGAAAGCAGCTAACATCATCCAAGGCCCACGCCACCCTTTTGAAAAGCCCAAGCTTTTATCTTGCTGCTACCATCGGGAAGAAGGAAAAGGAACATGAGAACCCTTACCTCTCGATTCAAGATTAGCTTTTTTTTCCGTAACCATAAGGCTCTTGCACAACCCTACTTCAGCACCAAACTGTTATGGACTTTGTGAGAAAGGCTGCGCTACAAACTTCCACTTGCTCCGTTATCGTCGGCCAACCTAGTATGTTGGGGGAGTCCAGAACCAGGGGTCGCAGTTTAAGAATAAGGGGTAGGCCATTTTGGACTGAGATGAGGAAAAACTTCTTCACCCAGAGAGTTGTGAATCTGTGGAATTCTCTGCCACAGAAGGCAATGGAGGCCAATTCACTGGATGTTTTCAAGAGAGGGTTAGATTGAGCTCTTAGGGCTAAAGGTGCTGGCTCGAAGGGCCGAATGGCCTACTCCTGCACCTATTTTTCTATGTTTCTATGGAATTGTCACTGATAATTTCTGATAAGTAATTTTTGGTAAGTATAACTGATTGAATTATTGTTTATTGTATATTTATTTGTTGTGTTCTTGTTTTAATGAGCCTGTGAATGCTGCAGCAGGGAAGAATTTGTTCCATTTCCAGGATAGAGTCATAGTCATAGTGATACAGCATGGAAACAGGCCCATCGGCCCAACTTGTCCACACTGGCCAACATGTCCTATCTACACTAGTCCCAACTGCCTGCATTTGGCCCATATCCCTCCAAACCTGTCCTTTCCATGCACCTGTCTAACTGTTTCTTTAACGTTGGGATAGCCCCTGTCAACCACCTCCTCTGGCAGCTCGTTCCACCCACCCACCACCCTTTGTGTGAAAAATCACCCCTCAGGTTCGTATTAAATCTTTCCACCCTCACCTTCAACCAATGTCCTCTAGTTCTCGATTCCCCTACTCTGGGCAAGAGATTCTGTGCGTCTACCCAATCAATTCCTCTCATGATTTTTTATAACTGATAATCTATTGAATTATAAGTTTATTGTATATCTAGTTTTTACATAAATTGTTTTTTTTGTTAATGAGCCCATGAAAGTTGCAACAAGTATAAATGTAATTGTTCCATTTCCAGTATGCATGACAATTAAACCCTCTTCACTCTTAACTAATAATCCAAGAGATTGGCAAAGATAAGGCAAGCAGCTCTTAATTTCTCATTGAATCTTTGTTTTTCAAATTCCTTTTTGTTCTCTTTTCTTTATTCCACAACTAGTTTACACCCCCCCACCCCTGACTCTAATTCCTCTGATCCGCTGGTTACCTGAGGCTGAAAGTAAGCATTAATGAGGGCTGAGGCCCTTTCTTGTTGCTTACAAGGAATAGCCCCAAGGATCTTTGCACAGGAACAATGAGAGAAGAGAGATCTAAAGGTGTCGCCAAGCTGTCTGACTTTTGCACGACCAAATAAGAAATTGTGGAGGAAGGAACTCCAGATGTGTGGGAAAGAACTGCAAACGCTGGTTTAAATCGAAGGTCGACACAAAATGCTGGAGTAACTCAGCGGGACAGGTCGCATCTCTGGAGAGAAAGAATGGGTGACGTTTCGGGTCCGAAGAAGGGTCTCGACCCGAAACGTCACCTGTACAATACAATATATCTTTATTGTCATTGTGCTGGGGTACAACGAGATTGTTAATGCGACTTCCATAACGATGCAATAAATTCATTCTCTCCAGAGATGCTGCCTGTCCCGCTGAGTTACTCCAGCATTTTGTGTCTACCAATGAACTGCAGGTTCTGGTTTTAACCGAAGATAGACACAATACGCTGGAGTAACTCAACGGGTCAGACAGCATCACTAGGGAAAAGGAATAGGTGACGTTTGGGGTCGAGACCTTTCACTCGACCCGAAACTTCACCTGTTCCTTTTCTCCAGGGATGCTGTCTGACCCGCTGAGTTAATCCAGCCTTTTGTGTCTGTCTTCGGAAATTGTGGCGATTGCTTCAAAAAGATGATCGAAAAAGAAGAGGGATAACAGAGGGGCCAAACAGGAGACTCTGCCATTGAACAGAATGGCTCAGTTGGTGGGTTGAAGGAGCTGCTGAGTCCGGACAAAAGGGAGATAGAAAGAAATATGGGTGAAACTTTAAAGTTTCTGCGTGTTGTGGGATGAGAACTGTGGTGAGCACTGGTGGCTTGGGCTTGTGGAGTAGGGAGCTGATCGCATTTGGCAAGGTTTGAGATGATGGCTGAGGTGGGTATTTTTAGGGTTTTTTTTAGATTTAGAGATACAGCGCAGAAACAGGCCCTCTGGCCCACTGGGTCCGCGCCGCCCAGCGATCCCCGCACGCTAACACTATCCTACACCCACTAGGGACAATGTTTTTACATTTGCCCAGCCAATTAACCTACAAACCTGTACGTCTTTGGAGTGTGGGAGGAAACCGAAGATCTCGGAGAAAACCCACGCAGGTCACGGGGAGAACGTACAAACTCCGTACAGACGGCGCCCGTAGTCAGGATCGAACCTGAGTCTCCGGCGCTGCATTCGCTGTAAGGCAGCAACTCTACCGCTGCACCACCGTATTATGTGGGAGAGATGACACATGAAAGAGATTGCGTGAAAACGCACACCTCCAGATTCTTCCCAGCTGTTATCAGGTAACTGATGCATCCTACCACAACCAGAGAGCAGTCCTGAACTACGATCTACCTCATCGGTGACCCTTGGACTCTCCTTGATCAGACTTTGCTGGCTTTACCTAGCACTAAACATTACTGCCTTATCGTATATCTATACGCTGTAAATGGATCGATTGTAATCATGTATTGCCTTTCCTCTGACTGGTTAACACGCAACAAAAGCTTTTCACTGTACCTCGGTACACGTGACAATAAACTAAACTAAACTATTCTAATTGTTTCGTTCTGTCTCGACCACCAGACTGGGATCAAGTTTTTTGGGCTCCAACAGTGCTGATCACTGGAGCAAAGATGCATCTATCTGACTGGCTTGTTTTGCCTGCATTTGTCTTAATCTCTCCATGCGCTGACTCGATTGTCGCTGGTTTCATCTGAAGACCAAACTCCGATAAAGTGTGTAAATGAATTGGTGGGAAAATTAAACCTGAAGGCTACATTTCCCGAGATTACGTGAATCAACAAAAAAAAAACCAAGGTTTCTGAATGTTGTTTTGAACAGGTCAGACTGTTCATATTTTGGAACAATTTTATTTTAGTTTTCATTGGCAATGTTTCTCTGCATCAAACCATAAATTAGGCCATATCACATCATCAAGGGAGCTTCGGAAAGTACAGTGCAAGAAAGAACTGCAGATGTCGGTTTAAACCGAAGATAGACACAAAATGCTGGAGTAACTCAGCAGGACAGGCAGCATCTCTGGAGAGAAGGAATGGGCGACTTATCAGGTCGAGACCCTTCTTCAGACGCTGAAGAATGGGTGACGTTACAGGTCGAGACCTTTCTTCAGACTCTGAAGAAGGGTCTGGACCTGAAACGTCACCCGTTCCTTCTCTCCAGAGATGCTGCCTGTCCCGCTAAGTTACTCCAGCATTTGTGTCTACAGGGAAGTACAGGACAGAACTAAAGTCTTCCTAATATCGTAAAGGGATCCTTGTCAGGCTAAAGACATGGCTGCTGTTTGACCTATTGTATTACCAGGATGAATGGAACCACGATTTAGTGTGAAACTCATATGAGTTCTTTAGGCAATAGGTCATACAAACATTAAATTGGAGCGGGAGAAAGGTCATTTGGTTCCCAAAGCCCGTTGTAACATTTATTAAGATCAATGCCACTAAAAGGTCATCAGATGCAAAAAGTGGTTGCTATGACACTATGACACGTGCCAAAAGGAAAAAGCAACCAATTGCTAAACTGGTCATTACCCTATTTCGGGATCAACTGCCCAGGCAGCAAAGTAGTGCAGTGGTAGAACTGCTGCTTCACAGCGCCAGAGGTCCGCGTTCAATCCTGACGAAGGGTGCTGTCTTTGCGCGGTTTGTACCTTTGCCCTGTGACGGCGTGGGTTTTCTCTGGGTGCTTTGGCTTCCTCCCACATTCCACAGGCGGGCAGGTTTGTAGGTTAATTGGCTTCTGTAAATTGCCCCTGGACTGTTTCCACACTATATCTCTCTGACTATGATTATTTAATAAGAAACTGAGGGGCAACGTCTTCACACAGAGGGGGGTGGGTATATGGAACAAGCTGCCAGAGGAGGTCATTGAGGCAGGTACTCTAACAACATTTAAAATACTTTTGGATATGTACCTGGATGGTAAAAGTTTAGAGTGATATGGGCCAAACGCAGGCAGGTGGGACGAGTGTCGATGGGGTATCTTGATCAGCATAGGCAAGTTGGTCACACCGGCAAACGTGGGACAACAGAACTAGTGTACGGATGATCGATGGTCGGTGTGGACCTGGTGGGCCTAAGGGCCTGTTTCCATGCTGTGCTTCAAAACTAAACTAAACTAAACTATTACAGATTTAATGGACCTCCTGTATCTCATCCAGAGTAACTTTTGTCTCCCTTCTTCAGCCTTCAGTGGTGGCCTGCTAAAATGTGTAGTACCCTATCTGGTCTACAGTTTGGATGGATCAACACTTACTAAGCTTCCACACCTGTACACTTTGTGGCAAGTTCACCAAATGTTCAGTTGCCACAAAAACCTTTCCCTAAACTTTGATTCCATCTCATTTCCTGGTCACTACGTGAGGTGGGGTAAAAGCCTGGTTATCTAATTGAAACATTTGGCCTTATATCTGCTGCCAATAGCTCTTCCCATATTTGGCAATGTCACATCAACCTCAGTTTATTGGCTGTTATAAATTCATAGTCATACAGCATGGAAAAAGGTCCTTCGGCCCAACTTGCCTATGCTGATCAAGATACCCCATCTACACTCGTCCCACCTGCCTGCGTTTGGCCCTTATCACTCTAAACTTTTACCATCCATGTACATATCCAAACGTATTTTAAATGTTGTTAGAGTACCTGCCTCAATGACCTCCTCTGGCAGCTTGTTCCATAAACCCACCACCCTCTGTGTGAAGAAGCCCCTTAGTTTCTTATTAAATAGTCATAGTCAGAGAGATATAGTGTGGAAACAGGCCCTTCGGCCCAACATGCCCACACCGGCTAACATGTCACAGCAACACCAGTCCCACCAGCCTGTGTTTGGTCCATATCCCTCCAAACTTGTTCAATCCATGTACCTGTCTAACTGTTTCTTAAATGTTGGGATAGTCCCAGCCTCAACTACCTCCTCTGGCAGCTTGTTCCATACACCCACCACCCTTTGTGTGAAAAAGTTACCCCTCAGATTCCTATTAAATCTTTTCCACTTCACCTTGATCCTATGTCCTCTGGTCCTTGATTCCCCCACTCTGGGCAAGAAATTCTGTTCATCTACCCAATTTATTCCTCTCATGATTTTACACACCTCTATAAGATCACCCCTCATCCTCCTGCGCTCCATGGAATAGAGACCCAGCCTACCCAACCTCTCCCTATAGCTCAGACACCTCTAGTCCTGGCAACATCATTCTAAATCTTCTTCGAACCGTCTTCAAGCTTGACAATATCTTTCCTATAACATGGCACCCAGAACTGAACACAATACTCTAAATGCAGTCTCACCAAGGTCTTATTCAACTGCAACATTATCTCGCAATTTCTATATTCAATACTTTGGCTGATGAAGGCCAATGTGCCAAAAGCCTTTTTGACCACCTTATCTCGACCTGTGTGTTGACCTTCAAGGAACCATGCACCTGCAGTCCTAGATCCCTCTGCTCTACAACACTCCCCAGAGGCCTATCATTTACCGTGTAGGTCCTGCCCTTGTTAGATGTCCCAAAATGCAACACTTCACATCTTCACCTCAAATCTTTCCTCTATCACCTTAAACCTATGACCTCTCTTTCTTGATTCCCCTATTCTGGGTAAAAGACATCTATCCTATCAATTCCTCTTATGTTCCTATGGACTATAAGATAACCACTTATCCTCCTGTGCTCGATGAAATAAAGTCCTAGCCTGCTCAACCTCTCCCTATATTTCCGGCACTCAAGTCCTGGCAACATCCTTGTAAATCTTCTCTGCATTCTTTCCAGGTTAGCAACATCTTTCTTGAAGCAGAGTGTCCAATAGTGAACACAATACTTTAAGTGTGGCCTCACCAATGCCTTGTACAGCTGTAACATGACCTCCCAACTTCTCCACTTAATACACCTACTGATGGAGGCCTATGTGCCAAAAGCCTTCTTGACCACCTTATCAACCTCAGGGGTTATGAGGAGAAGGCAAGAGAATGGGCTTAGGAGGGAGAGATAGATCAGCCATGATTAAATGGCAGAGTAGACTTGATGGGCCGAATGGCCTAATTCTGCTCCTATCACTTCTGAACTTATGAACCTGTGATGCCACTTTCAAGGAACTATGTTCTTGCACTCCTAGATCCCTCTATAACATCCCCAGAGCCCTGCCGTTTGGTGAAGGTCTTTCCCCCTTTCGCTTCCCAAATTGCATCACTTGCACTTATCTGCATTAAACTCCATTAACCATTAGTCCACTTTCCCACCTGATCAAGATACTGCTGCAAATTTTGATGACCATCTTTGCTTTCTGCAATGACAACCAATTTAGTGTCATCTGCAAACTTACTAATCATGCTTTGTACATTCTCACCCAAATCATTGATACAAACAGGCAGGGGCTGAACACTGACCCCTGAGGCACACCACTTGTCACAAGCCTCCAGTCTGAAAAATAACCATCCACCATCTCCCTCTGCTTCCTTCCACAAAGCCAATTCTTTCTCTAGACGCCTAGCTCTCCCTGGATCCCATACAACCCAACATTCCAGAGAAACCTACCATGTGGAACCTTATCAAATGCCTTGGTGAAATCCAGATAGACAATGTCCACGGCTTTGCCCTCATCAACTGATGACCATTGAAGTCATCATTCACCCAGTCCTGATAACTCCAGTGCTTTTCTGTTTGGCTTTCACCACTTTGTGAACAAGTTCATTTAGAACTCTGCTGACATCACCCAAGGTCACACCAAGCCCGATCTACCCTATGCCAGGGTGCCCTCTGACCTACTACACTGAATCCCGTTTAAAGGTCGCCTCAATGATAACATTCTCATGCTTGGCTTCAGGTCAATCCGTGGCCTCTCTCTCCCTCCCTGTGACAGCAGACTCTGCTCTTCCACTTCTGGCCTCTGGCACATCTTTCACTTCCATCCCTCCACATTGGTGTCTGTACTTTCAGCTCTGGCTTTAAGCTGTGGAATTTCCTCCCTGAACTTGTCCAACTCTTAACAAGCTTCTTAAACACCTCTCTCTCTCTCTCTCTCTCTCTCTCTCTCTCTCTCTCTCTCTCTCTCTCTCTCTCTCTCTCTCTCTCTCTCTCTCTCTCTCTCTCTCTCTCTCTCTCTCTCTCTCTCTCTCTCTCTCTCTCTCTCTCTCTCTCTCTCTCTCTCTCTCTCTCTCGTTTGATCACTTGACCCATTGTCTACTCGTTACGTTTGATGCCAGATTTTGTAAAATAAAATCCTGAAAAGAGACTTGCGAGGTTTTGATTTTACTACCTTAAAGGCTGATCTACATGCAAGTTACTGAATGTCTCCTTGTTTATTTTAAATACTGAGTAACGTGGAATGCAGCCAAGTTTCCCTGCAAGCATCTCCACTTGTCTGGCTACGTAGACTACGATTCCTATTGTGTGACAAGGAGGAGACTTGTTTCCTGCTGGGCAAGGTTACATTGAGTGCTTAACATTTTTGAGAATAAGGGGAGGAAGTTACATCAATATGCATAATGAGAGAGCCCAGGAGTGCTGGGGTTGGTTTAACAAACTCCCAGTCTCATAGTTTCATCTCAGCACAGTTCAACAGCAGCCCTGGAGGATTAGTTGTTGTTCTCTTCAAAGTGGGGAGTGTTTATGTTCTGGTGTGTGGGAAAACTTTGTTTTTTTTAAAGAGAGGGACGCCAGGGAAATGACAGGGGATTTTCTGCAAATGGAACTGAGAAGGACACTGGCGAAGAGCATGCTGTGGATTTTATGTTGTTTGGCATTAGGTGCTGAACCTGTTTAACATGACTCACAGATCGACAGCGTCAAAGACTAGAAGTGATAACCATTTGAGCATAAAGGTAGGTGAAATAATAGTACAAGACAAAAGGCAAGCAAAAGCAAACCTGAAAGTAAAACTGCAAGAGTCTGCTATTCTTATTGGCAATCTCAACTGCAGGAGATAAAGTGAGTAAAGTTTGTTAATTTTGCAAAGTATTTATTGCCCTCTGACAATGCCCAGTGTTGCTATTGATAATGTGGTGGCAGCCTTTAGTAAAAGTAAGAAAATTAAAAATTACATTCTTGTGATCAATATTGTTGACCTCAGAAATTCTCTGCCTCTTTTAAGTATTGTTTGGTCCACACTTGTACTGGCTCACAGTGTACAAACTGCACACCCATCACAGTCCTGTCAGTAGATTGACTGGCCAGTTGTACAACTTGCTGATCGAATGAAAACTTGTTTCAAGATGTTGGTTTATTTCAAAGTTTTCAAAAAAAAAATTTTTTTGAAAGAGAAACGTTTTAAAGACTGTTGTTTTTCGGTTTTGATGATTTGTTTCTGTTACTTTGGAATGAAATGCAGCCAGAGCTGTAGTAATTTGTGAATGTCTGGAGTAATTGGACGGTGTGAAGCGAGGGAACGGCTGTGTTTGCATTTGGCAGTGAGATGGCTTTCCCCAGTGAATTGTGTGTGACCAGGGAGCTGCACTGCAAGGCTTCCCGGAGCACTCAAGCCCAACTCCTCCGCACAAATTAACTTAAAGTAAAACAGACCAACGTTCACATATCAGCCAGAGTACGGCACTAATTATGTTTTGCGCAGAAACTAACATAAATAAAGTGGGAGTTATGTCAAAGGCAGAAATATGTTGTCTGGCAGATTTGTCTTTTCTCCAGATAGTTAACCTGCTCCATGCATCCTGTAAACTATGATCTGTGCACTCACTCTGATGCTGGCTGGAGTTTAATGCTGGTTCCAGAGCTTTAGCATCAACAGCTGACACCCCCCCCCCCCCTGCTGTTATTGTAACAAGCACGTAATTGTATAGTAATATTTTAAAGTAGTAGAATGCTTTATTGTACTTCACGTGCGAATTATCAAACTGAAGCTGGTACTGACCGAGCCACATAATAAGCCATAAAGGCAAAAGCGAAATCTACCTGGTAGATTTTAAGAAACTCCTTTAGAGTGAAAAGAGATCCATAGCACTTTATAGGGGGGGTTCCAAGGGACAAGAGAGTTTTATTGTCGTAGGTCTCAGATAGAACAATGAAATTCTTACTTGCAGCAGCACAACAAAATATGTAAACATAGTACACTGTAAACAATTATAATAAACAAGAAAACATGCACACACACGCGCGCGCACACACGCGTACACATAAAAAAACAATCAAATCTATACACTAAAAACTCTTGTTTGTTTGTTCCTGAACTACAGCCAAATCGGTACACGATAGCGCAACAATTTTAGGCCCACCTTACTCACCGTCACCCCTTTGGTGCTAATGGAAGAAGTTTCATTGAAATCGGTGTTATATTTTTTAAGTTATTCACATTTTTAAAGTTTAAAACTATCTCCGATGGAGGGAGGGAGGTGGAGGGAGTGGAGGGAGTGGGGGGAGGGGAAGGGGGAAGGGGGGAAGGGGGGAGGGAAGGGGGAGAGGGAGGAGGGGAGGGGAGGTGGGGGAGGAGAGGCTGCTGCAATAATGCAGGAGAGATTTGGGCCCAACGGGTCCACTTGGTCTAGTATGGTACTAGGGATCTACGTAGTTGAAGGTAAATCTGCTAATTCTGGGCGAAGGAGGTCCAAATGTACAGTAGAGACAGTTTTTGAAGCATTGGAAGGGGGCCATAGGAGTTTACAGAGACAGGCGGGACAAGGCTATGCCAGGATTTGAACATGAAGGTGAGAGTTTTAAGATCACACATTTACTGGCTTGGGATTCAAAAGAGATAAGTGACCATGTGTTGGATGGGTAAAGGTGGATTTTACAAGGAGACAGATCTATGGAAAAACCCAGTTGATAGAAGATAGAAGGTGGTACCTTGGCCATGAGTGGTACATAGAACACAGAACAGTAAAGCACAGGAACCACTGGCCTCACAATGTCTGTGCCAACATGAACCAGATTCGACTAATCTCTGCCTGCAAGTGCTCCATCTCCCTCCATTCTCTGATATCCATGTACTTATCTAAAAGCCTCTTGTATGCTATGGAAAAGTCACGTTTTCAGGTTATGGCAACTATTTCATCGCTCTGGTAGAATAGCTTTTCATATATGTTCCAGTCCACCACAGAACTAAAATAGTCAACACTAGACTATTGTCTATTGTCTATTGTCTATGACCTATTGTCCAGTGTCTATTGTCTATTGTCTATGATCTATTGTCTATTGTCCATTGTCTATTATCTATTGTCTATGTCTATTGTCTATTATCTATTGTCTATTGTCTATTGTCTACTGTCTACTGTCTACTGTCTATAATCTATTGTCCATTGTCCATTGTCTATTGTCTATGTCTATTATCTATTGTCTATTGTCTATTGTCTATGATCTATTGTCTATTGTCTATTGTCTATGATCTATTGTCTATTGTCTATTGACTTGTACATCTAGACTTGAACATCCACATAGATGTTACACATGAATTGGAGGGGGGGGGGGGTTATTTGATTTGTTACATATATACTGCATAAGGTCAAATCTTATCAGTTCATAAATTATAAGAGAAGAATTAGGCTTTCGGCCCATTAAGTCTACTCCGCCATTCAATCGTGGCTGATCTATCTTTCCCTCTCAACCCCATTACCCGACACCTCAAGTGATTACAGAGAATGCTCATTATGATGAACTTGTAATGGCAAATGACAAATGGCAAAACTGTCCATTCCCAGGACTGTTGCAAATGTATCCTTAGAGATTATTTTTTCTTCCTGCAGCCTGTGATGTACAATGTACATGGGCACAGGAAGAACTTTTGTTCACTAGTCTCCTATAGGCCCAATAGGGAATGCACAGATTTGACACATAGGAAGGGAAGTGGGGGCATTCATCAAGTTTTATTAAATGCTGGGACATAAGAAAGCTGTTTGGATCCATTGAACCTCGTGTTCAGTGATTGCCGCCTATTGCACAGATATGATATGAACCTTTCCGGCTGTTGATAGATGTACAGACAAATGCATGTACTAGGAGATAAGCTTCATGTCCTCGGGCCATTCCTTCCTTCCTAGCAAAGGCATAGTATTGCACAGGTATTATACAGGAACGAGGGGAGCAATTTTGTCCCTCTACTCCATTACCTAGGAACTTAGTTCCTCAGGTTTGAAACAATATAAAGGGGAGATTGGTCAACTCCCTTAATCCAGATGCAGAGATCTCTGTAATCTCAATTAAACTATGAATTAATCTGTACCTCATCGCTATTTCATGTTTTATAATAAATTAGATTGTTGATACAATAAGTTAATAATAATAATAATAATATATTCCTTTATTCGTCCCACACCGGGGAAATTTACAGCGTTACAGCAGCAAAGTGGAGAGCAAGAGATCATCTATCTATCTATCTATCTATCTATCTATCTATCTATCTATCTATCTATCTATCTATCTATCTATCTATCTATCTATCTATCTATCTATCTATCTATCTATCTATCTATCTATCTATCTATCTATATAATACTAAAACTCAGATCTTGTGTATATTTTTTTTTGTGGTTTGGCCTGATATATTCGTAACAGCGATTGCAGCAAAACGGCGGACCATAGCGCAACGGTTTTCGCACCGCCTCAATCGCCAATCTCGCGCTCGCTCGGCCGTGTAATTTTCATTTAATTTGGTCGCGTGTTTTTTAAGTTACAGAGGTTTTAAAGCGCTGCCCCCCCCTTTTTCAGGGGGGCGCTGCGGTGCAGATTTAGTTTTCAGCTTGTGGCTTGTGACGGCTACATTGTTTCGAAAAGTTTCCAGAAAAGGATTTAGTTTTCAGCTTGTGACGGCTACATTGTTTCGAAAAGTTTCCAGAAAAGCACTGATTGTTTTGTTATTGCAAGTCAAGTCAAGTCAAGTCAAGTCAATTATGTGTATAGCACATTTAAAAACAACCCATGTTGACCAAAGTGCTGCACATCTGATTAGGAAAAAAAAAAAAAGAAGGTTATAGTGGTCACTTGACATACACAGATCAGGAGGACGGGCCCAACGGGCACACTTGGAGAGTAAGAGTGGGGCTGGGGGAGGAGAGAATGGGGGGTGTGGGGACGGGCCCAACGGGCCCGCTTTGAACGGGCACACTTGTTCTAGTTCATTATAAATATAAGATACATAAATTGTCATCAGTTTTCTGTGTGTTATTGTTGACTCGTTTGCTGGGAGCAGTGCTGGTTGTGCAGTCTCACAGCAGCGGGAAGGAAGGACCTCCTATATCTCTCCTTCACGCACTTGGGGTGAAGGAGTCTGTCACTGAAGGAGCTACTCAGTGCAGTGACAGTGTCCTGCATAGGGTGGGAGTCGTTGTCCAGCAGCGATGTTAGCTTTGCCATCATCCTCCTCTCTCTCCCACCACCTGCACTGATTCGAGGGGGCAACCCAGGCCAGAGCTGGCCTTCCTGACCAGCTTGTCGAGTCTCTTCCCTTCTGCCGCTGAGATGCTGCTGCTCCAGCAGACCACTCCATAGAAAATGGCCAATGCAACCACGGTGTTGTAGAAGGTCCAGTGTTGTAGAGTGCCGCCTGCACTCCAAAGGACCTGTCTCCTTAGCAGATAAAGTCTGCTCTGGCCCTTTCTGTATAGTGCATCGGTGTTCTGACCTAGACAGTAATGAAGGTTACGCCTTTTCATTTAGTTTACATTTTTTAATGGTTTTATTTTGGGATTTCTCTTTAGAGATTTCGGTTTAGGTCGGCACAGTGGTGCAACGGTAGCATTGCTGATTTACAGCGCTTGCAGCGCCAGAGACCCGGGTTCGATCCCGACTACAGGTGCTGTCTGTGTGGAGTTTGTATGTTCTCACCATGGCGGCGTGGGTTTTCTCCAAGATCTTCGGTTTCCTCCGTCACTCCAAAGACATACAGGTTTGTAGGTTAATTGGCTTGGTATAAGTGTAAATTGTCGCTAGTGTAGGATATTAATGTGTGGGGATCGCTGGTTGTTGTGCACTGGGTGGGCCGAAGGGCCTGTTTACGCGTTGTATCTCTAAAGAAAGGTCTCAACCCGAAACGTCACCTATTCCTTTTCTCCAGAGATGTTGCCTGACCCCCTGAGTTACTCCAGCTTTTTGTGTATATTTTCAGTTTAAAACAGCGCCTGCAGTTCCTTCCTGCACCAGCTATCTGTTTGTGCATGTTTAAGTATTTTTAGTTACAGTTAAATGTTTGCTTCTGGCGACTGGAAGCTGCTAGGATAAGATCCGTGGAGACGAGATACATGGAACTGTGGATGCTGGTTTACAAGAAAAGACACAAAGTGCTGGAGAAACTCAATGGGTTCGGCAGCATCTGTGGAGAACATGGATAGATGACTCTTTGTGCTGTCACCCTTCTTCATACTTTCCCTACAATCAGAAAGAACACAAATGCTGGAGTAACTCAGCGGCACAGGCAGCATCTCTGGAGAGAAGGAATGCGTGCCGTTTCGGGTAGAGACCCTTCTTCAGACTACAATTCCCTACAATCAGTCTGACCTGAAACGTCACCTATCCATGTGCTCCAGAGATGCTGCTTGACCCATTGAGTTACTTCAGTCTGACCCGAAACATCACCCATTCCTTCTCTCCAGAGATGCTGCCTGACCCGTTGTGTTATTCCAGCACTGCGTGTGCTTTTCTGTATTGGACAGGTGTGTGAGATCTGAGGGAGCAAAATGCTATGTGTTATTCTTGATGCAGGTCTTGGCTCATTTAGTTCAGGTTGTTGTCATGTGTGGCAGAATGGCAAACGCAGGACAAATTATAAACTTTTCCCCAGCAAGAATTATCTGTTTACATAGACACAATGACCTTCGGTGTATGGCTAAGAGTTAGTAATCAATGTTTGTACATGGCAAAATATTCACCCACTGACTTCCATGTCCTCTTTCTCAGATGTGTTTTACACATCGTGTTTACTGTGTTGAACCCAATATGTTTGGATAAGGTTCAATTGGTGCCACAAACTGTAGCAGGCTCGATTTGATGTAAATGATCTCTTTGAAGTTTGTCTTCCCCGCTGACCAAATTTTCAACACAGGAATGCTGCAGCATTGTTCTGCATTCTTTGGCTGAACCATACTGAAGTTTCTCTCAATTTGCTGTTTGGGAAGGTGTTTTAAATGTAGCACTCGTTCAATTTGCATTCAGATTTGCGGTGTCTGTGGGTTCCTTTGTGTTGCTGCTCCCACAAGCAAATAGACAGATGCAAAGCTAGAAACTAAACAGCCTTATTGAAGGCAATAACTCTCCACTGAATATGAATGGCAGAACATAACAATGTATCACAGTCAGTTCACACAAATGAGTTCTGAAAGGCACCCTACACATACATAAACAACAGCATCAATTTAAAAGCTTTCAACTCAATGTTGTCACTGGGATCTAAGTGAACAGTGGATGGGAGGGAAATAGTTCCTTTGAAAATGACTTAATTAAGAGCAATATATAAAATACATTAAAAAAAAAATTGTAATTGTAATCTGGATATCCTCATTAAGGGGAAGGATATTACCAGTTTACCAGGTAGTCAGTTAATATACATTGGACTTGGACCCAACCATCTAACCAGGTAGCAGGTTTTAAGACTGATAAGTAATAACGTTTGATTTATCTGTGTGTGAGATTAAAAGGAAATTGTTTATGAAAGAGATGTGCGTTTTTTTCATATCTCTTGTGGAAAAGTTTGGGAATAGCATCATTGCTTCTGACTTAAGGCAAAGGAAGAAAAAAAAAATCACAGATTCCAGTGGATGTGCAAAGGGTCACGTTCAGAAGACGTTGTGGCTTAATTGTTCAACATCCTGTGGCAATGGATTTGTTCATGCCACCTGCTCTCTTGCATCCAGAACGCTGAAATTATCTTTACAGCATTTATTTCCTATTTATTTATCTTTTTATTTATTTATCTACTCGTTCATTTATCTAGTTATTTATCCATTTTTAATTTTTTTTATTTATCTATTTATCTATTTATCTATCTATCTATTTATTTATCTATTTATTTATTTACTTATTTATCTATTTATCTGTCTATTTATTTTATTATTTATTTTTTTATTTATCTGTTTATTTATTAATTAATTTATTCGTTTATTTATTCATCTGTTTATTTATCTTTACAGCATTTATTTCCTATTTATTTATCTTTTTATTTATTTATCTACTCATTCATTTATCTAGTTATTTATCCATTTATCTATCTATCTATCTATCTATCTATCTATCTATCTATCTATCTATCTATCTATCTATCTATCTATCTATCTATCTATCTATCTATCTACTCATTTATCTATTTATTTATTTATCCATTTATTTATCTATTTACATATCTATGTGTTTATTTATCTGTCTATTTATTTATTTATTTATTTACTTGCCTGTGTTTATCTGTTTGTTTATCCATCCATTTATTTATCTATTTATCTATATATCTATATATTTATTTATTTATTTATTTATTTATCTGTTTATTTATTTATTAATTTTATAAAAACATGTCAAATTCTTAAGGGATTGGACAGGCTAGATGCAGGAAAAATGTCCCCAATGTTGGGGGAGTCCAGAACCGGGGGTCACATTTTAAGAATAAGGGGTAGGCCATTTAGGACTGAGATGAGGAAAAAGTTTTTCACCCGAGAGTTGTGAATCTGTGGAATTCTCTGCCACAGAAGGCAGTGGAGGCCGATTCACTGGATGTTTTCAAGAGAGTTAGATATATCTCTGAGGGCTAATGGAATCGAGGGATATGGGGAGCAAGCAGGAACGGGGTACTAATTTTGGATGATCAGCCATGATCATATTGTATAGAGGTGCTGGCTCGAAGGGCCGAAAGGCCTACTCCTGCACCTATTTTTTATGTTTCTATATTTCTGTGTTCCTATGTTTCTCTGAATGCAATATGTTAAAGCAGCTTTATAGTATGAAAACTCTTTTTATTGTATCTCAGTACATGTGACAATAATAATAAACAAAACTAAATTAAACATTGTCTCAATCACTGAAAGGAATGAAGCAGGGCTACAAATCTTCTGGTTATTGCCTGAAAAAATGGTTCAAGTGGTTCTGGAACACTTAGTGATGATCGACACAAGGAGCAAAGAGTAACTCAACAGGGCAGGTGGCATCTCTGGAGAGAAGGAATGGGTGACGTTTCAGGTCGAGACGCTTCCTCAGACTCTGGTTTAAATCTTTGGTTTAAACCGGCATCTGCAGTTCCTTCCTACTCACTTAGTGAAGACTTTGAATGGCATTTATCTACCTGAGAGGTTGGCCTTTACTGGAGCACCTGGAAGCCTAATCCCAAAATAGAAGGCGTTTGGTATGCTTGCCTTTATAAATCAGAGCATCGAATATAGAAGTTGGGATGTAATGTTAAAATTGTACAGGGCATTGGTGAGACCGAATCTGGAGTATGGTGTGCAGTTCTGGTTGCCAAATTATAGGAAGGATGTCGACAAAATGGAGAGGGTACAGAGGAGATTTACTAGAATGTTGCCTGGGTTTCAGCACTTAAGCTACAGAGAGAGGTTGAACAGGTTGGGTCTTTATTCTTTGGAGCGTAGAAGGTTGAGGGGGGACTTGATAGAGGTTTTTAAAATTTTGAGAGGGACGGACAGAGTTGACGTGGGTAGGCTTTTCCCTTTGAGAGTGGGGAAGATTCCAACAAGGGGACATAACTTCAGAATTAAGGGACAAAAGTTTAGGGGTAACATGAGGGGTAACTTCTTTACTCAGAGGGTGGTGGCTGTATGGAATGAGCTTCCGGTGGAAGTGGTGGAGGCAGGCTCGATTTTATTATTTAAGAGTAAATTGGATAGGTATATGGATAAGAGGGGATTGGAGGGTTATGGTCTGAGTGCAGGTAGATGAGACTAGGTCAGAGAAAGTGGTCGGCGTGGACTGGTAGGGCCGAACGGGCCTGTTTCCGTGCTGTAATTGTTATATGGTTATATGGTTATAGTTGGGAATCTGTATGAGTAAAGGAATAGACTTATACGCGTTAAAGCAAGTGATGAAACAGGGGGATATAGGAGCTTGACAAGTACATAGTCCCATGAAAGTGGCATCACAGGTTGATAGGGTGGTGAAGAAAGCTTTCGTCACACTGTCCTTCACCAGTCAGGGAATTTTGTGTAGAAGATGGGACATCATGTTACTGTTGTACAAGATGTTGGTGAGGCCGTACTAGTGTTCAGTTTAGGTCACCCTGCAATAGGAAAGGTGTCATTAAGCTAGAAAGAGTGCTGAGAAGATTTATGAGGATGTTACCAGGGCTTGAATTCCTGAGCTATTGGGAGAGGTTGGGCAGCAACGACTTTATTCCTTGGAGTGCAGGAAGCCGAGGAATGACCGTATAGAAGTGTAAAATTCATGAGGGGAATAAATAAGGTGAATGCCCTTTCCAGGGAAATAAGGAACCAGAGGCATCACAGAATGCTGGAGTAACTCAGCAGGTCAGGCAGCATCTAGGAGAGAAGGAATGGGTGACGTATTGGGTTGAGACCCTTCTTCAGACGGATGTCAGGGGGGCGGGACAAAGAAAGGATATAGGTGGAGACAGGAAGACAGTGTGAGAACTAGGAATGGGGAGGGGGTGAAGAGAGGGGCAGAGGAACTATCTAAAGTTAGAGAAGTCAATGTTCATACCACTGGGCTGTAAGCTGCCCAGGCAAAATATGAGGTGCTGTTCCTCCAATTTCCAGTGGGCCTCACTATGACACTGGAGGAGGCCCATGACAGAAAGGTCAGACCGGGAGTGGGAGGGGGAGCCTGCGTTTGGTCTCGCCGATGTAGAGAAGTTGATGTCTGGAACAGCGGATACAATAGATGAGGTTGGAGGAGGTGCAGGTGAACCTCTGTCTCACCTGGAAAGACTGTTTGGGTCCTTGGATAGAGTCAAGGGGGGCTGGGGGCTAAAGGGACAGGTGTTGCATCTCCTGCGGTTTCAGGGGAAACCATCCCCTGCCCAGGCACTTTCCTTGGGCCTGTACTTGCTGGAATTTAGAAGAATGAGGGGGGGATCATTGAATTGTACAGAATAGTGAAAGTCTTGGATAGAGAGGATGTGGAGAGGATGTTTCCACGAGTGGGAGAGTCTATGACTGGGGGTCGTAGACTCAGAATTAAAGGACGTTCTTTTAGGAAGGCGATGAGGAGAAATTTATTTAGTCAGAGGGTGTGAATCTGTGGAATTCTTTGCCACTGAAGGCTGCAGAGGCCAAGTCAGTGGATATTTGTAAGGCTGAACTAGATAGATTTTTGATTGGGACAAGTGTCAGAAGTTATGGGGAGAAGGCAGGAGAATGGGATTAGGAGGGAGAGATAGATCAGCCATGATTGATTGGCAGAGTAGACTTGATGGGCTAATTCTACACCTATCACTTACGGCCTTACGACCTTAAGTGGAATCTGCTGAAGGGATCACCGGTGGAATATTCCCCAAGAATATTTGGTTGTGCCATGGTTTACTTCAGAAAAAAAAAAAAAAAATGTACTAATTGTGATTCGGAATGCAAACTGGCAGTCTGTTCCCAGATCAACCGAATAATCTTAATCATCCCTTCCTTCATTACCTTTATGATTGCACCAAGTACAGAAGGTGTGGTCTTTATTGCATTATTGTTGAATCTAGACCAGACTGAGTTCATGATTAAAACTCAGATGATGCAGGGTGAGGCTAAGAAGCACTTTTCACAACAGGTCATCAAAACACTGAACTCTCCTTTCATCCCTGGCTTCCCACAAGTTCTGAGGACGCACTTTGTCATTTCCGGGGAATGTATCCACCTTAAAGTACGTTAAAACCGCCAATACCTCTTCTTCGGTAATTCATATATAGTCCAAGGTATCATGACTTATATGTCCCAATTTTTAAAAGTTCTCTTTGCACCAGCTGTTCCATGAAATGGACTGGAGGATTGGGGTGTGGGTTACAGAATATCGGGTAGTGAGAAAGAAATGGCGTCACATCTAGTGAACAGAGTCTCGGGTTTGGGGAGCAGCAGTGGCTGGAAGGTATGTCAGACGAGTTGAACCGGTACTTTGGATCTGTCTTCACTAAGGAAGATACAAACAATCTCCCAGATATTCTAGTGGCCAGAGATCCCAGGGTGACGGAGGAACTGAAGGAAATCCACATTAGACAGGAAATGGTGTTAGACAATAGACAATAGACAATAGGTGCAGGAGTAGGCCATTCGGCCCTTCGAGCCAGCACCGCCATTCAATGTGATCATGGCTGATCATTCTCAATCAGTACCCCGTTCCTGCTTTCTCCCCATACCCCCTGACTCCGCTATCCTTAAGAGCTCTATCTAGCTCTCTCTTGAATGTATTCAGAGAATTGGCCTCCACTGCCCTCTGAGGCAGAGAATTCCACAGATTCACAACTCTGACTGAAAAAGTTTTTCCTCATCTCTGTTCTAAATGGCTTACCCCTTATTCTTAAACTGTGGCCCCTGGTTCTGGACTCCCCCAACATTGGGAACATGTTTCCTGCCTCTAACGTGTCCAACCCCTTAATAATCTTATACGTTTCAATAAGATCCCCTCTCATCCTTCTAAATTCCACTGTATACAAGCCTAGTCGCTCCAGTCTTTCAACATATGACAGTCCCGCCATTCCGGGAATTAACCTAGTAAACCTACGCTGCACGCCCTCAATAGCAAGAATATCCTTCCTCAAATTTGGAGACCAAAACTGCACACAGTACTCCAGGTGCGGTCTCACTAGGGCCCTGTACAACTGCAGAAGGACCTCTTTGCTCCTATACTCAACTCCTCTTGTTATGAAGGCCAACATTCCATTGGCTTTCTTCACTGCCTGCTGTACCTGCATGCTTCCTGTCAGTGACTGATGCACTAGGACACCCAGATCACGTTGTACGTCCCCTTTTCCTAACTTGACAAGGGGTAGACTGATGGGACTGAAGGCTGATAAATCCCCAGGGCCTTATGGTCTGCATCCCAGAGTACTTAAGGAGGTGGCTCTAGAAATTGTGGACGCATAGATGAGCATTTTCCAATGTTCTGTAGATTCAGGATCAATTCCTGTGGATTGGAGGGTAGCTAATGTTATCCCACATTTTAAGAAAGGAGGGGGAGAGCAAACGGGAAATTATAGACCAGTTAGTCTGACATCAGTGGTGGGAAAGATGCTGGAGTCAATTATAAAAGTCAAAATTGCGGAGCATTTGGATAGCAGTAACAGGATTGTTCCGAGTCAGCATGGATTTACATAGGGAAAATCATGCTTGACTAATCTTCTGGAACTTTTTGAGGATGTAACTAGGAAAATGGACAGGGGAGAGCCGGTGGATGTAGTGTACCTCGACTTTCAGAAAGCCTTCGACAAGGTCCCACATAGGAGATTAGTGGGTAAAATTAGAGCACATGGTATTGGGGGTAGGTTACTGACATGGATATAAAATTGGTTGGCAGACAGAAAGCAAAGAGTGGGGATAAATGGGTCCCTTTCAGAATGGCAGGCAGTGACTAGCGGGGTACCGCAAGGCTCATTGCTGGGACCGCAGCTATTTATAATATACATCAATGACTTGAATGAAGGGATTAAAAGTACCATTAACAAGTTTGCAGATGATACAAAGCTGGGTGGTAGTGTGAACTGTGAGGAAGATGCTATGAGGTTGCAGGGTGAATTGGGCAGGTTGTGTGAGTGGGCAGATGCATGGCAAATGCAGTTTAATGTGGATAAGTGTGAGGTTATCCACTTTGGTGGTAAGAATAGGAAGGCAGATTATTATCTGAATGGTGTCAAATTAGGAAAAGGGGGCGTACAACGAGATGTGGGTGTCCTGGTGCATCCGTCACTGAAATGAGGCATGCAGGTATAGCAGGCAGTGAAGAAAGCCAATGAATGTTGGCCTTCATAACAAAAGGAGTTGAGTATAGGAGCAAAGAAGTCCTTCTGCAGTTGTACAGGGCCCTAGTGAGACCGCACTTGGAGTACTATGTGCAGTTTTGGTCTCCAAATTTGAGGAAGGATATTCTTGCTATTGGGGGCGTGCAGCGTAGGTTTACTAGATTAATTCCCGGAATGGCAAGACTGTCATATGTTGAAATACTGGAGCGACTAGGCTTGTATACACTGGAATTTAGAAGGATGAGAGGGGATCTTATTGAAACATATAAGATTATTAAGGGGTTGGACACGTTAGAGGCAGGAAACATGTTCCCAATGTTGGGGGAGTCCAGAACCAGGGGCCACAGTTTAAGAATAAGAGGTAGGCCATTTGGAACGGAGATGAGGAAAAACTTTTTCAGTCAGAGAGTTGTAAATCTGTGGAATTCTCTGCCTCAGAAGGCAGTGGAGGCCAATTCTCTGAATGCATTCAAGAGAGAGCTAGATAGAGCTCTTAAGGATAGCGGAGTCGGGGGGTATGGGGAGAAGGCAGGAACGGGGTACAGATTGAGAATGATCAGCCATGATCACATTGAATGGTGGTGCTGGCTCGAAGGGCCGAATGGCCTACTCCTGCGCATATTGTCTAATGTCTATTGTCTCTTGTCAACTATATCCTGAACTTGGGGAAAATTGTGGGCGTAGTGACAGAGAAAGTGGGAGTTGTAGACTCTGCCTCCCAGCAACATGCTGAGTCTTGCCAGGGGAGGCTGACATTAAATCTCACAAGTATATAGAAAACAATGGCAATGATACTTTATTGTTGTTGAACACCTGGCACTCCTTCGAATAATATGACTTGGTTGTCCTAACAAAATACATAGGAACAAATGGTTTCATCAGGTGCTCATCTGGTGTAGATACCACACCTACAGTATGAGAATGTTGTACAGCCAGAAGAAAATAGTTGTGATTCTAGAATGTTGTGATCTGACAGGGAAATTATTATGGTTACCCACAATGACGGTCGAAAAAGTGTACTGATGCTGAAAATGTGAAGCAGAGACAGAAAATATTGGAAACGCTTGGCAGATTAGGCAGCAGAAGGATAACAAGAGCATTAAAACCAAGTTATCAAGCCTTAAAGTATGAATTTAGCATCAGCGAGACTACTGTACATTAGTTTAGAGATACAGTGAGGAAACAGCCCCTTTGGCCCACTGGGTCTGCACCAACCAGCACATTAGCACTGTCCCACACACACTAGGCATAATTTTACATTTACACCAAGCTAATTATCCTACAAACCTTACATCTTTGGAGGGTGGGAACAAACCGAAGATCTCCGGAAGACGCAGGATCACTTCTTTCCAAAAAGAAAGAAAGATTCTAAGGGGAGTAGGAGGCAACCGTGGCTGACAAGGGAAGTTAGGGATGGAATAAAATTAAAATAAAAGATGTATAACACAGCAAAGAGTAGCCGGAAGCCAGAGGATTGGGAAACTTTCATAGGACAACAGAAGGTAACAAAACGGGCAATACGGGCTGAAAAGATGAAGTACGAGGGGAAGCTGGCCAAGAATATAAAGAAGGACAGTAAAAGCTTCTTTAGATACGTTAAGAGAAAAAGAGTAGCAAAGTCAAATGTGGGTCAAATTGAAGGCAGACACGGGTGAAATTATTATGGGTAACAAGGAAATGGCAGAAGAGTTGAACAGGTCCTTCGGATCTGTCTTCACTAAGGAAGACACAAACAATCTCCCAGATGTACTGGAGGTCAGAGGATCTAGGGGGGTAGAGGAACTGAAAGAAATTTTCATTAGGTGAGAAATAGTATTGGGTAGACTAATGGGACTGAAGGAAGATAAATCCCCAGGGCCTGATGGTCTGCATCCCAGGGTCCTCAGGGAGGTGGCTCTAGAAATAGTGGATGCATTGGTGATCATTTTCCAAGGTTCAATAGATTCAGGATCAGTTCCTGTGGATTGGAGGATAGCTAATGTTATCCCACTTTTCAAGAAAGGAGCGAGAGAGAAAACGGGGAATTACAGACCAGTTAGCCTGACTTCGGTGGTGGGAAAGATGCTGGAGTCAATTATTAAAGAGGTAATAACGGTGCATTTGGATAGCAGTAAAAGAATGTCCAAGTCAGCATGGATTTATGAAAGGGAAATCATGCTTGACTAATCTTCTGGAATTTTTTGAGGACGTGACAAGTAAAATGGATGAAGGGGAGCCAGTGGATGAAGTGTATCTAGACTTTTAGAAAGCCTCTGATAAGGGAGATTGGTGACTAAAATTAGAGCACATGGTATTGGGGGTAAGGTGTTGACATGGATCGAAAATTGGTTGGCAGACAGGAAGCAAAGAGTAGGAGTAAACGGGTCCTTTTCAGAATGGCAGGCAGTGGCGAGTGGAGTGCTGCAAGGCTCGATGTTGGGGCCGCAATTGTTTACCATATATATTAATGATTTGGAAGAGGTAATTAGAAGCAACACTAGCAAGTTTGCGGATGACACAAAGCTGGGTGGCAGTGTAAACCGTGAAGAGGATGTTAGGAGGTTGCAGGGTGACCTGGACAGATTGAGTGAGTGGGCAGATGCGTGGCAGATGCAGTATAATATAGATAAATGTGAGGTTATCCACTTTGGCGACAGAAACAAGGAGGCAGATTATTATCTCAATGGAGTTAGGTTAGGTAAGGGGGAGGTGCAGGGAGATCTGGGTGTCCTTGTACACCAGTCACTGAAAGTTGGCATCCAGGTACAGCAGGCAGTGAAGAAAGCTAATGGAATGTTGGCCTTCATAACAAGAGGATTTCAGTATAGGAGTAAAGAGGTTCTTCTGCAGTTGTATAGGGTCCTGGTAAGACCACATCTGGAGTATTGTGTACAGTTTTGGTCTCCTAATTTGAGGTAGGACATCCTTGTAATTAAGGCAGTGCAGCGTAGGTTCACGAGATTGATCCCTGGGATGGCGGGACTGACATATGAAGAAAGATTGAAAAGACCAGGCTTGTATTCACTGGAGTTTAGAAGGATGAGAGGGGATCTTATAGAAACATATAAAATTATAAAAGGACTGGACAAGCTAGATGCAGGAAAAATGTTTCCAATGTTGGGTGAGTCCAGAACTAGGGGCCACAGCCTTAGAATAAAGGGGAGGCCATTTAAAATTGAGGTGAGAAAAAACTTTTTCACCCAGAGAGTTGTGAATTTGTGGAATTCTCTGCCACAGAGGGCAGTGGAAGCCAAATCACTGGATGGATTTAAGAGAGAGTTAGATAGAGCTCTAGGGGCTAGTGGAATCAAGGGATATGGGGAGAAGGCAGGCACGGGTTATTGATTGGGGACGATCTGCCATGATAGCGCAGCGGTAGAGTTGCTGCTTTACAGCGAATGCAGCGCCGGAGACTCAGGTTCGATCCTGACTACGGGTGCTGCACTGTAAGGAGTTTGTACGTTCTCCCCGTGACCTGCGTGGGTTTTCTCCGAGATCTTCGGTTTCCTCCCACACTCCAAAGACGTACAGGTATGTAGGTTAATTGGCTGGGTAAATGTAAATATTGTCCCTAGTGGGTGTAGGATAGTGTTAATGTACGGGGATCGCTGGGCGGCACGGACTTGGTGGGCCGAAAAGGCCTGTTTCCGGCTGTATATATATGATATGATATGATATGATATGATCACAATGAATGGCAGTGCTGGCTCGAAGGGCCGAATGACCTCCTCCTGCACCTATTTTCTATGTTTCTATGTCGGAGAAAACCCACGCAGGTTACAGGGAGAACGTACAAACTCCATACAGACAAGCACCTGTAGTCAGGTTCGAACCTGGGTCTCTGGCGCTGCATCACTGTGCCGCCCACACTAACTCCCTCAATAAGCACCAGATCCAGCTTATTTCGGAAAGATGTTTTATCATTGCTACGTCCCTGAGAAGTGAACAGTGTTTTCAAGGAGTGGAGGAAAAGTAATATAATATTTTTGTCCTTTATTTACCTAGTTGCTGACAAGGGAGGAAGCCTCTATTGCCCGATTGCAGGAATGTCAAATATTTAGACTGTTCATGTTTACATTGGCCATTAGTGTGGCCTGTTAGAGCTATCTACTGTCACTACATCCCGTCATGCAAACTTGAGAAGAATTGAGCTGAATGTAAACAGTATAATATGTGCCCCCAGAAGCTATTGTGTTTTCTTCAAAAAGAGACCTGCAAATTCAATACTCAATACGAGATTGAGTGCTCTGAGAGAAAACTGTCAGTATCTGTCAGAAAGCAAGATGGCAGCAAATTATTCAAGTCTTGCCTTTAGGATAATTGGGTCTCTGCGCCCAAGATAAAAAATGGAAATGCTAGTGAGGCTGCTTCCTGCTGAATGTAAGCAGCTCATAATATTCCATTTTACTGACTACACTGCTAAATCTCCTCAAAGTATGACCACTTTGAAGAAATTCTCCTCCTCTCCCAGACAGGAGTTCTGTAAGACTCTCTCACTCACTGCTCCCCCTCTGTGATTCCTGTGATGTATATGTGATGTAAATGCCAGTGTTGTCGGGCGTATATTCATTGTGCTAGCCACAACAGAGTCTTACAGAGGACATTACAATTCCTACTGATCTCCTGCCGGGACATCCTGTATATTGCGATAAATTGATTTGTCCCTTGCAGGACGGCCCTTGTCCCTTATTAGGCCCGGGGGGCGTTGTAGGCCCAGTCACTGGAGGCTCGGACACTGCAGGCTAGGACACTGCAGGCTCGGACACTGTAGGCTCGGACACTGTAGGCCCGGACATTGTAGGCCCGGACACTGTAGGCCCGGACACTGTAGGCCCGGACAGTGTAGGCTCGGACACTGTAGGCCCGGACTGTGCAGGCCCGGACACCGTAGGCCCGGACACCGTAGGCCCGGACACTGTAGGCCCGGACAGTGCAGGCCCGGAGGCCCGGGCGCCACCTAACGGAGGCTGCATAGCAACTCGCCTCCCAGCCCGGCCGCCATTGGTGGAGCGGGAACACGTGGCCGCTGGCTGGGCGAGGGCACGTGGGGTGCAGAGCGGTGACTTCACCATTTGTCCCTTATTTGGGAGTGAGAAAGTTGGCAACCCTACTCCTGTCCTTCCACCATGTTCCACCTATCAGTCGCCAGGCTTTGTCTAACCTCCACCTGTTTTCCAGCGTTCTTCCCCCCCCACTCCCCCCCCCTCCCCCCCCCCCCCCCCCCCCCCCCCCGACTATAACCCAAAACGTTGCTTATCCATTTCCTCTACAGATGCTGCCTGACTTGTTGAGCATTTTGTGTTTTGCTCGTAATACTTTGGTTGGGGTTGCAATGAGGGCCAATTGGGTGCAAAACATAGGTTTGTTGACGTTAATCACCAAAACAGCGAATCGCCTTTAAAGAGTGGTATGCTTGTCGCAAAGCATTACGGACCACTTTGCTAGTTTCGTAATACAAGAATTCGATGGGAGGAGCAATGGATCAGGATTAGAGAAATCCAACAATTCTGGGTTATAATTTTCAGACTGTTACTTTAGTTTAGAGATACTGCAGAGACTTGGGCCCACTGAGTCCGCACCGACCAGTGGTCCCCGCACACTAACACTATCCTACGCACACTAGGGACAATTTACACTTATACCACACCAATTAACCTACAAACCTGTACGTCGTTGGAATATGGGAGAAAATTACACTGGAATTTCGATGGATGAGAGGGGATCTTATCGAAACATATAAGACTATTAAGGGATTTATTCACAAAATGCTGGAGCAACTCAGCAGGTCAGGCAGCATCTCGGGAGAGAAGGAATGGGTGACGTTTCGGGTCGAGACCCTTCATCAGTCTGAAGAAGTGTCTCGACCCGAAACGTCACCCATTCCTTCTCTCCCGAGATGCTGCCTGACCTGCTGAGTTACTCCAGCATTTTGTGAATAAATCGATTTGTACCAGCATCTGCAGTTATTTTCTTATAGATTATTGAGGGGTTGGACACGTTAGAGGCAGGAAACATGTTCCCAATGTTGGGGGAGTCCAGAACAAGAGGCCACAGTTTAAGAATAAGGGGTAGGCCATTTAGAACGGAGATGAGGAAAAACATTTTCAGTCAGAGAGTTGTAAATCTGTGGAATTCTCTGCCTCAGAAGGCAGTGGAGGCCAATTCTCTGAATGCATTCAAGAGAGAGCTAGATAGAGATCTTAAGGATAGCGGAGTCAGCGGGTATGGGGAGAAGGCAGGAACGGGGTACTGATTGAGAATGATCAGCCATGATCACATTGAATGGTGGTGCTGGCTCAAAGGGCCAAATGGCCTACTCCTGCACCTATTGTCTATTGAAATTGAAGATCTCGGAGAAAACCCACGTGGTCACGAGGAGAACGTAAAGACTGCAAGCATAAGGCAGCAACTCTCCCGCTGCGCCACCATGCCACCACTGTTGTCATCACAATGCTATGATCAGGTAGCTCTTACTTTCTACGTAGTCTATTGATAGTGAGTCTTACGTTGTCCTTCTCTGAGAAACTCCCTCTCTGGATTTACTGACAGGAACAACTCTTCGTGCTCCTGTTGTTGTAAGCCTTCTTCAGCTGGTCTTCCCTGCAGTGACCAGAGCAGACCAGCAGGTGGGAACAGCTGTAGTCCAGTGGTCTGCACTGGCATTGATAAATAGTGGTGCCCTCAGAAGTTGGATCCCAGATCCCCCAGCAGAGAATAAAAACGACTGTTACATTTGCATCAAGGTCAGGGAGATGTGAGAAAAGCAGAGATCACTGCAGATACTCAGTTGGAGAGAGAAAAACATTATTTCGGATCAGTGGCCTTTCCTCAGATTAAAGTTATCAATCTGAAATGTTACCACTTTCACTCTCCACAGATGCTGCCTGGCCTGCTGACAATCTTCAATATGTTTTTATTTTCAGTTTCTAGCATGTGCAGATTTTTGGGAAAATTAGATGCTTTTCTGCTGGAAACTTTCCAAGTAGTTCGAATCTTACATCAGTTTGGAATCTTATGCAGGTGGACATAGGTTTAAGGTGAAAGGGGAAAGATTTCAATGGAGCCTGTGGGACAACTTTTTCACACACAGATGCTGGTGGGTATATGGAATGAGCTACCAGAGGAGGTAGTTAAGGCAGATACCATATCAACATTTAAAAGAATAATAGACAATAGGTGCAGGAGTAGGCCATTCGGCCCTTCGAGCCAGCACCGCCATTCAATGTGATCATGGCTGATCATTCTCAATCAGTACCCCGTTCCTGCCTTCTCCCCATACCCCCTGACTCCGCTATCCTTAAGAGCTCTATCTAGCTCTCTCTTGAATGTATTCAGAGAATTGGCCTCCACTGCCCTCAGAGGCAGAGAATTCCACAGATTCACAACTCTCTGACTGAAAACGTTTTTCCTCATCTCTGTTCTAAATGGCCTACCCCTTATTCTTAAACGGTGGCAGGACAGGTACATGGACAGGGAATGTTTAGAGGGATATGCGGGGCGGGTAGAACTAGTGTAGTTGAGGCAGCTTGGTTGGCTTGGGCAAGCTGGGCCAAAGGGATTTTTTTCCGTGATGTATGACTCTATGAATCTACGACTTACAACTTTATAAACAGTCGCTTCCAATGTAAGTTTCACATTAATCCTGTGAAAATAAAATTATAGCACATGCAGGAAAAGGCCCTTCTTTTAGTTAAATCAACTTTGCATACCTGTAAGCCAGTTGTAAAAACATTTATTTAGTTTAGTTTAGTTTATTGTCACGTGTACCGAGATGCAATGAAAAACTTTTGATGTGTGCTATGCAGTCAGTAGAAAGACTCCACATGATTACAATCGAGCCATCTACAGATACATGATAAAGGGAATAACGTTTAGTGCAAGATACAGTCCAATGAGATAGATAGTAACTCAGGACTGCTCTCCAGTTCGTAATAGAACGGTTCGATTACCTGATAACTGCCTGAACTGTACCAGGTGGCAATTGAGGAAAATAAGCTGAATTTTTGTCACATCTTTTGTGACCACAGAATGTCCCAAAGAACTACAGCCAATGAGGCACATTCACTGATGTAATGAAGAGATAATGTCAGCCAAATTGTGCCAAGTAAAGTCCTCAAAATTGCAAAGTGATAATAACTAGATAATTTGTTCTGGAGGTGGAGATTGGGGAATAAATAAGATCATAAGACCATATGACATAGCAGCAGAATTAGGCCATTCGGCCCATCGAGCCTATTCTGCCATTCAATCATCACTGATCTATCTTTCCCTCTCAACCCCATTCTCCTGCCTTCTCCTCGTAACCTTTGACACCTTTGGTAGTCAAGAACCTGTCAATCTCAACTTTAAAAATACCCAATGTCTTGTCCTCCACACCCATCTGGTGCAATGAGTTCCACAGATTCACCACCGGCACCCTGGCCACTCCCTCTTCTCCCCTCTCCCATCGGGCAAAAGGTATAGCAGTTTGAAAACGCACACCTCCAGATTCAGGGACAGGTTCTTCCTAGATGTTATCAGGCAACAGAACAATCCGATCACAATTAGAGACCAGTGCTGAACTCCAATCTACCTCATTGGTGACCCTCGGATTATTTCAAGAGAGAGTTAGATTTACCTCTTAGGGCTAACGGAATCAAGGGACATGGGGAAAAAGCAGGAACGGGGTACTGATTTTGGATGATCAGCCGTGATCATATTGAATGGCGGTGCTGGCTCGAAGGGCCGAATGGTCTACCCCTGCACCTATTTTGCTATGTTTCTATCCTTGATCGGACTTTGCTGACTTTACCTCCCACTAAACGTTATTCCCTTATCATGTATCTATGAACTGTAACTAGATCGATTGTAATCATGAATTGTCTTTCTGCTGACCAGTTAGCACACAACAAAAGCTTTTCACTGTAGCTCGGTACATGTGACAATAAACTAAACCAAACTAAAGATAGACACAAAATGCTGGAGTGACTCAGTGGGTCAGACAGCATCTCTGGAGAAAACGAATAGGTGAGGTTTCGGGTCAAGACCCTTCTTAAGACTTAGGTGACGTTTGGGGTCGAGACCCTTCTTCAGACAGACCCGAAACGTCACCTATTCCTTTTCTCCAGAGATGCTGGGTCTGACCCGCTGAGCTACTCCAGCTTTTTGTGTCTATCTTCGGTTTAAATCAGCATCTGCACTTCCGTCCTACATAAACTTCCTAAACTAAACTAAACATATATTAGCTAGGACACTCCCATGCTGTATCAGGAATATTGTTATATCCATTGAGAGGGAAATTAAGAACTGGGTATTCAGGTATTCAGATTAGTTTATTGTCCTACACAGCAGGATGCAGTGGTCTCATTCTCATCAGAGATATGGTTTCTTGGTCTGTGTGTACACATGTGCACACAAAACACTGTTGTTGTAGCTGTGGGCAGTGTAGACAATATTGAGGACCATGGAGAGCTGCTGGAACACATTGAGTATTCATCTCACTTTGTACACTGCACGTACGCATAAATCATAAAAATACATGTTTTCAAGAGAGAGTTAGGTTTAGCTCTTCGGGCTAAAGCGATCAAGGGATATGGGGAAAAACGGGAACGGGGTACTGATTTTACATGATCTGCCATGATCATATTGAATGGCGGTGCTGGTTCGAAGGGCCGAATGGCCTACACCTCCACCTATTTTCTATGTTTCTACATCGCACACTTGCGTACACTACATCATTCAGCAGCTGCTTCCAAAGAAGTTAACTCAAGCTTCCTCCCCTCTCGGATGACCTGACATGGAAAATGTGATCAGTGTTTTGTATTCCCCTTTTCTGGATCCCACTACCCTGCAGAATTATTGCTTTACTTTTTAGTTGCACAAGTCCCCTTTTAAGCCTGTGCTCGTAGAATAATGACTGCATGATTAGCTTTTTATTCACCCTCCCTTTTCTGTACCTGTGGCTGTCTATGGCAAAACAATAGAACAATAAATGTGTTTGTGCCGTAAGTAGTACTGACAGACTGCAAAACCAATTAAAGGACAACTTGGGAGAACAGCTGTTAGATTCTATTGTCATTGCAAAAAAAAAAGCCTGAACTAAAATGTATTAAATGATCACCAATTTAGAGGGTGAATTATTTTGTGTCGTCATGAAGTCTCATTATCCAGCCAAATCCATTCAATAGCACGTAAGCCACGAGACTCCTCATTTTTGTCATTTGATGTTTTATTTAATTGTGCACAAAAGGACACAATTCCGTGTGGACAGAAAAGCAAAAACTGCAGGTGTTTGAAGTCTAGCAACAAAAGCAGAGAAGTTGCTGCAAATGCTCAGTGGATCAAGCAGCATTTGTGGGGTGAGAAACAAAGTTAATGACTTGGGTCAATGGTCTGCAGATACATAGAAACATAGAAAATAGGTGCAGGAGTAGGCCATTCGGCCCTTCGAGCCTGTACGCACCGCCATTCAATATGATCATGGCTGATCATTCAGCTCAGTAGCCTGTACCTGCCTTCTCTCCATACCCCCTGATCCCTTTAGCAAAAAGGGCCACATCTAACTCCCTCTTAAATATAGCCAATGAACTGGCCTCAACTACCTTCTGTGGCAGAGAATTCCACAGACTCACCACTCTCTGTGTGAAGAAATGTTTTCTCATCTCGGTCCTAAAAGACTTCCCCCTTATCCTTAAGCTGTGACCCCTGGTTCTGGACTCCCCCAACATCGGGAACAATCTTCCCGCATCTAGCCTCTCCAACCCCTTAAGAATTTTATATGTTTCTATAAGATCCCCCCTCAGTCTTCTAAATTCCAGCGAGTACAAGCCCAGTCTATCTAGTCTTTCCTCATATGTAAGTCCCGCCATCCCAGGGATTAATCTGGTGAACCTTCTCTGTACTCCCTCTAAGGCAAGAACGTCTTTCCTCAGGTTAGGAGACCAAAACTGCACACAGTACTCCAGGTGCGGTCATACCCCCTGAGCCGCTGTGCAGTACCAACATTGTGCTTTCATATCACATTGGTTGGACCTTTGGAAATTGAGGTGTTTAATACCAACAAAAAAAAAATCAGCCAACAATAATATCGACACAGAGAAGCCTGAGAATTTTCAGCTATAACGTTGTGTCTTTTGATTATTTGCAATAGACCTGCAAAAAAATACAAATTAAATATAGGCATCAAGTGCATTGTGAATAATTTACAGTCCTTTCAAGAGTGTTGAATTGTCATATGTCCACTGGGACTGGAATGACAAAATTCTTGCTTTGCTGCAGCTTTACAGGCACATTAAACATAACAACACAACTAATAGCTCTGCAACAAATGATCAGTTATTCCAGGTAAACCAGACCATGATAGTGCAAGCCAAAATACTTCAGAGTGCAAAGTCCATAGTAGTTCAGTGCTGAGGTAGGGTTTTGGTGAGGGGTTATATAGGGTGGATCAAGAGCCTGATGGTAGATGGGGGAAAAAGCTGTAATTAAAACAGAAGGAACAGTTTTCGGGCTCATGTACCTTCTTCCCAATGGTAGACAATAGACAATAGGTGCAGGGGGAGGCCATTCGGCCCTTTGAGCCAGCACCGCCATTCAATGTGATCATGGCTGATCATTCTCAATCAGTACCCCGTTCCTGCCTTCTCCCCATACCCCCTGACTCCGCTATCCTTAAGAGCTCTATCTAGCTCTCTCTTGAATGCATTCAGAGAATTGGCCTCCACTGCCTTCTGAGGCAGAGAATTCCACAGATTCACAACTCTCTGACTGAAAAGGTTTTTCCTCATCTCCGTTCTAAATGGCCTACCCCTTATTCTTAAACTGTGGCCCCTGGTTCTGGACTCCCCCGACATCGGGAACTTGTTTCCTGCCTCTAACGTGTCCAACCCCTTAATAATCTTATACGTTTCGATAGTAGTGAGATGAGAGTGAGATGAGAGCATGGCCTGGGTGGTATGGGTCTTTGATATTATCTACTCCTGTAGATCCCTTTGACGGTGGAGAGGTCAATGCTCACAATAGGCATTTCCTTGAATACAGACCATCTCTTCTGTTATCCTAAATACCTTAGTCCTTTTGTTTGTGATACTGCTATCATGGGGGAAAAAAGCTTTTGACTACCTAATCTACGTCTCTCTTAATCTGGTCAGCGCTCAGGCTCTTTAGCTCCAAAGAGAACAAGTTTATCCAATCTCTCTTCATAACCAATGGCCTCGAACCTAGGCAGTATCCTGGTGAAACTCTTTTGCACTCCCTCCAACACAATAGCTTTATTCCACTTAAAAAAAGCTCAAGGTCTTCCTTGCTGAGAAGTCTTTTTTTTAAACTATCTATCAGGTTTTGGATGTTTTACATTGAAAGCATTCTATAAACGCTGTTGTTAAATTATACCACATAGTAATCAATAGGTTACCATTGAAGGCTTCCCGACGGGCCGCGGCTGTGGACTGGGATCGCGGCCGGAGGCCTTTATCGTGTCGCCGTGGTCTCGATGCCTTCCGCATCACCGCGTAGAAGCCCGGGTCGGGGCCCGGTAGGGGCCTCGCGGGTCGGAGTCCGGGTCGGCGGAGCGGCCGACGGAGCCCGCGGCTGGGGCCCGGATCGGCACCACGGAGGCGTGAAGTGGGGCGTCGACAGCGGTGAGGCCCCGGCGGCGGTGAAGCGGTGGCAGCGGTGAAGCCTCGCGACGATGGGGCCTCCGCGGTGGTGAGGCCTCGCGGCGGCGGTATTGCCACGCGGGTCGACCCGCGGTCGTCGGTCGATGAGTGCGTGGATGACCACCGTGAGGGAGGGGGAAGAACAATGGAGGACCCGGCGTGGGGGGGCCGCTGGGAGGGGGAGGGGGAAAAACAATGGACAATAGGAGGGGGACAAAGGACAATGGGGACCCAGTGTGGGGGAACTGTTGGGGGACAAAAGGGGAAGCCGGCGTTTCTTTGTAGCTTTGTCAGTGCCATAGGTGGCTGCTATTTGTATACATTGTGTATGTAAGCAAAGAATTACACTGTGTCTAGTCGCATGTGACAATAAATTATTCCTTCCTATTCCTAGACTGGGCAATGTTCACTATTTTTCGAAACCTCCTTTGTTCGTCAGCCATTGAATCATGGAACCAGATCCATGATCCCACCAGTCAATACCACCATGCACATTTAGAAGTTCGATAAAGTATGCAGAGACACGCCACGTCTCCTCAATCTTCTGAGAAAGTAGCAAGTGTTGGTGATCTTTCTGTATAATGGCATCAATGCGCTGGACCCAGGACAGATCATCAGAGATGTGTCTGCCCAGGAACTTGAAGCTATCGATTCTCTCCACTGCCTTCCTGCCGATGAAGACCGACTGGTAACGGTCCCTCAGCTTTCCCTTTCTAACCTCCCAGTTCCTGTTCATGCTGAGAGCAAGATGATGATGTTGATCTGACACCATTCAAACCGATTATCCATCTCCCTCCTTTACTTTGACTCGCCATTACCCATTATTCGTCTAACGGCGGTTGTTTAATTGGCAGATTTAAAGATGTCATAGAAACATAGAAACATAGAAAATAGGTGCAGGAGTAGGCCATTCGGCCCTTCGAGCCTGCACTGCCATTCAATATGATCATGGCTGATCATCCAGCTCAGTAGCCTGTACCTGCCTTCTCTCCATACCCCCTGATCCCTTTAGCAAAAAGGGCCACATCTAACTCCCTCTTAAATATAGCCAATGAACTGGCCTCAACTACCTTCTGTGGCAGAGAATTCCACAGACTCACCACTCTCTGTGTGAAGAAATGTTTTCTCATCTCGGTCCTAAAAGACTTCCCCCTTATCCTTAAGCTGTGACCATTGGTTCTGGACTCCCCCAACATCGGGAACAATCTTCCCGCATCTAGCCTCTCCAACCCCTTAAGAATTTTATATGTTTCTATAAGATCCCCCCTCAGTCTTCTAAATTCCAGCGAGTACAAGCCCAGTCTATCCAGTCTTTCCTCATATGAAAGTCCCGCCATCCCAGGGATCAATCTGGTGAACCTTCTCTGTACTCCCTCTAAGGTAAGAACATCTTTCCTCAGGTTAGGAGACCAAAACTGTACACAATACTCCAGGTGCGGTCTCACCAAGGCCCTTGAGGTGCACCTCAATGGTCTCTACATTTAGATGTCTCTTTGGATCTAGCTCAGGGCTAATGGAATCAAGGGATATGGGGAAAAAACAGGAACAAGGGACTGTTTCTGGCTGATCAGCCAGGATTGAATGGCGGTGCTGGCTCGAAGGGCCAAATGGCCAACTCCTGCACCTACTTTCTATGTTTCTATGTTTTATTGTCATGTGTACCAGGTACAGTGAAATACACTTTTTGCAAACGGCTCAGCAAGACTATCCCCGTACATAAGCACAATCGTCCCGGTCAGTGCAGAATGCACGGAACAGCCCACTGAGCCCAAATGATAGAGGTGCCATTTTGGCGCCAGTTTACAGTCGCAGCTTTAGCTGGCCACGATGGACCGTTGCAGCCTTTGCCTCCATTTTGGTCATCCCGTGATACGATGTCCCTCTCCACGCCTGGCCCTCTTCAGCCCTCGTTCTCCAGGACCGCCTTTCGCAGCTGACCTTTTAGTTGCCCTCGCTTTAACTAATCGCACTGCTGCATCCTAGTTGTTCCTGTTTTTTTTCCCGGGCTACCGCACAGTCTACGGGTGTAGAGAGAGTAGAGCATGGGAATAAGCACACAGGCTTGAGATGCTCCTGCGCTGATGGTCGGGAGGAGGAATTGTTAAAAGATTGTACTGATTACGATCTGCTGATGAGAAATCCACGGATCCAGTTGCAACTCTGATCCGGTTACCTGTGTTTGATGTCGCACTCCGAAGGGATGATTGTGATAAACACCAAGCAGCAATCGATAAACAACTGCCATACGCGCTTGTTCCTGTTGTCCAAGTGGTCCAGCGCAGAATGGAGATCGCATCAGCTGTTGATATGTTGTGGGAGTAAGTGAAATAAAGTGGATCCAGATCATTACTAAGGCAGGAGTTGATTTGCATTCCAACCAGCCACTTGAAGCTTTCCATCACAATGGATGGTAGTTGTTCACCTTCATGCTCTGCTCAAGTGTCTCTTGAGAGAAGTAAATGTGATCGAAGAAAGGTTTTGCCACTCCTTGACTTAGCCAATTCACTGAGGCTTAGCAAAGCCACAGTGCAGAACAGCTCGGTAAAAGAGAGACAATGGGCAGGCCGAGATACTTCAAACAAAAGGCACTTAAACAGGGGCTCTGACAAAAAATGGCTAATGTGGATACTGTGCCCCTGAGGTTAGAACTTGAAGCAGGCTATTGATGCAGAGGAGATTTGTTGGCTCCAGTCAGACATTGACCGGTGTACCAATCAGAATAGGGTGTATTTGAAAATGGATGTTAAAAAAATTCTGAGGGGCAAAGTTTTACACAGGGGGAGATGCACGTGTGGAACGAGCTGAGCTGTCAGAGCAAGTGGGAGTGGCAGGTGCTATTACAAAATTTAAATCCACTTGGGCAAATTCATGCAGGGGAAAGGTTTGGTGGGATATGGGCCAGGCACAAGGATTTGGAACTAGCACAGTTAGGCAACTTGGTCAGGTCAGCATGGATGAGTTGGGCTGTAAGACCTATTTCCCTCTGGTATTGATCTTTGACTCTTAAGTTGGGATTGGGTATCTCGGGGTGAAATCACTGCAAACCCCAAATTGGCATCTGTTATCTTAAAATCTCAAGTGATGTACAGATAAATGAGATCTGTTGTATACCCATAGGAAATAGTATTACTTCACAAAATGCTGGAGTAACTCAGCAGATCAGGCAGCATCTCTGGAGAGAAGGAATGGGTGACATTTCGGGTTGAGACCCTTCTTCAGACTGATGTCAGGGGGGCGGGACAAAGGAAGGATATAGGTGGAGACAGGAAGATAGAGGGAGAACTGGGAAGGGGGTGGGGGAAAGAGAGGGACAGAGGAACTATCTAAAGTTGGAGAAGTCAATGTTCATACCACTGGGTCATCTCAGAGGATATTTGCCGCATTTTGTTTACCACGCTGTATCTAACAAACCTGTACGTCTTTGGAGTGTGGGAGGAAACCGAAGATCTCGGCAAAAACCCACGCAGGTCACGGGGAGAACGTACAAACTCCGTACAGAGAGCATCCGTAGTCGGGATCGCACCCGGGTCTCTGACGTTTGTACAGCAGTAACTCCACCGTGCCACGCTGACAATTGACAATCTTCCACTTGAACAGTAAATCCAACATTTTCTGGGATGAAGTCACTCAAGTCATAATCCAATGCATTTCCGTAGGGAAAATAGGCTGTGAAGAGTGGCGCAGTGGTAGTGTTGACGCCTTACAGCACCAGAGACCCATGTTTATCCTGACTATGGGTGCTGTCTGTACGGAGTTTGTACGTTCTCCCCGTGACCTGCGTGGGTTTTCTCCGGGGGCTCCGGTTTCCTCCCACACCCCAAAGATGTACGGGTTTGTAGGCTAATTGGCTTGGTAAAATTGTGAATTGTCCCTAGTGTGTGTAGGATAGTATTAATGTGCGGGGATCGCTGGTCGGTGCAGACCCGGTGGGCCGAATAGCCTGTTTCCACGCTGTATCTCTAAACTAAATCGTTGGGTGTGATAATGGGAATACCACAATTCACATCATCAGATATCACAATTTTGGGATCACCAAGGGAAACATCTAAATTGACACAAGTGGAACAAGTAAATCGATACGTTGTGGTTGAGTGTGCGCGTGTGTAGTCCTGTTTCTTTTTGGTGTGACGCGTGTAGTTTGCTGATGATTACAGTTTGTAGATGATTACAGTTTGCTTTGGGAGACCTTAAGATCATTAAAGATGATTTCTAAATGCAAGTATTTTTTAAATTACTGCGTTGTGGTTAAATGTTTACAAATTAAATGCTGTTTGAACAAGCAGTACATGCATGCCGTTTGATGCCGAGAAATGCTTAATCCTTGGGCTCTGTGTCTTCTGCAGTTATATGTAGAGTATATAGTGTGTGCTGGATATGTTACTAATATGCTGCTCCCTCTGATTGCTGGCAGTTTAATTAATTTATGTGACAATACCATGGTGATAAGAATTGCTTGTCTTTGTGTGCACTTTTCAGTCTGCTAAAGGTCTACTTAAAGGTTGTAAAGTTCACTTCATCGTGGTTCTGCTCGTACTAAAGGCCGTCCTGAAAGCGATGCACTGTCAAGCAATGGGTAGATAGATGCTCCTGATTTACATTTACTGGCTGTATTGGAGTCAGGCCAACCTGAAGTGTTTTGATCTGATTAGATAGAGTTCTGGTGAAACTGGGCTTGGAGCATTGTCAACAGATCTGGTGTACGTCGCTGTGCAAGCGTACACATGTGATAGAGGGAATGTATCTGAACAAGTGAGGAGTTACAAGGGATATCAAACGTAATTTCTAACTTCCCATTCCACTTCTATCCCGTCCAAACCTGTTGCCTTTCCTCCTCTTTCATTTTAGCACCCTGTTTCTAGTTATCCACAACTATTCCGAAAACAGGCCATGGTTTGTGCAGCAATTGCAACCTGAACCTTCAATTAGACAGCTGCTGATAAAATGCACTCTTGCAGTAATATGATCGTTGTGGATTTACTTGTACCTGAGTGCATGTTTTATTTAAGCATCTCCGTTTGACCCAGAATTTTTACTTGGAGCATCAATAATAAAGCACCGAACGAGTCAATATTCACATTATCTGTGGAACTCATTGCCACAGAGGGCTGTGGAGGCCAAGTCAGTGGAATATTTTTAAGGCAGAGATAGACAAATTCTTGATTAGAACGGGTGTCAAGGGTTATGAGGAGGAGGCAGGAAAATGAGATAGGAGGCAGAGATCAACCACGATTGAATGGAGGAGGAGACTAGATGGGCAGAATGGCCCAATTCTACTATAACTTGTGAACTTGTGAAATTCTATTATCGCCTTGTCCTCTCTATCAATGTAACCTCCCACAGGCTTTCAAGATCATTGTGTTCCCCTGACTGGCCTTGTGTCCATTACTCTGATACTTTCACTCTTATCAATGACAATCTTACAACCCAACACTATTGCCTCTTTAACTTACTCTCTTCTTTAAGCAACGGCTCAAGGCAGCTCTTTGAAGGACTACTCTACTGCCTGAAGTGCTGTCTCTCAGAGGAGACGTGAAACCAAGGTCCCGTCTATTCAAGAGATCCTATGGAATAAATTTAAAGATGAACAGAGCTGCTATCTCTGATCGTGGTCTCATAATCTTAGCTGTTTTTGGGATGTAAACAGAAAACGTCAGGCAGCATCTGTGGAAAGAAATAAGTCGGAACTGAGCTTTCAGTTTAGTTTAGTTTAGAGATACAGCGCAGAAGCAGGCCCTTCGTCCCACCGGACCTGCGCCGACCAACGATCCCCGCACATGAAGATTTAGATTTAGATTTAGAGATACAGCGTGGAAACAGGCCCTTCGGCCCACCGAGTCCGCGCCGCCCAGCGATCCCCGCACATTAACACTATCCTACACACACTAGGGACAATTTTTTTTACATTTACCCAATCAATTAACCTACATACCTGTACGTCTTTGGAGTGTGGGAGGAAACCGAAGATCTCGGAGAAAGCCCACGCAGGTCAAGGGGAGAACGTACAAACTCCGTACAGACGGCGCCCGTAGTCAGGATCGAACCTGAGTCTCCGGCGTTGCATTCGCTGTAAGGCAGCAACTCTATCGCTGCACCACTGTGCCTACCTCCTGCTTTTTCATCAGCTATTTTTGTGAGCTTGCTTTGCTGAAACTGCCTGCCATATTCCATACAGTGCAATTGTAACCCTAGGTTTTGGGCTTGCTGGGATGTGGGTAATAATCGGGCTACAATTGTGTTCTTTACTTTTCCTTAATCATAGGCAATCTCAGTCGCAGGTAACTCAACATGCAGCCTCCATGTGTTATCCAGAGGGCTCTCTGCATTCCACAAAGTCAGTCCCCCACATAATTGCCAGGAGGAATCAAAATTAATGTGCGGCAAGGCTGACTCACAAAAATTTCATACAACAACAACAACGGTAATACAATTATACAATGAATAGTTGTATAACAATAACTATAGCAACAACAATACAGTATAATAATCAACAAAAATGCAATACAATAAAGTAAGAACACAGACTGATGACTTCATTTCCCTGACTGGGACATTATAAATGGAACATGAGTAAATCAATGTAAGTCTTCATTATAAAAGTTTGGTCAAACATCTTGAGATCTCCTTGTGGATTAAGGCAAAATGTTGTTGCATATCACTCCTTTGAAGCATTTATATTAAAATGCGCGGTGAATGAATATCATATTGTATCTGCAAAACATATGGAACCCATGGAAGACGGAACCCGGGACGACCGAACAAGATGATGCTGAAGACGTTGATGGAAGACGCAAATGTTGAGACAAAAGAGGAGCTGGCCAGCTGTATGGAGGACAGTGATGTGTGCTGCGTCTGTCACCGTGCCCGGTGGAAACCAGCGCCACTACGTCGCTAATGTTTTCAACAATTTTAATCCCAAAAATCAATTAATTAATGAATTAACCAACCAATCAATCAATTAATTAATTAATTAAAAACACGATTGGTTGCCCCAGGCTTGCATGCCAAACATTGCTTGCAGGTGCAATGAGTGTTTTTCTCCGTGCTCAAATGTAATGTATTTCTTCTGAGGGGTCATAGAAACATAGAAAACATAGAAAATAGGTGCAGGAGTAGGCCATTCGGCCCTTCGAGCCTGCACCGCCATTCAATATGATCATGGCTGATCATCCAGCTCAGTGACCTGTACCTGCCTTCTCTCCATACCCCCTGATCCCTTTAGCCAGAAGGGACACATCTAACTCCCTCTTAAATATAACCAATGAACTGGCCTCAACTACCTTCTGTGGCAGAGAATTCCACAGACTCACCACTCTCAGTGTGAAGAAATGTTTTCTCATCTCGGTCCTAAGCCCTTTTCCTTAAGCTGTGACCCTGGTTCTGGACTTCCCCAACATCGGGAACAATCTTCCCGCACCTAGCCTCTCCAACCCCTTAAGAATTTTATATGTTTCTATAAGATCCCCCCTCAGTCTTCTAAATTCCAGCGAGTATAAGCCTAGTCTATCCAGTCTTTCTTCATATGAAAGTCCTGCCATCCCAGGGATCAATCTGGTGAACCTTCTCTGTACTCCCTCTAAGGCTAGAATGTCTTTCCTCAGATTAGGAGACCAAAACTGTACACAATACTCCAGGTGCGGTCTCACCAAGGCCCTGTACAACTGCAGCAGAACCTCCCTGCTCCTATACTCAAATCCTCTTGCTATGAATGAACCTAGAATCAGCATCCGTCTGATAAGATGACCGTGCAGGATTCCCTCAATGGAGAACAGATGTTTGTGATCAAGGTTCTTGAAATGGGAGTAGAACTCACAACCACCGACCTGGGGCAGACTCACACGTGTTGAGGTATTAAGTAGGTCACACAGATTAGTTCTCTGTTTTTCTTTTACTCAGTGGGTCAATATTCTCTCCAGAAAAGAGGTGTGCAATTGAAGGGAACCTTGGACAGTATCTTAAAGAAAGGGTGGCACAGTGGCGCAGGGGTAGAGTTGCCTCCCAACAGTGCCGGGACGCGGGTTTGATCCTGTCGACGGGTGCTATCTGCACGTTCTCCCTGTGACCACGTGGGCTTTCTCCGGGTGCTCTGGTTTCCTCCCACATTCCAAAGATGGACAGGTTTGTACGTTAATTGGCTTCCGTAAATTGTCTCTAGTGTGTAGGATGCTGCTAGTGTACAGGGTGATTGCTGGTCAGTGCGGACTCGGTGGGGTGAAGGGCCTGTTTGCACGCTGTATCTTGAAAATCTAAAATAAAGTCTGAGGGAAGTGAATCTGTGGAATTCATTACCACAATAGACAATAGACAATAGACAATTGGTGCAGGAGTGGGCCATTCAGCCCTTCGAGCCAGCACCGCCATTCAATGTGATCATGGCTGATCATTCTCAATCAGTTCCCCGTTCCTGCCTTCTCCCCATACCCCCTGACTCCGCTATCCTTAAGAGCTCTATCTAGCTCTCTCTTGAATGCATTCAGAGAATTGGCCTCCACTGCCTTCTGAGGCGGAGAATTCCACAGAAGACTGTGGAGGCCAAATCAATGGATTTCTTTATGGTGGAGGTTGACAGATTCTTGATTACATAGAAACATAAGCGCAGGAGGAGGCCATTTGGCCCTTTGAGCCAGTATTGCCATTCATTGTGATCATGGCTGATCATTCTCAATCAGTACCCCGTTCCTGCCTTCTCCCCATATCCCTTGATTCCGCTAGCCCCTTTTTAGGCCCCCTCGGTCATGGCTGACCATGGGTGATGCATCCTAGTTGTTGGCTGCTTGCTCCACACCTCGGCTAGAGCAGCGTTGCTTGTGGCTGAAGAGACCAATGCGGGAGTGACAGTCTCTGTCGCAAAGGTCACATTTGTGTGTGGTCTCTGGTCTGTTGAGAGCCCCTAGAGCTCTATCTAACTCTCTTTTAAATTCATCCAGTGAATTGGCCTCCACTGCCTTCTGTGGCAGAGAATTCCACAAATTCACAACTCTGTGGGAAAAAGTTTTTTCTCACCTCAGTTTTAAATGGCCTCCCCTTTATTCTTAGACTGTGGCCTCTGGTTCTGGACTCCCCCAACATCGGGAACATTTTTCCTGCATCTAGCTTGTCCAGTCCTTTTATAATTTTATAGATTTCAATAAGATCCCCTCTCATCCTTCTAAATTCCAGTGAATACAAGCCCAGTCTTTCCAATATTTCCTCATATGACAGTCCCGCCATCCCGGGGATTAACCTCGTGAACCTATGCTGCACTGCCTCAATAGCAAGGATGTCCTTCCTCAAATTAAGAGACCAAAACTGCACACAATACTCCAGATGTGGTCTCACCAGGGCCGTATACAACTGCAGAAGGATCTATTTACTCCTACACTTTCTTCACTGCCTGCTGTAGCTGCATGTTTACTTTCAGTGACCGGTGTACAAGGATACCCAGGTCTCATTGCACTACCCTTTTACCTAATCTGACACCATTGAGATGATAATCTGCCTCCTTGTTTTTGCCGCCAAAGTGGATAACCTCACATTTATCTATATTATACTGCATCTGCTATGCATCTGCCATGCATCTGCCATGCATCTGCCCACTCAACCTGTCCAAGTCACCCTGCCATGTCACCCTGCCACTTCTTACATCCTCTTTGCAGTTCACACTACCACCCAGCTTTGTGTCATCTGCAAATTTACTAGTGTTACTTTTAGTTCCAGCATCCAAATCATTAATATATATTGTAAATAGTTGCGGCCCCAGCAGTGAGCCTTGCGGCACTCCACTTGCCACTGCCTGCCATTCAGAAAAGGACCCGTTTATTCCTGCGCCTTGCTTCCTGTTTGCCAACCTATTCTCTATCCATGTCAATACCCTACCCCCAATACCATGTGCTCTAATTTTGCCCACTAATCTCCTGTGCGTGACCTTATCAAAGGGTGTCAGGGGTTATGGGGAGAAGACAGGTTTGAGAGGGAGAGATAGATCAACCACGATTGAATGGCGGAGTAGACTCAATGGGCCGAATGGCCTGATTCTGCTCCTATAACTTATGAACTCACGAACTTCTAAAGTGTAAAGGCTACTGCCTCAATTTTGATTTAGCTGGCTTTTCAAAAATGACAAAAGTGGCAATGGTTGAGCAGCTTTAATCATGAAGGAAATGTGCTTCTGTTAATGATCAAACATTTTAGAATGGACCAAGGAGCATGCATGGTCCATTGGTCAGAGGTGAGACCCGCCGGTGGGCATTCTATGTGAATGCACACTCAGTAAACAGCCCATGAGGTCAGGTTGGCACATGTTGTTCCGAGAGCCATTTGATCTTTCAGGTGTGCTGCCAGCTGATGCTTAAAACTGCTGTGTTACAACTTGCAAATCACCATATCTGCATCTAGAAATTAAGATAGTTTCAGGATGAGATAAGGTTGAGCCGAACACCTGGTTTTTCAGCTTCGCCAAATGGGAATGTTCAGGGACAGCAAGGATCTTGTTCCTTTCAAATTTTTAGACGAAGACCCTGTTTAAAAAATTGTCCTTGGCACAGTACTTCTCGTCATAATTAAATTGTCCCCAGTATGTGGGATAGAAACATAGAAACATAGAAAATAGGTGCAGGAGTAGGCCATTCGGCCCTTCGAACCTGCACCGCCATTCAATATGATCATGGCTGATCATCCAGCTCAGAAAAACCTGTACCTGCCTTCTCTCCATACCCCCGATCCCTTTAGCCACAAGGGCCACATCTAACTCCCTCTTAAATATAGCCAATGAACTGGCCTCAACTACCTTCTGTGGCAGAGAATTCCACAGACTCACCATTCTCTGTGTGAAGAAATGTTTTCTCATCTCGGTCCTAAAAGACTTCCCCCTTATCCTTAAGCTGTGACCCCTGGTCACCAGAACTAGTGTGTGGGTGATTATTGATCAGTGCAGACTCTGTGGGCCGAAGGGGCTGCTTCCACGCTGTATCTCTAAACTAAACTAAACTTCACCAAAAGAAAATCAGATGAAGCTTACAATTTTACCTTGCTGGAGATTAATGAACAAGGTATTGCGATTCTACGTCAGTGTAATGGGCACTGCATGGAATGCAAGTACCTAGCGGGAAATTGCATGCAACAGTTAATCTAAATTTAGTGAAATTGTTTGGGAGATAAATGCTGAGCAGAAACCAGAGACAGGTGGGAGGTGGGAGGTGGGAGGTGGGAGGTGGGGGGAAGCTCCCTTGCTTTTCTTTAACTGTTGCGATGGGATCTTGCACATCACTGGGGAGCGGAGATGCAGCTTTGATTAAGGTCTCAGCGAGAGTACCTCCTCAGTACTGCTCTGAACTGGCAGTTTGAGTTATGTGCTCAAACACTGAACTGAAGTTTGTCATTGGGCTTGGAGTGAGAATCCAGTTGACTGAGCCAAAGCAATGTCAATATTGATTCTTTTTAGTATTTGCTGGATGTCTGCAAACATTGCCGCCAAAAGTGGCTCTCCAGTTCGCATTCATGATTCCTTTACATTGAATAGCCTGCTACATCGTTTCAAAGCACTCTTGTGAATCAAACACACTGGTGGATTTGAGGTCACATTCAGGCCAGACTTACTGCTTCCAAGATGGCGCCCAACCCAGGCGACTAATTGCGTGCTAGCCGCAGAAGCAGATCTACAATCACATATGACAATCGCTCCGCACTTTTAAATCTCTACTCCTACAGCAACATTTCTAAACGTTATTTCCTTATCATGCATCTCTGCACTGTAAATGTGTCGACTGTAATCATGTACTGTCTTTCCGCTGACTGGTTAGCACGCAACTAAAGCTTTTCACTGTACCTCGGTACACGTAACAACAAACTAAACTGACCTGAGGTGAGAATGGCAGGTTTCTTTTCCTGAAGGACATTTGTGAACCGGAGAGGTTTGTATTGATAACACTCCAATTTCATGATCACCGTTATCAGCTTTATATTCCAGTGATATAATTATTAAATTAAGTAATCTTATTCAAGTGATGTAATCACGTCAATTATATTCTCCAGCTACGGTGGTGAGTTTAAAACTGGGGTCTCTCAGTAAATAGTTCAGTAACCTAACCACTATGCTACCACAGAAACAATCTAGTAATCCTCACTACCTAGAAGCTCACCTGGATTCTGTACCCACACTCCCTCTAAACTCACAGGGGCCATGTTTAATGCACTATCTTTACCTGGAAAATTTATCATACTATTGTGCAATATTGCAGAAGGTTGTGAACACAACCCAGCCCATACGACCATAAAACTTGGGAGTAGAATTAGACCATTCAGCCCATTGAGTCTGCTCCACCATTTGATCATGGCTGAACAATTTTTCCCTCTGAACTCTGTTGCCCTGCCTCCTCCCGTAACCTTTGACGTCTTTAGTAATCAAGAACTTATCAATCTCCGCTTTAAAAATACCCAATGACTTGGCCTCCAGAGTCATCTGTGGCAATGAATTCCACAGACTCACCACTCTCTCTCTGGCTAAAGGAGTTCTTCCTCAGCTCCATTCTAAAGGTGCGTCCTTTTATTCTGAGTCTGTGCTCTCAGGTCCTAGACTCGCCCACTAGTGAAACATCCTCTCCACATCCACTCTAGGCCTTTCATTCTCGGTGGGTTTCAATGAGAACCCCCCCCTCCCCCCAACTCCCCATCTTTCTAAATAACAGAGAGTACAGGCCTGAAATCATCAATCGCTCCTCATACGTTAACCCAATCATCTCTTGGTATCATTCTCATAAACCTCCTCTGGAACCTCTTCAACACCAGCACCCCCCCCCCCCCCCCTCTCGGATATGATGCCCAACATTGCTCGCAATATTCCAAACTCTTTGGGACAGGCAGCATCTCTGGATGGAAGGAGGGTCTGAAGAAGGGTCTCAACCCAAACCCATTCCTTCTATCCAGAGATGCTGCCCGTCCCGCTGAGTTACTCCAGCCTTTTGTACCTATTTTTAGTATGGGAGATTGTGTCTCACAAATTTGATTGAGTTTTTTACGAAAGTAATCGGGGAGATTGATGAGGGCATGACGTAGGCGTGGTCTATGTGGACTTCCTAATCCTAATCTCTTGAATTGAGGTTTGCATGATGGATTCGGCCTCCCCTCAGTTGTGTTTTATGCAAACCCTCTTTTGTAAAATTTGGTCCACAAAGTTGGGTTAATGAGAAAGAAAGGGTGGGAATGTCCAGAGCCAAAGGGCACAGTATCAAGGTGTGAGTGTCAAAGTATAAAGGCGATGTGTGTGGGGCAATTTTATTTATACAGAGGGTGGTGAGTGCAAGGAACACACTGCCAGAGGTGGTTGTGGAGGCAGATATGATAGTGGCCATAGTCATAGAGTCATAGTGATACGGTGTGGAAATAGGCCCTTCGGCACTTCTCGTCTACACCGCCAACAATGTCCCAGCTACACTAGTCCCACTTGCCTGCGCTCGGTCCATATCCCTTCAAACCTGTCCTATCCATGTACCTGTCTACCTGTTTCTTAAACGACGGGATAGTCCCAGCCTCAACCTCCTCGGGCAGCTTGTTCTATGCACCCGCCACCCTTTGTGTGAAAAAGTGACCCCTCGAATTCCTATTAAACCTTTTCCCCTTCACCTTGAACCTATGTCCTCTGGTCCTCAATTCCCCTACTCTGGGCAAAGACTCTGTACATCTACCCGATCTATTCCTCTCATGATTTTGTATACATCTGTAAGATCTCCCCTCATCCTCCTGCGCTCCATGGAATAGAGACACAGTCTACTCAACCTCTTCCTATAGCTCACACCCTCTAGTCCTGGCAACATCCTTGTAAGTCTTTTCTGAACCCTTTCAAGCTTGACAATATCTTTCCGATAATATGGTGCCCAGAACTGATCACAATATTCTAAATGTGGTCTCACCAACGTCTTATTCAACTGCAGCATGACCTCTCAACTTCTGTACTCAATACTATGACTGATGAAGACAAAAGTGCCAAAAGCCCTTTTGACCACCTTATCTAACTGCGACTTGACCTTCAAGGAACCATGCACCTGCACTCCTAGATCCCTCTGCTTTACAACACTACTCAGAGGCCTACCATTTACTGTGTAGGTCCTGCTCTTGTTCGACATTCCAAAATGCAACACCTCACACTTTTCTGTATTAAATTCCATCAACCATTCCTTCGCCCACCTGGCCAATTGATCCAGATCCTGCTGCAATCTTTCACAACCATCTTCATTATCTGCAAAACCACCCACTTTTGTATCATCAGCAAACTTGCTAATCTTCCTCTGTTTGTTCTCATCCAAATCATTGATGTAGATGACAAACAATAACGAGCCCAACACCGAACTCTGAGGCACACCACTTGTCACAGGCCTCCAGTCTGAGAAGCAACTTCCACCATCACCCTCTGCTTCCTTCCATGGAGCCAATTTGCTATCCATTCAGCTATCTCTCCTTGGATCCCATGCGATCTAACCTTCCAGAGCAGCCCACCATGCGGAACCTTGTCGAACTCCTTACAGAAGTCCATGTACACAACATCTACAGCTCTGCCCTCATCAACCTTCAAAAAAATCAATCAGATTTGTGAGACACGACCTTCCACGTACAAAACCATGCTGACTATCCATAATCAAACCTTGCCCATCCAAATGCCTGCATAACCTATACCCTCAGAATACTCTCCAGTAACTTACCAACTAGAGATGTTAAGCTCACTGTCAAGAGTTCTCAGAATTTTCCCTGCAGCCCTTCTTGAAAAGAGGCACAACATTTGCCACCCTCCAGTCTTCCGGCACCTTTCCTGTATTTAAGGACGACTCGTAAATTTCAACCAGGGCTCCCGCAATTTCCACTCTAGTTTCCCGCAATGTCCTCGGATATATCAGATCAGGCCCTGGAGATTTGTCTACCTTCAAATTATTGAAGAAACTTTTAAATAGGCACATGGATACGCAGAGAATGGAGGTATATGGATCACATGCAGGCAGAGGAGATTAGTTCAACTTGGCATCATGTTCAGCATAGACATTGTGGGCCAAAGGGGCTGGTTTTGTGCTGTACAGTTTTATGCTCTAAAGTGAGGTAAGGTGAAGGTACACGATACATTACCGTAAATTTCACTTATTTGGTGCATTGCAGCACTTTTGCACTTAATGCAGATGGGACAAAATTCAAACCTATATTAACATTTTAAACAATTTGTTAAATTATGCATTGGTTAATACATTTTGTGCCCAGGTTCGGGCATCATTAGGCTAATCGGATATCAAATAAAGTGGAGGCTATCACCACAAGGGACATTCCCTAATGTTTTCAGTGTCGAGGACAGATAGATACAATTAGTTTTAATTTTGTTTGAGAATTGTTAATAAAATTGTGACTTTGGATGTACAGTGAATGGCCTTTTATTTTGCAACTGTCTGTCCAATTGATTTTGTGAACGACACTGTGAAATGTTGCAGTTATCAACAACAAACTAATAACCTTCACTCAAAGATTAGTTGGTAGCAAATTCCAAAGAGTTGATGAATGTGAAGTGTAGAGATTGTCACCAGTACCATTACTGCAAAAGGTTTCTTGCTTAATATTATGAGTGAAATATGCAAGAAAAAACCCTGCAACAAACGTTTGTTCAGAAGATCAATAACAAAGATTGATCATCTGTTTGAGGCTTCAGTTGCTGCCTATTTTTAAAAAAAAAAAGTACAATTTCTACGATGAATTTGAAGAAACACGTAACAGGAAATATTGAGTGAAAAGCAAACTGCTCGAGGAACTCAGTGGGTCAGGAAGCATAGGAAATGGACAGATGACATTTCGGGTCGAGACCTTTCTTCAGACTGATGGAGCGGAGAGGCGATAGCTTGTAGAAAGGTGAGAGCAGAATGACTGGCAAGTGATAGATGAATCTAAGTAAGCAGGGGGTTGTTTGACAGATACATCAGGTGTGGGAAGAGAAGTGTGAGGATAGGAACCAATGTTACTGTGTAGGAAGGAACTGCAGATGCTGGTTTAAACCGAAGATAGACACAAAAGGTTGGAGCAACTCAGCGGGACGGGCAGCATCTCCAGAGAGAAGGAATAGGTGACGTTTCAGGTTGAGACCCTTCTTCAGACTGAAGAACGTCACCCATTCCTTCTCTCCAAGGATGCTGCCTGTCCTGCTGATTTACTCCAGCTTTTGAGTTCGAAGAAGGGTCTCAATAGACAATAGACAATAGACAATAGGTGCAGGAGTAGGCCATTCGGCCCTTCGAGCCAGCACTGCCATTCAATGTGATCATGGCTGATCATTCTCAATCAGTACCCCGTTCCTGCTTTCTCTCCATACCCCCTGACTCCGCTATCCTTAAGAGCTCTATCTAGCTCTCTCTTGAATGTATTCAGAGAATTGGCCTCCACTGCCCTCTGAGGCAGAGAATTCCACAGATTCCACAGACCCGAAAGGTCATCCATTCCTTCTCTCCCGAGATGCTGCCTGACCCGCTGAGTTACTCCAGCATTTTGTGCCTACCCAGCTTTTAGAGTTGTCAGTTGTACTGTCCTTTCATTCAGAAGAGTTGACACCAGCCAGAGGAATCCAATGTTTTGTGAAACAGCTTGTTGATTTTGCACCAATGCAGTGTCATTTTACCCGGGGATAACATGACCAGCAGTGGAGAGAATCTGTGGGGAGGCTTGGATTATGTTACATGATTTCAGAGAAACAGACCAATGGAGAGAGGCACTGACAATGGAGGACAGGAAATGGCAAGAAATTGTAGGCTATCAAATGGGATTGAGCAGGTGCAGAAGGAACCAGACAACAACATACAGGTGAATAAAAATGCCAAACACAAGTTACAGACAGATGGAAAGATTATCTCCCTGTTCCCACAACAAGCATACTTTTGATCCTCTATTTGTGCAGATCTAGCAAAGGCTAATAAAGTCCTGACGTGTGTTCACACCTGCTTGCCTCGTACAATTGCAGTCAGTCGCACGTGTCCACAGTGAAGGCCAAATAACAACAAAGGCTCTGAAATGGGGAAGCACTTTGGCTGCCCAACAATAGCTTTCTACTCACGGGGAAATTGGGGTCTAGAAGGGAACCTCCCTCACCCACACAAAAATAATCACCCAATTAAATAATAATAATAATAATAAACATATATTTTATATAGCGCTTTTCCAAATGCTCAAAGACGCTTTACAAAACAGTCAAAACATAAAAACAAACAAACTGACAAACTGACGGAGAAGCGGCGAACAAATAGCGCCAGCGTCCTCTCACGTCAGGGTCCGGCAGTAGACAATAAAGAACACAAGACACACCCTCACTGTGATGGAAGGCAAAGAAAAGTCTTATCTCCTCCTCATTCTTCTCCCGTGGTGCCACGAGGCGATCGAGGCTCATTTAGCGTGAGTTTCTGGATGCTTGCACGAGTTTGCCCATTTGCATTGCGATGTGCGTATTCTTCCATGATCTGGCAAATGTAATTTCCTTCCTGTGCACCCACGGTGTCCAGAATATCAATGTGCATTTTTTTTAAAAACTGCAGATACTGGGAATATGTTACTTTAGACTTTACTAAAACTTTAGAGATACAGCGCGGAAACAGGAGCTTTGGCTCACCGAGTCTGTGCCGACCAGCGATCACCCTGTACACTAGCACTGTCCTACACACACTAGGGACAATTCACAATTTACCGAAGCCAATTAACCTACAGACGTGCATGTCCTTGGAGTGTGGGAGGAAACCGGAGCACCCGGAGAAAACCCACGCTGTCACAAGGGGAATATACAAACTCCATACAGAAAGCACCCGTAGTCAGGATCGAACCTGGGTCCCTGGAGCTGTAAGGCAGCACCTCTACCGTTGGGCCACTGAGCCGCCCCATGTGCCACAGTATCACACCATGTTGTTGAATACTAATCCCCCTACTGTAGTGGGGATTACAATTTTGGATTATTAGCTTTGTAATTTAATCACAATGCACCCCCATACTTGCAAATTAATTCTAATTTTTCACAGTTTTTATACAAGTATTCGTTTTTGTTTCCTTTTTAAATGCGCTCATTAACCTATCAACCAGATTTCTTCACCAGCAGTTTATCATCCAGGTATGAATATTGATTTATCTCACTTCAGGTAGCCCCAGCATTCCCTCTCTCTCTATCCCTCCCCCACCCAAGTCGCACTAGCTTCTAATTTTCACCCTACAAACAGCTGTTTCCTTTATCATCGTTACTTTTTTGCATACCTTTCATTTATTTTTCTTTATCTCTCCACATCACCATCTATATCTCTCATCTCTCTTATCCCTAACCAGTCTGAAGAAGGGTCTCAACCCGAAACGTCACCCATTCCTTCTCTCCAGGGATGCTGCCTGTCCCGCTGAGTTACTCCAGCTTTTTGTGTCTATCTTCAGTTTAAACCAGTGTCTGCAGTTCCTTCTTACAAGGTAATTACCTGCCTTGGATTCTGGACATTGCACTGGTCTTGGCCAACAGGGTACCATTGGATCTTTGATCCCAGCTGAGCAAGCAGACTTGGCCTGCGTCTAAACTTGCACCTTTATAGAAAGTACATCACAGAGTACATCTTCAGTATTGCAGTGCATTGTAAGCCTAGACTAGATGATAAAATCTCTGGAATTGGATTCATTTTCACTTGTAATTGGATTGTGCAGCATATGAGACCAAGTTACCCATTTTGGTTGTAACAATCCTCTGAAACCCTGTCCATTTCTTTGCCCTTCTTAATACTTTTCTTAAATATTTGTTAAATAAAGACGGGGATCCATAGTGGTGCAGCGGCAGCAACCCAGGTTTGCTCCTGATTACGGGCGCTGTCTGTCCTGAGTTTGTACGTTCTCCCCCTGACTGCGTGGGGTTTTAGCTGAGTGCTCCGGTTTCCAGCCACACTCCAAAGACATCCAGGTTTGTAGGTTAATTGGGGCTTCAGTAAAGATTGGAAATTGTCCCTGGTGTGTAGGACAGTGCTGGTGTACCAGGTGATCGCTGGTCGACGCGGACTCGGTGGGCCGAAGGGCTCTGTATTTCTAAATGAAAACTAAATTAAACTAAACGGTCGTGTAATCTCTTGCAGCCCAATGTCTGTCAGATGACATCCACTGGGTGAAGCCAGAGTAAGTTATTTTATTTCCCAGCAAAGGAACTCAACTAAGATTGTCCATCCCTGACCATGTATCATCAGTGCAGCCACTGAGCGGTGCCAATGCTGAGGGACACCATGAGAGGTGCTGTTTTTTAGATGAAATTTTAAATCAGGTCCACCTCAACCTACTTACCGGCTTGTCAAAAAAAGACCCGTGGCATTATGTGAAGAGAGAACAGGAAATTTACTTGCAGCGTTTTGTCAATGTTTATTCTTGAACCAACACCACTGCAATGGATTCACAGAAAAAGCTGGAGTAACTCAGCGGGTCAGGCAGCATCTCTGGAGAAAAGGAACAGGTGACGTTTCGGGTCGAGACCCTTCTACAGACTGAGAAGTCAGGGGAGAGGGAAATGAGAGAGAAAGAAGGTACATAGAACAAATGAATGAAAGATATGCAAAAAGCAAGAAAAGGTGGAGCCCACCTTTATCTGGCAACAGGCTTGAATGGAATGGATGTGGAGAGGATGTTTCCACTAGTGGTAGAGTCATAACCTCATCATAATAGGACATTCCTTTTGGAAGGAGATGACGAGGAATTTCTTTAGTCAGAGGGAGTTGAATCTATGGAATCCATTTTCACAGTAGGCTGTGGAGGCCAAATCAATGGCTATTTTAGACAATAGACAATAGACAATAGACAATAGGTGCAGGAGGAGGCCATTCGGCCCTTCGAGCCAGCACCGCCATTCAATGTGATCATGGCTGATCATTCTCAATCAGTACCCCGTTTCTGCCTTCTCCCCCATACCCCCTGACTCCGCTATCCTTAAGAGCTCTATCTAGCTCTCTCTTGAATGCATTCAGAGAATTGGCCTCCACTGCCTTCTGAGGCAGAGAATTCCACAGATTCACAGATTTTGAAGGCAGAGAGAGATATATTCTTGATTGGAATGGGTGTCAGGGGTTATGGGGGGGGGGGGAAGCAGGAGAATGGGGTTGAGATTGCCATGATTGAACAGTGGAATAGAGTTGATGGGTCGAATGGCCTAATTCTGATTTAATCACTCATGAACTTATTCTCATTGGTTTTCATGGAAGTTTGCAATGCATAAAATGGACGTTGGGGTAGTGACTACGCAACTGTGACTCCAAACTGCCATGAAGAAGGGTCTCGACACAAACGACACCCATTCCTTCTCTCCAGAGATGCTGCCTGTCCCACTGAGTTACTCCAGCATTTTGTGGCCATCTTCGATTTAAACCAGTTCCTTCCTACACATGAAGCATTTCATGGTGACCGTAACTCATGAAAGGTGTATTATTATTCTTGATAAACTGGTATTAGTTCTAACAGATGTGCTGTTGTCTTTTATGAAGATATTCTCTGCAACCCCAGTGTTGCAACTCTGCTTGATTGCCTTTACTCTCTGTCATTCTTGTCAGCTGGTGGCTTAAGTTATTTTCCTGTGCAGGAGATTCTGGTGGAATTTCAGATGTACTTCTTCCCTGTCTGGATGCCACACCAAATAAGTGCCTCCAAGGTAGAATATGTTATGCAGCTCCTAATGGCCTTCTCAGGGTTTGTTTGGATACTCTCCATCTACAATTAACTTGTGATGTGTTCAGGAAGGAACCGCAGATGCTGGTTTAAACCGCAGATAGACACAAAAAGCTGGAGTAACTCAGCGGGACAGGCAGCATCAAGTAGGGTCTCGACACGAAACGTCACCCACTCCTTCTCTCCAGAGATGAGTTACTCCAGGTTTTTATGTCTATCTTGTGATGTTTTTCAGTTTGGTGACTGCATTCCATGGTGACTGCGTCAATCAGGGTGTGGATGATCTGTGGGCTGTCTCTGTGCTTCTTTCCACAAAGGTCATGCTTGGCCTGGTTTGACAGCAAAGACATTATGTTGAGGTTTAGGTTTGTTATTGTCACGCGTACAGTCAAAGGCTTTGTTTTGCAGGCTATCTCAACAGATCAGATAATACTACTCGTAAATACGATCAAGTCAAACCCAAGTACGATAGAGCAAAGTGGAAGATACAGAGTGCAGAACACAGTTCTCAGTATTGTAGCACATACGTTCTGTAGACAGGGTCCGATGGTGTCGAGGTGAATCAGACAGTACCCTGGATTATGTAAGATCATTCAGAAGCCTGATAGCAGAGGGGAAGAAGCTTTCCTGAATCTGATGTTATGTCTCTCTCTGCGTGACTCTGATTTAATAAAGTAATTTAATAATTACTTCATACTTTTCACCACGATAGAAACATAGAAACATAGAAAATAGGTGCAGGAGGAGGCCATTCGGCCCTTCGAGCCAGCATCGACATTCATTGTGATCATGGCTGATCGTCCCCAATCAATACCCCGTGCCTGCCTTCTCCCCATATCCCTTGATTCCACTAGCCCCTAGAGCTCCATCTAACTATTATCACCAATTTCCATCCTGCGCTTAAATATACTTGGACTATCTCCAACATCTCCCTCCCGTTTCTGGACCTCACCATCTCCATCACAGGAGACAAGACTAGTGACTGACATCTACTACAAACCCACTGACTCCCACAACTATCTGGACTACACTTCTTCCCACCCTGTCTCCTGCAAACAGTCTATCCCCTACTCCCAATTCCTCCGTCTACGCCGCATCTGCGCCCGGGATGAGGTGTTTTACACTAGGGCATCTGAGATGTCCTCATTCTTCAGGAAACGGGGCTTCCCCTCTTCCATTATAAATAAGGCTCTCACTAGGGCCTCCTCTATATCCCGCAGCTCCGCTCTTGCTCCCTCTCCCCCCATTCGTAGCAAGGACAGAATCCCCCTCGTTCTCATCTTCCACCCCATCAGTCAGCGTATCCAACAAATCATCCTCCAACATTTCCGTCACCTCCAACGGGACCCCACTACTGGCCATATTTTCCCAGCCCCTCCCCTTTCTGGGTTCTGCAGAGACCGTTCCCTCCGTAACTCCCTGGTCCACTCGTCCCTTCCTACCCAAACCACCCCCTCCCCAGGCACTTTCCCCTGCAACCGCAGGAGATGCAACACCCGTCCCTTTACCTCCCCCCTCAACTCCATCCAAGGACCCAAACAGTCTTTCCAGGTGAGACAGAGGTGAGACATCTATTGTATCCGCTGCTCTAGATGTCAACTTCTCTACATCGGCGAGACTAAACGCAGGCTCGGCGATCGTTTCGCTCAACACCTTCACTCAGTCCGCCTTAACCAACCTGATCTCCTGGTGGCTGAGCACTTCAACTCCCCCTCCCACTCCCAATCTGACCTTTCTGTCATGGGCCTCCTCCAGTGCCATAGTGAGGCCCACCGCAAATTGGAGGAACAGCACCTCATATTTCGCTTGGGCAGCCTACAGCCCAGCGGTATGAACATTGACTTCTCCAACTTTAGATAGTTCCTCTGTCCCTCTCTTCCCCTCCCCCTTCCCAATAGTCAATAGTCATTTATTTGTCACATACACATAAATATGTAGTGAAATGAAAAATTACCCGCAGTTCAACAATAAGACCAATAAGAATAATCATTAAAAATGCAATAACACATACAATCATAAACTAACACGAAACAAAAGAAACATCCATCACAGTGAGTCTCCTCCAGTCCCTCCTCACTGTGATGGAAGGCCACTTCTCCCAGTTCTCCCACTGTCTTCCTGTCTCCACCTATATCCTTTCTGTGTCCCACCCCCGTGACATCAGTCTGAAGAAGGGTCTCGACCCGAAACGTCACCCATTCCCTCTCTCCTAGATGCTGCCTGACCCGTTGCATTACTCCAGCATTTTGTGATACCTTTGATTTAATAAAGATATTCTTCAAACTCACTGATGTGAGTTGCATTGGAGTATTCATTTATCCTTTTCAATAGAGTGCGAGACTAAATATAGTTTTGATTGCAGTCCACAAATTGCAGTTTGGCTTTGTCATATTTTTCTTGAGGGGTTGATGTTAGGGTGGGGCACGTTATTAAAATAGTTTTGAGACACTTAAAAATAATTACCTCAAACATTGCGTTGAGAGCACTGAGTGGCACGGGATTACTTTATAATTGGGTATTGTTGGGAAGAAATGACAGAGAGAGAGAGAGAGAGAGAGACAGAGCACACCAATTAGCCCATTGATATGTCTGAAATTAAAACTGTCCTAGTTTCAGTTGGTTGGGCAGACCCTTGCCAACATGAATGAAACTCTTGTTTCCACCAATACTTGGTCAAAAACATTGAGCCTTTATCATCAACCTGTGTTAGACAATCTTTAAGACATTCATGCACCCCCCTGGATTTAGATCAAATGGTGAAGGAAACAATACTGCTTTGTTTGCTTACAGTTTAGATATTAAGACAGAAACCATCTCTGTTTATCGTCTTGCATTGATTTTGGTACTGCTCAAATATATGATTTTTGGGCATCAAATATAGCTGGGAAATCTAAAAAGCATGGAGGGTTGTCTTTAGCCAGAAGACACAATGTTACAGTAGTTGTAATCAAGTAAAAAATGTGCCATGTTTTGTATAAATGATGTAACCTTGGCCTGTCAGAAACTGTGATATTTTGTTGACGCAAGCTAATTCTGACCAACCAGGCAACCGGTTCAGTTTTAAACATATCACGGATGACTTATTTTGTATTATTTATCCATTGAATGTGTCCATCGCTAATGGTTACTTCTGATAAACTCAGCAATCTTTGTTTTGGAACAACACTATTTCAATATTTCAATCAGTTCACCAGTTCAATCAGTTCTTATGGTCACGTTTGTGTCTGCTTTGTGGTTCAATGTCCCTGTGCTGAATTTAAAGACGTGGACTTAAAGATGTGCCAAAATCAAATGTTAGCTGGCCAATCTGGACCACTTCAGAGAATGACAGTGGACATTTTCTATTCTGCAATAGTCAAGGCTTGGCTCAATTTGAACTGCTATTTCCAGCAGTGACTGGATTTGATCCCTAAGAAATCAATGATTTGTAAAATTGAATAAATTCCAAGGAAATTTCCATTACCAAGACAATCGATTTTGTTTTTCTTTCCAAAGCATTGAGTGTTCCTGCGTCATAATGTCTGCTAAATCCTTCATCCGTGTCTTCAATATTCCTAGACTATCCTGATGCTCTTTTATCTCCTGTCCTTTATAAAATTAAAACCTATCCAACTGTTTGACCTACATTCTGAATGGCAGCAAGTCCATTAATCTGTTACCTCTGTGCTTCTGACCTACATAGGTCTTGGTGGAATAAATCCTCGTTTTTTAAAGTTTAATCATTGTTTTGCGGTTCCTCCATTGAATTACTGTGTCCTATCTTTTTAAAGTCCTTCCAGATTGATAGCCATTCAAGTATCCCTCTTGGGATCACACCGTCCCAAGCCAGCAATCGGCTTATGTGAACCACCCTGCCTCAACACCTGCGCTCAGTCCGCGTTGGCCAAACTGATCTCCCGGTGGCCGAGCACTTCAACTCCCCCTCCCACTCCCAGTCTGACCTTTCTGTCATGGGCCTCCTCCAGTGCCATAGTGAGGCCCACCGGAAATTGGAGGAACAGCACCTCATATTTCGCCTGGGCAGCTTGCAGACCTCCCCCTTCCCAGATCTCCCTCTATCTTCCTGTCTCCACCTATATCCTTCCTTTGTCCCGCCCCCTGACATCAGTCTGAAGAAAGGTCTCGACCCGAAACGTCACCCATTCCTTCTCTCCCGAGATGCTGCCTGACCTGCTGAGTTACTCCAGCATTTTGTGAATAAATACCTTCGATTTGTACCAGCATCTGCAGTTATTTTCTTATACACCCTACCTGATGTCATCTATTGCCGTCTCAGATTTGTCCTAGATTAGTTTAGTTTAGTTTAGAGATACAGCGTGGAAACAGGCGCATCGGCCCACCGCGCCGACCAACGACCACCGTGCACCAGCACTATCCTACACACACGAGGAACAGTTTACAATGATACCAAGCCAATTGACCTACAAACCTGTACATCTTTGGAGTGTGGGAGGAAACCGGAGATCCTGGAGAAAATCCAGGCAGGTGACAGGGAGAATATACAAACTCTGGACAGAAAAGCACTCATAGTCAGGATCGAACTCGGGTTTCGGGCACTGTTAGGCAACAATTTCTACCGCTGCGCCACTCTGCCGTCCCTGGTCTTTTCTTGCTTCCAGTTCCACCCTCCCCTACAATCAGTTTGAAGAAGGGATCCGAACCGAAACATCACCTATCCATTTTCTATATAGATGCTGCCTAACCCGCTGATTACTCCAGCATTTAGTGTCTACCCATTCAAGATATTGGCTTCAGGCTTCTTCTACGTCTCCAATGTCAATTGCTCAATCCTTGGCAGATTTTCTTTGTCTTCCTTGGTATTGAATTCTGGAATTTCCTCCTTAAGACTTTCTGGCTTGTATTCACTGGAATTTAGAAGGATGAGAGGGGATCGTAAAGAAAAATTCTTAAGGGATTGGGCAGGCTAGATGCAGGAAAAATGTTCCCGATTTTGGGGGAGTCCAGAATCAGGGGTCACAGTTTAAGAATAAGGGGTAGGCCAGTTAGGACAGAGATGAGGAAAAACCTTTTTCACCCAGAGAAGCATGAATCTGTGGAATTTTCTGCCACAGAAAGCAGTTGACGCTAATTCACAGAATGTTTTCAAGGGAGAGTTAGATTTATCTCTTAGGGCTAACGGAATCAAGTGATATGGGGAGAAGGCCGGAACGGGGTACTGATTTTGGATAATCGGCCATGATCATATTGAAAGGTGGTGCTGGCTCATAGAAAAATAGGTGCAGGAGTAGGCCATTCGGCCCTTCGAGCCAGCCATTCAAAATGATCATGGCTGTTCGGCTCGAAGGGTCGAATGGCCTACTCCTGCACCTACTTTCTATGTTACCATGTTTCTATGTCTCATTACCACATTTTCCCTTCTTAAAATTAATCAATTTGAACAACCTTTCGGACTTCATCTGTAATATTTTCTTCTGTGGCTTGGTGTCAAAATTTGTATGATAGTGTGATAACACTTCTGTGGAGCATGAGGGAACATTTGATCATGTTCAAGGTGCTGTATAAATCAAATTGCTCCTTTTATTAAAATCTTTGTTTGCCAAGCTGCAACGCCAATTAACTTTCACAGCGTGCTTTTTATGTCGAATCCTAGAGACTAATTTGTGTTCCTCCCCTCCCCAAAATTGGGAACTTCAGAAGCGAGTTAGAATCGAGGATGGATCGAATGAGTTGGAATTCATTGGGAGGGGTTGGAAGCGCAGGTTACCCAATTTTTTCATTCCGTGAAGTAGAAAACAAATGGAGAACGTATGTGAGTTCTCTGAAATGCCGTGACTTTGGAAGCTCCGCTCTTTGATTTCTCCAGCAAGTCACTCAGGGCAGCCAACTCTATTCAGGCAGATGCGTGTGGACTATGAGCTGCAGTTGCCAAGTCTGGCAAATTCCAGGATCTAGATAGAAACCAGGTGGCAATTCCAATTGCTAGCTCCTGTCCGAGCAGGTGTGAGTGCAGACAGGAATCTAGGCAGACAGTCAGCAGCAGGTAGAGTGGAGTGGTGGTGAGGGGAGATTCTGAGCTTAGTCAATCTGATTTATCTTTTTGCAATGGCGAGTGAGCTGCCCTTCCAGAATGTCAGCATTATCTTGGCTAGGCTTGAAAGTGAAGCCGGTGGAAATGGTTGATGCGTTGCTATCTTTAGCTTCAATGGCTTGGATCTGAGTCAGAACTTGCAGTGCGTTGCCATCTGTTCGGCACCTTTAAGGTGCATGCTGAAATGGCACGTTGTTGAGGCCTGTAGGTAATCTATTGATCTGTCCCATCTTCAAATGAATCCCTGCCTCGTTGATTTTGCTTCTGCCATCCTTGGTGTCCTTTGTGACGTGACATTCTGCGTGCGAGTGAGGCTTGGCTTTGTGCACACCAAGCATGGAGTGGAGCAAAGTGACCAAGTGACCAAAAAGCTCCAGGGCTTTACCTCTCTGTCCCAACCAGCTGAATGGTAGCATCACAGATCCCAAGCTCCCTTTCTTCTTGCATTCCCTGCTTCCTTGGTGCAGTGAACTCAAGTCACTAGGACATCGTGTGTACGATTGTACCCAGGGCGGTTAGGCTTTCATATTTGGAACAGCAAAATCTGGTGTGCGGTTGTCTATTTGTAACTATAGTGGCAATGGTTGTAACTGGCATCCTTCCTACACATTTCGTCTGCTCCACTGTGAAATCTCCTCAAGGTATGTCTACTTTGAAGAAGTTCCCCTCCTCTCTCTGACTAGAGTTCTGTAACACCATCCCTCACTGCTCCCCCTCTGTGATTCCTCCTGCTCTCTGACTCTCTATATCTCTCTACTTCACTGTCCATATCTCTTGTTTCCCTTTCCCCTGGCTGAAGAAGGGTCTCGACCGGAAACGTCACCCATTCCTTCTCTCCCGAGATGATGCCTGTCCCGCTGAGTTACCCCAGCATTTTGTGTCTATACCTTTATACAGTCAGAGAATCATATAGAGTGGAAACCGGCCCTACGGCCCAACATGTCCGACCGACATGTCTCATCTACACTAGTTCCACCTGCCTGCATTTGGCCCATATCCCTCTCAACCTACCCTATCCATGTACCAGTCTAAATGTTTCTTACCTCCTCCGGCAGCTCGTTCCATACATCCACCACCCTTTGTGTAAAAAAGCTACGCGTCAGGTTCCCAGTAATTCTTCTCCCCCTCCCCCTCACTTTAAAGCTATGTCCTCTAGTTCTCAATTTCCCAACTCTGGGCAAAAGCCTCTGTGCGTTTACCCGATCTACTGTATTCCTCTCATGATATTGTACCACCTCTGCAAGATCACCTCATGCTGGATAGACACATGAGGTATAGTTTAGTTTATTTTTAGTTTAGAGATACAGCACGGAAACAGGCCCTTCGGCCCACCGGGTCCGTGCTGACCAGCGATTCCCGGTGCATTGACACCATCCTACACCCACTCGGGACAATTTTTACATTTACCAAGCCAATTAACCTACAAACCTGTAAATCTTTGGAGTGTGGGAGGAAACCAAAGATCTCGGAGAAAACCCACGCAGGTCAGCGGGGAGAACGTACAAACTCCGTACAGACGGCGCCCGTAGTCGGGATCGAGCCCGGGTCCCCTGGTGCTGCATTTGCCATAAGGCAGCAACTCTGCTGCTGCACCACCGTGCCACATTAACTCTTTATGATTTTTCAATGTGTGTGTGGGTCAATTGAATCCTGCCGGATGATACTTCCTTCCCCGATTCTTCTTTCTCTTATTCCACTTGGTCTCATATTCACTGCTACCTTCCTGTCCCCACCTTTTATCATTCCATTCCTGATTCCCACTTCCTTTCCTGATCCCCCCCCCCTCGTTTAACTTTGTTCACTCCCAGCTTCCTCCCCTCACTCCACCGTTCCCAGCCCCCACTTTTTTCCCTACCTCCTGCTCCCCTCCAAATATGTCCCAGATTCCACCTCCGCTTCCTCTGCTCAGTTTGATATGATTCCAAAAGTATGGACTAATATGTGTGGGAAGGAACTGCAGATGATGCTTTACATCACCGGAGAAACCCTTCTTCTAAATCCTTCATGTGACTAATAGTCTGGAGAATCCAAGTTCAACTTGTAATGTGGCAAAACAAAATCCCAAAATAATCTGGTATCAGTGAAAGTGTCAATGAGTTGGTGGATTGTAACAAAAACCCACAGTTAGTTCACTCATGTCATCAGGGGAAGGATACTTCCTGTCTTTACTTCACGGGGCCAATATATGGTTTCAGTCCCACACTGATGCAGTTGACTTTGAATTGCCCTCAGTTGTAGTTGCTCGTTTCTTTCACACGTCAATATGGGTTTCTGCACTTCAAAAAAGTAAGTCTTTGCAAGGTAAACAAAGGGATCTGGGCGCCCTCCCAGTGCACTGAGCCTTACAGCTATCAGAGTACTGACTAGAAGGATGAGAGGAGATCTTATCGAAACGTTTAAGATTATTAAGGGGTTGGACACGTTAGAGGCAGGAAACATGTTCCCAATGTTGGGGGAGTCCAGAACAAGGGGCCACAGTTTAAGAATAAGGGGTAGGCCATTTAGAACTGAGATGAGGAAAAACTTGAATCTGTGGAATTCTCTGCCTCAGAAGGCAGTGGAGGCCAATTCTCTGAATGCATTCAAGAGAGAGCTAGATAGAGCTCTTAAGGATATTGGAGTCAGGGGGTATGGGGAGAAGGCAGGAACGGGGTACTGATTGAGAATGATCAGCCATGATCACATTGAATGGCGGTGCTGGCTCGAAGGGCCGAATGGCCTCCTCCTGCACCTATTGTCTATTGTCTATTGTCTATATTGCAGCCTCCTATTGCCACATGTATGCCTCTGTTCCTCCAAAACACGAGGGGTGCGATTGATTTTGGTAATCAATAATTACCACAGTCTCTTTCTTGGTCAGCTGGGCGAGTGGGCTAAGGAATGGCTAATGGAGTTTCATGCAGATAAGTGCGAGGCGTTACATTTAGGGAAGTCACGCCAGAGCAGGACCCTCACAGTGGTGCTGGCTTGAAGGGCTGAATGGCCTACTCCTGCACCTATTGACTATTGAATGGTAGGACCCTGGGGAGTGTTGTAGGGCAAAGGGATCGAGGAGTATAGGTACATAGTTCCATAAAAGTAGTGTCAGAGGTAGATAGGTTAGTCAAGAAGGCCTTTGGTACATTGGGCTTCATCAGGCAGGATATTGAATACTGAATAGATAGGATGAATGCTCTGCATCCTTTCCCCAGAATAGAGGTAGCAAAAACCAGAGGACATTGGTGAGAGGGGCACGATTAATTAGGAATCTGAGGGGCAACTTATTCAGTGTAAGAAGGATGTCAGCATCAGTGTAGATGCTGGTTTAAACGGAAGATAGACACAAAATCTGGAGTAACTCAGCAGTTCAGGCAGCATCTCTGGAGAGAAGGAATGGGTGACATTTCGAGTCGAGACCCTTCTTCAGACTGTGTCTGTCTTCGGTTTAAACCAGCATCTGCAGTTCCTTCCTACACAGTAACATTAGTTCCTATCCTCACACTTCTCTTCCCGCACCTGACGTATCTGCCAAACAACCCCCTGCTTACTTAGATTCATCTATCACTTGCCAGTCATTCTGCTCTCACCTCTTTCTACAAGCTATCTTCTCTCCGCTCCATCATTCTGAAGAAAGGTCGCGACCCGAAATGTCATCTGTCCATTTCCTCTGCTGCCTGACCCACTGAATTCCTCCAGCAGTTTGCTTTTCGCTCAGTATTTCCTGTTATGTGTTTCTTCAAATTCATCGTAAAAATCGTACATTTTTTTAAAAAAAGGCAGCAACTGAAGTCTCAAATAGATGATCAATCTTTGTTATTGATCTTTTGAACAAATGTTTGCTGCAGGTTTTTTTCTTACAGATTTCACTCATAATATTAAGCAATAAAACTTTTGCAGTAATGGTACTGGTGACAATCTCTACACTTCACATTCATCAACTCACTTATTCTCTCAGGCAGAGGTGAATGTGTTCCAGTGGAGGTGTGTGGTTGAGGCAGGTACTATAACGTCATTTAAAAGACACTTGGACAGGTACTTGGATAGGGAAGGCTTGGAGTGATCTGGGCCAAACGTGGGCAAATGGGACTAGATTAGATGGGTCATCTTGGTTGCCACATGGACAGGTTGTGCTGAAGGGTCTGTTTCTGTGTTGTACGGCTCCATGATTCTACGACTGTATGATCTACAGTGTGGAAGTTTGAGGTTGTTTTCTCCCCATTATATGCACATCATCTCCATATCCTACCCTATACTTTCTCAGCTGTGAGGTTGCCAGAATGCCAAGGTGTTTCCCTCCAAGCGGAAACTTCTGCTGATGTTTGCTGGGACTTTCTCCGTGACTGTCGGGGTTGGCTGTGAAGTTAATGGTGTGGACAAGGGAGTTTAGCATTCTCCCTGTATTTTGCCTGCTCATTTGGTTGCATCCATTCGAGCCTTTTACACTTTACACACTCTCATTTCATATCTGATTTTGATATTGATTTGAAGCAAATTTTCATCAGGACTCCACAAGTGAATCCCATCATCACTTTCTTGGGTACTTGACATTCCTCATGGTCCACAGATTCTACTTTCATCCCCGACTGATTTCAATTATAACATGAAATACGTCTGTTTAAATAAAAAAACCTCTCCCTGCCCCAGGCTGATGTTAGAGGAAGTGTTTCACATTAATTACCAACTAAACAACTCAAAATATGCGCTCAAGTGGGACATTCTATTAAAAGCTAGAAGTTAAGAAATATTTGACATTGGATCTTTTATACTACCTTCCACCTTTTTCCCCACAGGCCCAGTGTTTGCCCCAAGATCACTGCTAATGTGTGAGATCAAAGTGTCGGGCACATTACAGTCAGGCCTGATCTTGTCTCAACCCATCATTCATTTGCACGTGCATTTTCAGGAGCAACACTAACACTCACAGGCCTGACGAAGACACGGATAACATACTTCCATTTATAAAGTACCATTTATATTCTCAAGTCACCCCAAATCAAAGATTGATTGATACTTTATTATCACATGTGACATGTTTAGGGTCAAGGTTGTTTTTGCCAGCCTTACTACCCAAAGTATGCAAAGAGTCTACAGGGAGCCAACAAAGTTACAAAGTATTCACTGCAGTCCAAAATGGCCCCTCATTGTTTTCGGCAGCCCCCCCCCCCCCCCCCCCCTCATGCCGTGTCCCTCTTTGTTCTCTGCCTCAGTGGAATTCTCTGCCTCAGAAGGCAGTGGAGGCCAATTCTCTGAATGCATTCAAGAGAGAGCTAGATAGAGCTCTTAAGGATAGCGGAGTCAGGGGGTATGGGGAGAAGGCAGGAACGGGGTACAGATTGAGAATGATCAGCCATGATAAAATTGAATGGCGGTGCTGGCTCGAAGGGCCGAATGGCCTCCTCCTGCACCTATTGTCTATTATCTATTGTCTCTGTGCCCCCCCCCCCTTTCACGCCCGGTCTCTCTTTGTTCTCTCTGAGCCCTCCCCCCCCCCACGCTGGGTCCCTCTTTGTTCTCTCCGAGGCCTCCCCTCCCCCAACGCCTGGGTCCCTCTTTGTTCTCGGTGCCCCCCTCCCTCCCCCCAATGCCAGGACCCCCATTGTTGTCGACGGTGCGTCCGTGACCGACCTCTGGCCCTTCCGAGCTCTGGCACCCACTGCGGGCCCTTCCGACCGTGCTGTCCATGCACCTCACCGTTGCAAAGTGGGAAAACGGCAGCAGTCACTTTTTGAACAGCGAGGTGTGGCGAACAGAATTGTGATACGTCATCCAATTGTCAGTGTTGCGGAGTTATTATTGATGGGATGATCAGGAGTATCTTGCGCACTCTTTGAATAGTATTTGTCACGAGAGTCCCTCACTCGTCGGGCCAAGGCTGCCGTCTTTTAGATTCCCTCTCTCACTAGATTCAGTGATCAGCGGAACGAGTACCAAGTAATGTCTTCTGCAGCAACAGCTGCCTTGCAGTTACAGTATTCTTCTCACTTTGTCTGCTGCCATTTTCAAAGTTGACTGGAATGCTTAATCAGTGCCTTTGCTGCATCTGGAGGGACTTCGTACAGATGTTTGGACAGCTGCGATGATGTTCGAGGGGCTTCGTTAATGCTCTGGAAATTTCTGGTCATTCATTACCCGTGGAGACATTTGTTATAAAGATATCTTCTTTCCTTTTAAATGTTGTTGTTGTTGTTCGTCCTTCGGGTTCGAAGATGACCATGACTTCACTTTCAATTGGAGGATTGGTGACTGTGGGTCCGGAAGTGACTGGTGAGGCCAATTCGGGCCCGGAAGGCACGCCCACACGTAGGACACAAGTGGATGGCTGCTGCAGTGGAAGTGGAGGTAGCCCGGGCCTTGCGCGCGGTGCGTTTCCTCTGGGCCTCTGCAGTGCGTCTGTTCTCTGCTGCACGGGCTCCTGTGGTGAGCTTGCTACGCCAGGTTGGACGGTCCAGAGCAAGAGACTCCCAAGTGCTGAGGTTGATGTCCAAGTCTTTGAGGGACACTTTGAGGCAGTCCTTAAACCGTTTCTTCTGTCCTCCTACTGAGCGCTTGCCCTGACACAGTTCTCCATACAGAAGCTGTTTTGGCAGTCGACTCTCGGGCATTCTGACGACATGGCCTGCCCATCTGGCTTGGGCTTTCCATAGGAGGGTGTGGACGCTGGGGATTCTGGTCCGTTCCAAGACCTCTGTGTCGGGAATTTTGTCTTGCCACCTGATGTGAAGCAGTCTGCATAGGCAGCTCAAGTGCCTTTTAAATAGAGCTAGAGAGAATGGGTGGCTGTTCATGAGCAAACTCAGGTTGACATTTTGGCCCTGTGCTCAAAGCCTCGGGTTTATATGACTGCTTATCCCATTTATTTTTGTCAATAAAAAAAACAAGGTTTGAATGTTGATTTCCCAATGACTCTCTGGGTGACGTACTGGGCGGTGGCCTGGCCTGCTAACTGCGAGTTGCCAAGTCTCCAACTTCAGAATTAAAGGGCGCTCTTTTAGAAAGGAGGTGAGGAGGAACTTCTTTAGTCAGAGGGTAGTTAATCTGTGGAACTCATTGCCACAGGGGGCTGTGGAGGCCAAGTCAGTGGATATTTTAATGGCAGAGATACACAAATTCCTGATTAGAACGGGTGTCAAGGGTCATGGGGGGAAGGCAGGAAAATGGGATTAGGAGGCAGAGATCAGCCATGATTGAATGGCGGAGTAGACTCGATGGGCCGACTGGCCTAATTCTACTCCTATAACTTGTGAACGTGAACCCTGTCTTCTTTTTTCACCTTCATTGCTCATGGTTTAAGATTAAGGGGTAGGCCATTTAGAACGGAGATGAGGAAAAACGTTTTCAGTCAGAGAGTTGTGAATCTGTGGAATTCTCTGCCTCAGAAGGCAGTGGAGGCCAATTCTCTGAATGCATTCAAAAGAGAGCTAGATAGAGCTCTTAAGGATAGAAGGATAGCGGAGTCAGGGGGTATGGGGAGAAGGCAGGAACGGGGGTACTGAGTGAGAATGATCAGCCATGATCACATTGAATGGCGGTGCTGGCTCGACCCCTTAATAATCTTATATATAATCCAGATAGGAAAGGTTTTTGAGAGCAATGGGCCAAACGCAGGCAGATGGGACCAGCCCTGTGTGCCAACTTGGTAGGCATGGGCAAAGTGACCCCGAAGTGTCAGGAACAGTATTGTTGTGACCTCCCCCCACCCCCCCCCCCCCCCCAGAATCTTAAATGTTTAGAAAAGTACTATTAGTCAGACTAACTTGAAGGGCGGCACAGAGGTACAGCTGCTGCCACACAGAGCCTGAAACCTGGGTTCGATTCAGATCTCGGGTGCTGTCTGTGTGGAGTTTGCACGTTTTCCCTGTGACCATGTCGTTTCCTCTGGGTGCTCCGGTTTCCTCTCACGCCCCCAAATCGTGAGGGGTTGTAACCCTGTAATTGCCCTATGTGTGGAAGGAGTGGATGAAGAAGTGGGTTAACATAGAACTAGTATGAACTGGTAATCAGAAGTTGATGGACTCTGTGGGCTGAAGGGCTTGTTCTGACATTCAATGAATTGCAATCACACCTTCTTGGGAATTAGGATAGTGAACTGAAAACTTGGTCAAAGGGAATGTTATGAAGCATGTCAAGATCAGGGTGAGAAAAAGAAAGCTTGAGGGTGAAAATAAATGAGAGCTTTAAGCTTTTGATGTTTGCAGGCTTGATTGTCTTTTGATGAATGATGAGTGTCAGGTATGCGCATTGGGGTTGAATGTTGGAGAGCAGAGGACTAAGGTTGCATCTTCTCTCAATGACATAAGTGTAAGAAAATAACTGCAGATGCTGGTACAAATCAAAGGTATTTATTCACAAAAAGCTGGAGTAACTCAGCAGGTCAGGCAGCATCTCAGGAGAGAAGGAATGGGTGACATTTCGGGTTGAAATGTCACCCATTCCTTCTCTCCTGAGATGCTGCCTGACCTGCTGAGTTGGAAATGTCACCCATTCCTTCTCTCCTGAGATGCTGCCTGACCTGCTGAGTTACTCCAGCTTTTTGTGAATAAATACTCTCAATGACAAAGGTTGTTAGGTTGTTAGGCTAATTGGCCTCTGTAAATTACATCGGGTGGGTGAGCGGTGAGAAACATGGTTGGTGGAAGGGGGTTGTTCATGGAATCGTGGAGATAATAAAATGGAACTCATGCAAATGGATGCTTGAACATCTGTGTTGAATTGATGGTGGCTGAAGCAACTAATGTGCTTTATCGCCTTGTAAGATGGAGGGGGGGGGGGGGTTGAATGTGGAACAAAACGGGGTGTAAATAAAACACAATAAAAATGAAAGCATGCTTGGTTCTGAAGAAGGGTCTCGACCCGAAGCGTCACCCATTCCTTCTCTCCAGAGATGCTGCCTGACCCGCTGAGTTACTCCGGCTTTTTATGTCTATCTAAAAGCATGCATGGCCGCATCTTGCCTGCCCACTGTCCGTGGTGAAATAGAAAGGAGTCAATAATGGTAAATATAATATGCGAACAGAATGCAGCGGAAAGCTATCAAAATAAGTTCCTGTTATGGTTTCTGCAGTGCCAGCTAAAGAGATAGGTAGATAGGCAATCACACCTAGTCTAGACATTGATTTCTCAATGGAATTTAGCCCAGTACAGCAACAGGGATTTTAAATTACAGGACAAAGTTTAAAGCAAAAGCAACACAGTACAGCATAAGGAAGCAGCTGGCTGCATGAGTGTTTATCAAGTGAATTTTACTGCATTTCCTTGACAAATAATTGGTTGTTTTGCTGTTGGAAAATATAACACTTTTATGTTGCAGATTGTCTCAAAGGTTACAGCTCATGAAAATGCTTATTGCACATTTTCTTTTATCCTGTTGCTGCAGTTTTACTCAAAATCTCAAAATCAATGAGATTTTGATCCTCTCATCAAAATGTAGCAATTTCTAAGTAGGCCATGCAGCCCCTTCGATCTGCTCCTTTCTATTGAGCATACTAGCTCTCATTGGAGTTCAGAAGGATGAAGGGGGGGGGGGGGGGATCTCATTGAAACCAGCCGGATAATTAAAGGCCCAGATAGAGTGGACTTGCATGGGGTGTTTCCAATGATGGGAGTCGCGAACCAGAGTGCACAGCCTCAGAATAAAAGGACCTATCTTCAGAGTGGAGATGAAGAGGAATTTGTTTAGCTAATTTCTTTAGCTAGAGGGTGGGAAATCTGTGGAATTCATGGCCACAGACAGCTGTGGAGGCCAGGTCATTGGGTATTTTAAACAAGAGAATAATAGAGCCTTGATTAGGAAGGTGTCATAGGTTACGGGCAGAAGGCAGGAAAGGGGTTAAGCTGGAAAAATAGATCAGCCATAATTAATGTTGGAGGAGACTCGATGGGCTGAATGGCCTAATTCTGCTCTTGAGTCTTATGGTCTCTTCTTGATCTCAATTCTCGGCCATTCCTTGATCACCAGAACCGTGCTGGGGCCTCTGTTTGTGATATAGAATCATACTGCATGGAAACAGGCCTTCAGCCCGACGTGTCCATGTTGCCAATGATGCCACATCTATGCTCATCCTACCTGCCTACGTTTAGCCCATGTCCCTCTTAACCTTTCCTATCCATTTCCAAATATATTTGAAATGTTGTTCTAATACATGTCTACATGGTGGCGCAGTGGTAGAGTTGCTGCCTTACAGCCCTTGCAGCGCCGGAGACCCGGGTTCCATCCCGAATACTGGTGCTGTCTGTATTGAGTTTGCACGTTCTCCCCGTGACCACTTGAGCTTTCTCCAAGATCTTCGGTTTCTTCCCACACTCCAAAGATGTAAAGATATGTAGGCTAATTGGCTTGGTGTGTGTGTAAATTGTCCCCAGTGTGTGTAGGATAGCGTTAATGTGCAGTGATTGCTGATTGGTGCTGACTCAGAGGGCCAAAGGGCCTGTTTCCATGCTGTATTTCTATTCTAAACTAAAAACGAAACCTGCCTCAACTACCTCATTTGGCAGCTCGTTCCATTTATCCACCACCCACTGTGTGAAAAAGAAGTCCCTCAGGTTCTTATTACATTTCTCCCTTCTCACGTTATACCTATGTCCTCTGGTGCTTGATCCCCTTACTCTGGATAGAGGACTCTGTACTCTACCCTATCTATTCACCTCATGTTTTTATATATATCAAGAAGATATGGAGCACACAGGAATGGATCACCACCTCACATCCTCGATTCTGGACTACCTCACCAACCGACCACAGTATGTGAGGACAAAGGACCTGGTCTCGGACAGGGTGGTCTGCAGCACTAGGGTTCCGCAGGGAACAGTGCTAGTGCCATTCTTGTTCACCCTGTACACTGCGGACTTCAGGCACAGCTCCGCATACTCCTATCTACAGCAGTTATCTGACGACTCTGTCAACGTTGGCCTCATCACGGGCGACGAGGACAGGGCGTACAGAGAGCTGATCAAGGAGTTTGTGGACTGGTGCCAGCGGAACTGCCTCTGGATCAACACGGGGAAAACCAGAGAGATGGTGGTAGATTTCCACAGGCGCAGCCAGGTCCCCCCGACACCGGTGAACATCCAGGGAATGGACAACGGGAGGGTGGATTCTTATAAGTACCTGGGTGTCTACCTCAACAATAAACTGGACTGGACTGAAAACACCGATGCGCTATACAGAAAGGGCCAGAGCAGACTTTATCTGCTAAGGAGACTCGGGTCCTTTGGAGTGCAGGGGGCACTACTAAGGACCTTCTGCAACACGGTGGTGGCATCGGCCATCTTCTATGGAGTGGTCTGCTGGAGCAGCAGCATCTCAGCGGTGGAAGGGAAGAGACTCGACAAGCTGGTCAGGAAGGCCAGCTCTGTCCTGGGTTGCCCCCTCGACTCAGTGCAGGTGGTGGGAGAGAGAAGAGGATGATGGCAAAACTAACATCGCTGCTGGACAACGACTCCCACCCCATGCAGGACACTGTCACTGCACTGAGTAGCTCCTTCAGTGACAGACTCCTTCACCCCAAGTGCGAAAAGGAGAGATATAGGAGGTCCTTCCTTCTCACTGCTGTGAGACTGCTCAACCAGCACTGCTCCCAGCAGACGAGTCAACAATAACAGCTAAGAACACACAGAAAACTGATGACAATATATGTATCTTTTATTTATAATGAATGATCTCTTGCTCTCTTGCTATCCACTTTGCTGCTGTAACACTGTAAATTTCCCCGGTGTGGGACGAATAAAGGAATTTATTATTATTATTATTATTATTATTATTATAATTATTATAATTATTATAATTATTATTATTATTATTATTATTATTATTATTATTATTATTATTATTATTATTATTATTATTATTATTATTATTATTATTATTATTATTATTATTATTATTATTATTATTATTATTATTATTATTATATTAAGATCACCGCTCAGTCTCCTGCACTCCAATGACTAAAATCCTAGGCTGCTCAACCTCTCCCTATAGCTCAGAGCCTGAAGTCATGGCACCATCCTCGTAAATATTCTCTGCAGCCTTTCCAGCTTAATGACATCCTTTCTATAGCAGCGTGACCAAAGCCGAACACAATATAGAGTGGTGATAGAGTGGAGGTCTTTGAAACCATCAAAGTAGGAACCTCGGGATGGTGGGGTTAGTCGGTGATGTGAAGGGTGGAGGGAGGAAACAAATCATCTTTATTCTGAATGAGAGCTCAAGTACCAGGGGATCCATGTTACCACCAGGCCAGCTCTGATCATGGGCCTCCCCAATTATGGACCTTGAATGTTGGAATAACTTTTTTCACAGTTAACCTCAGAACATGCGTTGCATGCCCTTGAAGTCCCTGCACTGGATTTGCAACGTCCATACTGCACGAGAGGACTGGAAACCTATTTTAACATCAGTGCAACGAGGCAATGTTGAGTTAAGTATTCAGATGGCGGCACGGTAGCGCAGCGGTAGAGTTGCTGCTTTACAGCGAATGCAGCGCCGGAGACTCAGGTTCGATCCTGACTACGGGTGCTGCACTGTAAGGAGTTTGTACGTTCTCCCCGTGACCTGCGTGGGTTTTCTCCGAGATCTTCGGTTTCCTCCCACACTCCAAAGACGTACAGGTATGTAGGTTAATTGGCTGGGTAAATGTAAAAATTGTCCCTAGTGGGTGTAGGATAGTGTTAATGTGCGGGGATCACTGGGCGACACGGACTTGGAGGGCCGAAAAGGCCTGTTTCCGGCTGTATATGATATGATATGATATGATATGATATGAAATGCAAAATAAAAACACAAAAGCGTATCAGGCAGCACCCCTGGAGAACATGGATAGGTGCCATTTTGGGTCGGGACCCTACTGAAATGTCACCTATCCGTGCACTCCCAGGGCTCCAACACTTTGTGTCGTTTTTTAAATATAAACCCAGCATTTGCAGTTCCTTGTTTCTAGTTCTACCGATGAAATAAATTTGCTTTGCACTAAATACTTGTGTTTGGTGGAAGAATTTTCTCTTTGTTGCCCTTTGGTCCGGTCAAGAGTGTCGTATTGTCATATGTCCCAGATAGAACAATGAAAGTCTTACTTGCAACAGCACAACAGAATATGTGAACATAGAACATTAGCGACTCTGTTTTTTGCAGTGATCCTCCAGTCTTTTCACGTCTTTGAAATCTGTGTCCTTGTGGAAAGCTGTTGGCAGCTGGTATGCAGGGCTGTGTCACGGCCATTATTGAGCTGAGTTATTCTTAGTGGGAGGAAGCATTGGATTGAGGAACTGGAAAGCCCCGTGGGAACTTTAACCTAGCGTCAGCTCCTACTTTGTAGTCTGGAAGTGAAATAGATCACTCCGCAACGTCATGATATTTTCAAGAGAGAGTTAGATTTAGCTCTTAGGGCTAACGGAATCAGGGATTTTGGGGAAAAAAGCATGAATGTGGTACTGATTTTGGACGATTAGCCATGATCATATTGTAAGGCAGTGCTGGCTCGAAGGGCTGAATGGCCTACTCCTGCACCTGGTTTCTATGTTTTTATGTTTCTAGGTTAACCAGTTCAGGGGTGGTGACCATCAGCAGAGACGCTTGGTTGCAGCTAATTATTGTAGCTTCTGATGAGGCGCACCAAGACGAATAAAGCCTGTGCCAACATCAGACTCGGACTTGTATATGCAGTTGCTTTAGTCAGGACTTAGTAAATAGGGAAACGTCCTTTAAATATTGTTATTGTACCTGCCTCAACAATTTAGTCAACAAGTCATCCAGCATAAAAACAGGCCCTTTGTCCCAACTCATCCATGCCGACCAATATTTTGCTGTCTAAGCTAGTCCCATTTGCGCGCATGTGGCCCATATTCCTCCATAATACCCACCACCCTCTGTCAATATGTTACCCCTCGAGTTCCTATTAAATCTTACCCCCCCCCCCCCCCCACACACACCTTAGACTATGTCCTCTGGTTGTTGATTCCACTTCTCTTGAGTATAAGACTCTGTGCATTTACCCAATGGGCGGCAGGGCTGCGTTGTGGTAGAGTTGCTGCCCTACAGCGCCAGAGGCCCGGTTTCGATCCTGACTGTATGGAGTTTGTACGTTCTCCCCGTGACTGGCGTGGGTATTCTTCAAGATCATCAGTTTCCTCCCACACTCCAAAGACATACAGGTTCGTAGGTTAATTGGCTAGGTGCAAATGTAAAATTGTCCCCAGTGTGTGTAGGATAGTGTTAATGAGCGGTGATCGCTGGTCTGTGCAGACTCAGTGGGCCAAAGGGCCTGTTTCCGCGCTGTATGTCTAAACTAAACCAAACTATATCTATCCCCCTCATGATCTGATACATTCGATGTGGAGGATTGGATTTTCTGATTGGAGGCCTGTGACCAGTGGTACGTCACACAGTTCAGTGCTGGATCCACTGCTGTTTGTTCTCTACATTAATGCAAAACCAGGGCAGGACTTGCATGGTAAATGACAGAGCCCTGGAGAATGTTGTAGAACAGGCTGACCTAGGAAGATAGGTGCAGGATTCCCAAAAGGTGGTAACTTAAGGGGACAGGGTGGTGTAGGAGCTTGCCTTTGTTGGGAATGGTTGTGAGTACAAATGTTGGAACATCATGACCGAGCTGTACAAGTCGAGGGAGAGAAAACACTTGGAGTCCTGAGGTTAAGTGATGAAATCCTAAGCAAATCACATGGGTGGTTCACAATAGACAATAGACAATAGACAATAGGTGCAGGAGTAGGCCATTCAGCCCTTCGAGCCAGCACCGCCATTCAATGCGATCATGGCTGATCACTCTCAATCAGTACCCCGTTCCTGCCTTCTCCCCATACCCCCTAACTCCGCTATCCTTAAGAGCTCTATCCAGCTCTCTCTTGAAAGCATCCAACGAACTGGCATCCACTGCCTTCTGAGGCAGAGAATTCCACACCTTCACCACCCTCTGACTGAAAAAGTTCTTCCTCATCTCCGTTCTAAATGGCCTACCCCTTATTCTTAAACTGTGGCCCCTTGTTCTGGACTCCCCCAACATTGGGAACATGTTATCTGCCTCTAATGTGTCCAATCCCCTAATTATCTTATATGTTTCAATAAGATCCCCCCTCATCCTTCTAAATTCCAGTGTATACAAGCCCAATCGCTCCAGCCTTTCAACATACGACAGTCCCGCCATTCCGGGAATTAACCTAGTGAACCTACGCTGCACGCCCTCCATAGCAAGAATATCCTTCCTCAAATTTGGAGACCAAAACTGCACACAGTACTCCAGGTGCGGTCTCACCAGGGCCCTGTACAACTGTAGAAGGACCTCTTTGCTCCTATACTCAACTCCTCTTGTTACGAAGGCCAACATTCCATTGGCTTTCTTCACTGCCTGCTGTACCTGCATGCTTCCTTTCATTGACTGATGCACTAGGACACCCAGATCTCGTTGAACTCCCCCTCCTCAGACAAAGTCCTTCCATTAATAACTGGCAGCCCCAGCTTTTGCATATATAATATTCATAGAGTTAAAGAGCGATACAGTGTGGAAACAGGCCCTTTGGCCCAACTTGCCCACACCGGCCAACAACGTCCCAGCTACACAAGTCCCACCAGCCTGCATTTGTTCCATATCCCTCCAAACCTGTCCTATCCATGTACCTGTCTAACTGTTTCTTAAACATTGTTAACATTGTATTGTTTAGGTTTTCATTGCTTGTGAATGTCACTATCACACAGAAGCCGCGCCGGGCGATGTTAGGTCCCGGGGCCGAGCCGCATCGGGCGCTGCTAAGTCCCGCGGCCGAGTCGCGCCGGCGATGTTAAGTCCAGCGGCCGAGCCGCGTCGGGCGATGGAAGGCCCCGCGGCCGAGCCGCACCGAGCGCTGAACCGTCCCGCGGTCGAGCCGCGCCGGGCAATCGAAGGCCCCGCGGCCGAGCCGCACTGGGCACTGTTAAGTCTCGCGGCCGAGCCGCGCCAGCGATGTTAAGTCCCACGGCCGAGCCGCAACGGCGATGTTAAGTCCAGCGGCCGCGCCGGGCGATGGAAGGCCCCGCGGCCGAGCCACGCCCCGGGGAAGAGAATTAAAAAAAGAAAGGTTTCCCCCACCCCACACATACACAGCCAAAAACAAAAACAAAAACCATCCCAACACCAACACACAAACAAAAAAGACAAACAGACTGCCAGCGAGCCGCAGCCGTTAGGCGCAGCCAACACGTGACCTATAGAGGAAGCCATATTGCTATGAGTCTACTGTTCCAAGTAGGCTGTTTCGTCACTGTGGAGTTCTTTGATGAACACTTTGATTGAGAGATTCTTGATTGGTACAGGTGTCAGGGATTATGGGGAGATTACCCGGATACCAGAATGCGGTCAGAAGATGAGAGTGTTCTCATGGGTGATGGACAAGTAACAATGGACTCAGGCTCAGGTGCCTGAGGTCAAATCACCTGTGAAGAATGCCGCGGAGGGGTTTTGCAGTTCACGCGCAGGACGTGTCTGCAAACCTAATCCTAAATACAAAGACTGACCTTTTCTTCATGCCAGCTATTGATTGCTGTTGCTTTGCTTTGCTGTAGTTATTGTATGCCATTTTATTCATTTTGTTTAGTGTATGCATGTTTGCTTTTATTTCATGGGGCATTAGCTAAAGAAGGATGTACATCATTCACTATATTCCTGATCCATGTCGGGTATTCGTTTAGACTGTTCCTGGAGTATCTTATCTAGCGCATGCGTGCTATTGAGGTTCAGTCTCATGCTAGGCAAGAAGCATGCAGGTACAGCAGGCAGTGAAGAAAGCCAATGGAATGTTGGCCTTCATAACAAGAGGAGTTGAGTATAGGAGCAAAGAGGTCCATCTGCAGTTGTACAGGGCCCTAGTGAGACTGCACCTGGAGTGCTGTGTGCAGTTTTGGTCTCCAAATTTGAGGAAGGATATTCTTGCTATTGAGGGCGTGCAGCGTAGGTTTACTAGGTTAATTCCCGGAATGGTGGGACTGTCATATGTTGAAAGACTGGAGCAACTAGGCTTGTGTACACTGGAATTTAGAAGGATGAGAGGGGATCTTATCGAAACGTATAAGATTATTAAGGGGTTGGACACGTTAGAGGCAGGAAACATGTTCCCAATGTTGGGGGAGTCCAGAACCAGGGGCCACAGTTTAAGAATAAGGGGTAGGCCATTTAGAACAGAGATGAGGAAAAACGTTTTTAGTCAGAGAGTTGTGAATCTGTGGAATTCTCTGCCTCAGAGGGCAGTGGAGGCCAATTCTCTGACTACATTCAAGAGAGAGCTAGATAGAGCTCTTAAGGATAGCGGAGTCAGGGGGTATGGGGAGAAAGCAGGAACGGGGTACTGATTGAGAATGATCAGCCATGATCACATTGAATGGCGGTGCTGGCTCGAAGGGCTGAATGGCCTACTCCTGCACCTATTGTCTATTGTCTATTGTCTATTGTCAGTCAGACGGGGAGTATTCGGATGGAATGACCAGGCTTTGTCTTTGGTCTACAGCCTCGTGGTTAATAAAGCACATTATGAAATTAAACTACTTGTCGTTTTTCACACAACTTCACATACACTCTATACAGACAGTAGCCAAAGTCAGGATCGAACCCGGGCCTCTGGTGCTGTGAGGCAGCAGCCCCACTAAGAATCTGACCAATCCTAAAAGGCAAACCTAATTACAAATCAAGAAAATGAGATAGAAGAATAGCTTGGATTTAGTTTTAGTTTTAGAGATACAGCGTGGAAACAAGCCCTTCATCCGAGTCCGTGCCAACCAACGATTGCCCATTCACTAGTTCTATCCTACACACGTGTTAATTTACAGAGACCAATTAATCTACAAACCTTCAAGTCTTTGGAATGTGGGAGGAAACCAGAGCACCCAGAGAAAACCCACGTGATCACAGGGAGAATGTACAAACTCTGTACCGACAGCACCAGTAGTCAGGATCGAACCCAAGTTTCTGATGCTATAAGGCAGCAAATCTACCTCTGTGCCACTGTGCAGCCATTTGTATTCTTGTCATCATTTCTGGGATGCAATTTCAATCTTATGCAAGACCTAGAGGGATTGGAATTCACACTTTGAGAGTCATTGTGACTCCTTATTGAATGGCTGTTTGGAAGTACATTGTTTAAGGATAGGCAGCATCTCAGGAGAGAAGGAATGGGTGACGTTTCGGGTCGAGACCAAAACGTCACCCATTCCTTCTCTCCTGAGATGCTGCCTGACCTGCTGAGTTACTCCAGCATTTTGTGAATAAATACCTTTGATTTGTACCAGCATCTGCAGTTATTTTCTTACACTAACTGCTGTTTAAGGATATATAAATTAGTGTTATTAAACTGTTTTGCTTGAAAGAGTTTGGATTCCATTAAAACATAAGCTCATCTCCACTTTTAGGATGCATCACATTAAGCAAATTAATTATAATCTTTTCTCTAAAATGATTAAAAATATTTAACGAATCTTAAAAACCTGAAAAATTAAGCATGGAAATCATTTGGTAAGTAAAATGAAGGAATTAATAACAGAAATGTAAAAAAAGCAGTTCAACCATGTAACAGCATTTTAACATTGACTAGATGTTCATTACATTCATGATCTGCTAAGGGTAAATTCCCAATCTTCCAATCTACCTCGTTGCGCCTCTTGCACTTGCATTTTTGGAGTTTTACTTATTTTATCTTCCAGAGTCTTTGTAAATGCTTCTCCTCGCCAGGGATTAAATACTTCGAGTAGAATTTACAGTCAAGTAAATTATATGCAGTCTAGAAGACTTTTATAAGCTTGTAATGTTGCTATGTTTGTATGGGCAAGAAACAGCAGTTAAGAGATGTAAGTGTATTTTAAATAGCAGTGGAGCTCGCCGTAGATTAGGCTTTATAATCCAGTTAATCATGGTTGATAGATGCTCTAATTTACTGTGCACGTTTGCTTCTAATATTACTGTGGGAGGATGATAAAAGAGAACTCTGTCTTCAATAAAGCTTCAGAAATCCTGATTTTATGAGGTAATTGAAGAAATATAGCACGATATGAATATTTTCTAAAGTAGCAGATTTACAGCTGCGCATTGCACTGAGGTTGAGCTAAAGCTTATATTTGGCATCTTCCTCGAGTTAACATTGCTGAGATACTGCTTATCTGGTCAGGGCCCACCATGATGGTGTTAATCCTCTTAGACTGATCTAAAGTCTTCAGGAATCAAAAATTAATCTCAAGGATTCTGTAGCAGGCGCCCAGGAGAGAAATCATAGCATGGAGAAGGGTCATTAAAAATCATAAAATATCGGTTGAATAATTTTGTTTAGCTGTTACAAAAATATTGCACTGTATGTTGGAAGGGGAGGGTGACCTTCTGATCGATGGAGGGTCCTTTAGTTCGGTTAAGTGCAGTCTATTCACTCGCCTTTTGGCATGAGATCATGGTGAACCATGGCAATGGGGAATATTGGGCAACCAATGGTAGAACCTAAGCATTGGACAGTTAGAACAGAAGAGATACCCGCGATCAATTTAGAACTGAGATGAGGAAAAACTTTTTCAGTCAGAGAGTTGTGAATCTGTGGAATTCTCTGCCTCAGAAGGTAGTGGAGGCCAATTCTCTGAATGCATTCAAGAGAGAGCTGGATAGAGCTCTTAAGGATAGCGGAGTCAGGGGGTATGGGGAGAAGGCAGGAACGGGGTACTGATTGAGAATGATCAGCCATGATCACATTGAATGGCGGTGCTGGCTCGAAGGGCCTAATGGCCTCCTCCTGCATCTATCGTCTATTGTCTATTGTCTATTTGTGTCATTACATTCTCAAGGTAAGCTTTAGATCACAAAGCTCTGTCAATTTTAGTTGAATCTCCCAGTTGCCAAACACTTTAACTCCCCTTCCCATTCCCATGCTGACTTTTCTGTCCTGGAGTGTGAGGTATGGGGAGAGTTTGAGCCAGCCAGGACTCTGTTCCTTGGAGCGCAGGAAGATTAGCGGTGATCTTGAAGAGGTGTATATGAGAAGACTAGATCGGGTAGATGCACAGAGTCTCTTGCCCAGATTAGGGGAATTGGGAACTAGAGGACATAGATTTAAGGTGGGGGGGGGGGGGGTGGGGACAGATTTAATAAGGATCTGAGGGGTAACTTTTTCATGCAAAGGGTGGCGGGTGTATGGAACGAGCTGCCGGAGGAGGTAGTTGAAGCAGGTGTTATTGCAACGTTTAAGAAACATTTAGACAGGTACATTGATAGGGATATGGGCCAAATGCAAGCAGATGGGACTAGTGTAGATGGGGCATGTTGGCTGGTAGGTTGGGCTAAAGAGCCTGTTTTCGTGCTGTAAGACTCTACGACTCCATGACTCTACGAGTGGGTGCAAAAATGGAATAACATAGAACTAGTGTGATTGGTTGATCGATGGTTGGTGTGGACACGATGGGCCGAAAGGCCTGTTTCCGTGCTCTATCTCTAAACTAAATTCAAAACTATGTTTTTTGACTCAGGTGCATCAACAGCATTTAAAAGACATTTGAACAGACACATGGATAGGAAAGGTTTAGAGGGATTTGGGTGGAAAGTGGATAGGTGGGAGTAGGTTGGATTGGGCATTTTGGTCAGTGTGGACTAATTGGGCTGAGGAGACTGTTTCTCTGCTGTATGACTCAATGAACAAAAATAACTAAGCTGATCAAAGTGGTAGTATGGAACGATCGGATGTTAATAATGCTGTGGAGGTCACGAGGACAGTGGTAAACTTCTCCCAATCGAACTGTACACTGCAAGGGCCAGGAAGCGAGCGGGCAAGATCATCTCTGACTCCTCTCACCCAGGCCACAAACTCTTTGAAGCACTTCCCTCTGGAAGGCGACTCCGGACTGTCAAAGCAGCCACAGCCAGACATAAAAACAGCTTTTATTCCCACGAGTAGTAGTTCTACTCAATAACCAAAGTCTGTAGTCTCTTTTTTGCTCTGGTTTATTTTCACCCACATGTTTAGACCGTAATGTTGTGTCCTTATTGTTTTGATGTGTTTATGCTTTATTCTCAATTGCTAACTGTATGTTTGTGTTGTCATTTGTGAGCGGAGCACCAAGGCACATTCAAGAGAGAGTTGGATAGAGCTCTTAAGGATAGCGGAGTCAGGGGGTATGGGGAGAAGGCAGGAACGGGGTACTGATTGAGAATGATCAGCCATGATCACATTGAATGGCGATGCTGGCTCGAAGGGCCGAATGGCCTCCTCCTGCACCTATTGTCTATTGTCTATTCCTTGTATATGTACATACTTGGCCAATAAACTTATTCGTTCATTCATTCATTCATTCATTCATTCATTCATTCATCCTGAGTGTGTACGGTGCAAAATTTACGAAGTACATGCATCCTTTGAAAGGATGAGGTGATGGGCTGAATGGCCTGCCATGTTTTCTTTCGTCAATCTCTCCTTTAAAGGCGATCCCCTTCAGGCAGAACCAGATTAAAATTGGTTTCATTTCATTTTCGGAATGACAGATGAAGTGAAGAGCGTTTTTGATAAATGTGATCATCAGACAAAACAAGCATTGCAGTAACTTATTGAGAATTCCAAGTGCGCATCCCGCCACATGGAGAACTGTGCAGCACAAAAGGTTCACACAAATCTGAGAGAGAGAGAGAGAGAGAGATTTAAAAGGAAGGAGATCAAATCTCTCCCGCTAACAGCAACCACCCCCCTTTCCACCCCCGCTCCCTGCCTCCATCACAGGTTTAGCCACTTATTAAGCGCATGGAGAGAATTTGGGCTCTTGAGAGAATAAAGGTCAGAGTATTTGACAGATGCAAGCATTAAAACAGGGCTCTCCTTCCCAGCATGCATACTTGGTAGCACTGCATGTCAGGAAAGTGTCTAACAAGTGGCGTGGAATGGAATATCCTGTCAAATACAGGAGCTATGCTAGGATGCAAAGAATCAAAACATTTGATTTCGCTGAGTAATAGCCTTGCAGGAAAGGTTAGTTTTCATTTCGTTTTCACATAATTTTTGTTACTGGATAAAGAGTAAATAGCGTAAATCGGTGCTTAGCGTGGTCTTGGTGGGACAAAATGGTCTGTTTCTGAGATCTATGTTTCTATGATTTCTAAAAAAAATCATATCATCTTGTTTTTAATGTATACATTAGATATTAATGATTTATTGGGCAACATTTAAGGGCACATTACAGGCACTCACCATAGTTTGTGTTTCAATAAAAGTTGCGGTCCTCTCTTAGAAACAGAACATAGAAAAATAGGTGCAGGAGTAGGCTATTCGGCCCTTTGCGCCAGCACTGCCATTCAATATGATCATGGCTGATCATCTAAAATCAGTTCTCCATTTCTTCTTATTCCCCATATCCCTTGATTCCTTTAGCCCAAAGAGCTAAATCTAACTCTCTCTTGAAAACATCCAGTGAATTGGCCTCCACTGCCTTCTGAGGCAGAGAATTCCACAGATTCACAACTCTCTGGGTGAGAAAGTTTTTCCTCATCTCAGTCCTAAATGGCCTACCCGTTATTCTTAGACTGTGACCCCTGGTTCTGGACTCCCCCCAACATCGGGAACATTTTTCCTGCATCTAGCGTGTCCAACCCTCTCCAATCCTGGAGCAGCTGCTGCAGGGCCTCCAGCTGCCCACTCCACCGCACAGGTGCATCCACGTCACGTCCAGACTTTGTCATTATCTCTACCATTCTCTCCCCTACCTGACTCATCTGCCAATTAACTCCTGCCTTACCTGTATCCACCTACCACTGCTGGAGTAACTCAGCGTGACAGGCAGCATCTCTGGAGAGAGGGAATGGATGATGTTTCGGGTCAAGACCTTTCTTCTTGCCAGCTCTTTCCCCACCCATTCCCCCTCACCTCTTTCTCCAGTCTGAAAAAGGGGCCCGACTTGAAATGTCGCTTATCCATTCCCTTCACAGATGCTGACTGACTCACTGAGTTAATCCAGCATTTTGTGTTTTGCTTGAGATTCCAGCATTGTCACGTTTAGCGAGGTACAGTGAAAAGCTTTTGTTGCGTGCTAACCAGTCAGCGGAAAGACAATACATGATTACATCGAGCCATTTACAGTGTATAGATACATGATAAGGGAGTAACGTTCAGTGCAAGGTAAAGCCAGTAAAGTGTGACCGAAGATTGTCCAAGGGTCACCAATGAGGTAGATAGTTCAGACCTGCTCTCTGGTTGTGGCAGGATGATTCAGGTGCCTGATAACAGCTGGGAAGGAACCGTTCCTAAATCTGGAGGTGTGCATTTTCACACTTCTATACCTTTTGCCCAAAGGGAGAGGAGAGAAGAGGGAATGGCCAGGGTGCGACTCGTCCTTGATTATGCTGCTGGCCTTGCTGAGGCAGTGTAAGGTATAAATGGTGTCAATGGAAGGGAGGTTGGTTTGTGCAATGGTCTGGGCTGCGTCCACAATTTTGGTCTTGAGGAAAGACCCCAGTCTGAAGCGCTGTTCCCTCCACAAATGGTGCCTGACCCACTGAGCTCCCCAACACTTGAGTTTTTTAACTCAAGAGTTAATATTAGCCTGGTCTGTAGATATTTACCAATATTTTTATGTTAATAAGCTTCAGTCAGTAGAATGATTTTGTCAGCTATGATTGATTGGACATTCATCTCAGGCATAGCAACTGCCTACTGGAATGGTATCGGATATCATCTATTTGACATAAGGATTAAACAATGTGAGGCAACTAATACCTGACTTCACTAAACTGACGAAAGCACAACTGTTGAAAAAACACGCATACTTTGCAATGTCTTAATGGTAAAAGACAATTTCCGTGAACGGTAGTAGTTCCTCCTGAGCTTGCCTTGAAAGGAAAAATTTTAAATCAACCAGCACACCCTAAACCAGCTGGCTTTGGCAGCGCCCAGATTACCTGAACTAACAGATGTGTTGATCAATTTATGAAGCTTAACCACAGTCTCAAAAGCACTACCTGCGGGATGGGTTTAGCTGGTGGGCGGGTCATATGTGCAGCTGCCTTTTGTTCAGCCCACCCGCAGACTGGAGTGGGAGTAGGCGCTCAAGAAGATTCATGTTCTGACTTTGCTTTTAATGCTGTTTACGTTTCAAATTTCCTCCGCGGCACCACATGTGGGTGCAAGACCCACAGTGTAGTAATACCCAGTGAGCAATGGATCAGGAAACTGCTGTAGTCGTTGGGACTGTGCCAGTTAGGGTAAACAGGTAGGAAGGGACCGAAGATAGACACAAAATGCTGGAATAACTCAGCGGGACAGGCAGCATCTCTGGAGAGAAGGAATGGGTGACGTTTCGGGTCGAGACCGAGTCTGAAGAGGGGTCTCGACCCAATAGACAATAGGTGCAGGGGTAGGCCATTCGGCCCTTCGAGCCAGCACCGCCATTCAATGTGATCATGGCTGATCATTCTCAATCAGTACCCAGTTCCTGCCTTCTCCCCATACCCCCTGACTCCGCTATCCTTAAGAGCTCTACCTAGCTCTCTCTTGAATGCATTCAGAGAATTGGCCTCCACTGCCTTCTGAGGCAGAGAATTCCACAGATTCACAACTCTCTGACTGAAAAAGTTTTTCCTCATCTCCGTTCCAAATGGCCTACCCCTTATTCTTAAACTGTTGTCCCTGGTTCTGGACTCCCCCAACATTGGGAACATGTTTCCTGCCACTAACGTGTCCAACCCCTTAATAATCTTATACGTTTCGATAAGATCCCCTCTCATCCTTCTAAATTCCAGTGTATACAAGCCTAGTCGCTCCAGTCTTTCAACATATGACAGTCCCGCCATTCTGGTAATTAACCTAGACCCGAAACGTCACCCATTCCTTCTCTCCAGGGTAAACAGGTAGACAAACATGTCCTAGGCCCAGGTGTTACAATCACAATAGTGCAGCCAGCAAAAGAAGTTTTAATGATACTTTATTATCACCTGTAAAATGTCACAGTGTAATTGTATATTTTGCATGCCATATACGTAGTATTGCAAAGAATCGCCACATATAGGGTACCGATAAAGTTGCAAAATGTTCAATGTAGTCTCAATGGTCCATCTTTGTTTTCGGTGCCTCCCCCACCCCCACACTGGGCCCTCTTTGTTCTCTCGGCACCTCCCCCACGCCGGGCCCCTCTTTATTCTCGGCAGCCCACCCCCCCCCAACGCTGGGTCCCTCTTTGTTCTTGGTGCCCCCCCCCCCCCCACGCTGGGTCCCTCTGTGATCTGGGCAGCTCCCCCACTGGGGGCCCTCTTTATTCACGGCGGCCCTCCCACGCCGAGCCCCTCCTTTCTCTCGGCGTCGCGTCCTCGACCGACCTCTGGCGCCCACCGTGAATCCGTCCGATCTCTGGCATGCAGTCTGAAGAAGGGTCCCAACCCAAAACGCCGTCTGTCAATTTCCCTCCTCGGATGCTGCCTAGCCTGCTGAGTTCCTCCTGCAGCCCTGAGTTCCTCCCGCAGTCCTGTTTATTGGTGGGATACAGCCCCCTTTTAAGAAATTGGCGTGTCCTGCAGCCCTGTTGATCACCTCACATTTTATGCGCTGTGCACTTTATCATTCACGGTTAGAGTGATCGGCTATTCGGGTCATTTGGCTGGACAACTGCATTCAGTGCAAGTCACTTTCCTGGGCTGAGCTGAGTTATTGTTAGACGAAGAAATGATGAATATCTTTCCTGCTACAGTGCAGATGTTTGGATTCATAAAATGTCCGTCAGCCAAGTCCATCGGAAGGGAGCAGTAAGAAAATGAACTCATTTTTCGTTGAATGTAGAGAAGGAAAGGTAATTTCCTTAGGAGATTTTATATCGGATGAAAATGAAGTCAAATAGCAATGTGCATGATAAATGAAGGGCTTGTATCTGCTCATTGTGCATGCAGTTTTCTGCTAAACATTGTGATTCACCTGAGCTGTGTGCAATTAAACAGGCAAACAACTTTCCCTTTCTTTGCCAACACCTTCAACAGACTCAGAAGATTTCCTCTCTCTTCATTGTTTCCTGTCAAACCAGTGACAATAGCAACTTGGACATCCCATGAGTGTACAAAGTTCAAGGCTGAAGAAAGCACACTTTTCAAAGTGCAACAAATGATGGTTATTTGATGCAACCTTCCCAAAGTCATTCACAGTCATAAATGGCAAATTCTCTGATGTATCTAGTAATAAACGACAACGTTATGTCCAAGGGAGGCTGGCAAGGGATGTCCGAGAGCCAATGGGAAGGTCCAATGAGATGTCCAAGGGTGGCACGGTGGCGCAGCGGTAGAGCTGCTGCTTTACAGCGCTAGAGACCCGGGTTCCATCCTGACTATGGGCGTGTATCTGCACCGAGTTTGTATAATCTCCCCACGATCTGCCTCTGTATTCTCCAAGTTCTTCGGTCTCCTTCCACATTCCAAAGGTTTGTAGGTTAATTGGCTTGGTATAAATGTACAAAATTGTACCTAGTGTGTGTAGGATAGTGTTAGTGTGCGGGGATCGCTGGTCGGTGCGGACTTGGAGGGCCGAAGGGCCTGTTGCCACGCAGTATCTCTAAACTTAACTAAACTAAACTAATGTGGGTTAAAACAGGAGTCAGTCACAATAAGGGGAAATTGGCTATGATGCCTGAAGATTGCTTATGTCTTGCAATGATTTGGATACTGTTAGTGTCATTAACACTGAGAAACAGTGCAAGAAAATCATTTATCATCATAGTGTGTTTGCCAACAACATACCTAAATTCTATTATTGGGAAATTTAATCAAAAGACAATATTTTATTCAATGTTAAGCAATTGTAAATTCACTTCTTTATCCACAATTGAACAAGGTATTGACAATTTTGGACATTTTTTTAGAAAAGAAAACATAGAAAAATAAGTGCAGAAGTAGGCCATTCGGCCCTTCGACCCAGCATTGCCATTCAACACGATCATGGCTGATCATTTAAAATCAATACCCCGTTCCTGCTTTTTCCCCATATCCCTTGATTGCTTTAGCCCTAAGAGCTAATTCTGACTCTCTCTTGAAGAGAGTTGTGCCAAACCTGGCCACAACTAGACGACAATCACTCTTGCAGCTCTGTGATTAAATTTGGCCACTTCTAAACGTCAATCACCTTCGAACCTCCAGTGGGGTTTCAATGATGGGACTCACAAAATGATGTCCTTCTCCATTTAATGCCCCATCTGGAGCACTGCAGGAAGCTTGAACTGGTTTCTCCAGTGCAGTGCTGGACTCAGACCAATATCTGGTATGTAATTACTTTAGTTCATCCTTCAGGCCTCTCTTTTTTCATCAAACTGCCATTGTGTTGATCCCTGCGAACAGTGATCCCTGACATCCAAGGTTATTATGACCAAGAGCAACTGCCCCTTCCTCTGTCCCTCTGTGACATGTGGCACCTTGTTGCTTGGGCCACCCGAAATGTCCTTTCAGCTGGAATTGGTTCTCTCAATGGATAACTGCACACTTTTGCATAACGTAGATCCGAAGAAGAGCGTTATTAATTAAATACAAGGATTTCTCCGTGATTCTGTTGCCGTTGGTGAAAGCGGATAAATTGAAGATGGACGTAACTGCAATCTGCTGCTGCAGACATGAGAGTTGGATGAGCCAAGACAGCCAACGGAGAATCTGTTGTTTAGTTCATGCTTTTAAAATTAGGAGCTGTTGCCTCAAGGGGCCAGAGACCTGGGTTCCATCCCCACCTTGGGTGCGCTCCGTGTTCTCCCCGTGACTGAGTGGGTTTCCTGTGGGTCCTCTGCTTTCCTTTCACATGGCAAAGACGTGCGGGTTTGTAGGTTAAATGGCCTCTGTAATGGCCTCCATAGTGTGTAGGGAGTGGATGCGAATGTGGGATATCGTACAACTAGTGTGAATGGGTGATCGATGGTCGGCGTGGACTGGGTATGCTGAAGGATCTGTTTCCATGCTGTATCTTTCAATCAATCAATAGTTATTCACCAGGCGTAATGAGTAGGGAAGAACTGCAGATGCTGGTTTAAATCGAAGGTAGACACAAAATGCTGGTTTAAATCGAAGGTAGACACGAAATGGAGTAACTCAGCGGGTCAGGCAGCATCTTGATCAGGCTGCCATCTGGCGGTGCACCAAAAAGAAATGAAAATGATACATGTACCTGATCAGAGGCCTTGGATTCGGCTTCCATTGAGTAAATTGACTCGATTCCTGAGTAAGAAAATAACTGCAGATGCTGGTACAAATCGAAGGTGTTTATTTCACAAAATGCTGGAGTAACTCAGCAGATCAGGCAGCATCTCAGGAGAGATTCCTTCTCTCTTCCCATTCCTTCTCTCCTGAGATGCTGCCTGACCTGCTGAGTTACTCCAGCATTTTGTGAAATAAATACCTTCAATTCCTGAGTAAACTCCTTCGAGGGCTTAGGAAGTGTGGCATAACCCCTACAACTCTCACCAACTTCTACAGGTGCACCGTAGATAGCATTTTATCAGGATGCATCACAGCTTAGTTTGGGAACAGCTCCATCCGAGACCGCAAGAAATTGCAGCAAATTGCGGACGCAGCCCAGACCATCACGCAAACCAACCTCCCTTCTATTGACTCCATTTTATGCCTCACGCTAATCAGGCTAAAGATATAGAAATATGAAAACGCACACCTCCAGATTCAGGGACTGTTTCTTCCCAGCTGTTATCAGGCAACTGAATCATCCTACCACAACCAGAGAGCAGTGCTGAACTACGATCTACCTCTTTGGTGACCCTCGGACTATCCTTGATCGGACTTTGTTGACTTTACCTTGCACTAAAACGTTATTCCCTTTTCATGCATCTATACACTGTAAACGGTTCGATTGTAATCACGTATTGTCTTTCCACTGACTGGTTAGCACGCAACTAAAGTTTTTCACTGTACCTCTGTACACGTGACAAATAAACTGAACTGAACGTAGTCAATTGTGTTTTTTCTGCAAGTTTTCTTTGCTGTAGTTTATATGTACAACTTGCTCAGGAGAAGAAAGCATTAATATCTGCCAATGTTCCTGGTTAAAGCATCATTGTTAAAAAATCAGGTAGAGGGTTTGGTTCTTTCTCTTTTGAATGCCTAAATGTATTTTGTTCCCGTTGTGGGCGGAAATTAAGTATCAAGCTACCGGGGGAGTGAATAAAAGCAGCGCGCATTGACTAGCCTGGAGCATTCATGCCGAACAATCCGTCTAGTTTGTAGAGTTCAGATCAAAGGAAGGTTTAGCCATGTGTGTCAGTGTCACGTCTGGGCAGATTCAGGTAACATCTGACATGAAAAGCCTGCGATCATTTGGAAATCTATTTCCCCTGTGTCTTTACAAAGGCTGAAGGTGTCTATTGCTGACCACGCCAGGTGGAGTCTTGTAAAGTGCAGACAGGTATTTTAATTTAAACTGAACTGTTTTGTCTAATTGTTTCATGGAGCATATACGATCGGTGAGGTGTGGAGATAAATTATGTGCCGTTGGCCGTTTCATTCTTCCCTGTATATCATTCTAAGCTGAAGCAGGTAATATGTTCCCGATGCGATCCTACAGCCCCCGAGAAAAGGTATCCGACTGTTCAATCTCGTTTGAAGAGAAAAATACAAATGTCGGCTCTGTCAGATGGTAAAAATATCCAAGAAACCTTGCTGGCCTTTCATTAAGCAGGTGGATGCGTTTCAATGAAGTTAATAACTAATCTTAGGAGTCAGTCATTTTAAATCATTCTCCAAGAGACTCAGGCATGATGAGAAGACGCTCACATGGTGAGGAGATCTTGGAACCATGTTTCTTTACATAGTGTCAAGAGCTTTTGTCTTTTCAAACTGTAAGTGGCTACCGAAGTAGATAGAGTGGTAAAGCAGGCATGTGGTGTGCCTGCCTTCATCGGTGAGGGCATTGAGTATAAGAAAACCTGTTGGCGCTTTGCCAAACTTTGCTAAGGCCGCATTTGTAATATTGTGTGCAGTTCTGGTCACCCCATTACAGGCTTTGAAGAGGGGAAGAAGAGGTTAACCAGAACGCTGCCTGGATTTATTGTTTCACCATTGCATAAAGGTTCCTGGCAGCTGACTGTGTCTTTAGAACAGGCTGTTTTCCATATGTTACATCACAGGTGCATAGTGTGGTGAAGGAAGGGAGGGGGGAAGATTATTCAGGTAAAATTGGAGAATTCAACGTTCATACTGCTGGGTTGCAAGCTACCCCAGCAAAATATAAGGTACTGTTCCTCCAGATTGCATGTAGCCTCACTCCTGACAGCAGAGGAGGCCCAGGGCAGAAAGGTCAGTATGGGAATGGGAAGGCCAGTTAAAATGGACAGCAACCAGGAGATCCAACAGGTCTTGACGGACTGAGTGCAAGTGTTTGGTAAAACCGTCGCCTAATCGATGCTTGGCCTCGCGGCTGTAAAAGAGGCCACATCCTGAGTACAGAATGCCACAGATGAGATTAGAGTTGGGGGTTGTTGGCAGTGTATGTTTGGAAGAAGGACTGTTCGACGCCACCAACAAAAAGGCAGGCATAACCGGGGCCACCGTGAGTGCCCATGGCTGCACCTTTAACTTGAAAAAAGCGAGAGGAATCAAAGGAGAAGTTGTTGAGGGTGAAGAGAAGTTCCACCAGGCAGAGGAGAGTGCTAGTGGAGGGGAACCTATTGGGTCGTTGTTCAATGAATGGGTGGGGCCTTGAGAGCATCCTGATGGGGGATGGAGGTGTAAGGAGACTGGATGTCCATGGTACTTGGGCAATGGGGGTTAGGAGTTGAAGGGCGTGTGAGGTGCCTGTATTGCTGTTAGATCTCCTGAAGCAGAGCTTCACACTCTGGCTATGTAGATCCTTCACAACATCCAGGGGAAGGATGCCATATTACTGATTTGTGTACCAATTGTACCAAATGCTTTAAATTTGAGTTTTGAGACAATTGCGCTGTAATTGTGGACATAGAATGCTGGATTAACTCAACGGGGCAGGCAACCACTCTGGAGAGAAGGAATGGGTGACATTTCAGTCTGATGTTTCAGACAGTCTGGAGAAGGGTCTCAACCCGAAACGTCATCCATTCCTTCTCACCAGAGATGCTGCCTGTCCCGCTGAGTTACCCCAGCATTTTGTGTCTATCTATGGTGTAAACCAGCATCTGCACTTTCTTCCTACGCAGTAATTGTGCTTTGACAGAAGGCTTCAGGTGAAGAGCAACATAATTATGAATCTAAAAGAAAGAAAGGTGACCATTTGTAAAAACTCTTTGTGTGATCTCCGGTTGAGCCGAAGTGCTTAATAGATATCCACACTGCAAAACCACTTGGTTATGTTAGCTCTGAGGGCTAACGGAATCAAGGGATACGGGGAGAAAGCAGGAATGGGGTACTGATTTTGGATGATCAGCCATGATCATATTGAATGGCGGCGCTGACTCGAAGGGCCGAATGGCCTACTCCTGCACCTATTTTCTATGTTCACTAATGACAGCAGTCATTAGTGGATTGCAGCATTCCAAATCCAGCAACGTGATAAAATAACGACTCGTCTGCCTTGGTAGTGATGGTTACAGAGTAAATGTTGGTTGCCACACCCGAAGAACGGCCTTGACCTTTCATGAAACAGTGTCATGGGATTGTTTATATCTTGGTTTAAGGTATCTTTTAAAAAGTGGCACCACTGACAGAATAAACATTCCCTCAGCAAGAGGTCATTAGGGTGCCAGTTGAGATAATCTGCGGACATATAGTGCTTGAATCTATCACCTTCTAGTTCAGGTGCAAAGTGTAACGGGAAAGAAGCAGTGAGCCTTACCATTACACTGCACCATGTCAGAATGGTGAATAGTACGTATTGGTACATTGTTACTACCAGCTAAAGACTAAACATCTAATTTATGAATGGAATTGCATGTTATGGGATGTGCAATGTGGGATAGGAAAAATATGAAACAATCACGCAGTACAAATTACCCCTCAGACGTTTATTGATAATACAAAAGGAATCTTTAGGAAAATAACTGCAGACGCTCGATCAAATCGAAGGTAGACACAAAATGCTGGAGTAACTCAGCGGGTCAGACAGCATCTTAGGAGAGAAGGAACGGGTGACTTTTCGGGTCGAGTCTGAAGAAGGGTCTCGACCCGAAACGTCACCCATTCCTTCTCTCCTGAGATGCTGCCTGACCCGCTGAGTTACTCCAGCATTTTGTGTCTACCTTCAAAGGAATCTTTAGATAGACACAACATGCAGGAATAACTCTGCGGGACAGGCAGCATCTCTGGAGTGAAGGAATGGGTACGTTTCGGGTCGAGACCCTTCTTCAGTCTTCAGGACCCTTCGTCTGAAGAAGGGTCTCGACCCAAAACGTCACCCATTCCTTCTCTCCAGAGATGCTGCCTGACCCGCTGAGTTACTCCAGCATTTTGTGTTTATCTTCGGTTTTAAACTAGCATTTGCAGTTCCTTCCCTACAGAAAGGAATCGTTAATTGCCCTTGGAAGAAACAAATGAACTAAAGGTGACCTTTCTTCCCTCCACAATTAGAATTCAATTGCTTCTTTTCCTGCTGCCAATGGTGGGCCTTTCCCACCAGATTTCATCAGGACAATGCCAGGCTGCACGAATATTTTCATGCCACTGGATAGCAATGCTTTGGCACAGGCTCTCTCAAGCCTTGCCAAGGGTCTTGGAGTGTAAGGTTCAACAGCACTCATTTTCCATGACCACAAGGAAATGTAGGAAAAAAAAATGTTTCCTATTGTTGCAAAAATATGAAGCTTTTGACTAAAAACAATGCTTAAAACTATGTATCTTTGTTGCTTGTTGAACCGTATGGAAAGTGTATAGAAAAGTGTACAGAAAAATGCCACAGAAGTGAGTCCTTTGGCCCAACTGCCCTGTGTTTCAAAAGGCTTCTCCCTTCAGCACACCCTAATTCATCAGGGGAAGCTATTATTCCTTTTTCAGTTCATTACTTTCTGGCTTCCTCTCACTATGCTGTTAACTTCAACTCATCCTGGTGACCAGAATTTGCAGTAGGTAAAACGATATTGCCCAGTTTGCTTGCCAATATCCTCCAATACTTATTACCTTCTTTATCATTCATTGGCAAAAGCCCTCTCCCATTGTTTGGTTTGTTATTGTCAAGTGTTTTGAGGTACAGTGAATAGCTTTTGTTGCCTGCTTCACACTGTATTTCTTCCACAAGGTACGGGTTTCAGGGGTTATGGGGAGTAGGCAGGAGAATGGGGTTAAGAGGGGGAGATAGATCAGCCATGATTGGATGGCGGAGTAGACTTGATGGGCTGAATGGCCTTATTCTACTCCTATCACTTATGAACTTGTATGTCTTCATATTTTACCTTTGGGACATCTTCATACTTTTAAAGCTCTACGTTACTTTGAGAGGAAAGAAAATAGAATAACATAGAACACAGAACAGTCCAGCACAGGAACAGGGCCTGTGGCCCACACTGTCCATGCCAAGTTAAACTAGGCTCCTTTACCTGGACGTGATCCATAACCTTGTATTCCCTGCATATCCATGTGCTTTTTCAAAAGCCTCTTAAATTGTATCCAGTGACTGCTCGAAGTTCAGATATCTGTGGAGGGAATTGACAGGCGGTATTTCAGGTCGGGACCCTTCTTCAGTTCCTCCAGTACTTTGTGCTTTGCACTAGATTACAGCATCTGCGGTTCCTTTTGTTTCCAGCAGTCCAGAGACTCATTTTTTCAACTCTACCCCACCACTAGTACTTGGGGAAGTCTAAGTGAATTACGGAAAATGCTGGAAATATTCAGCAGCTCAGGCTGTGCATCTGTGGGAAGAGATAGAGAGAGTCAACATTTCAGGTTGAAGATCATTTGTGAAGAACTTTGTCAGTTACTGTTCTGTTGAAAGATCTCTGACATGAAACATTGGCTCTGTTTTATTTGTTTTAGATTTCCAGCATTTGCTTTTCTTTTAGATTTTCACTTACTGTGTGGAAGTGCTAACATTGCTAAATGAGGGGTGAAACCACCCATTTTTATAATTCTATTTTAGGGAGCACTGATTTCATCCTGTTAAAGTCATGGAGTCATACGGTGTGGAAACAAGCCCTTCGGCCCATCTTGCCCACACCGACCAATATGTCCCATCTACGCTAATCCCACCTTGCCTGCATTTGGCCAATATCCCTCTAAACCTATCCTATCCACGTACCTGTCTAATTATTTCTTAAACGTTGCAATAGTCCTTGCCTCGACTGTTGCCCCAGTTAAATACTTATGAACATTTTGGGACACAAGTAACTGCAGGTGCGGGTTTATAATTTAAAAAAAAACAAAGTGCTGGAGTAATTCAACAGGTCAGGCAGCATCTCTGGAGAACATGTCCTCTCGAGATGCTGCCTGAGCCACTGAGTTACACCAACACTTAATTGCAAAATTGTGCTTCTTCTTTGGAAGCTACATGTGCACAAATTAGCTGCTTGACTTCACATCACAACAGTGTCAATGCATCAGACATTTCTGACTGGCTGCAAAATGCTTCGGTTAGTTTGTGAAGTCCTCCAGTCTATTTTTGTTTTTCCTGCAAATTAAACCACTTTGCCGATGGTTTCTTCACTTTGCCACAGAATGCTGTGGAGGCCAAGTCAGTGGATCTTTTAAAGGCGGCGATTGATAGATTCCTGATTAGTACAGGTTTCAGGGGTTATGGGGAGAATGGGGTTGAGAGAGTAAGATAGATCAGCCGTGATTGAGTGACGGAGTAGACTCGATGGGCCGAATGGCCTAGTTCTTTTCCTATGACTCATGAACTTTTAGTTTTATTAGTTTAGTTTAGAGATACAGCATGAAAACAGGCCCTTCGGCCCACCGAGTCCGCGCCGACTAGCGATCATCCCATGCATTAGCATTATCCCCACTAGGGACAAATTACAATTATACCAAGCCAATTAACCTACAAACCTGTCGGCTTATGGAGCGTGGGAGGAAATGCGGAGATCCCAGAGAAAACCCACGCAAGCCGCGGGGAGAACATAAAAGCTGGACACAGACAAGCACCCATAGGCAGGATTGAATACGGGTCTCTGGTGCTGTAAGGCAGCAACTCTACCGTTGTGCCACCTTATGAACTTATGAACTGTCAAATCGCTGCTTAAAAGCGGTAATGGAATGAGCAGAGTGGTTCACATGTGCTTTTTTTTGTTTGTTCCTCCTGTAGAACTCGGAGTCCTTTGACACCTACATACAGAACACGCTTTCAGCTCTTTACCCGCCATTCAAAGACACTGCAGCCACTGTCCTGTGGCAGCTGTTCCACGTGGTGGAGAAGTCGTATCAAGGGGACGGACTCCGTTGTCTAATCGATTTCCTGGTTCCCGCCAAGAGGATCCTTCAGCGCATTCAGCGGGACACATGTGTAAGTAGAAGCTCACCGCAGCAAACAAGGGCCTTCATTGTTGGCGGCTTAACGGAAGGAGATAATACGGCAAGAAGTCCCGGTATGGCTAAAGTAAAGTGGACTTAGTCGTTGAGGCTTGTTAAATACAGCCGCTCATGTGTGACGTTGAAAGTAATACTGAAGCAGGTCTTAGATTTCAAATGGCGATCTTCAAAATACAGTGTAAACAAATCGTCATGTTGCTAACTGAAAAAAATCCTGAGGATTTTATGTGTTGGCGGAATGTGATGGTGGATCAGAAATGATGATTTTGAGAGGCTTTTGCTAGAATACAACAAAAAAGATGGATTACTTCTATATTTGGTCACGGATCTGAATCCCACTCCAAGTCGCTAAAGCCAGACTGATGTTTTCACGCGTCAGTGAGGAAGAAGCAGTCTCTCAAATGAATTTAAAAAAGAGCATGGAAGTTCCCTTGGAGTGTCCTGGGCTGTACTAATCAGTATGCACAGAAATGAGGAATTGTAAGGGTAAGAAGACCCTAATGGGAGTCATCTACAGGGCCCCAAACAGTTGCCTCGACATAGGGTGCAAGTTGAATCAAGAGCTGAAATTGGCATGTCGCTAAGGTAATGCTACGGTGGTTATGGGAGATTTCACCATGCAGGTACACTGGGAAAATCAGGTTGGTACTGGACTCCAAGAAAGGGAGTTTGTGGAGTGCCTCCAAGATGGATTCTTAGAACAGCTTGTACTGGAGCCTACCAGGGAGAAGTCAATTTGGATTTAGTGTTGTATAATGAACCTGATCTGATAAGGGGACGAGGTAAAAGAGCCATTAGGAGGCAGTGATCACAATATGATAAGTTTTACTCTACAAATTGAGAGGGAGAAGGGAAAATCGGAAGTGTCAGTATTACAGTATAGCAAAGGGGATTACAGAGGCATGAGGCAGGAGCTGGCCAAAATTGACTGGAAGAAGGCCCTAGCAGGGAAGACGGTGGAACAGCAATGGCAGGTATTCCTGGGAATAATGCAGAAGTTGCAGGATCAATTTATCCCAAAGAGGAGGAAAGATTCTAAGGGGAGTAAGAGGCACCCGTGGCTGACAAGGGAAGTCAAGGACAGCATAAAAATAAAGGAGAAGAAGTATAACATAGCAAAGAAGAGTGGGAAGCCAGAGGATTGGGACTCTTTTAAAGAGCAACAGAAGATAACTAAGAAGGCAATACGTGGAGAAAAGATGAGGTACGAGGGTAAACTAGCCAATAACATAAACGAGGATAGTAAAAGCTTTTTTAGGTATGTAAAGAGGAAAAAAATAGTCAAGGCAAATGTGGGTCCTGTGAAGACAGAAGCAGGGGAATTTATTATGGGGAACAAGGAAATGGCAGACGAGTTGAACCGGTACTTTGGATCTGTCTTCACTAAGGAAGATACAAGCAATCTCCCAGATGTTCTAGTGGCAAGAGATCCTAGGGTGATGGAGGAACTGAAGGAAATCCACATTAGGCAGGAAATGGTGTTGGGTAGACTGATGGGACTGAAGGCTGATATATCCCCAGGGCCTGATGGTCTGCATCCCAGACTAGTTAAGGAGGTGGCGCTAGAAATTGTGGACGCATTGGTGATAATTTTCAATGTTCTATAGATTCAGGATCAGTTCCTGTGGATTGGAGGGTAGCTAATGTTGTCCCACTTTTTAAGAGAGAAAACGGGAAATTATAGACCAGTTAGTCTGACATCAGTGGAAGATGCTGGAGTCAGTTATAAAAGATGAAATTGCGGAGCATTTGGATAGTTCTCAACTCCTCTTGTTATGAAGGCCAACATTCCATTGGCTTTCTTCACTGCCTGCTGTACCTGCATGCTTCCTTTCAGTGACTGATGCACTAGGACATCCAGATCTCGTTGTACGTCCCCTTTTCCTAACTTGACACCATTCAGATAATATGGTGGGGTAGACTGACTCTGACTCCCCTTCACCTCCCCCATCTCCCCTCCCCCCCCTCCCCAATTTATGCACAACCTCAATCCTGGACTTTCCACTCGTCACTTTAATTTCATGTTTCATGTATCTTGTTGTGTTTTATGACAGTTGACCAATTTTCCTCCTCGGATAAATAAAGTTCTATCGTATCATATGTCTATAAACATAGACTTGTGTTTTTATGTGAATGTCGTGAAAAGTTTGATCATAGAAACATAGAAAATAGGTGCAGGAGTAGGCCATTCGGCCCTTCGAGCCAGCACCGCCATTCAATATGATTATGGTTGATCATCAAAAATCAGCACCCCGTTCCTGTTTTTTCCCCCATATCCCTGGATTCCGTTAGCACTAAGAACTAAGATCAATTTCCCTCCTGCGATTAATAAAGTTCCATCGTATCATATCGTATTGTAAAAGGCAAACAAGCTGAACGAACTGTTGTCGCCTTGAAACAGGAGCAACCTGGTTCTGAATTCTGCATTAGACAATTCGTGTAATTACTCCCAGCTGCTAGCCAAACTTTGTCCCGCGGAGGTAGACACAAAATGCTGGAGTAACTCAGCGGGTCAGGCAGCATCTCAGGAGAGAAGGAATGTGTGACGTTTCGGGTCGAGACCCTTCTTCAGACCAGCATCTGCAGTTTTTTTCCCTACTCTCCAGCTTTTTGTGTCTACCTGCGATTTAAGCCAGCATCTGCAGGTTTTTTTTCCTACTTTGTCCCGCGGAGATTGAGAGCTGCCAAAATGTTTCCATGGTTTCCTTTGCACGATTGATAAAAGATTTGTAAAGGTTAAGTCATGTCTAACAGCTAATTGAATTATTCGAGGTGTTAAGTGAAGGTTTGGTTAAAGGTGTGTCTGACATATACATGCACTCATGTGAATTAGTGCAGATGAGATCATAGAAACATAGAAACATAGAAAATAGGTGCAGGAGTAGGCCATTCGGCCCTTCGAGCCTGCACCGCCATTCAATATGATCATGGCTGATCATCCAGCTCAGTAGCCTGTACCTGCCTTCTCTCCATACCCCCTGATCCGTTTAGCAAAAAGGGCCACATCTAACTCCCTCTTAAATATAGCCAATGAACTGGCCTCAACTACCTTCTGTGGCAGAGAATTCCACAGACTCACCACTCTGTGTGAAGAAATGTTTTCTCATTTCGGTCGGTCCTAAAAGACTTCCCCCTTATCCTTAAGCTGTGACCACTGGTTCTGGACTCCCCCAACATCGGGAACAATCTTCCCGCATCTAGCCTCTCCAACACCTTAAGAATTTTATATGTTTCTATAAGATCCCCCCTCAGTCTTCTAAATTCCAGCGAGTACAAGCCCAGTCTATCCAGTCTTTCCTCATATGAAAGTCCCGCCATCCCAGGGATCAATCAGAACCGAGAGAATGTGTGTCAACGTAGACTGGGATATACGTGTGAGCAGCCAAAACTGTGGAGTTCAGAATGAGGAAGTGTGGGGGAGGGGGGGGGGGGGGGGTCCTGCTTTGGGACCTGTTGAAGGAAGATCCAAATCTATTCTAATGAGCAGGTATCAAGTAAATGTGGGGTGGGAAAAAAAGAAATTTAAGGATCAAAGTACAGGTATTACAAAGAATCATAGAAGCAGAGAGCACAGAAAGAGGCACTTCGAAAGCTGGCTCTGAAGGCTGACGGAGGACTGGCTACAAGTCTACAAAATTATGAGGGTCACAGACAGGTGAGGAACCTTTCCTTTAGCAGAGGTGAATATAATTAAAGGTTATAGATAGGTTTGAGGTAAGGGCCAAATTTAGAAGTTTAGATTCATTGTCTCATTTGATAGGCTAGACAGTGAAAACCTTTTTCCCAGGATGGAAAATCAAATCAAATATTAGAGGGCATAGTTTTCATGTGAGAGGGGCAACATTTAAGGTGATGGGCGGGGAGGTCATGTTGCAGTCGTATAAGACGTTGGTGAGACCGCATTTAGAATATTGTGTTCCGTTCTGGGCACCATATTATAGGAAAGATATTGTCAAGCCTGAAAGGGTTCAGAGAAGATTTACGAGGATGTTGCCAGAACCAGAGGGTGTGAGATATAGGGAGAGGTTGAATAGGCTGATTCTCTACTCCTTGGAGCGCAAGAGGATGAGGGGTGATCTTATAGAGATGTACAAAAACATGAGAGGAATAGTTCAGGTAGATGCATAGAGTCTCTTGCCCAGTGTAGGGGAATTGAGGACCAGAGGACATAGGTTCAAGGTGAAGGGGAAAAGATTTAATAGGAATCTGAGGTGTACATTTTTCACACTAATGGTGGTGGGTGTATGGAACAAGCTGCCAGATGAGGTCGTTGAGGCTGGGACTATCCCAACATTTAAGAAACAGTTTGACAGTACATGGATAGGACAGGTTTGGAGGGATATGGACCAAGCGCTGGCAGGTGGGACTCGTGTAGCTGGGACATGTTGGCCGATATGGGCAAGTTGGGCCGAAGGGCCTGTTTGCACACTGTCTCACTCTATGACTAAGGGTCTCGACCCGAAACTTCACTCATTCCTTCTCTCAAGAAATGCCGCCTGTCAAGGTGAGTTACTCCAGCATTTTGTGTCCATCTTTGGTTTATCATATCATATATGTACAGCCGGAAACAGGCCTTTTCGGCCCTCCATGTCCGTGCCGCCCAGCGATCCCCGTACATTAACACTATCCTACACACACTAGGGACAATTTTTACATTTACCCAGCCAATTAACCTACATACCTGTACGTCTTTGGACCAGCATCTGCAGTTCCTTCCTGCTCAAGTCTACTCAGCATTTCAATCATGGCTGATCTATCTTTCCCACTCTACCCATTTCTCCTGCATTTTCCCCATAACCCTTGACACATTTACCAATCTGTCAATCTCTGCCTTAAATAGATTTTAATGGGCTTAAGGAGAGTCGTATGGATGTGCAGGGAATGGAAGGATACAGATTATGTGCAGGTAGATAAGAGATGGTCTTGGCATCGTTCAGCACTGCCATTGTCGGCCGAAGGGCCTGTTTTGGTCTGGTACTGTTCCATGATCTATGTTCTATGTCTCAGTGCTGATCATCATTTAGCGATCTACCCTAATGTATTTTTGCAGCACGAAGCCCGAGCTTTCTAAGCCCTGCTTCATCAAGTGGTCATCTAGACACTCCTTGTGGTGAGAATAAATAGATTTCAAATACCCTCAAGATGTGAAAATACTCAATTAACGTTTTTCTAAAATCTCCTACTCCGAACATTAACCTCAGCCCGTCTGGGCGGAGCAGTGGTGGAATTACTGCCTCACTGTTCCAGAGACCCCGGGTGTGATCCTGACCACGGGTACTGTCTGTGCTGAGTTTGTACGTTCTCCTTGTGACTGCGTGGGTTTTCTCTGGGTGCTCCGGTTTCTTGTTTTAAGGTCACAGCCTGGGACAATAGTACTGACAAACTCAGGAAATAGATGACTGGATGGTTTTGACTAATCCGGAGTCGATAAGCACTGATTTATGTGCCAGGTTGCTTTATAAGATAATACAAGTGTAATAATAGTGTAAGCCCAAGTGAAAGGCTAAGATAGAGTGGATGTGGAGAGGATGTTCCCACTGGTGGGAGAGTTTAGGACTAGAGGTCATAGCCTCAGAATTAAAGGATGTTCCTTTAGGAAGGAGATGAGGGAATTTCTTTAGTCAGAGGATGGTGAATCTGTGGAATTCATTGCCACAGAAGGCTGCCCAAGTCAATGGATATTTTAAGGCAGAGATAGATAGATTCTTGATTAGTACGCATGTCAGGGTGTATGGGGAGAAGGCAGGAGAATGTGGTTAGGAGAGAGAGATAGATCAGCCATGAGTAGACTTGATGGGCCGAATGGCCTTAATATCACTTATGACCTTATGATCTTATTATAAAGTGGGATATTTAATTGTTGAGAAATGGCAGACTTGTTGACAAATAACAAGGGTCATAACATTTGAATAATTACTTTTGAAAGGTAATTATGGATTGTGCTATAAATGCAGAAAGTGCTAGAAATATATTTATACGTCAGGCAGCATCTGTGAATAGAGAAACGTCTTGAATATTTTGCGTCTGTGGCCCCTAATCAGCATTGGGGACAGTTAGGTCAAGCAAATTTTAGAATGCAGTAAAAATATTGGGAGCAAGGTTCAGGGGAGTGGTTGTAGTGGAGTTAACAGTGCCCGGTGCGGCTCGGCCGCGGGGCCTAACATCGCTGGTGTGGCTTAGCCGCTGGACTTAACAGTGCCCGGTGCGGCTCGGCCGCGGGGCCTAACATCGCCCGGCGCGGCTCGGCCGCGGGACTTTTCATCGCTGGTGCGGCTCGGCCGCTGGACTTAACATCGCCCTGTGCGGCTTGGCCGCGGGGCCTTCCATCGCCCGGTGCGGCTCGGCCGCGGGGCCTAACATCGCCCGGCGCGGCTCGGCCGCGGAACTTAGCTGCGCGCGACTCGGCCGCGGGGACTTCCATCCCCTTGCGGGTCGGTCGGGGACGAGCTGTCTGTCCGTGGGCGTGGGGAAGAGAGTGGAAGTTTTGTTGCCTCCATCACAGTGAGGGGGTGTTTGGAGTCACTGTGATGGACGTTTGTGTTGGGGTCATGTGTCTTGTGTTCTTTTTTGTGTGTGACTGCTATGTAGTTTCGTTCGGTACCTTGGTACCGAATGACAAATAAAGCTCTGTTGCTGTTGAGAACAACAGGATGTGATAGAGTGGAGGGCTGTGGATTAAATGGCTAATTGCACAAAGTGAGAGAAGGTGATATTAGGGAACAGAAGATCAGAGTGCATTGGAAGGGGTGCAAATGCATAATGATTATATGTAATGAGCAGTGTAACGTGGAGCGACTGGTGGAAAACTGAAATAAAGTGGCAGAAATGCAGAACGTTGTTTCAGGAAGACTGCAGTACGCTCAGTCTCCTTCTCCTGCCCACCCCCCCCCCCCCCCCCCTGCCCATCCCACCTTCTTTGAGAACCTCCAGCGAGGTTAACAAAGTATGTCAGCATCTACCCACTCAAAACTGTATACTCTGCAGGGAGATCTCCTTCTCTGCTACATTCCGGGAAGTACAGGTCCTTCCTGAGGAATTTTTCCACGCCTCTGGACTCGATCCAGCAAAACTGCTGCCTTTCCCCAAGGGAAGTATTTCCATTTTTAGCTGTGGAGATCGAGACGATGTACGCTGCTCAAAAAGTTTTTAAAAAGTTGATGCCGGAAATTTGAAATAGAAACAGAAACTTGTCCACTGAGTATTTCCAACATTTACAGTGAATATTATGCATCTTTCGCTCGTAGGTCAACCACACCAAGCAAAAACGGCAATTGGTGCTTCAGAGTACCGTGCGTAGTTGACGCTTTGCTGCAGATTTTGCCAGTTCCGTAGAGCTACCCGAGGTGGGCGACGAGGACGTAAAGCAGCCCCCACCCCAATATTATGCATGGTTGGTCGACACAAAATGCTGGAGTAACTCAGCGGGTCAGGCAGCATCTCAGGAGGGAAGGAATGGGTGACGTTTCGGGTCGAGACACTTCTTCAGACTGAAGAAGGGTCTCGAACCGAAACGTCACCCATTCCTTCTCTCCTGAGATGCTGCCTGACCCGCTGACTTACTCCAGCATTTTGTGTCTAACTTCAATTTGAACCAGCAGTTATTTTCCTGCACGTTATGTACGGTTGGATTCACTATTGTTCTCCCTAACCTGCAGACATCCATGTAAAACCTACAGACTGGGGGAGCTCTGCTATATGAGTTTACCAGTTGTGTGCGAAACAAAACATCTCACTGTGCCTGGGCACACGTGACAATAAGGTATTATTGAATCATACCTTGTGTACATTGGAATTTAGAAGGATGAGAGGAGATCTTATCGAAACGTATAAGATTATTAAGGGGTTGGACACGTTAGAGGCAGGAAACATGTTCCCAATGTTGGGGGAGTCCAGAACAAGGGGCCACAGTTTAAGAATAAGGGGTAGGCCATTTAGAACTGAGATGAGGAAAAACTTTTTCAGTCAGAGAGTTGTGAATCTGTGGAATTCTCTGCCTCAGAAGGCAGTGGAGGCCAATTCTCTGAATGCATTCAAGAGAGAGCTGGATAGAGCTCTTAAGGATAGCGGAGTCAGGGGGTATGGGGAGAAGGCAGGAACGGGGTACTGATTGAGAATGATCAGCCATGATCACATTGAATGGCGGTGCTGGCTCGAAGGGCCGAATGGCCTCCTCCTGCACCTATTGTCTATTGTCCATCATTGAATCGTTTATATACAAGAAACATGGAATATAGAAAAGCAGAGCACAAATACAGGCACATCGTCTCACCATGTCTGAGCTGAACATGATGCCAAGACCGTCTCTTACCTCTCTGCACATAAGACATATCCCTCCATTCCCTGCATATCTCTGTGCCCATCCGAACATCTATGAAAAGCAATTAACATGTCTGCTTTAGCCACCAACCCCCCCCCCCCACCCCCAGCACGTTCCAGGCAACTACCAACCTCTGTGTAAATGTCCCTTCCAATTGCCAACTGTGGAATTCTCTGCCTCAGAAGGCAGTGGAGGCCAAGTTTCTGAATGCATTCAAGAGAGAACTAGATAGAGCTCTTAAGGATAGCAAAGTCAGGGGGTATGGGGAGAAGGCAGGAACGGGGTACTGATTGAGAGTGATCAGCCATGATCACATTGAATGGTGGTGCTGGCTCGAAGGGCCGAATGGCCTACTCCTGCACCTATTGTCTATTGTCTATTGCCCCAGGTCAATCAGTCTCCTAAACATTTAATAAGATCATGGCTGCTCTGATTGTATCCTCAAATAATCATTTTCTGATTTGTTTCAGAACGAGGGCATTGGTTTAAGGTGAGAGTGGCAAAGCTTTTCTTGCACGGAGGGTGGCGGGTGTCTGGAACGAGCTGCCCCGGGGGTGGTGACTGAAGCAGACGTGTTAGTCGCATTTACTAGACTTTTGGATTGGCATGGGGATATGCAGGGAATGGAGGGATATGGGTTATGTGCAGGAAAGTAAGAGATGGCGTTGGCATCATGTTCGGCTCAGGCATTGTGAGACGATGTGCCTGTATTTATGTTCTGCTTTTCTATGTTCTATGTTTCTTATATATAAATGATTCAATGATTCAATAATACGTTATTGGCACATGTACCTAGGTACAGTGAATGGTTTTGTTTTGCACACAGCACACCTCACCAAGGCAGTGCTCAAGAGTCGCCACATGTCTGCGCCAACAAAGTTACAAAAGTTCACTGGAAATTTTTAATTTGAAAATATTATCCCCATTCCTTAAACAAGGATAATAGTGCTGGAGAAAGTACTCCAAATGTGCTCTCATCAAAGATCCCTGTTTTGGCTTTCAATTCTCCTGGCAAGAAACAATGGCAAATGTTTAACTGAAGTGAATGTAAAAGCAACTACTAAACTGGAAATAGACACAAAATTCTGAATGTTTCGGGTCGAGACCCTTCTTCAGGCTGAGTGTCGGCCGGGGAGAGGGAGACATAGAAGTATGGAAGGGTAAGGCATGAAAACACAGATCAAAGCAGACAATGTTCAGGGGAATGGAGAATGGTTCATTGTTGGCTGAGGGGAAGGTGACAATGAGGCATACAATCAGTAATATTTAATTAGGAGGACTGTGGAACTAATCTGAGAAGTAGGATGGGGAGGAATGGAAAGAGAGGGAAACCAAGGGTTACTTAGTTAGGGAAATCAATATTTATACCGCTGGGGTGTAAGCTGCCCAAGCAAAATATGAGGTGTTGTTCCTCCAATTTACGTTGGGCCTCGGTCTGACAGTGGAGGAGACCCAGGACAGAAAGGTCAGGGTGGGAATGGGAGGGGGAGTTAAAGTGATTAGCAATCGGGACATCCGGTAGGCCTAGGCGTACTGAAGGCACTAGAAACATTGATGTGAATCAGGATCTCATATATTCTTCAGATTCAGAAGCAATATTGGGTATTCCATCACAGGTATTGACCTCCCAACCATTGATCGGATTCACAGGAAGCTCTGCCTCAAAAAGACAGCAAATGTCAACAAAGACCCACGGCATTCTGTTCATTTCCCAAACGTAATCGCGCTTCCTGCATGATTTTGTGAATCATGAACTTGAAGACCGGGATTCTTCTGCGTGTCAGAGTTCTGCAACGCCTCACTATTTTTATTGCTCTAAATGTAGTCTCATCAAAGATCCCTACTTTTCCCCTTGCATGAAACAATAACAAATATGTAACTGATCTACTAAACGAACCAACTACTAAACTGAACCAACTACTTCTCTTTAAACCACACGTTGCACTTGTAAATATGTAAATATTTTTGATTGTATTCAAGTATGGGTGTTTTAATATGGATAGAATGCGAAACAAAGTTTTATTGTACTGTGGAAATAGTAAACCGATGCCAATAATAGTGTTATACATATGTTACTGGGACCATTCCAGAATCTAGGAAATTTGGAAGACCTCATTATTGTATCCAGTCCAAACAGCTCCCCCTTAGTGGTAGTTAGCAGATGGTGTTATGGCATACGTGTATGGATAAACAATAATGACCTTGTTTATGGAAGTGCATTGTCTAAACTGCTCCACGTATTCCATCTGGCTAGGGGGTCAGCCTCTGTCCGTGACCTCAGAATTGCACATGTGCCGTTACCTTGAACTTAGTTATGTGTGCACTGCACATCTTCCAGAAGTTCAGAAGAGATATAAAGGGCAGAATGTGAGATGCATCTCAAGCCCTTAAGGGTAGGGAATCAGCAACCACAGCCTTTGACAATGTCTTTGTTTGTCGGAGATAGCAAAGCATTCTAAATTGCCATCAATTCTATCAGACTAATCTATTCAGGAGATCTTGGAGATGCTGAGATTAATAGTGCTGTAAAACAAACAGATCTTTTTTCTATCTAAGATAGGTGTGGAGTTGATGCTTCCCTGGCTATGGTGTGTGTAGAACCAGGAGTCCATGTTTCATAATAAAGGTTTGAAGAAGGGTTCCGACCCGAATCGTCACCTACTCCTTTATCCAGAGATACTGCCTGACCCGCTGAGTTACTGCAGCATTTAGTGGCTATTTTCAGAGTAAGGGATTGTCCATTCAGGACAGAGATGAGAAGAAACTGGAATTTAGAAGGATGAGAGGGGATCTTATGGAAACATATAAAATGCTTAAGGGATTGGACAGGCTAGATACAGGAAAAATGTTCCCCATGATGGGGGAGTCCAAAACTAGGAGTCGCAGTTTAAGAATAATGGGTTGACCATTTAGGGCTGAGATGAGGAAACATTTTTTTCTCCCAGAGAGTTTTGAATCTGTGGAATTCTCTGCCACAGAAGGCAGTGGAGGCCAATTCACTGGATGTTTTCAAGAGCTCTTAGGGCTAACGGAATCAAGGGATATGGGGAGAAAGCAGGAACGGGGTACTGATTTTGGATGATCAGCCATGATCATATTGAATGGCGGTGCTGGCTCGAAGGGCTGAATGGCCTATTCCTGCACCTATTTTCTATGTTTCTATGTAAATGTCTTCACCCAGAGAGTAGAGAACCTTTGGAATTCAGGTGGTTTGTTGGAGTTCACTCACTGAGAATGCCCAATGAAATAAGATTGTAAGGAATTAACAAAAATTTGGCTAGTGCACAAAACTGGCTCAGAGGTAACAGAGATTCTGTGATTGAATTGGTTCCTTGGTTAAATCCTGCTGATGTTTCTTATGTTCTTACAGTACATCTTTAACCAAGTTTTTGGTCATCTGCCTAATACCTTCTTATGTAGTTTAGGATCATTTTTTGTTTGATAATATTTGTATAAAAGAAGTCATTGTGTCATACAACATGTAAACCGGCCCTTCGTGCTGACCAAAATGCCCCATCAACGCTAGTCTCATTTACTCGCTTTCGGCCAACATCCCTCCAAACGTCTTCCGGCGGTGCCGCCATGGCAGATGCCGTGGCTGGAGCCTCGTGGCCCGGCGGTGTAGCCTTTGTGGGCCGGAACCTCGCGAGTTGGAGGTGGAACCCGCGGCCACTGGTCTCTGGGTCTGCAGAGCCCGCGGTTGGGGCCTGGGTCGATGGCCACAGGGGCGTCCGGAGAGGACCCTGCAGCGTTAGTGGGGAGTTGAGTGGCGCCGACTGATAATGGCGCCGACCGACGGACGAGGACGGACACGTGGAAGTGAGGGCGCCGCTGCCGGGGGAAGGAACAATGGAGGACCTGACTAGGGTGGACCGCCGTGAGGGTGGGGCAGGAACAATGGACAATGGAGGACCCGGCTTGGGTGGACCGCTGTGAAGGAGGGGGGGGGGGGGGGGGGGGGGTGGAGAACAAAGGGGGACCTGTAACTTTATAAGCGCCCTTTATGGGCGACTATTTGCATGCCTTGGGTGTGCAAGCAAAGAATTTCACCGTGACAATAAAGTATTCAATTCAATTCCAACCTTTCCTGTCCGTGAACATGTCCAAATGTTTTTCAGATGTTGTTATTGTACTTGCCACAATCTCTTCCTCTGGTGGCTCGTTCCATATACCCACCACCTTCATCATATCATATCATCATATCATATATATACAGCTGGAAACAGACCTTTTCGGCCCTCCAAGTCCGTGCCGCCCAGCGATCCCCATACATTAACGCTATCCTACACCCACTAGGGACAATTTTTTTTAAACATTTACCCAGCCAATCCGCGTGGAAAAAGCTGCCCCTCAGGTTCCTATTAAATATTTCCCCTCTCACCGTAAGTGCATTGGGTGATTTGACGATGGGAAATCATTCTGTAAATGGAAGCTCCTGCTAACTGATGCTAGATCTATCTGGTGCATCCGCAATGCTGATAGGTTTGGGTCTATTTTAACAACGCTGAGCAGCATTCATCCCAAACTTTGAAATGCAGCTGCGATAAATTGGGCCATCGGAGATGGTCAGTATCCTTCCAGGGCTAAATATTAACTGGTGAAAATGGACAAGATTGATGAACAATGATAACATTCCACCTGGTGGCCTCATTACCTTCTCGTCTCATCTCTAAAAGCAGCCAGCATGCCAGGTAAATGAGGTGGAAATAAACGGTCGAGGCAAGAGTCGTACTTGCGCCTTGATGAAATATTTCAAACATCATAAAGTTGTGGCAGCCCGGTGGCGCAGCGGCAGAGTTGCTGCCATGCAGCGCCAGAGACCCGGGTTCGATCCTGACTACGTGTGCTGTCTGTACGGAGTTTGTACGTTCTCCCCGTGATCTGCGTGGGTTTTCTCCGGTCCCTTTCACACTCCAAAGACGTACAGGTTTTTGTAGGTTAATTGTCCACGGTACAATTGAAATTTTTTTGTTTGATAATATTTGTATAAAAGTAGTCATTGTGTCATACAACATGTAAACCGGCTCTTCGTGCTGAAACAAAATGCCCCATCAACGATCGTCTCATTTACTCGCTTTCGGCCCACATCCCTCCAAACGTCTTCCGGCGGTGCCGCCATGGCAGATGCCGTGGCTGGAGCCTCGCGGCCCGGCGGTGGAGCCTTTGTGGGCCGGAACCTCGCCAGTTGGAGGTGGAGCCCACGGCCACTGGCCTCTGGGTCTGCAGAGCCCGCGGTTCATGTAAGATAGCGTTAGTGTGCGGGGATCGCTGGTCGGCGCGGACTCGTTGGGCCAAAGGTGCTGGTTCCGCGCTGTATCACTAAATGATGTTCAACCTCTGAGTGAAAGCAAAGGTTCTGTCAATGCCTGGCAGATCTATTTTCTAACAGCTTCGAGGGGCAGAAAGCTGAGGTGACCGAGGCCACAATGAAAGCTGTCAGTGGGTGATTCAACACTGAGACCATGGCTTTCCATTCCCTCCTCTCTGCTGGCTGGAGTCACTGGGCTGGAACACTTCATTGTTCCACTCCAGCCTCTCGTGAGCTTGAAACTGCTGGAGCCTGACAGGTTGTCTTAACCCAGTTGTGATTAGTTTGGTTTCATGTGAACCCTTAATCACCCCAGTTATTCCCACTGGAGTTTATCCGCTTGCTAAACACTTCCCAGGGCTGGGTGCTCAGCTGAGGAAAGACCCACATTGGGTCATTTGTTTTCATTGACAAAGATGGCTGAGTAGTTTAGAAACACAGCGTGGAAACAGGCCATTCGATCTACCAAGACCACACTGATATTTAAACAGCCGTTCACACTAGTTCTATGTTATCCCACTTTTGCATTCACTTCCTGAGCACTGGGGGCAATTCACGGAGAGCAATTCACCGATAAACCTGCACGTCTTTGGATGCCCAGAGCACCCGGAGTAAACGACATGGTCACAGGGAGAACGTGCAAACTCCACTCAGACAGCACCCGAGGTCGGAATCAAACCTGGGGCTCTGGCGCTGTGAGCCAGCAGCTCTACCAGCTGCACGCCAAATAAATAAGAAGGTTTCTCGAGGTAAAAGAAACCTCGTCATAGTTAGTGAGAGAGTCTAGGACTAGAGGTCATCACCTCAGAATTAAAGGGCGTTCTTTTAGGAAGGAGTTGAGGAGAAATTTATTAGCCAGAGGGTGGTGAATCTGTGGAATTCTTTGCCACAGAAGGCTGTGGAGGCCAAGTCAGTGGATATTTTTAAGGCAGAGATAGATGGATTCTTGATTAGTACAGGTGTCAGAGGTTATGGGGCGGAGGCAGGAGAATGTGGTTCGGAGGGAGAGATAGATCAGCCATGATAGAATGGCGGAGTAGACTTGATGGGCCGATTGGCATTAATTCTACTCCTATCACTTATGATCTTATGAGTTTGTTGTTTCGAATGGAAAGGAATAAATCTTATAGACTCATAATGAGGCTACAACGTGTCAGATGAAGTAAAGTTGTCACCACTTTTAACCTCTCAAGCATGCTTGCACCCATCCAACTTGCTTCACAAGATTAAAGTGACAGCAATTGGTTTCAGGTGGAGTAAGCCCACGATTGCTTGAGGGAATACAAACTAACAAATGACCACAATATCTGCAGGATTATCTGAATGGTTTTCTGAAATTGGAGTTTACGAAAAATAAATTGTTGGCTCTGATTCATCGTTGGGTAGACTCTCATTGGGTTGGCACGGTGGCACAGCTGGTCGAGCTGCTGCCTCACAGTGCCAGAGACTCCGAGTTCGATCCTGATCTCTGGTGCTGTCGGTGGTTTTTTTTAACTGAATATCTCTTTTTCTTGAGAGCGAGGAAGATGTTGTGTTGTTTTTATTTTCTTATCGATTGAACAGTGAACTGTTTGACACAATTTATTGCACTGTATCATTTCTGGTAAACATTGTGCCTCGCATTGGGTTTTTTTTTTCCTACGCATTTCACAAACACAAAACCCATTTGAGAATCCTGCCTTTGTTTGCTGAGGTTAGCTCGGTGACTTTTCAAGCCACTTTGTGCCCTTCTGGTTTTCTGGTCACTTCACAAAGTGGGATATTCCCTTTCTGCCCTGGAGATGGCTGAGAGAAAACGCACGGAGTGTCACATGTAATGACCCTCTCCTTTTTTCTCCCTCCCTGTGGAAATAAAGAAAAACTATTCTGCTAACTGCAATGACCCAGCTGGGGCCTGGTGAATCACACACATAGCTAGAGTGCAGTCAGTTTGCATGCAATGATTGTTATTCTCCATCTTTCTGTTGACATGTTAAACCAAGCTTCCTCCTCCCCCCCCCCCTCAGTCAAAGTGTCAATTGGCAATGCCCCCGTAACTGGAAAATTAATCTTTAAACAACATCACTAAAAAGAAAGCAACGCATTTCATTTCGCATATCTCAACGCATATCTCTCTTTTCCCTTGCCCCTGACCAGTCTGAAGAAGGGTCTCGACCCGAAACGTCACCCATTCCTTCTCTCCAGAGATGCTGCCTGTCCCGCTGAGCTATTCCAGCTTTTTGTGTCTATCTAAGGCATTTTTCTTTCTCGTTTCTTGATGCAGGTAATTTGTCTATTTTCTTTCCTACGTCTCATCAATGATTGCACCTTAAGAAGCACTTTATGATCATGAGGTTATTTGAAGCAACCTGAAGTCATCGAATAAATAGACTTCCCTTCGGTTTGCGCTGTATTGTATTTTCCTCCAAATATTTGCCATTTGCTCAGGGCGCCATAATATTTTAGATAGACACTTTTCCAAGAATGATGATCACCTTTTGTAGAATAAAGTTAAGGAAGGATAGACAATAATTTTAAAACAAGTGCTGGTGGGTCAGTCGGCATCTTAGGAGGGAATGGACAATAAAGTTTCAGTTTTCAGGTTGGCTGCTGGAGGCTCTCCCGGGACTCAAAGATTTTTTTTTTAGAGATACAGCACAGAAACAGGCCCTTCGGCCCACCGGGCCCGCGCCGCCCAGCGATCCCCGCACATTAACACTATCCTACACACACTAGGGACAATTTTTACATTTGCCCAGCCAATTAACCTACATACCTGTACGTCTTTGGAGTGTGGGAGGAAACCGAAGATCTCGGAGAAAACCCACGCAGGTCACAGGGAGAACGTACAAACTCCATTCAGTACAGCGCCCGTAGTCAGGATCGAAGCTGAGTCTCCGGCGCTGCTTTCGCAGTAAGGCAGCAACTCTACCGCTGCTCCACCGTGCCGCCCTTGTTTAAAGATGGCCGGTCTAGGAGAGGGGAGGGACGTCGGTTCGCGGGAACTGCTCCAGTACATCGAGCGGGCGGGCCAACCGGACTTTGGATTTTGAATAATTACGCCAAAAATGGTGGCGCCCGCATATGTGTAATATATGCAAAATGTATTTCACTGTGCAGTTGCATATGTGCCAAGTAAATTACGATTGAACTATTGAGGTTGGGCTTATTCAGACTTTACAATTTGGACTGGGAACCTTCGTCATACTTTACATATAGTTTTACATAAAATACATTCTTTATATAAAGCTAGGGCAGAAATCTTTTTGACCTTCAGTATATTTTTATACGGTGTGAAAATTCTTTTGAGTTCTTTGAATGACATGCATGATGAGGTCATGATTCTGATTGAATGCTAGCCCTACAGCATCGACAAAGTTGCTTTGGTTCATGCTGTTCATCATGCACCCGATAACACTAATACTACACTAATCCCATTTTACTCTCTCAAAATTATCCCGAACTCCTCCCAAAGTTTACAACTCATCTCCACACCAGGTTGTCATCTACACAATTTACAGCAGCAAATTAATCTTCCACTATGCATACCTGTAGAATGTTTAGGACGGAACTGCAGATGCTAGTGTACACCGGAGATAGACACAAAATGCTGGAGTAACTCAACGGGACAGGCCGCATCTCTGGATAGAAGGAACGGGTGACGTTTCGGCTGGAGACCCCTTTACAGACTCAACCCGAAATGTCACCCATTTCTTCTATCCATTGATGCTGCCTGGCCTGCTGAGTCACTCCAGCATTTTGTGTCTATCTGTGGGATGTTTAGCTGAGTTAGGTTTATTGTTGTGTGTGATAAACTGGAGCTCCCAGGGGCAACCCATATGGTCACAGCAAGAACGTGCAAACACCACACAGGCAGCACTGAGTGTCACGGTTGAATACAATTAGAAGTGATTGTGATGGAATAACCTTTGTTTCACTTTAAGAGCAAAGTTGTCATCATGGAGAAGTAATTTAAATTTATCGGCCGGTTGACTTGGTCACTTTGACTGATGAGCAGGTGAATATTAGGATGCAGAGAATTCTTCAGTTTTAGGTGTCAGTGCTAGCTCAGTGGATTTGGCTCCCACTCCCAATGAATGAGTGACGATTTTAGAAAAGGCCTTAGTCCTTTTCCCTTACACTTTTACCAGCAATTCTCACAAATTAAAGGCTATAGGTTGAAAATGGTTGTGGGGAATTTTCCAACCGTAGTAAATTCCTGTGAGAGTACAAAACTCCATCCTATTATTTTAAATGGCTCAGCTGTATTTGGCCAGCCCCTCGCCTCGGTTCATAAGGTCATAAGGAATAGGAGTAGAATTAAGCCATTCGGCCCATCAAATCTACTCCGCCATTCAATCATGGCTGATCTATCTCTCCCTCCTAACCCCATTCTCCTGCCTTCTCTCCATAACTCCTGACACCCGTACTAATCAAGAATCTATCTATCTCTGCCTTAAAAATATCCATTGTCTTGGCCTCCACAGCCTTCTGTGGCAAAGAATTCCACAGATTCACCACCCTCTGACTAAAGAAGGTTCTGTACCTCCCCAAACCTCCAGTGTCCTTCTCCCTGATCCGCAGTCAGATGAAGGGTCATGAGCCGAAGCATCACCTATTACTTTTCTCCAGAGATGCTGCCTGACCCGCTGAGGTACTCCAGCATTTTGTGTCTATCTTCGGTGTAAAACAGCATCTGCAGTTCCTTGTTGCACCTCTCCTAATGTTTCCTGATTCCTGGGAATCCAGCCGAGTTAGTTAGTTATCAGAACAATCTGCATTCGACTTGTTTCTGTGTCACAAACCAATCTCAAATGCAGTTGAAATGTCTTACATATACTGTAATGGTTTAACTTGTTCTCGAGTTCATGTCTATTCCAGTTCCAATTGATTCATCTGCAATCGTTAAGAGATGAGTTATGTTTTTCATGACTTTAGGATATCACAAATCACTTTACTACTTGTGATGTTTGTCAGAGTTGTAATGTAGGAATTATTGCATTAAATTTGTCAGGGTCCCAGTGCTCATTTAGATTATTCACATCAAAGCTATTCAACATTAAGGATGAATATCTGAAATCTTGATCAGAATGGAAATGATTGGATACTTCACTCATCAATCATCTGGGACTTTCATTTTGGGCACCGTGTCTGAGGAAGGATGTGCTGGCTCTGGAGAGGGTCCAGAGGAGGTTTACAAGAATGATCCCAGAAATAAGTAGCTTAACCTATGATGAGCGTATGTCGGCACTGGACCTGTACTCGCTGGAGTTTAGAAGAATGAGGGGCGACCTCATTGAAACATACAGAATAGTGAAAGGCTTGGATAGAGTGGATGTGGAGAGGATGTTTCCACTAGTGGGAGAGTCTAGGACTAGAGGTCATAGTCTCAGAATTAAAGGGCATTCTTTTAGGAAGATGTGGAGGAATTTCTTTAGTCAGAGGGTGGTGAATCTGTGGAATTCTTTGCCACAGAACGATGTAGAGGCCAAGTCAGTGGATATTTTTAAACCTGAGATAGATAAATTCTTGATTAGTACAGGTGTCAGAGGTTATGGGGAGAAGGCAGGAGAATGGGGTTAGGAGGGAGAGATAGATCAGCCATGATTGAATGGCGGAGCGGACTTGATGGGCCGAACGGCCTAATTCTACTCCTATCGCTTATGACCTTATGACCTTAAGTAACCACTTTTCAGTTCCTTCACTCTGCTGAAGTGATAATCCTACTGCACTGGGTAAAGAAGAGGTGAAGGAACATTTTCTGGGATATAAAACATGAAAGGGCTGGATAGAATGGATGTGGAGCGGATGTTTCCACTAGTGGGAGAATCTAGGACTACAGGTCATAACCTCAGAATTAAAGGACGTTGCTTTAGGAAGGAGATGAGGAGGAATTTCAATAGTCCGAGGGTGGTGAATCTGGGGAATTAATTGCCACAGAAAGCTGTGGAGGCCAAGTCAGTTAGGTTTGCCAGCTGTCCCGTATTAGCCGGGACATCCCGTATTTTGGGCAAAATTGGTTTGTCCCATATGGGACCGTCCTTGTCCCGTATTAGGCACGTGGGCTGCTGTAGGCCCGTGGGCCGCTGTAGGGCCGGGACAATGTAGGCTAACGGAGTGTGTTCGGGGAACAGGGCCGAGTGTGCTGCCTAACGGAGGTTGCATAGCAACTCGCCTCCCGGCCCGGGCGGCCGCCATTGGCGGAGCGGGAGCACGTAGCCGCTAGCTGGGTGAGATCACATGGGGCGTGGGGCAGTGACGTCACCTTGTCCCTTATTTGGGAGTGAGATAGTTGGCACCCCTAAAGTCACTGGATAATTTAAAGGCAGAGATAGATAGATTCTTGATCAGTACGAGTATCAGGGGTTATGGGGAGAAGGCAGGAGAATGGGGTTAAGAGGGAAAGGTAGCTCAACCATGATTGAATGGCGGAGTAGACATGATGGGCCGAATAAAATAAGCATGCAGGTACATCAGGCAGTGAAGAAAGCCAATGGTGTGTTGGCCTTCATTGCGAGAGGATTTGAGTTTAGGAGCAAGGAGGTCCAACTGCAGTTGTACAGGGCCCTGGTGAGACCGCACCTCGAGTATTGTGTGCAATTTTGGTCTCCTAATTTGAGGAAGGACATTATTGCTATTGAGGGAGTTTAGCATAGGTTCGCCAGGTTAATTCCGGGGATGGTGGGACTGAAGTATGATGAAAGAATGAGTCGACTGGGTTTGTTTTCATTGGAATTTAGAAGGATGAGAGGGGATCTTATAGAAACATGTATACTTTTTAGAGGATTAGACAGGCTAGATGCAGGAAAAATGTACCTGATGTTGGGAGAGTCCAGAACCAAGGGTCACAGTTTAAGAATAAGGGATAGGCCATTTAGGACTGAGATGAGGAAAAACTTTTTCACCCAGAGAGTTGTGAATCTGTGGAATTCTCTGCCACAGATGGCAGTGGAGGCCAATTCACTGGATGTGTTCAAGGGAGAGTTAGATTTAGCTCTTAGGGCTAAAGGAATCAAGGGATATGGGGAAAAAGCTGGAACAGGGTACTGATTTTAGATGTTCAGCCATGATCATATTGAATGGCAGTGCTGGCTCGAAGGGCTGAATGTCCTACTCCTGCACCTATTTTCTATGTTTCCATGAATAGCCTTATTTTGCTTCTATCACTTTTGAACATGAGCTTATGAACAAACCAAAAGTATTTGGCTTTGTGTCCATTAACATTGCTTTTCTTTTGTTTGTAGGCCCGGTATGCAGGGGTCATCTTCCGTCATGAAGGCTGGCCATTGTGTGTCCATGAGAAGGTGGTGGTGCAGTTAACTTCCCTCCATAAGGTCCCTCTCAAGGCTGGAGACTTTTACATTCAGGTTGCACCACAGGGGAACCAATCTGTAAAACTGGTGCTGAAATGCCTTTCTGCAAATGGGCAGTCAGTGGAAGAGGTTCCCGTTCCCGAGGATGTCCATGCAAAGCTCTTCACCGCGGAGTTTCTGGAGAATGTGAGCCGTGACCGTGAGTGTTCCCTGCACAGCTGCCTTTTAACGAGCGGCACTGTTGTTCTCCGGGTCCGCTGGGAGAACGTCATTAACCCCGTGTTCGTCAACAGGCCCAAAACCGAGCCGGCTAACTCACATTCCGGCACAAACCGCCGCGGCCAGGCCATCGCCGGCACGGAAAAGATGCCTCAAATGACAAAAAGCAACAACCTGCCGGATCACTGCAGTCCCACTGAAGCATTGGTTCCAGTGGAAAAGACAGCAATTTCAGAGGGTAAAATGAACTGTGGGATCCTTCTGTCCGAGAACATGCAACCTTTTGGGACTCGCATCAAACTGGAATCTGCCAGGGGGTTGAAGGAAGGAGACAGCTCATTCTTTTGCCCAAGTGCTGATAGCACTGACGTAATCCCTTTGCTGAGTTTAGCTCAACCCACTCCTCTTCCTGATGAGGCCCCAACAGTTAACAATGTATCGTTGGTGGTTCCCAGCCCCGAGACCAGGATTACTGCAAAGGTTTTAACCTTTGCCACAGACTTAAGCAGCCCTTGTCAAAAGAGGAAGCAACGTCGAGACTCAATGTACCTCGAAACAAGACGTTTGTTTAGGAAATCGTACATGGAGGCTTTACAGAATCCGATGCAACTGGGCTTCAACTCTGAGGGGTCCATAGCTGAAGAGGTCATGGAGCATAAAACTGAGGTGATCAGTAATGGAAACTTAAGGATATTTACCAAGAGGCATGGTGAAAAGATGACCCAAAAGCACGATCCACATGTCAGCAGCTGGGAAAGTAAAGGAGTGACCGACGGGGCTAAAACCACCCAGATCTGCCAAGGCCCAGTTGGGCCTGTCACGTTGCAAGATCAATCCTCCGCTCCCAGCAGTCGAATATGTCGCAGAAGATCCAAGTCTTTGGATATGGCCTACAAGAGCTTTCAGGATAAAGCTTTAAAGACACGATTCTCTTCTGGTGACTCCTCAAGAAAAAAGGTATCAAATGGCCATGTGGTAGAAATGGATAAGTTGTCTTCTGACTCGTATCTTACCGATGGTGGAAGCACCCTCAAGGCTCCAGGTAAGGATAGAAATTCAAATCAGCTATTTGACTTCTGCCAATTTAAATCAACATCAAATCTTAATAGTGCAACAAGGGAAGAGAAGTTATTTTCCAAACAAGATCCTACATTTCTTTAGTCTGAGGCTGTGGATGACTGAGGTGTCATGTCATTGAGTATTTTTAAAGTGGTGATTGCAAGTTATTGATTAGTAAGGGTGTCAAAGATTAGGGGGAGAAGGCAGGACATTGTGTTTGAGAGGGAAAGATAGATCGGCCGTGATTGAATGGCGGAGTAGACGCGATGGGCCGAATGGCCTAATTCTGTTCCTACGACTACTGAAGTTATGAACATGTCTGAATGTGTCAAAATGCTGTACAGCTTACAAACGTAGGACGTACCTGTGTGAGTTGAAATCCTGCAATTGTTAGTGCGATAATGAGCTGATGATCTGTTTGTTGTTAATAGTCGATGGATAAATATTGATAATTTGGAAAAACTACTTCAGAACTTCAAACTTCAAAATATTGCAATAGAAACTTTCACATTCCTTTGAGAGAACAGGCAGAACTTTGGTTAACACTGACCTCAAATATTACATCTTCAACAATGTTGTCTATATTGCTTCTTGAGAATCATAGAGTCATAGAGTCATTGAGTGATACAGTGTGGAAACAGGCCCTTCAGCCCAACTTGCCCACACCAAACATGTCCCAGCGACACTAGGCCCACCTGCCTGCATTTGGTCCATATCCCTCCAAACCTGTCCTATCCATGTACCTGTCTAATTGCTTCTTAAATGTTGGGATAGTCCCTGCCTCAACTACCTCCTCTGGCAGGTTGTTCCATATACCCGCCATACTTTGTGTGAAAAAGTTACCCCTCAGATTCCTTTTAAATCGATTCCCCTCCACCTTAAACCTATGTTCTCTGGTCCTCGATTCACCTACTCTGGGCAAGAGACTTGGTGCATCTATTCCTCTCATGGATCTGTGGAATTCTTTGCTACAGAAGGCTGTGGAGGCCAAGTCAGTGGATATTTTTAAGGCAGAGATAGATTAATTTTTTGATTAGTACAGGTGTCAGAGGTTATGGGGAGAAGGCAGGAGAATGGGGTTAGGAGGGAGAGAATAGATCAGCCACGATTGAATGGCGGAGTAGACCTGATGGGCCAAATGGCCTAATTCTACTCCTATCCCTTATGACATTATGACCTAGTCGTGGCATTGTCTTCAAGATTGTGGAATGGACTTGGATCCGTGATCTTTTTGCCTCAGCAACAGAAGTGCTGCTAAGTGAGTGACGATTGTATTTGATAAGCCAAAGGACAGACTTTTTGCCTGAGGATGGTGCAGTCAACCATGTGAAAGACTGCAGGCAGGCTGAGAATAACGAGATACCATAGATTACTTTTTGTCACAATAGTGACTTTGATTGGAGGCATTTTATTGCTTTGGCAAAGGAATAAAATCAGATTGGAGGGATCAGTACAAAGTGTTCTGGGGAAAATGGGTACGCGTTTGGGAGGCTCCATTCAAACAGCAACATTTAATAATAGATCTTAAGGCAATATGTCTTTCCCATAAATTTACATCAGGCAGATTGTGATCTGGGTAGTTTCCCCTTAACAAACAAAGTTCTCTTGTAGAGTGATGAATACTGATAGGCCTCTGGGACTCCACATTGAATGAGTTCAACCACTAAACTTTTGTTCGCCTGGGTGGTTATTTGAAATTATCTGTCTTGATCCAACGAAGAGCTGACAATTTCACCAGAGGAAATATTAAAAACAGAGAGAAAAGCATGCTATCTCAAAAACAACCTAACCGAAGAGAAACATATAATCTTTCATTCCTCAATACGTTTAAAGGCTTCGTCTATCAGTATCAATTTAAAATATTGCCATTCATGCAAAAACAATCCCTAAATTGCTGCAAGGCTCTGAGGATTTGTGGCTAAATACCTGATGTGCGAAATTGGGTCAGGCATCTTAATCTGTAAAGACTGAGCGAAATCTCTTGATACGAAGAAACAGCATTAATCCGTGTTAAACAATTGCCATTCGCGAATCAACCCCTCTAGTTCTGGAAGAGTGTCTTGGAGGAATGTTTCTTTCAGTGTGTTACTTTTAGCAACGGGAAGTGTTTTTTGTACTTCGTGATATTGTTATTTTACAAAAAAAAATCTATCTAGGTTCAAATATTGCTCAGAAATCGCAGCAGTTTGGTGAGAAAATGTAAAAATTTGCCCATTAAAAGACTTTCATGCATTTGCAATCCAATGTGCCATCCCAAATTTGCCAGTGGATTCCAGCATGCTGGGAACTTTGTCATATGTTGAAAGACTGGAGCGACTAGGCTTGTATACACTGGAATTTAGAAGGATGAGAGGGGATCTTTTTCGAAACGTATAAGATTATTAAGGGGTTGGACACGTTAGAGGCAGGAAACATGTTCCCAATGTTGGGGGAGTTCAGAACCAGGGGCCACAGTTGATGAATAAGGGGTAGGCCATTTAGAACTGAGATGAGGAAAAACTTTTTCAGTCAGAGAGTTGTGAATCTGTGGAATTCTCTGCCTCAGAAGGCAGTGGAGGCCAATTCTCTGAATGCATTCAAGAGAGAGCTAGATAGAGCTCTGAAGGATAGCAGAGCCAGGGGGTATGGGGAGAAAGCAGGAACGGGGTACTGATTGAGAATGATCAGCCATGATCACATTGAATGGCGGTGCTGGCTCGAAGGGCCGAATGGCCTACTCCTGCACCTATTGTCTATTGTCTATTAAAGAGCGTTTGTGAATCTTGCATTACGTTCGGCTGTGGCACTGGGAGGGCTTGAGGCAGGAAACTATGGATATGAAGCATAGTGTAACTCAGAGAGTATCATGGACAATATAGTCTAGGTTTATGTGAATAATAGTCCAGATACCCCAGACCCCATACTGCTTGGAGCAAACATTTTGGAATAATAGTTAGGGTGTAAGGGTTAGAGGAGGGGGAGGAAGGGTGATGTTTCATTATGTTCCCAATGCATCCATATTTGCACCGTTGTAAATCCATGTAGAACAGAAACAAGGAGATAGGCTGCCAAGCTGGACCTGCAGCTGGCTTCCATTGCAAATGTCACTGTTACAACATTGGAATAATATTAGTAGGTCTTTTAGTTTAGTTTAGAGATATAGCGTGGAAACAGGCTCTTCGGCCCACCGAGTCTGCACCGTCCAGCAATCCCTGCACATCAACACTATCCCACGCACACTAGGTGACACTTTTACCAAACCAATTTTCCCGCGGGCGCCGTGCGGCCAGAAGGTTTCCCTGGACTGGGAACTTGGCCGGAGGTGCCGTGGTCTTGATGCCTCCCAAATCACTGCGTAGAAGCCCGGGTCGGGGTCCGGCCAGGTGTGAAGTGGGGGGGTCGACAGCGGTGAGGCCTCGGCGGCAGCAGCGGTGAAGCCTCGCGACGATGGGGCCTCGGCGGTGGTGATGCCTCGCGGCTGCAGCGGTGCCTCGCGGGTCGACCCACGGTCGACGGTCGATGAGAACGTGGAGGGACCGCCGTGAGGGGGAAGGGGAAGAACAATGGAGGACCCGGCGTGGAGGGACCGTCGTGAGGGAGGTGGGGGGAGAACAATGGACAATTTGGGGGGGGGGGGAACAAAGGACAATGGGGCCCCCGGCGTGGGGGAACTGTCAATAGACAATAGACAATAGGTGCAGGAGGAGGCCATTCGGCCCTTCGAGCCAGCACCACCATTCAATGTGATCATGGCTGATCATTCTCAATCCGTACCCCGTTCCTGCCTTCTCCCCATACCCCCTGACTCCGCTATCCTTAAGAGCTCTATCCAGCTCTCTCTTGAGAGAGAGGGGGGGAGGGGGGGGAGCCGGCGTGCTTTGTAACTTTGTCAGCACCGTAGGTGACTGCTATTCGTATACATTGTGCATGCAAGCAAAGAATCTCACCGTGCCTAGTCACATGTGACAACAAAGTATTCCTATTCCTAATTGACCTACAAAACTGTACACATATAACATATAACATATAACATATAACAACTACAGCATGGAAACGGGCCTGTCCGGCCCTACCAGTCCACGTCGACCATTCTCCCTGACCTAGTCTCATCTACGTGCACTCAGACCATAACCCTCCAATCCCCTCCTATCCATATACCTATCCAATTTACTCTTAAATAATAAAATCGAGCCAGCCTCCACCACTTCCACCGGAAGCCCATTCCATACAGCCACCATCCTCTGAGTAAAGAAGTTCCCCCTCATGTTACCCCTAAACCTTTGTCCCTCAATTCTGAAGCTATGTCCTCTTGTTGGAATCTTCCCCACTCTCAAAGGGAAAAGCCTACCCACGTCAACTCTGTCCGTCCCTCTCAAAATTTTAAAAACCTCTATCAAGTCCCCCCTCAACCTTCTACGCTCCAAAGAATAAAGACCCAACCTGTTCAACCTCTCTCTGTAGCCTAAGTGCTGAAACCCAGGCAACATTCTAGTAAATCTCCTCTGTACCCTCTCCATTTTGTCGACATCCTTCCTATAATTTGGCGACCAGAACTGCACACCATACTCCAGATTCGGCCTCACCAATGCCCTGTACAATTTTAACATTACATCCCAACTTCTATACTCGATGCTCTGATTTATGAAGGCAAGCATACCAAACGCCTTCTTCACCACCCTATCCACATGAGATTCCACCTTCAGGGAACAATGCACAGTTATTCCCAGATCCCTCTGTTCCACTGCATTCCTCAATTCCCTACCATTTACCCTGTACGTCCTATTTTGATTTGTCCTACCAAAATGCAGCACCTCACACTTATCAGCATTAAACTCCATCTGCCATCTTTCAGCCCACCCTTCCAAAAGGCCCAAGTCTCTCTGTAGACTTTGAAAATCTACCTCACTATCAACTACTCCACCTATCTTAGTATCATCTGCATATTTACTAATCCAATTTGCCACACCATCATCCAGATCATTAATGTAAATGACAAACAACAGTGGACCCAACACAGATCCTTGGGGTACTCCACTAGACACTGGCCTCCAACCTGACATACAATTGTCAACCGTTACCCTCTGGTATCTCCCATTCAGCCATTGTTGAATCCATCTTGCAACCTCACTATTAATACCCAACGATTTAACCTTCTTAATCAACCTTCCATGTGGAACCTTGTCAAATGCCTTACTGAAGTCCATATAGACAACATCCACAGCCTTGCCCTTATCAATTTCCCTGGTAACCTCTTCAAAAAATTCAAGAAGATTAGTCAAACATGACCTTCCAGGCACAAATCCATGTTGACTGTTTCTAATCAGGCCTTGATTATCCAAATAATTATATATATTGTCCCTAAGTATAAGAAAATAACTGCAGATGCTGGTACAAATCGATTTATTCACAAAATGCTGGAGTAACTCAGCAGGTCAGGCAGCATCTCGGGAGAGAAGGAATGGGTGATGTTTCGGGTCGAGACCCTTCTTCAGACTGAAGAAGGGTCTCGACCCGAAACGTCACCCATTCCTTCTCTCCCGAGATGCTGCCTGACCTGCTGAGTTACTCCAGCATTTTGTGAATAAATATATTGTCCCTAAGTATCTTTTCCATTAATTTTCCCACCACAGACGTCAAACTAATAGGTCTATAATTGCTAGGTTTACTTTTAGAACCTTTTTTAAACAAAGGCACAACATGCGCAATGCGCCAATCTTCCGGCACCATCCCCGTTTCTAATGACGTTTGAAATATTTCCGTCATAGCCCCTGCTATTTCTGCACTAACTTCCCTCAATGTCCTAGGGAATATCCTATCAGGACCTGGAGACTTATCCACTTTTATATTCTTCAAAAGTGTCCGTACCTCCTCTTCTTTAATCCTCCTAATTTCCATCACTACTCTACTTGTTTCGCTTACCTCACATAATTCAATATCCTTCTCCTCGGTAAATACCGAAGAAAAGAAATTGTTTAATATCTCCCCCATTTCTTCCGGCTCAGCACATAGCTGTCCACTCTGACTCTCTAATGGACCAATTTTATCCCTCACTATCCTTTTGCTATTGACATATCTGTAGAACCCCTTGGGGTTTACTTTTACATTACTTGCCAAAGCAGCCTCATATCTTTTTTTCGCTTTTCTAATTTCCTTCTTAAGATTCCTTTTACATTCTTTATATTCCTCAAGAACCTCATTTACTCCCTGCCGCTTATATTTATTGTATATCTCCCTCTTTTTCCGAACCAAGTGCCCAATTTCCCTGGAAAACCACGGCTCTTCGAAATTATTATTCTTTCCTTTCCACCGAACAGGGACATAAAGACTCTGTACTCTCAAAATTTCACCTTTAAATATCCTCCATTTCTCTATTATATCCTTTTCATAAAACAACTTTGAAGTGTTGGAGGAAACCGAAGATCTCGGAGAAAACCCACACAGTCACAGGGAGAACGTACAAACTCCGTACAGACAGCACCCGTAGTCGGGATCGAGCCCGGGTCTCCGGCGCTGCAAGCGCTGTAAAGCAGCGACTCTTGCGCTGCGTCACTGTGGCTGCCCTAAGTGGATGTGCATCCATTTTAAAATAATCCTAAATAGGCACATGACCAGGAACTGAGACTGCCCATTATGGCACGGATTTCAACTGGTTCTAGGTCCAAGCACAATTTAACATAACGATAATAACAAGATCTTACTCGCATATTTTGCAATTCAACATCAGTGAGAGGGAGAGGGAGAGGGAGAAGCTGGTGGAGGAACTCAATGGGTCAGGCAGCGTCTGTGGAGGGATCGTCAGTCTGTACCCCTCCACGGATGCCGTGTGACTTCCTCAGCTCCACCAGCAGTCTGTTCTATTGCTTAAAAGCCCCAATAATTGTTCAATGTACTTGCCAGAAAATGCATGTGCAGGAAGGAACTGCAGATGCTGGTTTAAACCAAAGAGAGACACAAACTGATTGGGTAACTCAGCGGGACAGGCAGCATTTCTGGAGAGAAGGAATGGGCGACTTTTCGGGTTGAGACCCTTCTTCAGACTGATGTCAGAGGAGAGGGAGATACATAGATAAGGATGTGCAAGTTGTGAAAATGGGACAAAGGGAATGGAGATCAAGGAAAATTTAGAATAGATCATTGTTAGCTGGGAGAAGGTAACAACAAAGCAAACAGAGATAAAATGGAGTCGGAGACAGTAAGACTGGTCGGAAAACTGGGAAAGGCGAGGGATGAAGAGAGAGGGAAAGCCAGAAAGTTTATATTTGGTCAATCTTACAAAGTATGTTTTAATCTCACAATGCCTTCAAAAATACTTTCCAAATATGTGTTGTTGCTAAGGATTGTGTGCGTGGGCAGAGGAAATAGAGATCTAATGTAGAAAAATGAGAACTTTAACATCTTGGGCACTTTGCCCGGTCGGTGACTTAACAATGTACAAATGTTATGATTTTGTCATCTCATAAAACGTCGAGAAGAATCATTCTGCATATAGCCCGTGTTTTATTTCAGTGCAGTTTGTGAGCCAGTTCTTGTTGGAGTGTTGCGGGGCATGGTAGGATTACTTAATGAGGGTGATGTCGGGGGAGTCCAGAACCAGGGGTCACAGTTTAAGAATAAGGGGCAGGCCATTTAGGACTGAGATGAGGAAAAACCTTTTCACCCAGAGAGTTGTGAATCTGTGGAATTCTCTATCACAGAAGGCAGTGGAGGCCAATTCACTTGATGTTTTCAAGAGAGAGTTAGATTTAGCTTTTAGGGATATGGGGAGAAAGCAGGAACGGGGAACTGATTTTAGATGATTAGCCGTGATCATATTGAATGGCGGTGCTGGCTGGAAGGTCCGAGTGGCCTACTCCTGCACCTGTTTTTCTATGTTTCTATGTTTCTACGATTTGTTTTCAGCAGGTTGCTCTCAGAGCAGTGTGGCTGGGACAGGCAGGAGGGGCAGCTGCCACACAGTTTTAACCCAGACGCTGGAGACCGCAGAGACCACCCCCTCACCGGCGTGCCCTCAGACCACAGTGCAAGTCTGCAGCAGCCTCCCTGGCACGGCTGCAGAGGTGAACCTGGACCTGTTGCATTCTGGGATCGCTCAGTTACCAGGTTGGTGCCTTCGATCGACAGAAAATGGCTTCAGTGAGTTAACAAGTGAAAACGAGTTTCAGTCAAATTATCAGGTTGATCCTCGGCCGTGGCTGAGAGGGAAACATTGAAGGGGGTAATATTGAACACTCCGGATAAATATACTCAACTCAGAAACATATTAAAATAAGGTCACTTTTGTTTCCATCTCAGCTGAATATTTAGGCATCTGGAATGATGCCGTGCAATTAAGGACATAAGGAATAGGAGTAGAATGAGGCCATTCGGCCCATCAAGTCCACTCCGACATTTAATCATGTCAAATGGAGGCTGCATTGTCCTTGTCATTCATTTGAAAGAATGAACTAGTGAACCATCCTCTCTGCTCTTTGCTCGTTATTCTCTAAAAAAATTCAGATTTAACAGTTGTCTTTAGAAAGACCTTTCCGGTATTTTCCGTTGTCATTTCCGACCCGCAGGTCCCGCGGTTGTTTGCTCTAGTTGCTCATGGAGAGAGTGGCTGCTTGGGCCTCATTTGTAGCAGATGGGGAGAATGACATTGATAATGTTCATGACATAAATATGCAAGAACTGGAGGTCATGCACTCCTGAAGTTTAGCTGTCACAGATTTGATGATACTTAATAGCAAAACATGATCAAGCTTGCATAACTGAATGGACATGTCCACAAAGTGACCTCCCAATATTCATCTGGAATCCCTGGGATTAAAGAGACTGGCCCATGAGGTCTGACCATTTCTGTCCTCCTTCACTGAGGCTCATTCCACACATTTTCCACTGCAGCCATAGTTTTCCCGTTTGGCCATTGGTTTCATACCCAGTTAAGAGTGATAGACTGTCACAACACTGAAACAGGCTCTTCAGCCCTCCAAATCAATTCCAACCATCAAGCCCCTAGTCACAGTTATCCCACACTAATCCCATTTTATTCTTCCCACATTTCCAAAAATATCCCCTGATTGTTACCAGAAGTTCATAAGTTCTGGGAGCAGACCTAGGCCATTCGGCCCATCAAGTCTACTCCGCCATTCAATCATGGCTGATCTATCTTACCCTCTCAATCCCTTCTCCTGCCTTTGCCCCACAACCCCTGACACCTGAGAGGCAATTTATAGTGTCTAATTAAACTACAAACCTGCATGTCTTAGGGTATGCGAGGAAACCGAAATACAAACCGTACACTCTCAGACACTCAAGAAGTAACCCTTCATCGACAGTGCCCGAGGTCAGGATTGAACCTGAGCTGCTGAATCTGTGAGGCAGCAGCTTTACTATCTGCTCCTCTGTGCCATGTGCACCATTTTCATTGAAATTCAGTGTAAGCTCAAGAAATAACACGTAGCTTTCATGCTAGCCATATTGCTGCTTCTGGACTCAAGACTGAATTCAACAACTTTGCTTAGTTTTTAGTTTTAGAGGGACAGCGCAAAAACAGGCCCTTCAGCCCACCGACTGTGAGCTGACCAGCGATCACCGCACAGTAACACTATCCTACACACTAGGGGCATTTTAAAATGGCCGAATTACTGAAGCCAATTATTATGCAAACAATGTATGTCTTTGGAGTGTGCGAAGAAACTGGAGCACCCGGAGAAAATCCACGCGGTCATGGGGAGAACGTCCAGACTCCATACAGATTGCACCCGTAGTCGTGATCGAACCCGGGTCACTCGAGCTGTAAGACAGCAACTCTACCACTGTGCCACCCTGAGCAAACACTTTATGCCTTTGCTTACTGATGTCAGTTGAGGCAAGGTGTGAGACAAATTAATCTGAAATGTCAGCTATTTCATTGCTGAGTTCTTCTCCCTTTCAGATTTTTTTCTTCTTTTGACAACCTCTTTTGACCTAGGCAAATTAAACAAAGATACTGGTTTTACAAACACAGTGAGAAGAAAGGAAGGGGGTGGGGGGCTTTTAAAGTATTTAGAAACTTCTTTAAAGATTGTTCAAAATTATTTAACAATAATTTTGAACAAATGATTCAAATAATTTGTTATTTTATAAAATTATTGGCAGCTGTGAAAGTTAGTGAAGAATTATTTCAGTACCACCTGGTGCATGAGCTAATGGAAGGAAACTATTTGGCCAGATGTACATGTGTACATGGGTTTGTGATTTTACACTTCCTTCAGATAAGGAAACAAGTTAAATCAAGCACTCAGACATGGTTTATCAATCCAAGATTTATCTGTAGCAAGCAGACCAATGTTATCAATCTGTAGGAAGTCACTGATGTACAGTTTTAGTTTTGATATTTCTCCACTGGCCCAAAAATAGCTAACTCCATTAACAAATCCATCAGCCACAGTAAGAACTTAGTGATAAACGCTGACTGCTTGACACGTAATTACCTCTTTCGCAATCCCATCTTTAGTGCTGTTTAGTGTAGTTTAGACAAACAGCGTGGAAACAGGCCCTTTGGCTCCCCGGGTCCGTGCCGACCAACAATCACCTGTACACTACTTCTATGTTATCCCAGTTTTGCATCCAGCACACTAGGAACAATTTACAGAAGCCAAGTCACCTTCAAACCCACAAGTCTTTGGAGTGTGGGAGGAAACTGGAGCATCCAGGGGAAAATCTATCCAGGGAGACAGTATAAGCTCCATATAGATAGCACCCGTAGTCAGTATCAAACCTGGGTCTCTGGCGCTGTAAGGCAGCAACTCCACCCTTGCCCGCCCCATCTGGGCCATCTCCTGAGTGATGTCCTCTTCTCTTTTTGCTCTACTATTGATGACAGGAGTCTTTGATTGCCTTGATCCTATTCCTGAGAAACTCCTCCTCAATTCCCTCTCCCTCTCTTAACAAGTTGACTTGACTCTTAACAAGTTTCTCAAGTTTCATAACTCAACCAAGCTTTAGTGATCATTCCTTGATATTTCCCGATATGCCTCGTTATTTACTTATTTACCTTTGCCCACTTATTCATCCGGCCAACCCCTGTGGAGCACAGCGAAGCATTTTCTAACTTACCAGTCCACTGGCCCATGTGGTGCACATTTCCATTAGAAATGGAATACGGTTTGTTTTTTTTTTGAAAAAAATAGATGGTGAAGAATGAGCTCTTGGCCTTATTATTTGTGATTCATCCTGCAGGAAACAGAGACAAAGTTGGACGAGCTGTAATCCAGATCTGGACACACAACATAATCTGGTTGAATCAAAGTTACCCCAGCATGGAACTGACCAATCTACTGGGATATTATTTCACCATTCCCAGGTAAGGAGACTGTAGGTGATTTTACTTTTCACCCAGGTTGCTTTCATTATGGGTACAGCTCCTGAATGTGCCTGGAACTCAAGTTGCTTGCTAGACCATTTCAGAAAGGAGGTACAGCTCAAACACTTTGTAAGGATATTCTTGCTATGGAGGTTAATTCCCGGAATGGCGGGACTGTCGTATGTTGAAAGGCTGGAGCGATTGGGCTTGTATACACTGGAATTTAGAAGGATGAGGGGGGATCTTATTGAAACATATAAGATAATTAGGGGATTGGACACATTAGAGGCAGGAAACATGTTCCCAATGTTGGGGGAGTCCAGAACAAGGGGCCACAGTTTAAGAATAAGGGGTAGGCTATTTAGAACAGAGATGAGGAAGAACTTTTTCAGTCAGAGAGTGGTGAAGGTGTGGAATTCTCTGCCTCAGAAGGCAGTGGAGGCCAGTTCGTTGGATGCTTTCAAGAGAGAGCTGGATAGAGCTCTTAAGGATAGCGGAGTGAGGGGGTATGGGGAGAAGGCAGGAACGGGGTACTGATTGAGAGTGATCAGCCATGATCGCATTGAATGGCGGTGCTGGCTCGAAGGGCTGAATGGCCTACTCCTGCACCTATTGTCTATTGTCTATTGTCTATAAAAGGCATGGAGACACATACTGCTTACCTTGGGCAGGGGCAGCAGACTTCCTTTCCTGAAGCATGGGTTTTGAATGAACCTGACAAAGAAACAAAAGATGAATAAACCAGAATAAAACAGGTGCCAGTAACAGATGACCTCAGGAAGGTTTTGAGTCCATAATGGCCCATTGTTGGCTGGGAAAGATGTGCTAATGACATGGATATGAGGTTTGCGAACAGTGGAACTAGTAGAATGACTAGGGTAGAGAGGGGGTAGGAAAGAAATGCAGGAGTTACTTGAAATTAGAGAACGTTCATACCGCTGGGTTGTAAGCTGCCCAAGCAAAATTTGAGGTGCTGTTCCTCCAATTTGAGTTGGGCCTCACTCTGACAGTGGAGGAGGCCCAGGACAGAAAGGTCAGTGTTTGGAGTGGAAAGGGGAGTTTAAATGTTTGGCAACCGGGAGATCGCGGAGGCCAAGGCGGGCTGAGCGCAAGATGGAATTTTCTGTGCAATAGTTCATGAATCTTTTATTTCCGCTGGCATCTCTCGTTGAATGAAAATGCACATTATGGTATATTTAGAGTAGAGGAAAAAAATCTTTAATATCTTCTCTCCTTTGCTTCTGAATAAATGATGATATAGATGAAGATGAGCATGGAAGAACTCCCATTATCAGAGTTTACAAACAATGAGAAAATTCGATAGGGAGTTGCATCGACTTACTTCCCTAAAAAAAACCACCACACTAACAGTGATGGTGTGGTTTAGATGAGACGTGCAGATGTGCTGGCTCAATCAACCAATGACGTTAATTAGTTTTGTCCTAAGTGGCCACCTTGGAAACATCTGTGACTTTGAATCCTTTTGCAGCTTGCAAAACAAAGGGAGCAAATGAAACAAAAAGCACTTACGTGGGAATCGAGGAGGAGAAAACAAAGTAATAGTATATTGGGCACCAAATGATTGAGCGGACAGTTGTTGACAAGTGGGAAACATCAAAGTAAGTTCATTGAATCAAAGCTGAGTGGGATCTGCCTGTACTTAACCTGGCCAGACTGAGAGACCCAATAATGGTGACCAGGCACACGGGAGGTCACTAACAGCTGTTAACCCTCAAGTTAATGCGCTGCAGAGCTACAGTGCTGGACTGTCTGGACTGGGTATGGCAGTAGCGAAACTGGGCAGAACCTCCAGCTGATGTTATCATTAGGCTGTATATATTTGATATTCATGGACATTTAAGATCTACTAGAATGATATTAAAAAGATTTAAAACATAATCAAAAACCTTTAATTAACCCAATGTTTCATCAGGTCATGAGGAATAAGAGCAGAATTAGGCCATTCGGCCCATCGAGTCTACTCCACCATTCAATCATGGCTGATCTATCTCTCCCTCCTAACCCCATTCTCCTGCCTTCTCCCCATAACCTCTGACACCCGTACAAATCAAGAATCTATCTATCGCTGCCTTAAAACTACCCACTGACTTGGCTTCCATAGCCTTCTGTGGCAAAGAATTTCACACAATCACCACCCTCTGACTAAAGAAATTTCTCCTCATCTTCCTAAAAGAACGTCCTTTAATTCTGAGGCTATGACCTCTAGTCCTAGATTCTCCTACTAGTGGAAGCATCCTCTCCACATCCACTCTATCCAAGCCTTTCCCTGTTCTGCATGTTTCAATGAGGTCCCCCCTCATTCTTCTAAACTCCAGCGAGCACAGGCCCAGTGCCGACAAACGCTCATCATAGGTTAACCTACTCATTCCTGAGATCATTCTTGTAAACATCCTCTGGACCCTCTCCAGAACCAGCACATCCTTCCTCAGAAATGGTTTCCCATGTTCCCTGCATGGGAAAAGCTTGGACATTCCCTTTGTAACAAATTAGTGCTCCGATCCTGTTCCATGCCAAGTTTTAGTTTCTTGGAATGTAGAACAGTACAGCATAAGAACAGGCACTTCGGCTCACAATGTCTGTGCCAAACACGAGGCCAAGACCAACTCTTATCTCCTTGCACCTAGTCCATATCCCACCATTATCTGCATTTCTATATGCCTATCCAAAATCTCTTCAGTGCCACCATGACATCTGCATCAAACACCAACCCCAGCACCAACGTGTTCCAGGCACGAGCCACCCTCTGTGCAAAAAGGTTGCCCAAACAATTCCTTTAAACTTTGCCGTTTTCACCTTAAATCTATGGCCTCCAATATTTGATTTTTCCTTCTTGAAACACTGTGTCAGAGGCAGAATGCCAGCCAATTCACTGCGTAAAGTCATCAAATGGACGACTTATCATCTGTGTTTCAGAATTCCTGTCAGACGGATAAGTGCAGCATTTAGTAAAAAATAAACCTTAGTTCCCTTTGGTATCTTTTGCACTTTTAACTAGGACATACATCGGTGACAGTTCCTCGTTTTGATAACAAAATCATAAAATAATAACTCTTTTTTGAAGCAAATCAAATATAAAACAACCCCTGTGTTGACGTGAACTTTGCAAAATCTGAAATGAAAAATGTATTTCATATTTACTTTGACAAAAAGGTATTTCAAGATTTTGGAATATGTTTGCCAGAGGAATAATCTCTTTAAATTGGAGATGAAGGAGCTGAGACACACAAAGCAAAGTATGTCCGAGAACAGCAAGTTCAAAGAATGAACACATTATTTCCTCTGACCACATCAAAATGGATTGTGTTGATTTAGTTCCCTCAGCAGGCTCAAAACAAGAAGGAAGTGTGTTTGTCTACAGCCCCTGCAAATGTTTTTTTGGCATGGACTAAACTTTTCCTATAAAACCTGGCCACAGTCAGCTCAGGATGTGTGTCGATACATTATTACAGATTTTGAGGGGAAGGTGAACGATTTCTTTCCTATTCCCTTTTCCTTCCTTGCTAGCATGTCCGCAGAGTACAGGAGAATCCTCGGGAGTACCGAGGGACAGCAACATCGTCAGGATTACCTTCTGTGGCCTGAGGCATTAAATTGAAACTCTGGCATGACAGATCTCCAGATATGTTGTCCGTCATTTATTGCTCAGCCAGCATCATTGTCTGTCGTATGTTGAAAGACTGGAGCGACTAGGCTTGTATACACTGGAATTTAGAAGGATGAGAGGAGATCTTATCGAAACATATATGATTATTAAGGGGTTGGACACGTTAGAGGTAGGAAACATGTTCCCAATGTCGGGGGAGTCCAGAACCAGGGGCCACAGTTTAAGAATAAGGGGTAGGCCATTTAGAACGGAGATGAGGAAAAAAACTTTTCAGTCAGAGAGTTGTAAATCTGTGGAATTCTCTGCCTCAGAAGGCAGTGGAGGCCAAGTCTCTGAATGCATTCAAGAGAGAGCTAGATAGAGCTCTTAAGGATAGCGGAGTCAGGGGGTATGGGGAGAAGGCAGGAACGGGGTACTGATTGAGAATGATCAGCCATGATCACAATGAATGGCGGTGCTGGCTCGAAGGGCCGAATGGCCTACTCCTGCACCTATTGTCTATTGTCTATTAAATGAGACAGACCAACAGAACCTTTATCGCATTGCTGCTTTGCACCTTTGCTGGCGTGCACTGTTGCCGTACTTTTAATTAGTTTAGTTTAGACGTACAGCCTTGGCCCACTGAGTCTGCATCAACTAACCCATTCACCAATTCTATGCTATCCCAGTTTTGCATCTTGCACACTTGTGGCAATTTACAGAAGCCAATTAACCTACAAACCTGCACGTCTTTGGAATGAGTTGCCGTGAATATATTACAAATGGTGAATAAAGGTCAGAAAGTAACTCGTTGGCTGTTATGTGTTTTGGGAGGTTCATTGTTTTGCACATCAACAGGCCCTTTTGCCCACCGTCCCTCCCCACCAGGTTGCCTAACTGAGCCAGTCCCATTTGCCTGCATTTGGCCCATATTCCTCCAATTCCTTCTTATCCATGTATCCACCCAAATGTCTTTTAAATGTTGTCGTTGTACATGCCTCCAGTTTACCCTGGCAGCTCGTTCCGTATACCCATCACCTTGTGTGTGAGAAGGTTGTCCTTTGGGTCCCTTTAAAATCTTTCCCCTCTCACCTTAAACCTATGCCCTTTCATTTTAGACTCCCTAACTCTGTGGCATAGACTGTGACCATCTTCTCATGATTTACCTCTATAAGGTAGTCAATAAGGTCAGCCCTCTGTGCAGGAAAAAATGCCCTAATTTCTCCAGTTTCTCCTTTATAATTCAAACCCCACTTTACCTAAGATCTTCTCTTTCCCATTTGGTTTTGATATTTGTATTATTGTTGGGTTTATTATTGGCATGTGTGGAGAAGCAGTGAAAAATGTTGTTTGCGTGCTATCCAGTCAAATCCTATCATCCAGTACAATCAAGCCATACATAAGTACCACAGGTTTCAAAGAGAACACCAGAGTGGAAAACAAAGTGTTTCAGTGTTACAGATACAGACAAAGTGCAGATGAACCAAAATGCATGAGGTAGATTGGGAGATCGGGAACACATCCTTAGCTTTTAAGTGGTCCGATCAGGAATCTGATACCAGTGGGGAAGGAGTTGTTCCTAAATCTGGTGGTACGTGTTTTCAAAATGTTACTAATACTGCCCAATGGGAGAAGGGAGAAGAGAAAATGACTGGGGTGTTGAGTGATCCTTGATTAAGTTGGTTGCTTTCCCGATGTAGCATGGAGTGTAGACGGAATCAATGGAATGCAGGAATATTAATCATTCAAAATTGTCTTTGAAGGGGATTCGTCATACGATGGCTCCAACGGGGAACAACGTGGGTGGGTGACAGCCAAACCTGGCTAGGAGACACGTCACATTATTCTCCTATTCTTTCTATTTGAGTCCAGGGAAACCATCTGAGCCCAACTTCAAAGATGCAGTTCAGGCTCCCAACGGTGTAGTTGGGAACTGACTGCAATATTAATCAATAAAGATGCCAGGAAGAAATGTCAGACGTTAAAGAGGGCCCAGCAAAGCAAGTCTTCACCCATTTTCCATGCCTCGGTGAGCTAGGAGGAGCATGGACATCTCCTCTGGGTCCCATATTGAGTGTGTAGAGATATATTGTCATGTCCTTGCTGCTCTTTCTCTTTGCCAGGACCTGCCAACAAGCCGTAATTGAGAATCACTTGAAAACCAAGAACTTTATGCTTACTTGATATATTGAGCCAGCGTTGCCATTAAGTTCATTCCTTACTTCCCCCTTCCCTTATATTTTGGCACCTTCAGGCTGTATAAAATGAAGCCTTATGGGGGAATCAATAAAATCACAATATATGATTCCACAATGCAATGAGAACTGAATTTAATTATACAGCTTTTGATAGATTAATGGCAAGGTTGCCGGACTGAGTATGAGAGTGCAACATGGTGATTTCAATCAATCTCATGGCCTTCGTTGCATCAGTAAATTATGATCCTGAATCAGAGAGAGAAAAACCCCGTATAGTTCAGCTTGACATGAAAACCTGTGGGAGGTTCAGCTGCAACCTTACTCAGTTTCCAAGTGATGTCACCATAGTCCTGACGTTTACGCCAAACAGAGAATAAACAACAAAGTCCGTCCTTTATGAATGTTTTGCCTTTGGCTCTGGTTTTATTAATCATCTATCCCTGAACTGAAATGCAGCAATAGCCTTGCTCAGATCTATGAAGTGCAAGCATTTTGTCGGGATCTTTGTGCCTTCTCATCGCTGTCTCCAGCTTACAGACTCGTGTTGCTTTGCAATCATTTTTGGGTGTAGACTGAGGGGAAACGGCAACAAACAATCTGCGAGAGGAACTCAGCGGGTTGAGCAGTGAATGTGGGGATGGGGTGGGGGAGGAGGTGTTGGCATTTTTGGATTGAAACATTGCATTAGGACATTTCTACCACACCTGATAAAAAACCTTAGGGAAATAAAAAGATGAAGGTGATTAACACAAAAAGCTGGAGTAACTCAGCAGGGCGGGCAGCATCTCTGGAGAGAGGTAATGGGTGACGTTTCGGGTCGAGACCCTTCTGAGGGAATCTGAAGAAGGGTCTCGACCTGAAACGTCACCCATTCCTTCTCTCCAGAGTTGCTGCCAGTCCCGCTGAGTTACACCAGCTCTTTGTGTCTATCTTCTGTTTAAACCAGCATCTGCAGTTCCTTTCTACACGCAGCGGTAGAGTTGCTGCCTTACAGCGAATGCAGCGCTGGAGACTCAGGTTCGATCCTGACTACGGGTGCTGTACTGTAAGGAATTTGTACGTTCTCCCCGTGACCTGCGCGGGTTTTCTCCGAGATCTTCGGTTTCCTCCCACACTCCAAAGACGTACAGGATGTAGGTTAATTGACTAGGTAAAATGTAAAAAATTGTCCCTAGTGTGTGTAGGATAGTGTTAGTGTGTGGGGATCGCTGGGCGGTGCGGACTTGGTGGGCCGAAAAGGCCTGTTTCCGCGCTGTATCTGAAATATGAAATATGAAAAATAAATATGAAAATATGAAGGTGATACAAATGGTCTTCCTGAATTGCCTGTAAATTATTCAAATATCAATCAACATAAACATCACAACATCACAGTCTGGTTTGGGAACAGCTCTGCCCAGGACAGGAAGGCCCTGCAGAGAGTAGTGCGTTCGGCAGAATGCACCATGGGAACTACACTCGCCCCCCTGCAGGACCTATACATCAGGAGGTGTAGAACGAGAGCAAGCAAGATTATGAGGGACCCCTGCCACCTCAGCAACGGACTGTTCCAGCTGCTACGGTCAGGCAAGTGCCTCCGCTGTCACGCTGTGAAAACGGAGAGGATGAGACGGAGTTTCTTCCCACAGGCCATCAGGACTGTTAACTATTATAACTCCAGGGACTAAATTTTGTCTTTTCTGTATTAACTTTAATTTTTATGCTGTAACTGTAATTCTTTTTTTGCACAATCCGCAGGCATTGCCACTGCACATCGTGTATGTGAATGTGACAAATAAACTTGACTTGACTTGACTTGACACTCTCTGAGGAGATGCATTTGAAATTACTATTTAAAGGTTACTTGACTGTGCAATGCTCCAACTTTGTAGCTGGGATGTTACCAGGAGGGTTCAGAAATATAATAGCCATACCACACGTCTCATAAACATCGTTAAATGTGCACTTGTGGGGAAGAGCAAAATAAAAGTGCAGGTGGAAATCTGAAATCATAAGTGATTATAAGATCATAAGTGATAGGAGCAGAATTAATGCCATTCGGCCCATCAAGTCTACTCCGCCATTCAATCATGGCTGATCTATCTCTCCCTCCTAACTCCATTCTCCTGCCTTCTCCCCATTACCCCTGACACCCATACTAATCAAGAATCTGCCTTAAATATATCCACTGACTTGGCCTCCACAGCCCTCTGTGGCAAAGAATTCCTCATGAAGTTATGAGTCTAAGAAGTTAGTTTAACCTCTTAATTGTGCAGTGTGTTTGTTGCAGGAAGGAAGTTCGAGAACTTGGACTGACCATATTAGTAGATGCCCGCAGATGTCCACCTGCACCCACCCTCTTCAAAGCTTTTACTGCACTCCAGGTGAGGTTTTTAGTGTCAAATGAACAAGAGCGGGAAAGTGACTTTTGTTTATTGTTAACAATGCTTTTTGTTAGATCTGCAGAAAAAATATCCAATTTTTTTCAAAAATAATAATTTTGTGGTTTACAATTTTCGCAGACAGAATATTTCTGTCTTCTCTCCTGTGATTGTCCTTCTATTTATATTACCTCCAGCCACATTAGTTGTGATTTACAAGCCTCAACACACTCCCTGTTGGGTCTGGACCACTACCACCGATGTCATTCAGTCTTTCTTGGTTTAGTTGAGTTTAGTTTAGAGATACAGTGCGGAGACAAGCCCTTTGGCCCACCGAGTTCCCGCCAACCAGCGACCGGCAGAAACTCGGTACACTAACGCTAATCTACACACACAAGGGACAATTACACGGCACGGTGGCGCAGCGGTAGAGTTGCTGCCTTACAGCGAATGCAGCGCCGGAGACTCAGGTTCAATCCTGACTACGGGTGCTGTACTGTACGGAGTTTGTACGTTCTCCCCGTGACCTGCGTGGGTTTTCTCCGAGATCTTCGGTTTCCTCCCACACTCTAAAGACGTACAGGTTTGTAGGTTAATTGGCTGGGCAAATGTAAAAAAAATAAAAACTGTCCCTAGTGGGTGTAGGATAGTGTTAATGTGCGGGGATTGCTGGGCGGCGCGGACCCGATGGGCCGAAGGGCCTGTTTCTGCGCTGTATCTCTAAATCTAAAAAATCTAAATCTATACCACGCCAACTAACCTACAAACCTGTACGTCTTTGGAGCGTGGGAGGAAACCAGTATCCGGAGAAAACGCATGGGGTCACAAGGGCAATGTACAAACTCCGCACTGTCAGGATTGAACCCAGGTCTCTGGCGCTGTAAGGCAGCAACTCTACCACTGCGCCAGTATGCTGCCCTATATCTACCAAGGTCTTTGCCCAATCTCTACCCTTCCCCTTCTCAGCAACTTTGTGTGTGCTTTATTACTAACTGTTCATTGCCCTGATGAGAAATCATTGACCTGAACCATCAACTCTGTATCTCTCCCCACAAATGCTGCCGGACCTGTAGAATATTTTAATCAATTTTTGTTTCTGTTTAGTGAAGTTGAGTTTTCAGTTGGAATTCAGTGCAGAGGGTGGCAGAGGGAGATCAATTAATACATTAAATTAGCTCAAAATTAACTATGGGAATTGATGATATGAAACACTGATTGAAAGTAAGGTTAGACAGAGATGGTGATAAGGGAATGATGTGTCAGCCATAGATGGGAGTTGTAGACAGCCACCAATGAACAGGCCCTTGGCAACCACAGTATGTGTTTGTAACTGATGGGATTTAGAAACATAAAAAATAGGTGCAGGAGTAGGCCATTAGGCCCTTCGAGCCTGCACCGCCATTCAATATGATCATGGCTGATCATCCAACTCAGTATCCCGTACCTGCCTTCTCTCCATACCCCCTGATCCCTTTAGCCACAATGAACTGGCCTCAACTACCTTCTGTGGCAGAGAATTCCACAGATTCACCACTCTCTGTGTGAAAAAAAACTTTCTCATCTCGGTCCTAAAAGACTTCCCCTTTATCCTTAAACTGTGACCCCTTGTTCTGGACTTCCCCAACATCGGGAACAATCTTCAGTGTTAAGTTCAATGTTTAGAGCTGAGGTTTTTGCGAAAAATAATGTGATACAACAGGGAAAGACAGAGTCAACTGGATAAATACCTGGATGTAAGAGGAGTGGGTGAGATCCATACCCCTCAACTGGTGTAGTTGTTCGTAGATGGATAGATACAAAGTGCTGAAGTAACTCTGCAAGTCAGGCAGCCTCTCTGGAGAAAAAGGACGGGTGATGTATCGGATCGGGACCCTTCTTCAGACTTAATGTAGAGGGTAGGGAACTGGAGGTAAGAAAAGGCCTGAACAAAGCAGGACCGGCAACAGATGACTAAGGAAGGGTGGAGCCCGTAATGTAAAACATGGTTATAGAGGCGGAGAGCAGTAGGAATCACATAGGGGGAGCAGTGGTCAGGGTCAGCAATTGGACACGCTGTGGAGAAAGAGCCACAGCCTTTGATATTGTCTAACAATGTGCTACAGAATTCAAGGCCGATTCATTTAAGCCTTCTTCCTTTTTCCATTGTATTGCAACCAAACTTGCCCCACACATTAACCTCTTGTTCAGCAAAATAAAGTTTCCACAAATTATTTTCAGTTGAGCCCCCTCCTTATAGTCCTGTTGCAACTAGGGTTGCCAACTTCCTCACTCCCAAATAAGGGACAAGGTGACGTCACCGTCCCGCGCCCCACATGACCTCACCCAGCCAACGGCCATGTGCTCCCGCTCTGCCGATGGTGGCCGCCCGGGCCTGTAGGCAGGTTGCTATGCAACCTCCATTAGGCGGCACCCAGGCCTACACTGTCCAGGACTGCTGCAGCTCCCGGGCTACAGTGTCCGGGCCTACAGTGTCCGGGCCTACAGCGCTGTCCGGGCCTAATACGGGACAAGGGTGGTCCCGTATGGGACAAAGCAATTTAGCCCAAAATATGGGATGTCCCGGCTAATAAGGGACAGTTGGCAACCCTAGTTTATTTGTTTTGACTTGGTGATCTGTTTTTCACTTTATGGAAGCTGCCTGACAGGACGAGCAGGATTTTCAATTTTTACGTCAGATATCTGGCATTTCCAGTTTTCTCTGTTAATACTCTCTGTTTGTAGTTTCTGATCAAACTCGGGTCTCTGGTGCTGCGAGGCAGCAGCTCTATCAGAGGCTCCACTGTGCCACCCTGGCAAGTGGGATTAGTATAGCTGGGGCATTGTTGGCCAGTGTGGGCAAGTTGGGCCGAAGGGCTGTTTCCACACTGTATCACACTATGACTCTATGACTCTTTGAGACAGAGGTCCAAGTTCACCTCCTCCAACTTTGGCTGCTGCATTTGGTGCTCCCCTTCCCCATCCCACACCAACCTTTCTGTCCTTGGCCTCCATTATTGCCACACACCAACTGAAGAACACCTCATAGTCTGTTTGGGCAGCCTTCATCGGAAACTGGGAACTGGGGCTCCCTCTAATGGCAGATTTGTGTAGTACTGACAAGGGCCGGCTTTGATTCTGAGTTGCAAAACAAGGAATGCCGGAGGAACTCAGCAGATCAGGCAGCATCTCTGCTAGGAATGGACAGACACTTCTTCAGATTATTGGAGTCCCGAGGGAGAAAGCTGGAAAAGAACGACGGAGGCGAGTGATGGGTGGATACGGGTGAAGGGGACGCTGGATTGACAGATGGGTGGAGTAAGTGAATAGTAGGGGTGAAAAGGGGACAAATGGAGTCAAATATGGTAAATAGTGGAAGGGTGAAATGTAAAACTGGAGGGAAGGAGAGGGGATGGAAATAAAAAGGAAATGCTTGGGATGCGGGGCTGGGAGATGAGCGTACAAAGGAGGAAAAAGGAGCAGAGTGCTCGGAGGGGTTGTGAGATGGTAGGAGAGATGTGTGCATCAGCGTTCACATTAGTTCTATGTTATTGCACTTCCCCATCTACTTCCCATGCACAAGGGGTAACCCCCAATTCCAATTAACCTACAAACTCAAGATTTGCCCCAGATTCCATCATCTGCAGTTTCTTGATTGTATTTATGTATAGTATAGTAAATCAGAAGCAACCTTCCCCCACCCCCACTTTACCATGGTCATAGAGTCATTGAGTGATACAGTGTGGAAACAGGCCCTTCGGCCCAACTTGCCCACACTGGCCAACATGTCCCAGCTACACTAGTTCCACCTGCTTGCGCTTGGTCGGTCCATATCTCTCCAAACCGGTCCTATCCATGTAGCTGTCTAACTGTTTCTTAAATGTTGGGATAGTCCCAGGTTCAACTACCTCATCTGGCAGCTTGTTCCATATACCCACCACCCTTTGTGTGAAAAAATTACCCCTTGGATTCCTATTAAATCTTTCCCTCTTCACTTTGAACCTATGGTCAATAGACAATAGACAATAGACAATAGGTGCAGGAGTAGGCCATTTAGCCCTTCAAGCCAGCACCACCATTCAATGCGATCATGGCTGATCATTCTCAATCAGTACCCCGTTCCTGCCTTCTCCCCATATCCCCTGACTCCACTATCCTTAAGAGCTCTATCTAGCTCTCTCTTGAATGCATTCAGAGAATTGGCCTCCACTGCCTTCTGAGGCAGAGAATTCCACAGATTCACAACTCTCTGACTGAAAAAGTTTTTCCTCATCTCAGTTCTAAATGGCCTACCCCTTATTCTTAAACTGTGGCCCCTTGTTCTGGACTCCCCCAACATTGGGAACATGTTTCCTGCCTGTAACGTGTCCAACCCCTTAATAATCTTATACGTTTCGATAATATGTTTTGAGATTGGCTTCCAGTTGTAATGGATATTGCACCAACTTACTATACATTGGTTGCTCAATGTATCTTTTTTTTCATATTAAAACATCAGGAAGTTACTGTTTTCTTTGGTAATCCTATCTGTTTTTAGATACCAATTGCTGGAGCATTTTATTGCTCTCCAATAAATGTGCAGTGATGGTTATGATAAGGCTTTCTGTTGAAAACATTGAAGGAATTTATGCAGATGTTGAATTACATTCTGGTAAAGATTTGCAAAGAGGAATGCGCTGTGCCAGTGGTGGTTGATCTTTACTGCCCAACTACCTTTGTGAGTAATTGTAACATTGGATTGAAGATAGAGGCATAAATTGGGGGAAAACCTGGATTCAGGGTGGCCATGGTAGCTGTAGAGCTATTTCCATACAGCTCCAGAGACCGGGGTTCGATCCCAACTGTATGGAGTTTGTACGTTCTCCCCGTGACCGCGTGGGTTTTCTCAGAGATCTTTGGTTTCTTCCCACACTCCAAAGACGTACAGCTATGTAGATTAATTGGCTTGGTGAATGTGCAAATTGTCCCTAGTGTGTGTAGGATAGTGTTAATGTGCGAGGGTCGCTGGTTGGCGCACACTCGGTGGGCCTGAGGAAGGGCCTGTTATCCACGCTGTTTCTCTAAACTAGACTAAACCTCATCTCCCCTCTCTCCAACATTGAAATGGGAGCAGTGTTTCTATGCTGCAGCTTGATTGAAAGCAACTTGGATAACCTGGGATTCCTGCTTTCCCTTCATTGAGATGGGTGGGACACCAAGGAGCCACGTTTCATGGGGAGTATGATGAAATATCAGTGCACTTGCCCAACCAGACTGGCACAGAGGCTCAAGCCTCAGTAACGACCTCTGGGTTGCCCATTGATGTTATAAGGAATGAAAATACCCCTTTCCTCTGCCCAACCGCATTTACATTGACCACCAGGAAAGCTTCATTGAGTCTGGACATAAACATAGGGGAGGGAGCATGTTCATTGGCGATTCTCTGTGTTAAAAGCTAAGACAACGGACTTCCTCATCTGTAATTATGACCATGCAAAAAACGTGAATATCTGGACAGTAGTAGAGTTGCAGACATTTCATCTTGCCGATTTCTCGTTTCTCCAATATTTCAGAATTTTGTATGTTATAATGAGAACTGACGTCTTTCCCAACTTCAAGTCATTCAAGAGTACTTAGCAACCAACGGCACCAGTTTTGTGGTGAATCATACCATTCTAGGGGTTTGTAGTCTTATTGACCACTGTAAATTGCCCCTAGTGTATCGGGGAGGGGATGAGAATGGTGTGCACTGGAGATCGATGGTTTGCGTGGACTCTGTGGACTGAAGGGCCTGTTTCCATGCTGTGCTTTTCAACGATTCACTGGTTTTCTTGGTCGATTAGCCTGGATGCCAGGGAGAGAATTCGGATATGTCCAAGTACCATGGCACTTTGAGAACTCAATTTGAGAAGAAGAGACGCTGCTAATAAGTCAATGTTTTAAGCAAAAGATGGCAGTATAGCACTTCGTTTTTCGCTGCATTAGATTGCCACCGTCGATCTGCAGGTGAAGCAAGGAACATTAAGTTCTGTGATGTTTAGGTTGAACAAGCGAAACAATGGTGTGATACCATCCACCTTTGAATTGAAATGTTTCTCACTTCTAATAATATATCTGACTCTGTCTCTAATTCTCCACAGATTGCTATGCCAAATTCCATCAATTTAGTCTTGGTCTTAGTGGAACGAGAATCGACGTTCAGACCCGAAAGAGACCCATTTGTTCAGGTAAATCAGTGTGCCAGTGAAGAGAGTGCAAAGTGGGATCAAGTGGAGGGTGAGTTGAAGGAGGGGGAGAGAGACGTAAGCAATGGGCCAGAGTACAACATGTCTGCGTGCATGGGTGTGTATGTTGACAGATATGCATGCATGGATCCAAGTGTGCATGGAGGTTAACTTCTATGCAACAGAGTCTGGTATTCAGTCATTCTAGACCTACTTGCTTCTCGATCATGACCTTGTGCAGTGTGGTGACTGGTGTGCAGTGGCTTTTCCCATGTGAAAAAAAAACATAGGCACAGGTGAACTCTGCTCCCTCTGTATGAACATTGCGATGTTACCAAGGCTTGGGAATTCAGATGGTAAACCATTGACTTAGCCGTGCCAAGTGAAACACGGCAGACTGTAGATGACCACCTCAATGAACAAGGTATGTAAGAAGGAACTGCAGATGCTGGTTTAAGCTGAAGATAGACACAAAAAGCTGGAGTAACTCAACAGGTCAGACAGCATCTCAGGAGAAAAGCAAAAGGTGACTAGTCTGAAGAAGGGTCTTGACCCGAAATTGCACCTATTCCTTTTCTCCAGAGATGCCGCCTGACCCGCTGAGTTACTCCAGCTTTTTCTGTCTACAATGAACAAGGTGACAGGGACACCACTAAAGGTAAACTGGAAGAGGAAACCCACCTTCATGGAATGCATTTTGCCTTTAAGAATAAGATATTGCAGCAACTCAGCCACTCTCGCTTGATCAGCATGACCCTCGACTCACTCCACCACGACATCAACAAATTTATTATCAACAAATTGCCAAATATTCAAAGGTGCAGATGAGACTTCAACTCTTGACTCTGGGTCACCCTGGCCCCTGCTTCCCTTACTGAGATGATCTGATAGTCCTGAGTTACGACAATACCACAACCAAAAAAGGGTGTGAGCCTTTGGAAAGGTGCAATTGAAAAAAAAAAATCTCAGTACACACGAGAATAAATGTTAATGCATAATATCTTTAAGTCAAAGGTACTGATAGAAATCTGCTTTTTTGTGTGTGCTGTGATGTCCCCACGACAAAGGTTCATGAAGAAATCCTGAAAAACATAGAGCACTTTCCATTCATGAAGAAATACAACTAAACAAAAATTGAATATCGATGGTGAAATTCACCACCACCTTGAGTGTGCCAGTGCAGCCTCACACTTGTTACTCTCTGAGGGAAAGGGGTGCTCAATTATCAAGATTCTTGGCACCTCTTAAAATGACCTAGCAGGCCACTCAGTGCAAGAGAAATCAGCAATGGATATGAGGTGCTGGTCTGGTCATGTCCCATGAAAGAAGTTAAATAGGTTCCGAAGTCTGTCAATTCCTCCAGCTTCCCCTCGCTCCATCATTGTTTTCTCCTGTCAAATGTTCCCTTGTGCATTTTTCTAGATTAAGTTAGAAAAGTCCAGCATTTCCCCCTTTTGCCCAGAAATTTGGGCCAAACATGAAGCCACGACCTGTACTATCGAAGATAAAACAGTACAGGAACATGTCCTTTGGCGCACAATGTCTGTGCCGAACATGATGCCAAGACAACATATCATCCACCAACATTTCCGTCACCTACAACAGGACCCCACCAATGGCCATATCTTCCCATCCCCTCCCCTCTCTGCGTTCCGCAGAGACCGTTCCCTCCGCAACTCCCTGGTCCACTCGTCCCTTCCTACCCAAACCACCCTAACCCCGGGCACTTTCCCTTGCAACCGCACGAGATGCAACACCTGTCCCTTTACCTCCCCCCTCAACTCCATCAAAGGACCCAAACAGTCTTTCCAGGTGAGACAAAGGTTCACCTGCACCTCCTCCAACCTCATCTATTGCATCCACTGCTCTAGATGTCAACTTATTTATATCGGCGAAACCAAGCGCAGGCTCGGTGATCGCTTCGCTGAACACCTGCGCTCGGTCCGCATTAACGCAACTGATCTCCCGGTGGCCCAGCACTTTAACTCCCCCTCCCATTCCCAGTCTGACCTCTCTGTCATGGGCCTCCTCCAGTGCCATAGTGAGGCCCCCCGGAAATTGGAGGAGCAGCACCTCATATTTTGCCTGGGCAGTTTGCGGCCCGGTGGTATGAACGTCGACTTCTCCAACTTCAGATAGCTCCTCTGTCCCTCCCTTCCCCTCCTCCTTCCCAGATCTCCCTCTATCTTCCTGTCTCCACCTATATCCTTCCTTTGTCCCACCCCCGACATCAGTCTGAAGAAGGGTCTCGACCCGAAACGTCACCCATTCCTTCTCTCCCGAGATGCTGCCTGACCTGCTGAGTTACTCCAGCATTTTGTGAATAAATCGATTTGTACCAGCATCTGCAGTTATTTTCTTATATGATGCCAAGACCAACTCTTACCAACATAGAACAATACAACAGAACATAGTACACAGTCGCTCAATGTATACAGTTTGTTGAGGGGCTACTTCTTCATCCTCCGAGTTAGTTTTTAAATGTTGCCCTCTTGCCCCCTCTCTTATGTTTCAGTATTAGTGCTAGTATTCTGAGTTCATCGTTACCACACCACTTTCTAGCTGATATAGCAGTCAGTGTACTTAATAAATTTCAGTTTGAGATACGAGACAGAAAAGGATATCTCTTTTTGGAAAATATAACCATGCATAGAAAATTTATTGTGATTTAAATGCTAAAATGAAAATGTTAATATTTAATTAATGTTACACTGTTCAGTGTGAATTTCAACTGAAACCTGGCTTTGAATCACATGAATGGCAGGTATTACATGTATTGTGGACAGGGTTCTTCAGACAAGGAAATAGAATCATAGAGTTATACAATGTGGAAACAGGCCTTTTGGCCCAACTTGCTAACGCTGTCCCTTCTGCACTAGTCTCACCTGCCTGCGTATAGCCCATATCCCTCTAAACCTGTCCAATCCATGCACTTGTCTAAATGTTTATTAAATGTTGCGATAGTACCTGCCTCAACTCCCTCCTCTAGCAGCTCGTTCCATACATCTACCACCCTTTGTGTGAAAAAGTTATCTCTCAGATTCCTGTTAAATCTTTCCCCCCTCACTTTAAACCTATGTCCTCTGGTTCTTGATTTCCCTACTCTGGGCAAGAGACTGTGTGTCTATCCGATCTAATCCGCTCATGACTTTATACACCTCTATAAGATCACCCCTCATTCTCGTGCGCTCCAAGAAATAGAGTCCTTGTCTGATGCTGATGAATGTTGATAATGTTTGTCATGGCTCAGTTAGCCTGCATCACCTTGCATTGGGTTATTTGCAGGTACATGATGTGACTGTTTATGACATTTTTTTGTCTAATTCCTCATTCACAGCATGAAGTAGTGACTACACTGAAGGCTCTACACAGGCACATCGATGGCTGTCAACTGACACAGGAGTTTTCGGGAACCTTCCCCCACGATCATAATGACTGGATCCGTTTCCACATGGTTTGTATATTCTGGACTGAAACAATGAAATAGTCTCCTGTGTAAATGTCTGTTTTCAAATATATCCTTCCACTGCACTGTTTGGTAAGCAGATCTTATAGAGGTGTATAAAGCACCTGGCAACGTTACTTCGACAAACTTTCAGACAAATCCAACAGTTAGTGCCATAAAATTGAAATGTTCTCAGAGCTGAATATTTCGATCGCATTAAAGAAATGGGTGGGTTGGTTTCATGTTGATTAATGGTCGACAAAAGGAATATCCCATTTTCAGCCCCCAACTTCATTGATAACAGGTAGGAGCTGGAATTGCATAGAGCAAAGAATATTACAGCACAGGAACAGACCCTTTGTACCATAATACCGAACATGATAGCAAGCAAGGTAAACTCAAAATGCTGGAGCAACTCAGCGGGACAGGCAGCATCTCTGGAGAAAAGGAATGAGTGGAGTTTTGGGTCTGGACCCTTGAAACGTCACCTATTCATTTCCCTCCATAGATGCTGCCTGTCCCGCTGAGTTACTCCAGCATTTTGTATCTACGGTTTAAACCAGAATCTGCAGTTCCTTCCTACAAAAGCAAGTTAAACTAATCTATTCTCCCTGCATGTGATCCATATCCCTTCATTTTCAAGTGCCTATCTAAAAGCCACTTAAACGCCACAATTGTTTCTGCCTCCATCACCTCCCCCAGCAACGTGTTACAGGCATCCACCACTGTCTGTGTAAAAAAAAATACTAACCCCACACACCTCCTTTAAACTCTGCCCTTCTCACCTTGAACCTATGCAAGTCAAGTCAAGTTTATTTGTCACATACACATACACGATGTGTAGTGAAATGAAAGGTCACCCACAGTCCAGCAATAGAGCAATAAAAAGAAACAATTTCATACACAATCACAAACCAACACAAAAAAAAAGAAACATCCATCACAGTGAGTCTCCTCCAGTCCCCTCCTCACTGTGATGGAAGGCCAGAATGTCTTTTCTCTTCCCCTGCCGTCTTCTCCCGCGGTCAGGCTGTTGAAGTTGCCATGTTCCAGGCCATGCCGGACGGTGAAAGGTCCGCAGCGGGCCGATCCAAGCCCCGCGATCCGGGGCGGGCGAAGACGCCGCCGCTGCACGTCGGGGCGGACGGAGCTCCCGACATTGAAGCCCCCGCCGGGCAGAGACTTTGACGTTTCCACCCTGGGGAAATGGTTCTGGCTCGCAGAGAGGGACGTTTTTCATAATTTTAGATAGTTCCATCAGGCCTTCCGTCAGCCTCGGACACTCCAGAGAAAACAATCCAAGTTTGTCCAACCACAATAAAGACAGGCATAGCTGGGGCCCTCTTGCATGTGGACAATATTCTGTATTCATAATTGAAATAAATGAGGTTACATGAATCTTTAAATGGGTTTTCCTGTTGGGGGCAGTGTTGGGTGTGGCAGGTAGAACAGAAGGATCTTGGGTTCAATGTCCACTCTTTATCTAGTTAACTGAGTTCAAGCTTGCATGGCACTGGCATCTCTGGCATCTCATACCTTGGCTGATAGTCAATGGTTCTTGATTGTGAAAGTTGTGAGCAAACAAGACCGCACACACAAGTTGCAAAATTGCTTCAGAATGCAGAATTGCACAAAATGTTAGCATAGTCCATATAAATTGTATCTGAATGAAATTTAATTCTATTGGGATGTATTCCAATTGTGCTTTCAACAATGTACATTTTGAGCCATGCACCAAAGGAATGCGCATCCCAAAACCAGGCTCCTTATTTGAAGTTCCTTATTCTCCCAATGATAATTGCATTCTCTTCTGCTCCCCATATCATTCAATTCCTTTTCCCCTTAAATGAAACAGTACTATGCACCTTTATTATCCTATCTGAATTTCCCATTCCTCTCATTGGGCAAATACATTTTTCCTGAATTATTTTGTTCATATTTTGCAAGCTAATGTACATTTAATCAACTTTATTCCAGACTCATAAACACAAGGAGACAGTACCTCTATTGCCATATGAATGAACCCTTTTATAGACTTAGAGTTATGAAAGTGCATGCACCTGTTTAAAGTTGTATCTCAAAATGATACTTTAATATACAACAAAATGAAAGGACAAATAAAAATCCTTTATTGTTCACATGAGTGCTATAAAGATTTACAACTTGTTTCGATCTTCTCATCTTTTCTGGGGAGAAGGGCCCCAATCTGCATCATTTTAATTCCAGTAACATTCTTAATTGTTAACTGGATGTTTGTGTTGTTATAGAAACATAGAAACATAGAAACATAGAAAATAGGTGCAGGAGTAGGCCATTCGGCCCTTCGAGCTGCACCGCCATTCAATATGATCATGGCTGATCATCCAGCTCAGTAACCTGTACCTGCCTTCTCTCCATACCCCCTGATCCCTTTAGTCACAAGGGCCACATCTAACTCCCTCTTAAATATAGCCAATGAACTGGCCTCAACTACCTTCTGTGGCAGAGAATTCCACAGACTCATGTGTGAAGAAATGTTTTCTCATCTCGGTCCTAAAAGACTTCCCCCTTATCCTTAAGCTGTGACCCCTGGTTCTGGACTTCCCCAACATCGGGAACAATCTTCCCGCATCTAGCCTCTCCAACCCCTTAAGAATTTTATATGTTTCAATAAGATCCCCCCTCAGTCTTCTAAATTCCAGCGAGTATAAGCCTAGTCTATCCAGTCTTTCTTCATATGAAAGTCCTGCCATCCCAGGGATCAATCTGGTGAACCTTCTCTGTACTCCCTCTAAGGCTAGAATGTCTTTCCTCAGATAAAGACATTTGTGAGCGGAGCACCAAGGCATATTCCTTGTATATGCACATACTTGGCCAATAAACTTATTCATTCATTCATTCATTCATTCATTCATTCATTCATTCATTCATAAATCTTTATATCATTAAAAGAAAAAAAACATTTACTTGTTTAATTCTTCAGTATAATTGCTTAGAGGGCAGCACTGTTGCTGCCTTCCAGCACCAGAGCCGCCCGCGGGTTCGATCCTGACTGCAGGTGCTGTCTGCACAAAGTTTGTACGTTAACCTCCAAACCTGTACGTTTCCTCCCATACTCCAAAGACGTACAGGTTTGTAGGTTGATTGTCTGCTGTAAAATTGTCAATTGTCCCTAGTGTGCGTAGCATAGACAATAGACAATAGGTGCAGGAGTAGGCCATTTGGCCCTTCGAGCCAGCACCATCATTCAATGTGATCATGGCTGATCATTCTCAATCAGTACCCCGTTCCTGCCTTCTCCCCATAACCCCTGACTCTGCTATCCTTAAGAGCTCTATCTAACTCTCTCTTGAAAGCATCCAGAGAATCGGCCTCTACTACCTTCTGAGGCAGCGAGGCTACTGTAGTGTTACTATAGTGCTACTGTATGGGGTGATCGCTGGTCGGCGTGGACTCAGTGGGCCGAAGGGCCTGATTCCATGCTGTATCTTTAAAGTCTAAAGTCTAAAACTCCATGTTATAACAGGACACAAATGCATGCTATATTTGGAGCCTATTTTCATCACTATCTCCAGGTATTTTCAACTCTTAACATTGATTGACTTTTCCCCTAACTTATCTTACCTTTAGACTTGACAATACCCATGCATTACAGGGTAATTCCTATGGCCTCTTTTTTAAACCTGTGGTCTTCCAATCCCAATTGTACGAAATCCCTTTCAAGCAACATTTCTGAGCTACTTTTTAAAAAGCAACAAATATTTAAAACATTTCCTTTCCCCCTTTTTCGGATGGCACTATTGCTCTTGCCCTCCGCTGATCTCCTTAACATCTACCTGCCCTTCGAACCCCCAATCTATTCACACTCCCCCATTTCTTGCCTCTTGAACAGCCATGAAATTAATAACTTTCCCATTATCTGTCAAGATTCCTCTTCTGAACACTACACTCCAGTACCTAACTCCTTTAAGATTCTCTTGAAAACTTCCTCAAGGAAGATTTTGGTCATTGGCCCTAATATTTCCTAAAAATCAGTATTAAATTTTGTTTGAAAATGCTCCCAGTCAAATATTGAGGTAATTTTTCTCCATTAAGGTTCAACATGTATAAACATTATTACCTCACATTTCATCCCACCAGCCTCCACATCCAATATATCATTCTCCGACATTTCCACCACCTTCCACAATCTTTCTGATTTCTGTGGACCGCTCTCCCCATAACTCCTTGGTTTGCCCGTCCCTTTTCATGACAGCTGCCCTCAGGCACTTTATCTACAACCGCATTTCCCTGTAATACGTATCCCTAGAACTCCTCTCTCACTTTCATACAAAGGCCCGAGCACTCCTTCCACACGAGACAGAGATTCACGTGCACCTCTTTCAACTTTGTCTACTGCATTCGGTGCTCCCAGTGAGGCCTCCTTTACATCGGCGAGACCAAGTGTAGACTTGACGATCGCTTAGTTGAACACATGCTCTATCTGACGAGCCCTGCTGCATCTAATTTCTAATTGCTAATCATTTTAACTCCCCTTCCCACATCAATCTTTCTGTCCTTGGCCTCCTCCATTGCCTGAATGATGCAACATGCAAACTGGAAGAACAGGACTTCTTATTCCACTTGGGTAACATTGTGTGAACATTTGAATTTTACAATTTCAAGTAATAATTCCACCACCCTTCCTCCCTTGCCCCGGTCTCCACACCCAAGCATGCACACTTTTCTCCAACTATCTTGCACCACTAACTTACTGCTTTGCTGACACAGGTCTTGCACCACTCCTCTCCTTCTTACGCACATTTCTCAACCCCCGAATACCGCATTCCCCTTTAATCCTCCCTCTCTCCTGTCCCTATCCACACATCACCTCAGGGCGGCACCATGGCGCAGCGGTAGAGTTGCTGCCTTACAGCGCCAGAGCCCCGGGCCCCGGGTTCGATCCCGACTGCGATTGTTGTCGTTACCGAGTTTGTACCTTCTCCCCATGATCTGCGTGGGTTTTTTTTCCGAGATCTTCGATTTCTTCCCACACTCCAATGATTGTACATGTTTGTAGGTTAATCGGCATGGTATAAATGTAAATTGTCCTTGGTAGTGTAGTGCAGGGTAGTGTTAATGTGCGGGGATTGCTGGTCTGCATGGATTCAGTGGGCTGAAGGGCCTGTTTCCGCGCTGTATCTCTAAAACCTTTTTTTTTAAACTATCACTCCCTTCGTCTTTACACCTCACTCCTCTTCTTTCCTTACCTGATACACTTGTATCTCCATTTCAGCTCTAGTCTTTGTCACCACATTAGCCCACTCATCTGCCAATTACCCTGTATCCACACATATCACTTGCCAGGTTTGTCCTGCCCCCAGCTCTCTTGTTCTAGCTTTCTCCCCCAACTCCAATCAGTCTGAAGAAAGGACCCAACCCAACCCGGAAAGGCCATCCGTCCATTCCCTCCGCAGATGCTATCTGACCTGCTGAGTTCCTCCGGCGCTTTTTTCTTGTTCAAGGTTCCAGCACCTCAGAGAGTTGTGAATCTGTGGAATTCTCTGCCTCAGAGGGCAGTGGAGGCCAATTCTCTGAATGCATTCAAGAGAGAGCTTGATAGAGCTCTTAAGGATAGCGGAGTCAGGGGGTATGGGGAGAAGGCAGGAACGGGGTACTGATTGAGAATGATCAGCCATGATCACATTGAATGGCGGTGCTGGCTCGAAGGGCCGAATGGCCTCCTCCTGCACCTATTGTCTATTGTGTCTTGTGTCTCCATGTAAACATGGCTATTGCTGATGTGTGCTCGTGGTAATGGAGTGTGCAAAGGTGAAAAGCCTGTCAGGTTAGCATTGAACTAATCACCTCTTCTCATGTAAAACTGTGAGAGGCCACTTATCCGTGGAGAGATAAATGTGAGTTTAACCATGCGTTTGTTGTCTTAGAAGTTGGAGCCATTCATGAAAAACTGCCGCGGGGCGCTAATCTACTTGAAGAATTCCATCAACTCTCTGAACGTCAGCAGAATTCCGAGCACAGCACAGGTACAGTGGGAACACTAACTGCCTTACTTGCTCAGCCATTTTCCAGCTCACCAATGTTTCTCACTCCCATTAGTCATAGTTATAGTGCACGGTAACAGCCCCTTTGTCCTTTTTCTTTTTTACACCCACACGATTATGGCTTTTCATTCTGCTGGAGGTGCCAAAGTCAGTGGGCTGAATTCAAATGCACAAAGCCTATGGTTGCGCGATTTTTATCAATCCACAAAGCTTAGTCGTAGAGCCATGGGAGTCGTACAGCATGGAAACAAGCCCTTAGGTCCAACTTGCCCATGCCGACCAAGATGCACCATCTTTACTCGTCCCACCTGCCCGTGTTTGGCCCATATTCCTATAAACCTTCCCTATCCGTGTACCTGCTCAGGTGTCCTTTAAAATGTTGTTGCATTACCTGCCTCAAATACCTTCTCTGGCAGCGTGTTCCATATACCCACCACCTTCTGCGAATCCTTAGTGGATTTGGTGATTCGTGGATATGGGCAAATATCCAGAGTCACTCCCACAGTCCACCTGGAAATTATTGTGCTTGTGTACACAGTATTCATCATTGGTAAAAAAGAAATTGTTCGGAAGTTCACAGGAGCACAATAAAGCCATTCGGCCCATCAAATCTACTCTGCCATTCAAGCAAGGTTGATCTATCTCTTCCTCCTAACCCCATTCTCCTGCCTTCTCCCCATAGCCTCTGACACCCGTACTAATCATTTACCAAACCTGTCAGAGTTCTTTGAAGTTGTATCAAGTAGAGTCAAGAGAAAGAAACCTATAGATCTGGTGATTTTGGATTTCCAGAAGGCATCAGGTAGGTGCCACATAAGGCTAATGCACAAGTTTTAATAGCTCATGATACTGAGTGTGGTGTGTTAATGCATATTGAAGACCATTCATCGTATAGAGGATTGGAATAACTGGGCTGTTCTAAGACTGGGAATACAGAACTGGAGTGTTTCAAGGGACATTCCTTGACCTTCAACTAGCTTATCAATGACTTGGAGGAGGGGGACAGAGTGTAAGGTATCCAACATTTGCTGATGAAATGCTGAAATATAATAGGTGGGAGGATATGCTGAGGACATTTGGGCTCTGTGACAGGACACTATTAAGTTGAATGAATGGACATAAACCTGGGAAAAGGAGTTAAACGCAGGAATGTGTGAGGCCATGGACTTTGGTAGGAGCCATCAAAAGATGGATGGGAGGAGACTGCAAATGACAAGAGTATAGAAAAACTGAGATCTTTGTGCAAGAAACACAAAATGTTCGTGTGCAGATGACACAACTAATTAAGAAGGCAACTAGCTTATTGGTCTTTATTGTTGGAGCTTAAAAACAGAGAGATATTATTGCAACTGTCCAGGGTCTGGGGTGAGAGGCCTCACCTGCGGTCATGTGCACAGTTTTGTTCTCCTTAATTAAGAAAGCATATATAAGCTTTAGAAGCAGTTCAAATGAGATTTACTGAGCTAATCTTCAGGATGAGGGCTATCCTATCCAAAATGGCTAAAATATGCCTGTACTCTTTGAATTGGAGCTGATCTTATTGAAGGCGCCATTACGCAAAAGGGGCTGAGATGTTTCTGCTGAAGGAACGTAGGCCTGTTTCAAATGAGGAAAGTAGTAGTAAGATAGGAAGTGGTCATTTAAAATTGAGGAGCATCGGAATGTCTTCGCACTGACCTCTTTGCCACAGAGGGGTAGAGACGGAATCATTGAATGAATGCTGTGAACGATCATGGAATTGTGCGCCATGTGGAACTGGCACAGAAGCAGAGACGAGGTCTGTGGCATTTCAGCCATGATCACAATAAATAGCAGGGCAGGCTTAAGATGTCTACACCAGTTTCCTATTTACTTTTAGTTTAGTTTAGTTTAGAGATGCAGCGCGGAAACAGGCCCTTCGGCCCACCGATTCCACACCAACCTGCACATTAACACTATCCTGCACACTCTAGGGACAATTTTACCTTTTACATTTAAACCAAGCCAATTAACCTACAAACTTGCACATCTTTGGAGTGAGGGAGGAAAGCAAAGATCTCGGAGGAAACCCACACGATCACGGAGAGAACGTGGATCGAACCTGGGTCTCTGGCGCTGCAAGCGCTGTTAGGCAGCAACTTTACCGCTGCGCCTATCAGAGTTCTTTGAAGTTGTATTAAGTAGTCAAGAGAAGGAAACCTATAGATCTGGTGTTTTTGGATTTCCAGAAGGCATCAGGTAGGTGCCACATAAGGCTAATGCATGAGTTTTAATAGCTCATGATACTGAGTGAAGTGTGTTAATACCCAACTTATGTCCATGTAAGGTTTTATTAGTCTGATAACAGTGAAATGATTGTCCATTAGATTCCAAGCAATCAATAAGTTTGAGAAGTAGTTTCATTTTGTAGATCTTATCATATTCCTTCATGACCATTGGGCAAAATATTTCAGAACGCTTGAATAACTCATTGTTTATGTCTTGAAAAGAAGTGCAAGTGGAAATTGTTTCTAATATTACTCATCAAATACCCTGGAAAGATTATTCCAAGTCCATTATGCCTGTTCTGGGCCTCTATACAATGAGTCCAATTGTTCATCTTTTATTACATGTGGCACTGAACCACAAACTGGAGCACCTATTGAGATATCCTCTATTGGAGCGTGAATGCAAAGCTAAGGACCTCGCAGAGAACAATGATATTGCTAAGAGATGTGTTCAGTTTTGGCTGAAACACAATATCTGACATGTGCGGACACGATAAGAAGAAAAAGGATTACATGGATCTGTAAACACCATACTGTTTTGTGCTAATATTCAATCACACTTTGAAGCCGACAACTAAAACTGCTTCTAGCACACCCTTACATAATCATTAATTTGTTAATACTGCATCAGGCATTGTCATGTTAAATATCTTGGAAAAGTAATGTTTAATTGTGGATAGTGGCAAGAGTTTCTGCCGAAGATTGGAGCTATGTAAGGAACTCAAATTAAATCCGGATTCTTCATTCCATAGGAAGTCATTGAGCTCCTTAACCAGCACACAAGGATAATGAAATGTGTGCTGGAAGACTCGCGACTGGTAGGATTGCGTCTGGAAGGTGGGACTGTCCTTGCCAGGATTAGGAAAGATGAATTCTGTGACACTGATGATTACAGGTATGCTGATGAATAACTTCAATGCATTTCAAAATAACGCTTCAAAGATAAACGTAACCTTTCTTGGACAATGGTTGTGCGATCGTGTGAGAAAAAATTATGTATTGTACTTTTGTTATGCACATCTACTCAGGCCATAACTTCCAATGTCAGTCCTTGGTCCATGGATTCTGTTGAATGCATTTTGCCGTTTAAGGTAGATATTGCAAAAGCATTCTATGACCATATACCGTGCCAACTGTGGCTGAGCAAGTGGGCTGATAGAGTTTAATGCAGATAAGCGTGAGGAGTTGAATTTTGGGAAGTTGAATGGTGGGGCCCTGGGTTGCATTGTGGAGAGCAGAGGGACCTAGGTTTACAGGTACATAGTTCCTTGAAAGTGGCATCAAAGGTAGATAGGATGTTATAGAAGACTTTTGGTACATTGGCCTTCATTAGTCAGAATATTGAGTCTAGATGTTGGAACATTATGTTACAGGTTTACAAGACATTGGTAATGGTGCATTTGGAGTATCTGTGCTCAGTTTTGATCACCTTGCTGTAGGTGGAAAGAGTGCAGAGAGAATTTACGCCTTTAAGCTGGAAAGAGTGCAGAGAGAATTTACGAGGATGTTGCCAGGACTCGAGGGCCTACGCTGTCGCGAGAGGTTGGGCAGGCTGGGACATTATCCCTTGGAGTGCGGGTGGCTGAAGGATGATCTTATAGAGATGTATAAAATCATATGATGTTGTAGGGATCACTGAGACATGGCTACAAGAGGACCAGGGCTGGGAACTGAATATTCAGGGGTACACAACGTATAGAAAAGACAGACAGGTGGGCAGAGGGGGTGGGGTTGCTCTGATGGTAAGGAATGATATTCATTCCCTTGCAAGGGGTGACATAGAATCAGGAGATGTTGAATCAGTATGGATAGAAATGAGAAATTGTAAGGGTAAAAGGCCCTAATGGGAGTTATCTATAGGCCCCCAAACAGTAGCCTCGACATAGGGTGCAAGTTGAATCAGGAGATAAAATTGGCGTGTCAAAAATGTAATGCTACGGTGGTTATGGGAGATTTCAACATGCAGGTAGACTGGGAAAATCACGTTGGAAATGGACCCCAGGAAAGAGAGTTTGTAGAGTGCCTTCGAGATGGATTCTTAGAACAGCTTGTACTGGAGCCTACCAGGGAGAAGGCAACTCTGGATTTAGTGTTGTGGAATGATCCTGATCTGATAAGGGGACTAGAGGTAAAAGAGCCATTAGGAGGCAGTGATCACAACATGATAAGTTTTACTCTGCAAATGGAAAGGCAGAAGGGAAAATCGGAAGTGTCAGTATTGCAGTATAGCAAAGGGGATTACAGAGGCATGAGGCAGGAGCTGGCCAAAATTGACTGGAAGGAGGCCCTAGCAGGGAAGACGGTAGAACAGCAATGGCAGGTATTCCTGGGAATAATGCAGAGGTTGCAGGATCAATTTATTCCAAAGATGTGGAAAGACTCTAAGGGGAGTAAGAGACACCTGTGGCTGACAAGGGAAGTCAGGGACAGCATAAAAATTAAGGAGAGGAAGTATAACATAGCAAAGAAGAGTGGGAAGACAGAGGATTGGAACTCTTTTAAAGAGCAACAAAAGTTAACTAAAAAGGCAATACGGGGAGAAAAGATGAGGTACGAGGGTAAACTAGCCAATAATATAAAGGAGGATAGCAAAAGTTTTTTTAGGTACGTGAAGAGGAAAAAAATAGTCAAGGCAAATGTGGGTCCCTTGAAGACAGAAGCAGGGGAATTTATTATGGGGAACAAAGAAATGGCAGACGAGTTAAACCGTTACTTTGGATCTGTCTTCACTGAGGAAGATACACACAATCTCCCAAATGTTCTAGGGGCCGGAGAACCTAGGGTGATGGAGGAACTGAAGGAAATCCACATTAGGCAGGAAATGCTTTTGGGTAGACTGATGGGACTGAAGGCTGATAAATCCCCAGGGCCTGATGGTCTGCATCCCAGGGTACTTAAGGAGGTGGCTCTAGAAATAGTGGAAGCATTGGAGATCATTTTTCAATGTTCTATAGATTCAGGATCAGTTCCTGTGGATTGGAGGATAGCAAATGTTATCCCACTTTTTAAGAAAGGAGGGAGAGAGAAAACGGGTAATTATAGACCAGTTAGTCTGACATCAGTGGTGGGGAAGATGCTGGAGTCAATTATAAAAGACGAAATTGCTGAGCATTTGGATAGCAGTAACAGGATCATTCCGAGTCAGCATGGAATTTACGAAGGGGAAATCATGCTTGACAAATCTACTGGAATTTTTTGAGGATGTAACTAGGAAAATTGACAGGGGAGAGTCACTGGATGTGGTGTACCTCGACTTTCAGAAAGCCTTCGACAAGGTCCCACATAGGAGATTAGTGGGCAAAATTAGGGCACATGGTATTGGAGGTAGGGTACTGACATGGATAGAAAATTGGTTGACAGACAGAAAGCAAAGAGTGGGGATAAATTGGTCCCTTTCGGAATGGCAGGCAGTGACCAGTGGGGTACCGCAAGGTTCGGTGCTGGGCCCCCAGCTATTTACGATATACATTAATGACTTAGATGAAGGGATTAAAAGTACCATTAGCAAATTTGCAGATGATACTAAGCTGGGGGGTAGTGTGAATTGTGAGGAAGATGCAATAAGGCTGCAGGGTGACTTGGACAGGTTGTGTGAGTGGGCGGATACATGGCAGATGCAGTTTAATGTAGATAAGTGTGAGGTTATTCACTTTGGAAGTAAGAATAGAAAGGCAGATTATTATCTGAATGGTGTCAAGTTAGGAGGAGGGGGAGTTCAACGAGATCTGGTTGTCCTAGTGCATCAGTCAATGAAAGGAAGCATGCAGGTACAGCAGGCAGTGAAGAAAGCCAATGGAATGTTGGCCTTCATAAGAAGAGGAGTTGAGTATAGGAGCAAAGAGGTCCTTCTACAGTTGTACCGGGCTCTGGTGAGACCGCACCTGGAGTACTGTGTGCAGTTTTGGTCTCCAAATTTGAGGAAGGATATTCTTGCTATGGAGGGCGTGCAGCGTAGGTTCACTAGGTTAATTCCCGGAATGGCCAGACTGTCGTATGTTGAAAGGCTGGAGCGATTGGGCTTGTATACACTGGAATTTAGAAGGATGAGGGGGGATCTTATTGAAACATATAAGATAATTAAGGGATTGGACACATTAGAGGCAGGAAACATGTTCCCAATGTTGGGGGAGTCCAGAACAAGGGGCCACAGTTTAAGAATAAGGGGTAGGCCATTTAGAACGGAGATGAGGAAGAACTTTTTCAGTCAGAGAGTGGTGAAGGTGTGGAATTCTCTGCCTCAGAAGGCAGTGGAGGCCAGTTCGTTGGATGCTTTCAAGAGAGAGCTGGATAGAGCTCTTAAGGATAGCGGAGTGAGGGGGTATGGGGAGAAGGCAGGAACGGGGTACTGATTGAGAGTGATCAGCCATGATCGCATTGAATGGCGGTGCTGGCTCGAAGGGCTGAATGGCCTACTCCTGCACCTATTGTCTATTTTCTATTGTCTATAAAGAAAATAGATTGGATGAATGCACAAAGTATTTTACCCAGGGTAGGGGATTCGAGAACCAGAGCGCATAGTTTTCAGCTGAGAGAAGAAAGATTTAATAGGAACCTGAGGGGCAGCTTTTACACTCAGGGTGGTGGGTACATGGAACGAGCTGCCAGAGGAGGTAGTTAAGGCAGGTACTATAACAGCATTTAAAAAACACTTGGACAGGTGCCTGGATAGGAAAGGTTTAGAACGATATGGGCCAAATGCAGGCAAATAGGACAACTAGCTTAGATTGGGCTTCTTGGTCGGCATGGATGAGTTGGGCCAAAGGGCTTGTTTCAATGCTGTACAACTCTGTGATTCTATGTCCCTTGAGCAGAGGCCTTTTCTGTGAGGCAGATGTCTGTAGATTTAAGTCCTACTTCAATGATATGAGTATCAAATCTAACCTGACAATTAGTGCAGAGCTGAGTTAGTACTATTTCACCTGGAGAGCAGTTTTTTGAATGAGACAGCAAACCATTGTCTCACTTGTACTCTCAGGGGCAGTACTTTGGAGAAGAAAGGAGAGTGCTCCCTATATCATGGTCAGTATGTAATTTGCAACCACATTTATTTAACAACAACATTATTGCAACAACCTGTAGCTCAATGCCCTTAAGACAGTGGAATTGATTGGAGACTTTAGGAGAGCTCCCTCTCCCCCTAACCATCAACAACACCACAGTCACATCTGTGGAGTCATTTAAGTTCCTTGCAACCGGGGACCTAAATCGACTCCACAGTCAAAAAGGCCCAACAGAGGATGTACTTCCTGCGGCAGCTGAGAAAACACAATCTGCCACAGGCAATGATGGTCCAGTTTTATACGGCCATCATTGAGTCCGTCCTCACCTTCTCCATCATGGTCTGGTTTGGCTCAGCCACCAAGCATGACATCTGGAGACTGCAGCGCATCAATCGATCAGCTGAAAAAGTTATATATAATATAAGAAAATAACTGCAGATGCTGGTACAAATCGAAGGTATTTATTCACAAAATGCTGGAGTAACTCAGCAGGTCAGGCAGCATCTCAGGAGAGACGTTTTGGGTCGAGACCCTTCTTCAGACTGATGTCAGGGAGGCGGGACAAAGGAAGGATATAGGTGGAGACAGGAAGATAGAGGGAGATCTGGGAAGGAGGAGGGGAAGAGAGGGCCAGAGGAACTATCTAAAGTTGGAGAAGTCGATGTTCATACCACTGGGCTGCAAGCTGCCCAGGCGAAATATGAGGTGCTGTTCCTCCAATTTCCGGTGGGCCTCACTGTGGCACTGGAGGAGGCCCATGACAGAAAGGTCAGACTGGGAATGGGAGGGGGAGTTGAAGTGCTCGGCCACCGGGAGATCAGTTTGGTCAATGCGGACCGAGCGCAGGTGTTGAGCGAAGCAATCGCCGAGCCTGCGCTTGGTTTCGCCGATGTAAATAAGTTGACATCTAGAGCAGCGGATGCAATAGATGAGGTTGGAGGAGATGCAGGTGAACCTTTGTCTCACCTGGAAAGACTGTTTGGGTCCTTGGATGGAGTTGAGGGGGGAGTTAAAGGGACAGGTGTTGCATCTCGTGCGGTTGCAGGGGAAAGTGCCCGGGGATGGGGTGGTTTGGGTAGGAAGGGACGAGTGGACCAGGGAGCTGAGAAAGTTGTTAGCTGCAACCTCCCCCCCCATTGACAAACTGTACACTGCAAGGGCCAGGAAGTGAGCGGGCAAGATCATCTCTGACCCCTCTCACCCTGGCCACAAACTCTTTGAAACACTTCCCTCTGGGAGGCGACTCTGGACTGTCAAAGCCGCCACAGCCAGACATAAAAACAGCTTTTTTTCCCCGAGCAGTAGCTCTACTCAACAGCCAAAAGTCTATAGCCTTCTTTAGCTCTGGTATTTTGTTTCATTCTTCACATGTTTAAATTATAATCTTTTATTTTTAATTGACTACTATATATCGTGTTGTTATCCTTGTGAGCAAAGCACCGGGGCAAATACCTTGTATGTATACATGCTTGCCTCATTAAATGTATTCAATTCAATTCAATTCAATTCAATTCAATTCAATTCAATTCAATTCAATTCAATTCAGATTATTTGGCCATTGTAGCATTTCTTGGAAAATGTGCCACTCTATTGATTTAGTCAGTTTAGAGATACAGCGAAAACAGGCCCTTCGGACCACCGAGTCCGCGCTGACCAGCGATTCATGTATACTAGTCCATCCGACAGACTAGATATTTTTACAATTTTTAGCAAAGCCAAATTAACCTATAAACCTGTACCTCTTTGGAGTGTGGGAGGAAACAGGAGCACCCGGGACAAACACACATGGTCATGGGGTGAACGTACAGACTCTGCACAGACAACACCCGTAGTCAGGATCGAACCTGGGTCTCCGACGCTGTAAGGCAGCAACTCTACCGCTGTGCCAATGTGTAGCTGCGCCCCAATTAGAACTTCCATTAGAACTTTTATTGGGATAGAACTTTGGGATGCTGTCAAATGTATGTTCCTTTCTATTTTTATTCACCTCTTAGATATCACACAAAGTCACCTCTTAAACCATTAAATCATTATTGTGTTTGAAATGAAAACAAAAATGCAGGAAATGTTCAACAACAGCAATTGTGAAGAATGAAGCAGGGTTAATATTTTCAATCACTAAGGTTTCAGTAGAATCTCTCATTGATATATTTGTTTCCTAAAATGTTCTGTTCTTCATTTTGCTGCTACCCTTTTCTTGCTTCTTGCCGCCCTGAACCCAACGACTTGGCTGCTGCTTAAAGCTGATGCTACAGGATCTTCAAGACAAAATAAGAAATGCTGAAATTCATTGTGGGTAGTTTGCCATTGACAGAGGTATGGAACAGGAGGCAATGGAGCGGCCACAGGCAATAGAGTGGCCACACATTAAGCACTCTACCCACTTTTCCATTAAAATGACTTCTGGTTAATCTGCTACCATCTTTTTTTTTATCACCTTGCCAAGGCTAATTTATTCCCTTAATGTGCTTTTGGGCAAGTTTCCAATGTTCAGATGTTGGCAGATCTATGCATTCTTCGTACATTTTCTATTTTTCACATGCTGGTTAACAATTAGAAACAAGTGCCAGGTGTGTTTCCACCTTCCTTGCGAACTAAACTCTCATCCCCAAGCTGAGGAGTACAATCAATTCATATGCCATTAATTAATTCACTCCATGGATTGAGTTGAGACCGTTTTGGTTTGCATGCTCAGTGTCACGCTATCTGGCTTGCGATCTGCAAAGAGGGTTGCTTTGCCAAGTAATAGTATTTTGTAACGTTGCTTCTGCCAAAAAAAATTCATAGCTATTGCTCTTCATTCCCTTACCCGCCTGTTTCCAGTTTTAATCGTTAGAACATTTCCAAAAGCCAGTCATTCAAACTACTCAATCGGGAGCAATACCTCAAAAACCAATCACATAAATGAAGATTTTGTAAAACTTTTAAAGTAAAATGAAACCCTCGGTGACATTGCGGTAGAGTTGCTGCTTTACAGCGCTTGCAGCGCCGGAGACCCAGGTTCAATCCCGACTACGGGTGCTGTCTGTATGACCGCGTGGGTTTTCTCCGAGATCTTCGGTTAACTCCCACACTCCAGTTAATTGGCTTGGTGTATGTGTAAAATTGTCCCTAGTGCATGTAGGGTAGTGTCAATGTGCGTGGATCGCCTTCGCCCGAAGTGCCTGCTTCCGCGCTGTATCTCTAAACTAAACCAAATAACCTGCCTTTCTTTCAATAAAAAGAAGTGCTATGTTCTGAAAATCTCTGTGACTCACCTCATTGCAATTCAAGTGTCATAATTCGAGTCACAAGCCAAAAACAATCAGGTTGCTGACTTTTAAATTAATTTTGAACGAATACATAAATCCCGTTTGTAAGTATTGACATTCATTCTCCTCTTGTTTGCAGGAATGCTATGGAGACTGTCACAATGCTCTACAACCAGGTGGATGAAGAAGTCCATAAATTGGTCAAACTCTCCAATGAGTGCTTGCAGCACTTACAACTCCTTTTGGGGCTGAAAAAGATTGAGGAAGGAAGTGCCAAGGTAAAAGAAAAGTTATTGACATAAGAAAATAAGAAGTAGAAGCAGAATTAGGTGACACAACATCTTGAGTTTGAGTCACAATTCAATGAAAAAGGGAGGGCCTCAAAATTCTTCCACAATCCCCATATCACTTGATTTTCTGTGTGGCCAAAATCCTTATCTATTTCACCCTTGGATAAGCTCAACAACAGCTTATCTGGGGAGAGACTTCCAACAATTTGCTATCCTTTGAATAAACACATTTCTCCACACCTTAGTCAAGGAATTGCTTATCATTTATGCTGAGTTGGTGCTGCCTGGACGTTGGTCCTCCAGCAGTGAAAAAAAAGTGCATCTCAACATCTATAGAAAATAGACAATGGACAATAGGTGCAGGAGTAGGCCATTCGGCCCTTCGAGCCAGCACCGCCATTCAATGTGATTGTGGCTGATCATTCACAATCAGTACCCCGTTCCTGCCTTCTCCCCATACCCCCTGACTCTGCTATCTGTAAGAGCTCTATCTAGCTCTCTCTTGAAAGCATCCAGAGAATTGGCCTCCACTGCCTTCTGAGGCAGAGAATTCCACAGATTTACAACTCTCTGACTGAAAAAGTTTTTCCTCATCTCTGTTCTAAATGGCCTACCCCTTATTCTTAAACTGTGGCCCCTGGTTCTGCATCTACATTGACAATCAGAATCAAATCACTGAAATTACCTTAGAGTCTTCTAAATTTAAGTGTTTTCAGATCCATTCTGCTCGGTCTTATAGTTTAAGAATATGTCTTATAATTTAGTTTAGTTAGTTCATTGTCAAGTGTACCGAGCGAGGTACAGTGAAAAGCTCTTTGCCACAAGCTATCCAGTCAGCAGAAAGACTACATATAATTACAATTGAGCCGTCCACAATGTACAGATACAGGAATAATGGACCTTCCTCATAGAACAAGCCCAGGAGTCAAGGTAATGCGTCTTCACTGTAGAACCTCCAAAGCATGTTTAGCCTGCTTATGGTACTGATTCTAATACTTAACATAGAACGGCAGGCCTTACCAAAACCATATACATTTTATCAGCATGAGCTTCACCTCTAATGCCATTATTCCCCAAATGCTCAGCTCCTGCCATATAAAAGTAAGTTGACTGTTGTGAAAAGGCACGGCACGGTGGCGCAGCGGTAGAGTTGCTGCCTTACAGCACTTACAGCGCCAGAGACTGAGGTTCCATCCCAACCATGGGTGCTGTCTGCATGGAGTTTGCACGTTCTCCCCATGACCGCGTGGGTTTTCTCCGAGATCTATGGTTTCTTCCCACACTCCAAAGACATACAGGTTTTTGTTAGTTAATTGGCTTTGTATAAATGGAAATTGTCCCTCGAGTGTGTGTGGGATAGTGTTAAAATGGGGGGATCGCTGGTTGGCGTGGACTCGGTGGGCCGAAGAGCCTGTTTCCGTGCTGTATCTCTAAACTCTAAACTAAAAAAATAGTTTTGGTATGAGAATTAGGAACACATTGTGCGACTGTGATGTTTTTTTTTTGCTGCATCAAAATAAATTCTGCTGACATCAGCAGAGCCAATCTGAGAAGTTTCAAAATTCACTGCAGGAAAGGTTTCCACTCTCTCACTCCACAGCGTGAGGTGGATTATGAGAAGTATTTCCTGACATCCGGAGGAACAACACACTGTTGAACCTCTGCAGCAGAAAGCATTGCCCAGAGGCGCAAGTCCTCGGATACCAAAGTCTATGCTGTGCGCTCTCCAACCACAGTCGCTGAATTCAATAGCAACACGGGCCACACATGAGGGAGGATATTAGTTGAAAGGGTTTCATGGTGAGATTTTCTTGCCTGCATCAGTCCAGGCTGCCCTGCTGTTAATCGGCAGGTAGATGTAGAGACTTCATCGTTGTCTGCTTCTGCTGGACAATCTGACAGACTGAACGCAATGGTGTCAGAGAAATCCCAGAGACTTGAGGCAGGGCTTGATGAGGAATGGAAGCAACAGGGAAAATGAGGCTTCCAGGCTGAATAATTCGCAGCAATTGTCCAAGTCATACAGCACAGAAACAGGCCCATGCTGACCAAGATGCCCTATCTACCCTAGTCCCACTTGCCCACATTTGCTTATATCCTTCCAAACATTTCCTATCCATGTACTTGTCCAAATGTCTTTAAATGTTGTTATAATAGATGCCTCAATCACCTCCTGTCACAGCTTGTTCCATATAGCCACTCTCATCTGTGGGTAAAGGTTGCCCCTCAGGTTCCTATTATATCTTTCCCCTCTCACTTATGTCCTATGGTTCTTGATTCCTCTACTCTGTGCACTTCCCCTATCTATTCCCCTTATGATCTTGTACACCTCTTTAAGATCAATGCTCAAACTCCTGTACTCCAAGGAATAAAGTCTTAATGTCTTAAAAGCCTGCCCAACCTCTCCCTGTAGCTCAGGCACTCAATTCCTGGCAGCATTGTAGCTGGCAAAGTTTAAAGAAGATGTGCATGCAGGTTATTTACCCAGAGGGTGATGGGTGCCTGGAATGCACTGCCAGGGGCAGTGGTGGAGGCAGATATGATAGTGGCGCTTATTAAGCTTTTCGATTGGGACATGGATATGGAGGGATATTGATCATGTGCAGGTAGATGACAGTAGTTTACCTCGGCATTGTGTTCAGCACAGACATTGTGGGCTGAAGGGCCTGTTCCTGTGCTGTACTGTTTTATGTTCTATATCCCAGCTGAGTAGAAGAGGAAGATGCTGGCATAAAGAGACTTGCTGACTGAGAGATAGCATCTCCCAGGTTGCCTGCACAATCATAGGCCTGCATGCAAACCAGGTAACCCGCTTGGCACACCAATCATTAAGATAAACATAATATAGGTGGAAAAATTTAGTTTAGTTTAGAGATATAGCGTGGAAACAGGCCCTCCGGCCCACAGAATTCACACTGACCAGGGATGCCCACACATTAACACTACCCTGCACACTAGGGTCAATTTTACATTCATACCAAGCCAATTAACCTACAAACCTTTGGAGTGTGGGAGGAAAACAAAGATCTCGGAGAAAACCCACGCAGGTCATAAAGTGAATGTACAAACTCCGTACAGACAAGCACCCAGACAAGTCAGTCAGTAAAGGTCGGGAGAGCAGCTGCAGGAGCAAAGACGACCGTTGGCTGAAAGAAAGTAAGTGTGAATTACAGCAATTAAATTAGAAGCTTGGTAAATTGGCCAATTAGTCAATTTAGTGACTGATATAAACAAGGCTTGCACAAGGGGAGCGGCCCTGTCGAGGGAAGTGCCCTGTGAGAAAAGTGCCCTGTGAGAAAAGTGCCCTGTGAGAAAAGTGCCCTGTGAGAAAAGTGCCCTGTGAGAAAAGTGCCCTGTGAGAAAAGGGCCCTGTGAGAAAAGGGCCCTGTGAGAAAAGGGCCCTGTGAGAAAAGGGCCCTGTGAGAAAAGGGCCCTGTGAGAAAAGGGCCCTGTGAGAAAAGGGCCCTGTGAGAAAAGGGCCCTGTGAGAAAAGGGCCCTGTGAGAAAAGGGCCCTGTGAGAAAAGGGCCCTGTGAGAAAAGGGCCCTGTGAGAAAAGGGCCCTGTGAGAAAAGGGCCCTGTGAGAAAAGGGCCCTGTGAGAAAAGGGTCCTGTGAGAAAAGGGCCCTGTGAGAAAAGGGCCCTGTGAGAAAAGGGCCCTGTGAGAAAAGGGCGAGTCTTTGGCTGCAAGTCTTTGGCGAGGAGGATATGCTTGTTTTTAAGCCTGATTTGTTTTTGACACTAAAGTAATGGCGGACAAGTTGGTGCAGTGTGTCTCCTGCAGGATGTGGGAAGGTAGGGACTCAGCTGGAGCTTCTGGGAACTACACCTGCAAGAACTGTGTCCAGATGCAGCTCCTGAATGGACGTGTGGTGGAGTTGGAAAAGCAGCTGGATGACCTCAGAGCCATCCGGGAATGCGAGAGTTTCCTGGACAGGACCTACTGTGGGGCTGTCACGCCAAGGGTCCAGGTCGACCGTTTCAAAGGGGAGTAAACATGGACTACAGGAGACCCCGGTGGCTGTGCCTATTGCAAGCAGGTACACCCTCTTGGGAGCTGTCGGGGCAGAAGACGCTTCCAGTCCGAGCGGCGGACAGGTTGGCGGCTCTATTCCAGGCAAGGAGACCCGACCGGGGAGACCGAAGTTAGGAAGAGCCATAGTAGTGGGTGACTCCATTGTCCGAGGTACGGACAGTAGATTCTGTGGTGGCAGGCGGGACCTGAGGATGGTCTGTTGCCTCCCTGGTGCCAGGGTTCAAGACATCACGGACCGGCTTCAGCGAGGGAAGGCGATCAACCGGAAGTAGTTGTGCACGTGGGCACGAACAACGTCGGGAGGAAGAGGAAGGAGGTATTGCAACGTGAGTTTAGAGAGTTGGGATGAAGACTGAGAAGTAGGACGTCGAAGGTGGTTATCTCTGGACTGCTACCTGTACCTCGAGCTAGTGAGGGCAGGAACAGAGATATCGGGGATATGAATCTATGGCTGTGGGGTTGGTGCAGGGAGGAGGGATTTAGATTTCTAGACCACTGGGATCTCTTCTGGGGTAGGGGTGACCTGTACAAAAGGGACGGGTTACACCTTAACAGCAGGGGGACCAACATTCTGGCAGGCAGGTTTGCTAGTGTTACATGTGTGGGTTTAAACTAAGTAGTGAGGGGGAGGGGTTGACAATTTGGGAATATGAAGATGGAGTTAAAGGGGAAGCGAATACAGGAGAAATTGCAAAGGACTCTAGAATAAATGGGAAGCAAAGTTCTCGAAGGGATAAGAGAGTAAGGTCAGGGCCAATGGTGACCGGTGTGAGAGGGGAGGTGAATACCGAAGTTAAAGTGTTGTATTGAAATGCACGAAGTATAAAAAATAAAGTGGATGAGCTTGAGGCTCAGTTAGACATTGGCAAGTATGACGTTGTGGAAATTACAGAAACATGGCTATAAGAGGACCAGGGCTGGGAACTGAATATTCAGGGGTATACAACCTATCGAAAAGGCAGACAGGTGAGCAGAGGGGGTGGGGTTGATCTGTTGGTAAGGAATGATATTCACTCCCTTGCAAGGAGTGACATAGAATCAGGAGATGTAGAATCAGTATGGGTAAAAAGAACCTAATGGGAGTTGTCTATAAGCCCCCAAACAGTAGCCTCAACATAGGGTGCAAGTTGAATCAAGAGCTAAAATTGGCATGTCGCAAATGTAATGCTACGGTGGTTATGGGAGATTTCAACATGCAGGTAGACTGGGAAAATCAGGTTGGTAATGGACCCCAGGAAAGGGAGTTTGTGGAGTGCCTCCGAGATGGATTCTTAGAACAGCTTGTACTGCAGCCTACCAGGGAGAAGGCAATTCTGGATTTAGTGTTGCGTAATGAACCTGATTTGATAAGGGAACTCAAGGTAAAAGAGCCATTAGGAGGCAGTGATCATAATATGATAAGTTTTAATCTACAAATTGAGAATGAGAAGGGAAAATCGGAAGTGTCAGTATTACAGTATAGCAAAGGGGATTACAGAGGCATGAGGCAGGAGCTGGCCAGATTTGACTGGAAGGAGACCCTAGCAGGGAAGACGGTGGAACAGCAATGGCAGGTATTCCTGGGAATAATGCAGAAGTTGCAGGATCAATTCATCCCAAAGAGGTGGAAAGATTCTAAGGGGGGTAAGAGACACCCGTGACTGACAAGGGAAGTCAAGGACAGCATAAAAATGCTGAGGAATGAGGAATGGGACTCTTTTAAAGATCAACAGAAGATAACTAAAAAGGCAATGGACAGGGGAGAGCCGGTGGATGTGGTGTACCTTGACTTTCAGAAAGCCTTCGACAAGGTTCCACATGGGAGATTAGTGTGCAAAATTAGAGCACATGGTATTGGGGGTAGGGTACTGACATGGATAGAAAATTGGTTGGCAGACAGAAAGCAAAGAGTGGGGATAAATGGGTCCCTTTCAGAATGGCAGGCAGTGACTAGTGGGGTATCGCAAGGCTCGGTGCTGGGACCGCAGCTATTTACAATATACATTAATGACTTGGATGAAGGAATTAAAAGTAACATTAGCAAATTTGCAGATGACACAAAGCTGGGGGGCAGTGTGAACTGTGAGGAAGATGCTATGAGGTTGTAGGGTGTCTTGGACAGGCTGTTTGAGTGGGCGGATGCATGGCAGATGCAGTTTAATGTGGATAAGTGTGAGGTTATCCACTTTGGTGGTAAGAATAGGAAGGCAGATTATTATCTGAATGGTGTCAAGTTAGGAAAAGGGGACGTACAACGAGATCTGGGTGTCCTAATGCATCAGTCACTGAAAGGAAGCATGCAGGTACAGCAGGCAGTGAAGAAAGCCAATGGAATGTTGGCCTTCACAACAAGAGGAGTTGAGTATAGGAGCAAAGAGGTCCTTCTACAGTTGTACAGGGCCCTTGTGAGACCTCACCTGGAGTGCTGTGTGCAGTTTTGGTCTCCAAATTTGAGGAAGGATATTCTTGCTATTGAGGGCGTGCAGCGTACGTTTACTAGGTTAATTCCCGGAATGGCAGGACTGTCGTATGTTGAAAGACTGGAGCGACTAGGCTTATGTACACTGGAATTTAGAAGGATGAGAGGTGATCTTATTGAAACATATAAGATTATTAAGGGGTTGAACACGTTAGAGGCAGGAAACATGTTCCCAATGTTGCTGGAGTCCAGAACCAGGGGCCACAGTTTAAGAATAAGGGGTAGGCCATTTAGAACAGAGATGAGGAAAAACATTTTCAGTCAGAGTTGTAAATCCGTGGAATTCTCTGCCTCAGAAGACAGTGGAGGCCAGTTCTCTGAATGCTTTCAAGAGAGAGCTAGATAGTGGTCTTAAGGATAGCGGAGTCAGGGGGTATGGGGATAAGGCAGGAACAGTGTACTGATTGAGAATGATCAGCCATGATCACATTGAATAGTGGTGCTGGCTCGAAGGGCCGAATGGGCTACTCCTGCACTTATTGTCTATTGTCTCCCTTGGTCAGGATCGAGGCCGGTCTCTGGTGCTGTAAGGCAGTAGCTCTCCCGCTACGCCACCGTGCCGCCTAGAAAAGTCGAGATAATATATAGGAACCATTCGCAATCTGCACTGATCATAAAATGTGTATGTATACTTGTTGCAATTACTTAAATGACTTGTATTTCCTGTTGAGAGGTGCCCGAGTTAAAGAATTCAGGTTGATGACTAAAATACATTTGTTATGAACACCACCACTCTGCAGTCATAAGCAATCACGTGCAGTTCAAGAGAGTCAAGTGTGTATTATTGTCGTATGTTCCGAAACGGAACAACGCAATCCTTACACGCACCAGCGCAACTGATATGTAAACCTAGTACTCTGTAAACACCATACTAAACACCAAAAAGGAAGTTCAGTATATAAGAACAAACAATAATAGTGCAAAGACAAATAAAAGGCCCAGGTCTGTGTAGTTTGGAGTTTAGTTGAAGGTTGCTGTGTTTAATAGCCTGATGGTTGTTGAGACGAAGCTGCTCCCAGAACCTGGACATCACAGACATGACCCACCTTTGTAAGACATAGAATGTCTTTCAACGCTGCTTCATTATGTATGGATTCTCACTCCTGGGTGTGTCTGTTGGCAGTATTCTGCTAGTTAATTAATATGGGGGGGGTTTCTATTCACACCCACTCCCTCCCTGGTGTATTGGATCTTGTGGTGTTTCCCTCATTAATCAAGACCTGCCAGTCCCCTTGAGTGTATGTGGGAGCTGCCTGTCTTTCCACTGCCTCTGTCTCCTCATCAACTGACGTTTATGTTGTTGTCGCTTGGATGCCATGGGGAGTGTGTCTTTGAGGGACTGTGCGAAAGTGGATGTGATCCCATTGAGAATAATGCAAGTTCTGCTTTCGACCTTGTTTCTGTACGCAAGGGACCATATTTGCCCATTCAAAAGTCTTCCTTAAATTTGTCATCTTTGTTTCTGCCGGGATTAATTTAGCTTTCGCACTAAACACAACCATTCCAATTTCTGGCTGTTTTTATGACATCGGTAGTGGCCTGTATGTCAAGAGATTCATTTTACCAGGATGCATTGGGACTTGGCTGGATCTCACGCCGAATTGTGACAGAATTTTCTTTTAAATTATGAGAGATCTTTTGATATCTTGCCTTACAACCATGTATATTTTTATTCTGCATCCACACTTTACAGCCCTATTGTTTGGTGGTCACTGCATCGTGGACAGTTTGAATTGTAATGAGTGGTTAATTACTGTGCATCCTAATGAACTTTTATTACCTATAGATACAACATTGGGCTGAGAGTGAGGGAAAAAAGCACTTCGATCAAATAGACTGTTTGCCACATTCTCTGGAAGCATTGAAGGAAAAGCAGGAGGAGTATAATGCCTTCTACAGCCTGGCTGTGGTAAGTGTTGTACTTATTTATTATTCATAAGGTCCTTAGGTCATAAGTGATAGGCGCCGAATTAGGCCATTCAACTCAACCATTCAATCATGGCTGATCGATCTCTCCCTCCTAACCCCATGCTCCTGACTTCTCCCCATAACCCGTGACACCCGTACTGATCAAGAATCTATCTATTTCTGCCGTAAAAATATCCATTGTCTTGGCCTCCACAGCCTTTTATGGCAAATAATTCCACAGATTCACCACCCTCTGACTAAACAGAATTCCTCCTCATCTCCTTCTTAAAAGAACGTTCTTTAAATTCTGAGGCAATGACCTCTAGTCCTGGACTATCCCATTGATATTATAAATATCCTATTTGATAGACATTCCATTAAGCAGACAGAGTATATTTGTTTAAAGTTCAGGTCCCTTGTCCCTGATGAAAGTACAGACAAATGCACCTTTTTGCTCATTTCTCAGACTTCAATTTATCTGATTCTGGATGGAATGATTGTCTACAACTTGCATTAGTTTCAGAAAACCACTCGTCGTAGAGCAGAGGGAATTTCAAGACACAACAGATAAACCTGATCTGTGGTGAAGTTGGCAAAAAGCAAGGAAGCACAAATAGTTCCCAAAACTGAAAGAAAATCTTTATATTCGGAGTCAATGGGTGCAATAATGCCACATCGCCCCAACAAAGTCTGTAAATATTTGAATGGGATTGAAGAATTTAATAAGAAAACATTTCCTTATTCACCATTTTCCCTCTGCATTTTACCTATTCGAACCTTGTGATAGTTGAATGCACTTCAATAAAAAAAATTCAAATGATACGTGGCATACATAATAGAAACGAGGAATAATTTTATTGGTGTTGTGGGGGGAGGGCAGGAGAGTGGGGTTGGGAGGGAGAGATAGATCGGCCGTGATAGTATGGTGGAGTAGACTTGGTGGGCCGAATGGCCTAATTCTGCTCCGTGACGTTATGAATCGTTTCCTGCTAGAGGCAGGAAAAATGTTCCCAATGTTGAGGGAGTCCAGAACCAGGGGCCACAGTCTAAGAATAAAGGGGAGGCCATTTAAAACTGAGGTGAGAAGAAACTTTTTTCACCCAGAGAGTTGTAAATTTGTGGAATTCTCTGCCACAGAGGGCAGTGGAGGCTAATTCACTGGATGAATTTAAAAGAGAGTTAGATGGAGCTCCAGGGGCTAGTGGAATCAGGGGATATGGGGAGAAGGCAGGCACAGATTACTGATTGTGGATGATCACAATGAATGGCAGTGATCAGCCATGATCACAATGAATGGCAGTGCTGGCTCAAAGGGCCAAATGGTGTCCTCCTGCACCTATTGTCTATGTTTCTAATATTATTGTATATCTCAGTGTTACACTATCCAGCAGAGATCAAGTGGTTTTAAGTCTGCAGAATGGCCCAGGAACTAAATGGTCCAGGAACTAAGAGTTACAGGTACAGATCTGTCACCAGGATTTGATATTTGTTCCACCGTTTTCATGTAACCATGCTAGTTCAGGGCTACACATGGCAGAGTGGACCTTAATGCAATAGTGGTGCATCAGATAGTGTGGAGCTAATGTTAATAATAATAATAACTTATTTATATTGCACTTTTCATGCAATTTAATGCAGCCCAAAGTGCTTTGCACAAAAACAAACACATGTCTAAACAAATACAATTTCAAACGGCAAGGACATAGGCCTACAAAGCACAGATTTATATAAAAATGTAAAATTGGGAGTGTGAAAGAACAAAGGAAGTAAAATCAGTTAGAAGCTTTCTGCGCAGGAAAGCTGCTCACTGAAAGTAAACGTGCAGGTACAGCAGGCAGTGAAGAAAGCTAATGGCATGTTGGCCTTCATAACGAGAGGATTTGAGTATAGGAGCAAAGAGGTCCTTCTGCAGTTGTTTCAGGCCTTGGTGAAACCACATCTGGAGTATTGTGTGCAGTTTTGCTCTCCTAATTTGAGGAAGGACGCCCTTGCTATTGAGGCAATGCAGCGTAGGTTCACGAGGTTAATTCCCTGGGATAGAGGGACTGTCATATGAGGAAAGATTGGAAAGACTGGGCTTGTATTCACTGGAGTTTAGAAGGATGAGCGGGTATCTTATAGAGACGTTTAAAATTATAAAAGGGCTAGACAAGCTAGATGCAGGAAAAATGTTCCCAATGTTGGGGGAATCCACAATCGGGGACACAGTCTAAGAATAAAGGGGATGCCATTTAAAACTGAAGTCAGAAGAAACCTTTTCACCCAGAGAGTTGTGAATTTGTGGAATTCTCTGCTACAGAAGGAAGTGGAGGCCAATTCACTGGATGAATTTAAAAGAGAGTTAGATAAAATTATAGGGGCTAGTGGAATCAAGGGATATGGGCACAGGTTACTGATTGTAGATGATTAGCCACGATCACAATGAATGGCGGTGCTGGCTCGAAGGGCCAAATGGCCTCCTCCTGCACCTATTTTCTATGTTTCTAAAACTTCACTAACCGAATTGTAGATGCTCAACCAACCCGAGAAACACGCAGCCAGCCTTGCTTCTTTCCACCTTATGGCTACCCTTTTTTTTTGGATTTACCTGAGCAAAGAATTACCTTTGGGGTGGAAATAATGAGTAAACGTTGACTTGACCCGAGTGTAATTTTTAGACATTTTGTCAGGCAAAGTAGATCTCGGTCTGATGAGTTGGCAAAACGTTGAATCTAACTTTGTTGTTTATAGCAACATTACAAAAGAGGAATGCAGCTGATTAAAGATGCTGGCCATCTGAACAATCAGTCACACAACGAGTTGCTGCATTTGGAACACAACGAGTTGCTGGATTTGGAAGAAATAATTAAGGAATTCAAGCAATTTCTCAATAACTTCATCAGCAAACTAGAAAAGCAGAGAACGGACATGGACAACATAGTTAATTTGTATGAATTTTATGAGACGGTAAGTGGCTTACGATGTTCCTCTTACTTGATGTAGACTTCCTTCATTTTGAATGCTGGTTTCCTCTATTTTATTGGCAAGTTGTTCTCGTGTATTGGTGATTTCCACTATATACCATGGCTGTTATGCCATATATTTTGTTGCTGTTTTGCTAAAAATGTGTTCCAGAGCCACTCTGGGTGAAAATATTTTTCCTCAAATTTCCTAAATCTCCGATATAATACCCTCAGGTTATCAAGATCTACGCTATGGGGAAAAGGGGAAAATATTCTTACACTCTCACTTCCCCATTTATAGACAATAGACAATAGGTGCAGGAGTAGGCCATTCGGCCCTTCGAGCCAGCACCGCCATTCAATGTGATCATGGCTGATCATTCTCAATCAGTACCTCGTTCCTGCCTTCTCCCCATACCCCCTGACTCCACTATCCTTAAGAGCTCTATCTAGCTCTCTCTTGAATGCATTCAGAGAATTGGCCTCCACTGCCTTCTGAGGCAGAGAATTCCACAGATTTCTCCCAGACTTCTAGATATCAAGCTGGTCCCCCTTCAGCCTTCTCTGCTCAGAGAAAATAAACCCAGGCCATCCAGTCTCCCTTCATAACTGACATACTCCATCAAAGGCATTAACTTGGTAACTTTTCTCTGTAATCTATTTTGAATAACGAACTTCCTTTAGCATGATGACCAGAACCAGGCACAGAACTCCAGCTGTGCCCAAACTAGTGATTTATTAGCCTGAAGAAGTTTCTCCACCCAAAACGTCACCCATTCCTTCTCTCCAGGGATGCTGCCTGTCCCGCTGAGTTACTCCAGCATTTTGTGTCTATTTTCGGTTTAAACCAGCACCTGCAGTTCCTTCCTACACATAATGGTTTATATAGTTGTGCTATGATCTTCCTACTCTTTTATTCTGTGCTCCGTTATTGAAGGCAACTATCCCACCTCTCCTTTAATTACCTTATCTATCAATCTTGGGATATATGCGCTAAGATTATGCTCTTCTTTGTACATGAGTTCCAGTTTAGTTTATTGTCATGTGTACCGAGGTAGAGTGAAAAGCTTTCGTTGCGTGCTAACCATTCAGCGGAAAGACAATACATGATTACAATCAAGCCATCCACAGTGTACAGATACGTGATTAAGGGAATAATGTGAGTAACATTTAGTGCAAGAAAAAGTTCAGTCAAGTCCGATTAAAGATGGTCCGAGGGTCTCCAATGAGGAAGTGATTTGATGATTGTCTCTAAAATCTGGTCAATTCTCATGTTTTCAACTTTCTCTTTAGGCTGATCAGTGGATCCTGCACTGCAGTGATTATCTAAGGCAACTGAAAGTAAGTGAGCAAAGCACTTTGTTGGACACCACCACTATGGTCCAAAATCTGGGAAGATACCACCAAGAGGCCACCAAATTCAACGCAGAAAACTTTGAGACGTTGAATGAGATGGTCCATGCCCTCGGTAGTGCTCGGGAGCTGAAGCAGTGGAACGTACAGTGGATGAAGTGCCAACAGACCAGGCACCTTTTAGAGGAGGTGCTGGCTGCAGCGCTCAGAGTCCAAGAGAGCCAGAGCAACAACCTGGGCACCACAGCACACTCGGAGGACGAAGGGCCCAGGACCAGTGGGGAGTTTGACACAGAAGGATCAGATGAACTCGGAGATTCTCCAAGCCAGAAAGGGACCGAGACGTTAGAGAACGGGGTTTGGCCCGATGGCACGATGCACCTGCAAAAAGACGGCCTGGATTTCATGCCATCGAATGGCTCCTTTACATCAGGCTACAAAGAGCTCGGCCAAAACGGAGATCCGTCGTACGCGGGCAGCACGACCCCTCCGTCCTCGGCCCCGGCCTGCAGCAGGACCCAAGGCACTGAGTTCTACTTCAAAGACATGGACAGCTGCACGGAGAGCTCCTCCGCCACGTCGTGTCACTCGGAGCCCCCGAGCTCACCGGGACCCCGGCACAAAAAGCAGCCGCTGAAGAAGATCATGAGGAAGACTCAAAGCGCTGAGCTGTGGCAGCGAGAGAATAGCCCGAGCGAGGCCGGCTGGCATGGCAACACCGGCGTTTACATCAAGGGGCTGGAGGTGGTCAGCAGTGTGGTAGCCGACAAAAATCGAATCCCCAAGTCAGAGCTGAACAGCCTGCCGTTGATCAGGAGGCACAGCCTATCAGGATCTTCCAGGATCCACCATTCCCAGACGCAGGAATCCAAGAACGCAGGCAGGTAATGATTGCAACAGCCGTCATAAGTCTGAACTTCGTCCGTGATGAAACCAATTATGATTCATGTATTGAGCAAGAATAGTCATCCTGGAGTAGATTGTTGAACGTCTGAAAGGTCTTCCACTATGCAAGTCGACCTTTGCTGATCCAGCTCTCAATTCTGCTTAATCTCATTTGCTTGATGACGTGCAATGAGAAAGGGTTTAACTAATAATCTTGTGGTTTTGGTATGTTAATAGACAATAGACAATAGACGACAATAGGTGCAGGAGGAGGCCATTCGGCCCTTCGATCCAGCACCACCATTCAATGTGATCATGGCTGATCATTCTCAATCAGTACCCCATTCCTGCCTTCTCCCCATACCCCCTGACTCCGCTATCCTTAAGAGCTCTATCTAGCTCTCTCTTGAATGCATTCAGAGAATTGGCCTCCACTGCCTCCTGAGGCAGAGAATTCCACAGATTCACAACTCTCTGACTGAAAAAGTTTTTCCTCATCTCGGTTCTAAATGGCCTACCCCTTATTCTTAAACTGTGGCCCCTTGTTCTGGAGTTGTTTGTGGAAGGGTGGTAGGAGTTTAGTTTAGAGATAAAGATGGAAACAGGCTCTTCAGCTGACCATTGATCACCAGTTCTATGTTATCCCACTTTCTCATCTATCCACATGAGGGGCAATTTAACAGATGCCAAATTAACTCACAAACTGGCATGTCTTTGGAGTAAGGAAGTGAACTGGAGCTCCTAGAGGAATGTAATAGAACTATATATTAAAACAAATCATAATTATTTAATTTAACCTGGTACTAGGATCTTAAATCTAAATGAATTAAACCACAAAATTATGAGGTCTGAGTTAATAGTTGCAGATTGGGGAACTACATGAAATGCGAGGAAATGAGTAACGAGTAAAGAATTAATGACATGTTTACAGTAAATATATTGTAAAGTACAAAAACCTGACAGGAAGAGTGGTGTAGCCATAGATGATAAGAGAATTAGATCATGTAAGAAAATAACTGCAGATGCTGGTACAAATCGAAGGTATTTATTCACAAAATGCTGGAGTAACTCAGCAGGTCAGGCAGCATCTCTGGAGAGAAGGAATGGGTGACGTTACGGACCCGAAATGCCACCCATTCCTTCTCTCCTGAGATGCTGCTTGATCTGCTGAGTTACTCCAGCATTTTGTGAGAGAATTAGATAATATCTCTCCATTGACATCAATTGCAGTGAATTTTGGAAGCAACGTGAGTTTAGGCCTTGGATGTACAATTAAGCATGCACTTCAATCTCCAACCTACGTTGAAATGGCACTGCCTAAAGCACAGACTGATATGAATGGACAGATTGTGCGTTAGTACCCCAGCACTCTTTGGTAAAAGGTCAAAGTTGAATGGTGCAGTGTAAGCTGTGCTTTATTTGTGACAGGACGAATTGCTGCGGCATACCTACATCTCTAAAATATTGAACATCATTAATTCATTTCTGGCCACCTGGCAAGTATGTTTATATAATCGTGCATACTGGCATCTTTTTGTCAACAAATAAAGCATTGGTGGTAATCTTTGAAATTATGAATGCCTAAATATTATTACTTTTGATGAGTGAAACTATCTATTCAGGAATTTGTTAGATGTTTATCTTCATAATCTCTGCATTGAGGGATTTTAATGTTGGAGTACAATTTCAATTACTTCATCTGGCAGTTCGTTCCATATATCCATATATATGTGAAAAGAGTAAGAAGGAACTGCAGATGCTGGTTTAAACCGGAGATAGACACAAAAAGCTGGAGTAACTCAGTGGGACAGGCAGTATCTCTGGAGAGAAGGAATGGGTGAGGTTTCAGACTGAAGAAGGGTCTCGACCTGAAACGTCACCCATTCCTTCTCTCCAGAGATGCTGCCTGTCCCACTGAGTTACTCCAGCTTTTTGTGTTTATCTATATGTGAAAAGATGCTCCTCAGGTTCCCATTAAATCTTTCCCCTCTCATTTTAAACCTATGGTGTCTTGTACTTGATACCTGTGGAAACGACTGTGCATTTGCCCTCTCTATTTCCTTCATGATTTTATACATCTCTATAAGATCACCCCTCAGCCACCTGCATTCCAAGGAATAAAGTCCTAGCCTGCCCAATTTCTCGCTAAAGCTCAGGCCCTCGAATCCTGGCAACATCCTCGCAAATCATCTCTGCACTATGGCATCTTTCCTTTCGCGGGATAACCAAAACTGAACACAACATTCCACAAGTGCAGCCTCACCAATGTCTTGAATAACTATACATAGGGTCCCAACTACTGTACCCATTTCCCTAACTGATGAAGGCCAGCATGCCAAGAGCCTTCTTGATCGCCCTATCTACCTGTGGCACCACTTTCAGTGAACTATGTACTTGTACTCTTAGATCGCTCCGCACTCTCCAGGACCCTACTGTTCACTCAAAATGCAACACCTCACATTGTCTGAATTAAACTTCCAACTGATCAAGAGCCTGCGGTAATTCTTGATAAACAACTTCACTCCATCTATCACAACACCAAATTTAGTGTCATCTGCAATCTTACTAATCATGCCTGTATATTGTCACCTGAATCGCAAAGCGTAGGGCATGTTCCGCCCTCTCCCTTTTTCGGGTCCCTCTACATATTGCCTGAGGGAACTTTGCTGAACACAATTGACAAATTCTACTCCATCCAAGATTTTGGGGTAGGGGGAGATTCCTTGATATGCACTGGTTGAGTTGCAGTACGTCTGTGTCTCCTGTATACACTGTACTGTGTAATTGGGAGCAAAGGGGAAAGGTACGATTGGTATGAAACGTTGAGCTCCCATAGTGAGTGGGAGCTCAAGATATTGGGCAGAAGCTTCATGCCGTCTGTGTCATCGTATTTTGAGGTCAAATGGCATAAATCTAGCAATTCACCAGTGCGTTCATCCAAGCAAGTTTGCGATAGTTTGTCCTGGAATTCCTGAAGCTAAGAAATGGTGCAAATGATTGTTGTCCTTTACTTACCTGCAGCAAGTTGCAGCACATCATGGAAGAAATGATCGGCACTGAGAGGGAGTACGTCAAGTCCCTTGGATATATCATAGATTACTACTTCCCAGAGATGGACAGAAACGACCTCCCTCAAGATCTGCGCGGAAAGCGTAACACCATATTTGGGAATTTGGAAAAGCTGTATGATTTTCACTGTCAGCACTTTCTGAAGGAACTCGAACAATGTACAAACAGTCCTCTTCGAGTCAGCCATTGTTTCCTCAGACACGTGAGTCTTGTTATTTTCACCTTATCATAAATGGAATTAGTTTTGATTTAGGTAAATCATGAAGCATACATAGAAAATCAGCTGGCAAGTCCTATTGAGTACAAGGTTAAGCACATTGCAAAAAGGGACATTGCTTTATTGACCACAATGTCCTGGGAATGTCAAATGAATTAGTCTTCAATCTGTTGCATCAGTCCAGGCATCACTGGTGGAGTAACTCAACGGGTCAGCCAATCAACCGAAAAACACATCCCAACCTGATGCTGCCTGACCTGCTGAATTACTCCAGCACTTTGTCGTTTGTTATTGCTCAGCTGGAATGTTTCCCACTGACTTTTTTTCCCAAATTGCCCACCATTTGAGTCTCCCATGTAAACCTATACTGCCAGTGGGATTGTGGTTTAGCACGTGCCTGTTGGGATCAGCCCATACCCACTGGTGTCAGGAATTTTCACTCCTGCTCCTGACCTACAACCTACCTAAGTGAAAGACAATCAGGCAGAATCACATGGGGCGGCAAGGTGATGCAGTGGTAGAGTTGCTCCCTAACAGTGGCAGAGAACCGGGTTTGATCCTGACTAGGGGGTGCTGTCTGTGGAGTTTGTACGATCTCCCGTGACCTGCGTAGGTTTTCTCCGGGTGTTCTGGCTTCCTTCCACACTCCAAAGACGTACAGGTTTGTAGGTTAATTGGCTTGGTAAAATTGTGAGTTGTCCCTAGTGTGTGTAGGATAGTGTTAGTGGGCAGGGATTGCTGGTCGGCATGGACTCGGTGGGGTCGAACGAACTGTTTCCACTCTGTATCTTTAAACGAAACTAAACTAAGAAGGGAGAGGAGATGAGTAGGTATCCCTACCTACATGTTCCCAATGTTGGGGGAGAGTCCAGAACCAGGGGCCACAGTTTAAGAATAAGGGGTAGGCCATTTAGAACTGCGATGAGGAAAAACTTTTTCAGTCAGAGAGTTGTAAATCTGTGGAATTCTCTGCCTCAGAAGGCAGTGGAGGCCAATTCTCTGAATGCATTCGAGAGTGCTAGATAGAGCTCTTAAGGATAGTGGAGTCAGGGGGTATGGGGAGAAGGCAGGAACGGGGTACTGATTGAGAATGATCAGCCATGATCACATTGAATGGCGGTGCTGGCTTGAAGGGCCGAATGGCCTCCTCCTGCACCTATTGTCTATTGTATCCCAGAGGGGGAATACGCACACCGGCCGGTCGAAGATCGGAACCACCTCACGCCCGTGGAACCCTCTCTTGTCACCAAAGCCCACTTTGACCTCTCGGCCCAATTTTAAGCCAGTAAAGGCCATTTTACTCTGGCCTTGTCCCCTCAAACACATGGCTTCCACAAGAGGAACCATCAGAGTCTAAAGCTAAACGTATATACTGGATTTTAGACTTTTAGACTTTAGAGATGCAGCGCGGAAACAGACCCTTCGAGCCACCGAGTCCGCACAGACCATCAATATCCAGGCACCGGCACTATCCTCCACCCTGGACACAACTTATAATATTACCAAAGCCAAATAACCTACAAACTTGAGTGTGGGAGGAAACCAGAGTACCTGGAGAAAACCCAAGCAGTCACAGGGAGAACGTACAAACTCCCTACAGACAGCACCCGTAGTCAGGATTGAACCCGGGTCTCTGACACTATAAGGCAGCAACTCCAACGCTGCGCCAATGTGCCGCCCCACCCTCTGAAATCCCTTACAAAACTTAACAAGTTACTTCCATATCACCTCCCTCCCTCCCACACCTTATTCCTACTAAATATCAAGTTGATGATTTTCAACAGGATTCCTACCCTGCTGAGAGGAGCAGATGTGGTCCTTGTGACATGATCCTCATAGCCTGTTGATGGTATGGAGAGGGCAAACAGCAGGCTCTATCTGTATTAAATATAAGACTCTAAGATGGCCTGAAGATGGGTTCGAACGCGAAGAGTCGCATATCCACGTTCTCCCGGGATGCTGCCTGACCCGCCGAGTTAGTCCAATATTTTGTGTCTTTCAATTGTCATTAGTTGCCTGATATTTGATACTTTGATATTTTAGACACGGACAAGTTCCATGGAATGACACGTTAAAAATGGGAAAGCATCTTAAATGACAAGACCAACTCTGACTATTCAAACATCTTTGCTTTCCGAAGTCCACAGTCCAAAACATCCTTCCTTTTCCATGGTACTGTGAGAGATGGCTCTCTGGATACATAAACATCCTTGATTGGCAGAACCAATATGATCATGGCAACGTTTGATGACCTCCTTGATCTCTTTCTGGTGGTTCCCATGTAGTCCGATTAACATAAGCCTGTTGTCTGTACGTTTGGCCCATGTCTCACTATCCTGTCAGTTGCCAGAGCATATTTATTAAGTGGCTTCATGCTGTGAGCTGGTAGCTTGCTCTCTTCATAAACAGCGAGATATCATTATGTAGCTGATCTTGTCATCTCAACACCAATTACCATTTGTAGGTTTCGTCCGAACAGTTTGAAGTCTGGTTCTCTTTTGTATCGGTGATTACTGCACCATGACCTCTGATTATTGCTGTAACTCCTTGTGCATGCAAGCAAAGAATCTCACTGTGCCTTGTCACATGTGGCAGCAAAGTACTCCATCCATTCCATATACCTGGTGAAAGGTGGAAAATGATAATGCGAACCTTGCACTGTCAGATCATTGAACGAGAACAAGAGAAGAAATTGCAGGAGTCCTGGCTGAGATGCATGAATCATCATTAGACACAGAAGATTGGACAGTGGGTAATGTGGTGCCTCTTTTTAAAAGGAGCTGCAAAGAAAAACCTGGGGATGAGAGACCATTAAGCCTAACAGCTGTGGTAGGAAAGTTACTGGAGAGCATTGTGAGGGAAACAACATACAGGCATTTGGAAAATCAGGGGATCATTCGGCATAGACAATAGACAATAGACAATAGGTGCAGGAGTAGGCCATTCAGTCCTTCGAGCCAGCACCGCCATTCAATGCGATCATGGCTGATCACTCTCAATCAGTACCCCGTTCCTGCCTTCTCCCCATACCCCCTCACTCCGCTATCCTTAAGAGCTCTATCCAGCTCTCTCTTGAAAGCATCCAACGAACTGGCCTCCACTGCCTTCATAGTCAGCAAGGTTTTGGACGAGGGAGATTTGAATGAATTTTTTGAAGAAATAATCAAGAAGGTTGACAAAGACAGTGGAAGTAGACCATATGGACCATAGAAGTAGTGCATGTGGACTTCAGGAAGGTCTTTAAGGTTCTGCCTGATTCGCTGCTCTGGATGGTTAAAATAGCATGGGATCCAGATAGAGCTAGCTAACTGGATACAGAATTGGCTTCATGGCAGAAAGCAGAGGTTGGTGAAGGAAGTTTGTTTGTTAGACTGAAGGTGTGTAACCAGTGTTCCTCGGAGATTGGTGCTGGGCCCACTGCTTCTTATCAATTAACTCAAAGATTTGGATGATAAAGTACAATGCATTTTCTGTAAGTTTGAAACCAAAATTGGTGGAATCGTATATAGTGAAGATAACAATCAAGAATTACAGCAGGATTTTGATCAGCTGGACAAGTGGGTTGAGGAATGAATAACAGAGTTTAATTCAGATAAAAGCGAGATATTGGATTTTTGGAAGTCAAACCAGTCAGTCCCTGCAGAGAGTTATGGAGCAGAGGGATCTAGGCTTACAACTTTATAGTTCTTTGAAAATGGCGTCACAGGTAGATAGAGAGGTGAAGAAGACTTTTGGCACATTAGCCTTCATCGGTCAATGAATTGAGTATTACCCTTGGAGGCTTTTAGTCACCCTGCTGCTGGAAAGATGCCATTAAGCTAGAAGGGGTGCAGAGAAGATTTATGATGATTTTACCAGTACCTGAGGGTCTGAGATATAGGGAGAGATTGGGCAGGGTATGATGCTATTGCTTGGAATGCAGGAGACTAAGGGATAAGGGAGGCTAAGGGATGATCTTATAGAGATGTATATTATCATGAGGGGAATAGATAGGGTGAATGCAGTCATTTTCCTAGGGTAGGAGAATCTGGAACTAGAACAGCTTTTTCCCCTTCTGTTAGCTCTGGAACAGCTTCTCCCCCTCTGTTATCAGGCTTCTGAGCAGTCCTTCCATATGGATAATGTCCGATTCATCACTACCCCATCAAGGACAATGGACTTTGTCTATGAAAATGATGCGCTACAATGCTGAGACCCATATTCTGCTCATTGTATCTTCCCCGTTAAGTCTATCTATTGTTCTTGAGTTTGACGATTGTATTTATGTGTAGAATTATCAGATCTGAATAGGTTGCATTCAAAATTTAGCTTTTCGCTGTACCTCTGTACATGTGACAACAATAAACCTAAACCCAGAGGGCATAGGTTTCATGAAAGTGGGAATGGATTTAATAGGAACTCGAGGGGTGATCTTTTCATGCAGAGGGTGCTGGGTATGTGAAAAGAGCAGCCAGAGGAAATAGTTGAAGCAGGTAGAATTACAATATATAAAGACATTTGGACATGGATAGGAAAGGTTTAGAGGGAGATGGGTCAGACACAGCTAAATGCTAGTTTGGATAGGGCATTTTGGTTGGTATTGGTGAGTTGGGCCAAAGGGCCTATTTCCATGCTGAATGATTCCATGGCTATAACTACCATTTTAAAATATAATAGTCCAAACATTTATCTAAGGCCGTACCTGTGGAAGTCTGAAGCTCGTCCCAGCGATTGCTGTTCATTATGTAGAGTCTTAGAGTCATCGAGTGATACAGTGTGGAAACAGGCCTTTCGGCCCAACTTGCCCACACCAGCCAACATGTCCCAGATACAGTAGTCCCACCTGCCTGCGTTTGGAACATATCCCTCCAAACCTGTTCTGTCCATGTACCAGTATAACCGTTTCTTAAACATAGGGATAGTCCCAGCCTCAACTACCTCCTCTGGCAGCCTGTTCCATACACCCACCACCCTTTGTGTGAAAAAGTTACACCTCAGATTCCTATTAAATAGATTTATATGTATATAAATCTATTCCCCTTCACCTTAAACCTGTGTCCTCTGGTCCTCAATTCACCTACTCTTGGCAAGAGATTCGGTGCATCTACCCGAACTATTCCTCTCATGATTTTACACACCTCTATAACATCGCCCCTCCTCCTCCTGTGCTCCAGGTGATATATAATTACCCATGTATTCTGTGGCTTTTGTCGAATTAATTCCTGTTTTATACCTGGAAACCAGGAGTTAGGGAATTGCACAAACCCCATATCTCACTTAAATCCTGTGAGTACAAGCAGATGGTTCCACTCATCAGCAATCTCTACAATGCTACTTGCCTGCGTTCTGCCTCCCGGCTTCCCAACGGCAGAGTGACCAGCAGACACAGGGCAGGTCCTTTGGGAGGTTGCTCGCATCGGCCTGCAGCCAGCAGAACCGTTGCGGAAGGGCAGCAGGACGTAAACATGGCACGTACCTCCTCAAGCTTGCCAGAACTGCAGTGTCGTCTGTGAGTTTACAGTCCTGTCACACCCGCTGCTTGGTTTGATCAAGCTCTCAGCGCTCCCTGTGGGCTCGCATTGTGTCCAAACTGTGCATCCAGCGAGCTGAGCATATTATGTAGTCTGATTCCAATCCTGCTGGGTCAGGAGTGAGACAGGTCAAGCCTAACCTGCCTGCTTTTTCTGCTTATCCTAGTACACGTCCACCTCCATCCCCAAGGGTGAGAAGGAGGGAAAACTTATGAACTTTACTCTGCCTTTTCTTGCTGATGCTGCAGCTGAAATATTTAGCTTGCTCCGTCTGACAGTTTAGATGAAGACTTTCAGCTTAGTTTTAATTTTCCGCCTTTGCAGTTCTCATGTTTCCAGCAAGATTCTAGTCGTCTCCTACATCACTTTGTCGGAGATTAAAGACAAAAGGTGAATATAGTTGGTACGGAAGATAGACACTAAATGCTGGAATAACTCAGCGGGGCAGGCAGCATCTCTGGAGAGAAACTGGAGGAACAGCACCTCATATTTCACTTGGGCAGCTTACACCCCAGCGGTATGAACATTGACTTCGCTAACCTCAAGTAGCTCAGGAAGATCTGGAGCTCAAAATACATCTCAATCAACACCAAAATACGCATATTTAACCCAAATGTGAAGCAGGTAATGCTGTATGGATCAGAGACATGGAAAACAACGAAACACACAACAAACAGGCTGCAAACATTCATTAACACCTGCCTCAGGAGAATACTAAACATCTGGTGACAAAGTAAGCAATGTGGACCTGTGGAAAAGAACAAGCTAGGATCCCATTGACTTACAAATTCGAAAGAGAATATGGAGTTGGATTGGACACACCCTCGGAAAACCTGCCACAAACATCACCCGGCAAGCCCTGAAATGGAACCCCCAAGGAAAAAGGAAAAGAGGTTGCCCCAGGAACTGATGGAGAAGAGGTGTCCAGGCAGAAATGTCTGGGAGTGGGCTCAACTGGGGAGATCTCGAAAGAACCGCCAACAACCGAGTGAGGTGGAGGACATTTGTCAATGGCCTATGCTCCCTAGAGGAGCAAAGGGCTTAAGAAGAAGAGGAACTTCAAGTAGCCCTTGCTTTCCCTCTCTCTCTCCATCCTCTCCTCCTTCCCAGTTCTCCGACCAGACTTACTGTCTCCGCCTACATTTTATCTCTGTACCACCCACTCCCCTGACAGTCTGAAGAGGCGTGTCGACCCGAAACGTCACCCATTTCTTCTCTCCAGAGATGCTGCCTGTCCCGCTGAGTTACTCCAGCATTTTGTGTCTATCTTTGTTTTAAACCAGTATCTGCAGTTCTTTCCACACATAGAAGTTGGTATGTTATTTTACCGTTGTGCAAGATGTTGGTGTGGCAACATGAGTAGAATTAGGCCATTCTGGAGTATTGTGTTCAGTTTGGGTCACCCTGCTAGAGGAAGGAAGTTGTTAAACTGGAAAGAGTGTAAAAAGGATTTATGAAGATGTTACCATGACTCGAGGGCCTGAGATATAGGGAGCAGTTGGGCAGGCTAGGACTTTACTCCTTGGAGTGTTGGAGGATGAGGGGTGATCCTACAGAGGTGTGTAAGATCATGAGGGGAATAGATCGGGTAAATGGAGTCCTTTTTACCCAGAGTTGGGGAATCAAGAACCAGAGGACATGGATTTAAGATGAGAGGGGAAAGATTTAATGGGAACTTGATGGGTGACGTTTACACACAGAGGGTGATGGGTATATGGAACAAGCTGTCAAAGGAGGTAGCTGAGGCAGATACTATAACAACATCTAAAATTCATTTCACTGGATACATGGATAGGAAAGGTTTGGACGGATGTAGTCCAAACGCAGGCAGGTGAGACTACTGTAGACGGGGTATCTTGGTCAGCATGGGCAAGTTGGGCTGAAGGCCCTATTTCCATGCCATATGACTGTATGATTCTCTATGCTTTATGGATTGCTAAAATCACAATAATGGTCCTTGTATATATGAATTCAGCCCACTGACTTTAGCACCACCAGCAGAATCAATAGCCATAATCTTGTAGGTGTAAAAGAAATGTCTGCATGATCATTAACTGTCTCTAATTAAAATTGGGAAGATTGAAGAGCAGAAATCAAAGCACTCTCTTCTTTATTTAACACAATAAATTTTGTGAATTGTCGGTCATTGAAACGCAACATATAATAAAGATGAACACACAATGCTGGACTAGCACGTGTAGGCAGGAACAGCAGATTCTGGTTTAAATTGAAGACAGACACAAAAAACTGGAGTAACTCAGCGGGACAGGCAGCATCTCTGGAGAGAAGGAATGGGTGATGTTTCGGGTTGAGACAGGTCAAGAAGGCTCTCTACCCGAAACGTCACCCATTCCATCTCTCCAGAGACGCTGCCTGTCCCGCTGTGTTACTCCAGCTTTTTGTGTCTATGCCGGAGTAACTCAGCAGGTCAGGCAGCAACTGTGGAGAAAGTAGATAGGTGCCATTTCAGGTCGGGTTCCTCCATCATATAACAACAGATAATAGTTTTGGAATCTTTATTTAGAAGATTTGGTTCGATTCCTAATTAGGTAGCATGTCTGTGCATGTGCTTTAACCATGGGTTTGTTCAATATGCTTGGAGCCATGTAGCAGTAACTGTTTATGTTAACTAACATTAACATTAACAACATATTACTTGTTTACTCCTCTAGGAAGAGCAATTTAGGATGTATGCACTATACAGCATGAACAAACCACGGTCTGATGGTCTGCTCGCGAGTCACGGAAACACTTTCTTTAAAGTAGGTAGTTCGCATATTTTGAAATGAACAAATTAGTTTTGTTTTAATCTGTGGAGAAATAATGACTGATATGATAGAAATGATGGTTCTTGACTATATGTGTGTTTCTTTCTATGTTTTGTTTATCTGCTTCTGACTTATGATGTGTTTTTTAAAAATTATATTTTGTTAAGTATTATGGGTTGGCACAATAAGCTTTGGCTTCTGCCTACACCTTTATTTTTTTTTCGGTCAGAAAATATGTGTGATTATATTGTTTTATTTTTTTTATACCATGTTTTTTGGCACTATTTAACTTTCAAAACTGTATGGTCAATCTGTTGTATTGTATTGACCGAAAAAAAAAAAAAAAGTTAAAAAAAAAAAATCGACAAAAGTGTTTTTGCATGTCCTTAAGTATGGTCGCTTTGGAATAAAATGTGGGATTGGCGTCAGATGCTGTATGAAACATGTCAGCTTTTCTAACACTCGTGCCTCTGAGGTAAAAGCTTGTAGATGCAGGATTAATCAATACTTTATTGGTCGATTGATACTTTATTGTCACATGTTTAGTCAGAAGGTATGGAATCTGTGGAATTTTTTGCCACTGAAGGCTGTGGAGGCCAAGTCAATGGATATTTTTAAGGCAGAGAGCGATAGACTCTTGATTTGTACGGGTGTCAGAGGTTATGGGGAGAAGGCAGGGGAATGGGGTTAGGAGGGAGAGATAGATCAGCCATGATTGAATGGCGGAGTAGACTTGACAGGCAGAATGGCCTAATTCTACTCCTATCACTTATGACCCAAATGACCTTTTGTACTTGGTACAGTGAAATTCATTGTTTTGCATACAATAGACAAGAATGCATAGAATCTGTGTGTATTGGGTGCCGACCAAGTTACAAAAGTACTCAATATAATCCTGATGGCCCCTCTTCCTTCCCCCCCCCAACGCCAAGACCCTCTTTGTTCTCGGCGATGTACTTCAAGGAGTTGGACACATATTCCAGAGTGATATTCCAGTCCATTACCAAGTGAATACAGTGAATCATTGGAGCGGCTGTGATGTAGATCCAATGCAAATCCCAACTGCCCTCGCCGATGGTTAGCAAATGAAGCCATGACTGTATTTTGAGGCCATGCGAAGTAGACTTCCCAGCACATTGGCTGCTTGCTTGAGTATTGCTGGGCACAATAAATAAATGATGTGAGGCATAGATAGGTAAACATTCAGAACCATTTCCCAGGGTGGAATTGTTGAAGACTAGATGGCATAGGTGAGTGAGTTTAAAGGAGATGTGTGGAGCAAGATTTTTATACGGAGAATGGTGTGTACCTGGGATACACTATCAGCGAGGGGTAGTAGTGGAGGCAGATATAACAGTTACGTTGAAGAGTCTTATGGATAGGCACATAGATATGCAGGGAATGGAGGGTTATAAATCAGGTGCAGGTGGAGGAGATTAGTTTGGTACTATAACAATATTTGAAATATATTTGGACAAATATATGGAGAGGAAAGGATACGTGGGGTATGGGGCAAACGCAGGCAAATGGGGCTAACTTAGATGGGATTAGCTTAGATGGGGCATCTTGTTTGGCATGGACAAGTTGGACTGAAGGGCCTGTTTCCATACACTGATTCTAGGACTCTATGAGTTTACCTTGGTATGTTAGGCATGGATGCTGTGGGACCATGAGTTTAGCTTGGTATCATATCATATCATCATATCATATATATACAGCCGGAAACAGGCCTTTTCGGCCCTCCAAGTCCGTGCCGCCCAGCGATCCCCGTACATTAACACTATCCTACACCCACTAGGGACAATTTTACATTTACCCAGCCAATTAACCTACATACCTGTACGTCTTTGGAAACTAGGGTATCGTGTTCAGCATGAACATTGTGGGCTGAAGGGTCTGTTTCTGTGCTGTACTGTTCTATGTACTATGTGCTTTAAGTTGTCTCTGCTTTCTCAGGCAGAGTAATCATGTACAAGTTTCCATGGGGATGTTCTGGGGTTGTGAAAGTTTTAAAGCTTTCAAATAAACTTTTTATATGAAAAACACTAAGAGGTTTACAGAAACAAATAGTAGGACCAGAGGGTAGGAGGGGTTATTTGCTCCCTGGAGCCTGTTATACAATGCATTAAGATCAAGGGGCTCGGAGTCCTAACTCCACTTGCCTACCTTCCCTTCTTATTTCCGTTTGTACAGTAAAAACCCTACAATTTTCAAATTAGTAATTGGTCGAGCATCAGTTTCCGAAGTGAGATCCCAGTCTCTGCAGAAAATCTAATTATTTTTGAAGTGGTGAGGGAAGTTGGATGAACACAAGAAATAAGAACAGGCATAGTCTATCCATGAGCCTGCTGCACCATCCACTACTGCAGTGATTGATATGTCCTAAAACCCATCAGTTTCAGTCTCAAATACACTTAATTACTCCGGCCCTCTGAAGAGATCATTTCAAAGATCCATAACCTTTATGAAAGAAGAAATCCTTCCCCGTGGCTTTCTTCCCAGAGAAACATTCTCACAATTTGGAAACGTTTGTCGGTTCCATAAGATGTGGGTTATCCATGCAAATCATACTTTACATGAGTACAACCAAGCCATACACATGTACAACCTTTGGTGGAAAGAGAAAAATACCAGAGAGCAGAATATACTGTTAGAGTTACAGTTACGGTTACATTTACAGAGAAAGTGCAGATTTTTAAAAGTGCATCGGCCACAATGAGATAAGTTTGGAAGTTAGCACTACACCTGTAGTTTATGAGAGGCCTGTTCAGGAGTCTAATTGCAGTGGGGAGTATGCTGTTCCTGAGTCTGATGGTACATGCCTTTGAGCTTTTGTATCTTCTGCCCAATAAGGAAAGGAGCAACTGGGGTCTAAATGGTCCTTGAATATGCTGACTGTTTTCGCAAAGCAGCGTGAAATGTAGATGAAGTTGATGGTGGGGAGTCTGTTCTGTAAAGATTGACTGGGCTAAATCCACAACTATCTGCAATTTCTTTCCATCTTGGACAGAGATGCTGTCAAACCAAGCCGCGATACGTCACCAAAGGATGGTTTCTACAATGCTTCTGTGGAAGTTGGTTAGAACCGTTGGTGACATGCTGAACTTCCTTAGTCTTCTGAGGAGATAGAGGTGTTGGTGTGCTTTCTTGGATGTAGCTTTAATGTGCTTGGACCTGGATTGGCCCGCAGTGCCTTGTATACACTGAAATTTAGAAGGATGAGGGGGGATCTTATTGAAACATATAAGATAATTAGGGGATTGGACACATTAGAGGCAGGAAACATGTTCCCAATGTTGGGGGAGTCCAGAACAAGGGGCCACAATTTAAGAATAAGGGGTAGGCCATTTAGAACGGAGATGAGGAAGACCTTTTTCAGTCAGAGAGTGGTGAAGGTGTGGAATTCTCTGCCTCAGAAGGCAGTGGAGGCCAGTTCGTTGGATGCTTTCAAGAGAGAGCTGGATAGAGCTCTTAAGGATTGCGGAGTGAGGGGGTATGGGGAGAAGGCAGGAACGGGGTACTGATTGAGAGTGATCAGCCATGATCGCATTGAATGGCGGTGCTGGCTCGAAGGGCTGAATGGCCTCCTCCTGCACCTATTGTCTATCGTCTATTGTCTATTGCCCAATAACCAATGTCAATGCACTGCAACGTCCTGGATGTGGTGTCCAAGCACATATAGTCAACTGTTATAGAGTCATAAATACAGTGTGGATACAGGCTCTTCGGCCCAAATTGCCCACACATGCCCTACTACATTAGTCCCAATGTTTGGTCCATATCCCTCCAAACCTGTCCTATCCATATACCTGTCTAACTGTTTCTTAAACGTTGGGATAGTCCCAGCCTCAACAACCTCCTCTGGCAGCTTGTTCCATACACCCACCAACCTTTGTGTGAAAAAGTTACCCCTCAGATTCCTGTCAAATCTTTTTCCCTTCACCTTGAACCTATGTCCTCTGGTCCTCGATTCCCCTACTCTGGGCAAGAGATTCTGTGCATCTACCCAATTTATTCCTCTCATGATTTTATACACCTCTATAAGATCACTCCTCATCCTCCTGCGCTCCAATGATTAGAGACCCAGCCTGCTCAACCTCTCCCTATAGCTCACAACCTCTAGTCCAGGCATCATCCTCGTAAATCTTCTCTGAACCCTTTCAAGCTTGACAATATCTTTCCTATAACATGGTGTCCAGAACTGAACACAATACTGTAAATGTGGTCTCACCAATGTCTTATACAACTGCAACATGACCTCCCAACTTCTATACTCAATACTCAGACTGATGAAGGCCACTGTGCAAAAGTCCTTTTTGACCAAACCTTGGCCTTTCCATACATGAGTATGGCATATGTCCTAAGGATGAGAGGGGATCTTATCAAAACGTATAAGATTATTAAGGGGTTGGACACGTTAGAGGCAGGAAACATGTTCCCAATGTTGGGGGAGTCAATAGACAATAGACACAAAATGCTGGAGGAACTCAGCGGGTCAGGCAGCATCTCTGGCGAGAAGGAATGGGTGACATTTCGGGTCGAGACCCTTCTTCAGATTGATTGTCAGGGGAGGGGGCGGGGCAAAGATAGAATGTAGTTGGAGACAGGAAGACTGGTGGGAGAACTGGGAAGGGGGAGGGGATAGAGAGGGGGAGGGGATAGAGAGGGGAAGCAGGGACTACCTGAAGTTAGAGAAGTCAAATGTTCATACCGCTAGGGTGTAAACTACCCAAGCAAAATATGAGGTGCTGTTCCTCCAATTTGCGCTGGGCCTCACTCTGACAATGGAGGAGGCCCAGGACAGAAAGGTCAGATTGGGAATGGGAGGGGGAGTTGAAGTGCTGAGCCACCGGGAGATCAGGTTGGTTAAGACGGACTGAGCGGAGGTGTTCAGCGAAACGATCGGCGAGCATGCGCTTGGTCTCGCCGATGTGGAGAAGTTGACACCTGGAACAGCGGATACAGTGGATGAGGTTGGAGGAGGTGCAGATGAACCTCTGCCTCACCTGGAAAGACTGTTCTCTGCATGTCCATGTGGCCATCCAAAAGTCTTTTAAATGCCACTAACGTGTCTGCTTCAATCACCATCCCTGGCAACACATTCCAGGCATTCACCACCCTCTGTGTAAAAAATAACTCGCCCCATACCTCTCCTTTAAGTTTTGCCCCTCTCACCGTAAAGCTCTGCCTTCTAATATTTGAATTTCCCATCCTGGGATAAAGATTCTGACTTTCTACCCTGTCCACTCCTCTCATGATTGTATATACTTCTATGAGGTCTCTCCGCAACCTCTGGCATTCCAGAGAAATCGATCCAAGGCTGCACAACCTCCTCCTGTAGCTCATGCCCCCTAATTTGGGCATCACTCTGGTAAACTGCTCTGCATCCTTTCCAAAGCCTCCACATCCTTTCTCTAAGGGAAGACACACAAATGCTGGAGTGACTCGATGGGACGTGCTGGCATCCCTGGAGAACATGGATAGGCACCGTTTCAGGTCGGAATCCTTCTTCAGACTTTTTCACTGATCAAAGGATTCTGCACTGAAATATCGCTATTAAAGACTGGAGCGACTAGGTTTGTATACACTGGAATTTAGAAGGATGAGAGGGGATCTTATCAAAACGTATAAGATTATTAAGGGGTTGGACACGTTAGAGGCAGGAAACATGTTCCCAATGTTGGGGGAGTCAATAGACAATAGACACAAAATGCTGGAGTAACTCATCGGGTCAGGCAGCATCCCTGGAGAACATGGATAGACAATAGACAATAGGTGCAGGAGTAGTCCATTCAGCCCTTCGAGCCAGCACCGCCATTCAATGCGATCATGGCTGATCACTCTCAATCAGTACCCCGTTCCTGCCTTCTCCCCATACCCCCTCACTCCGCTATCCTTAAGAGCTCTATCCAGCTCTCTCTTGAAAGCATCCAACGAACTGGCCTCCACTGCCTTCTGAGGCAGAGAATTCCACACCTTCACCACTCTCTGACTGAAAAAGTTCTTCCTCATCTCCGTTCTAAATGGCCTACCCCTTATTCTTAAACTGTGGCCCCTTGTTCTGGACTCCCCCAACATTGGGAACATGTTTCCTGCCTCTAATGTGTCCAATCCCCTAATTATCTTATATGTTTCAATAAGATCTCCCCTCATCCTTCTAAATTCCAGTGTATACAAGCCCAATCGCTCCAGCCTTTCAACATACGACAGTCCCGCCATTCCGGGAATTAACCTAGTGAACCTACGCTGCACGCCCTCCATAGCAAGAATATCCTTCCTCAAATTTGGAGACCATAACTGCACACAGTACTCCAGGTGCGGTCTCACCAGGGCCCGGTACAACTGTAGAAGGACATCTTTGCTCCTATACTCAACTCCTCTTGTTACGAAGGCCAACATTCCATTGGCTTTCTTCACTGCCTGCTGTACCTGCATGCTTCCTTTCATTGACTGATGCACTAGGACACCCAGATCTCGTTGAACTCCCCCTCCTCCTAACTTGACACCATTCAGATAATAATCTGCCTTTCTATTCTTACTTCCAAAGTGAATAACCTCACACTTATCTACATTAAACTGCATCTGCCATGTATCCGCCCACTCACACAACCTGTCCAAGTCACCCTGCAGCCTTATTGCATCTTCCTCACAATTCACACTACCCCAGAACAAGGGGCCACAGTTTAAGAATAAGGGGTAGGCCATTTAGAACGGAGATGAGGAAAAGCTCTTTCAGTCAGAGAGTTGTGAATCTGTGGAATTCTCTGCCTCAGAAGGCAGTGGAGGCCAATTCTCTGAATGCATTCAAGAGAGAGCTAGATAGAGCTCTTAAGGATAGCGGAGTCAGGGGGTATGGGGAGAAGGCAGGAACGGGGTACTGATTGAGAATGATCAGCCATGATCACATTGATTGGCGGTGCTGGCTCGAAGGGCCGAATGGCCTCCTCCTGCACCTATTGTCTATTGTCTATCCATGTTCTCCAGGGATGCTGCCTGACCCGATGAGTTACTCCAGCATTTTGTGTCTTTATTTGGTACTAATCAGCATCTTCAATTCATTCTTATTACATCCTTCCTCTAATAGGGTGACTAGACCTGCACACAATACTCCCAATGCGACATAACTAAAGTCCTATAAAGTTGCATCATGACAATGGTGGAGACGGCAGTCGGCTGAAAAACCTGCAGCCTTTCTTAAGGTGATAAGGTCATAATTGATAGGAGCAGAATTAGGCCATTCGGCCCATCAAGTCTACTCCACCATTCAACCATGTTTGATCTATCCCTCCTAACCCCATTCTCCTGCCTTCTCCCCTTAACTCCTGAGGAAAAACATTTTCAGACAGAGAGTTGTAAATCTGTGGAATTCTCTGCCGCAGAAGGCAGTGGAGGCAAATTTTCTGGATGCTTTCAAGAGTGAACTAGATAGAGCTCTTAATGATAGCGGAGTCAGGAGGTATGGGGAGAAGGCAGGAACGGGGTACTGATTGTGAATGATCAGCCATGATCACATTGAATGGTGGTGCTGGCTCGAAGGGCTGAATAACCTACTCCTGCACCTATTGTCTAATGTGTATTGTTCGCTTTTAACAGTATGTTAACAGTGTGTTGACTTGTTTATAACACCTTGTTTTTGTTGACTGTCCTCATGTTTGCTAAGCTATTCTGTGCGATATATCTTTGCAGAATAAACAGCTGGCACTTGGCGACAAGATGGACTTGGCCTCCTACCTTCTGAAGCCCATCCAGCGGATGAGCAAGTACGCACTGCTGCTGAAAGACATGATCAAACACTGCAGCAAAGCACAGGAGCAGGAGTTCAACGATCTCCAGGCAGCTGAGGAGATGGTGAAGTTTCAGCTCCGTCATGGGAACGACCTGCTAGCGATGGATGCCATTCGTGGATGTGATGTAAGGGAAAACACCAGCTAAACATGCGGAAATAATACCGTCGGCCTTTCAGAGCCGCCCTGATGATAAATCTTCCTCAGTGCACCCCCTTGTTTTTTTCCCTCTCTCTGTATTTGGCTCTAGGGGCAGTGGGGAGTGTAGTCGGTGGTGGGAACCTCTGCCTTTGCTGTTCTTTGAGTGGTCGTCAGGTGGGTGAAGGCAGCTGTTTTCCTCCGTAAACATATTTCCCTGCTTCCGCACGGCCACATTTATCCCTCAGCCATCCTCACGAGGAACGATTACAAGCTCGCACGTCTCGCCGCTGAGTCCGTGCGATTTAGCTGCGCACAGGCTGACTGGTCACAGAGTGGACTTCAAACAGCGCCATGGAGCACAAGGCTGTGACCGGTGCACGGAAATTGCAGGCTCATCCCCTCCACTTTTAATGATTGCTACTATGATCAAAGCTACCTGAACGTGGGGTCCGAATCCTAGAAAGATACTAAGTGCAGGGTCCTTTGATTTACTCTGGGTGAATAGGACTCCATTTATCTACTGAATGGAGTCCAATTACCAGTCTGCCGCACATGGCCTAAATATCGCAATAGAAAAGAACAAGGGTCTGGATTAGTCGCCTTACCCAGGTCAACAAAACATTGCAGAACAAGGCAATTTCAATGCCTTGATTATTTTGATCTGGAGAAAGAACAGATGGTTCTAAAGATTTGCATTCGGGAAGCGTTCCAAGCTGCCTGAAAATAGAGAGGTCTTATTCTGTCCCCTCATTCAATTCCCACAATACATGGTACAAAGGTTTCCTGAAGCCATTAACGTGATTTTAAGAAGGCACAAGGAACTGCAGATGCTGGTTTAACAATAAAAGACATAAAATGATGGGGTAACTCAATGCAGTCAGGCAACATCTCTGGAGAGCATGTGGGAATGGGTAGGCAACAAAAGGAAATGAAATGGTCAGGAATTAGTTTAACCATTGTATCTCCCTCTCCCATTGCCATACTGACCTTTTGGTCCTGGTACTCCTCCATTGCCAGAGTGAGGCCACACACTGGAGGAACAGCACCTCATATTTCACCTGGGCAGCCAATGATGTGAACATTGAATTCTCCAACTCTAGGTAATAAACCACCCCCACTTTTCTCCTCTCTTCCCTGTGCTCCACCCAGGAGCATATTCCTTTCTCCCACTGTTCCGCCCTCCCTTCCCGTCCCCTCCCATCCTCGTCCACCTATGTCCCTTTTTCTGGCTTCACAATTTACGCCTCTTCCCCCCATTATCTTACTGCCTTTGGTCTTCTTTTCATCTCTCACATGTGCCCACCGTTAAAGGAAACTTTAAAACCCAACACATAAGATCGAGTAAGACATTCAAGACTTTATTCAAGAGCGCCAAATACAGTGATCACTGGGAGCAATCTAGGAGAGTGCTTAACGAACAGAGATTCATCTGCTCCTTATATACAGAATTTCCCTTTGATGTTTTGTTTATCGCAGAAGGCACTTTAGCACTTTCCATCTTCCAAATGGTCTTCTGACGAATATACATCATGCACCACCAAAAGACACAGCAGATTAAACACAGCCCGATTCCACACCATTACAAATAAGCAAATGCCCTGTTAGCCTTTCAACTTAATTTTATTCTTTTACGATTACCATTTGTCCTTTGACAACAGAGAACAGAATCTGACTAAAGCAGACTGCAGTGAGCGTCAGAAAAATAACTGCAGATGCTGGTACAAATCGAAGGTATTTATCCACAAAATGCTGGAGTAACTCAGCAGGTCAGGCAGCATCTCAGGAGAGAAGGAACGGGCAACGTTTCAGTCTGAAGAAGGGTCTCGACCCGAAACGCCAGGTCAGGCAGCATCTCGGGAGAGAAGGAACGGGTGACGTTTCAGTCTGAAGAAGGGTCTCGACCCGAAACGGCGCCCGTTCCTTCTCTCCTGAGATGCTGCCTGTCCTGCTGAGTTACTCCAGCATTTTGTGGATAAATACCTTTGCAGTGAATGTCAGCTACGTATGCTCAGTTTCAACCTTCTTTAAAGCACAGAATTATTTCTACACACAAAGTGGACTTCAAGCATTTTTAAGCACTCGATCTAACCCTATCCCTTGCTATCTTCTTGAAGCTTTGCAATTTATCTTTCACACCACCCATCTGCCAATAAACCAACCCCCCTCATCTGTATTCACCCATCACTTGCCAGGCCTTGTCCTCTCCTCTCCCCAACACCTCATCTAGCTTTCTTCCCCCCCCCCTCTCCACTACTAGCCTGAAGAAAGATTCTGACCCCAAAACATCACCTATCCATATCTTCCAGAGATGCTGCCTGCTTATTGAGTTACTCCAGCTCTTTGTGCATTTTTAAAGATTTCAAGAAGCCGCAGGGAGAGGTCTAAAGCCAAAATAAGAGAATTAAATCTGTGATCTTCCCAATGTTAACTAGAGGGAGATTTGAATTCATCCTATTCCATGATAATGTAGACTATGGAGGGGCTGAGAGAGGTGTTGGTGAGTGGGGCTGGATTTCTTCAGTTGATGTGGATGATGACACTCGGGTTTTTGATGATGTTACCAGGGGGCTTCTAAGCTGACAATAAATTTAATGGTTTCAAAGGTACATCCTTTGGGAATATCAAAGGCACATTATTGGGAAAATAACTTATTGTGGGTGATTTTCTGATTCCGACTGAATAAAATAGCAGAGCAGGTGCAATGGTGTGCTGGTGGAGGATGTGGTGGTGAGCCATGTCAAACGTTCCATGTAGGTCTTGAACAACGAAGAGGCCAAATAATTATCTTTGTCCCAGTCACCTAAAATGTCTCTTGTAACTTTGGTAAGTTTTGCTTCATGATTGTGCTGGAATGGAAGCCTGAATGGTGGGTATCGAGCATGAAGCTCCAGGAAAGATAGGCAAAGACCACAAACATCTATCAGCATCTAAGATAGACACAAAATACTAGAGTAAATCAGCGGCACAGGCAGCATCTGTGGATAGAAGGAATATTTATTTATTTATTTTTATTTCAGATATTTCAGATATTAGAATTAGATATTAGAATGGCTGATGTTTCGAGTCAAGACCCTTCTTCAGGCATCTCGGCCTGAAACGTCACCCATTCCTTCTCTCCAGAGCTGCTGCCTGTTGTCCTGCTGAGTTACTCCAGCATTTTGTGTCTATCTTCGACCAACATCTGCAAACCAACATCTGCAGGTCCTTCCTGCACATCTATCAACATCTACCAGACTTGGGAGAAGAACGAGACAGTTAGATGGGGTGCAATGCTCAAGTGTGAGAGGGCAAATGTTCTTTTTCTTTTGAGGAAAGTGATGGTGATTTTTAAGGGTAGGGGGTTTGGGGCAAATGGTTAACAACGTCACCTCATCCAAGAAGATTGTCAATCATTTAGTGGCACGAGAGGGTGAATTTTGGGGACAAGATGAGCCAGAGAGGAAACAGCGATAAATGAAATAAACAGGAGAAAAACGAGATAGACAATAGACAACAGACAATAGGTGCAGGAGGAGGCCATTCGGCCCTTTGAGCCAGCACCACCATTCAATGTGATCATGGCTGATCATTCTCAATCAGTACCCCCCGTTCCTGCCTTCTCCCCATATCCCCTGACTCCGCGATCCTTAAGAGCTCTATCTAGCTCTCTCTTGAATGCATTCAGAGAATTGGCCTCCACTGCCTTCTGAGGCAGTGAATTCCACAGATTCACAACTCTCTGACTGAAAATGTTTTTCCTCGTCTCCGTTCTAATTGGCCTACCCCTTATTCTTAAACTGTGGCCCCTGGTTCTGGACTCCCCCAACATTGGGAACATGTTTCCTGCCTCTAACGTGTCCAACCCCTTAATAATCTTATACGTTTCGATAAGATCCCCTGTCATCCTTCTAAATTCCAGTGTATACAAGCCTAGCCGCTCCAGTCTTTCAACATACGACAGTCCCGCCATTCCGGGAATTAACCTAGTAAACCTACGCTGCAGGTATTGAAAAAGACGTAATTTTCAATACTGGGGCAGGGTTTAGGGGAAGAAATAGCAGAAACACCTTTTTGTATCGTCATTGTTAAAGGCAAAGTGAAAAGGTTACACTGATGCAGTTAGAAGGGAAATGCAAAAGAGTTTTATCTACCATTTAAACGGGCAAGGATTAGTCAGACCAAAATGCCTGTTTCTGTGCTCCATGTTTCACATGAACAGGAATGTTCTAAATTCAGTCCCACGGACCCACTCCATCCCCCTTACCCCACCCCCACTTGCACCTCCCCTGCCCCCAACCCCACTCCCCACAGCCCTGCCTGAACCCCCTTCCCCCTTCCCCACACCTATTCCGCCCTCACCCCCACATCCCTCCCCCAACCCACTCTCCCAGCCTGCACCCCATTCTCCCCCCCCCACCCCAATCTACCCTCCTCCCCACCCCCACTCTACCCCACCCCCACTCTTCCCTCCTCTCCACCCCACACTGCTCTTCTCCCCAACCCCACTCTTTCCTCTTCCCCACCCCACCCGGCCCTCCTCCCCACACCACCTTGCCCTCCTCCCCACCCTGCCCTACTCCCCAGCCCTATCCACCCCCACCCCCACTCTCTCCTCCTCCACCTCCCGAATCTCACTCTCCCCCACCCACCCTTTACCCCCACCCACCCTTTCCCCCCCACCCACCCTTTCCCCCCACCCACCCTTTCCCCCCACACACCCTTTCCCCCCACACACCCTTTCCCCCCCACCCACCCTTTCCTCCCACCCACCCCTTCCCCCCACCCCACTCTTTCTTCCCCCCACCACCACCCCAGCCCCCCACCCCCACTGTCCCCCTTCCCCATAACCCTCCTCCTCCCCAGCGCCACTCTCCCCATCCCCACTCTTCCCTCCTCCCCACCCCAGGCTGCCCTCCTCCCCAGCTCCACTCTCCCCCCCCACCCCCACTCTCACTCTCCCCCACCCCCCTTTCTCCACCACCCCTCCCCCTTCCCCACTCCCACTCTCTCCTCCCCCACCCCCTCCTTCCCCACTCTCTCCTGTCCCCTCCTACCTCCACCCTCCCCTCCAGCCACTCGGCCACCACGCCCACTCTACTCCGCGGACCCGTTGGGGAGAAAGCCACTTACCGAGCGTACAGGTAGGAGGAGGGAGCTCCGGAGTGCAGCCGTTACTGTGGCCTGGCCGAGGGGAGGAGGAGGGGATAAGTGGGGTTGAGGGGGGATGGAGTGGTAAGTGGAGGGTGGTGGGGTGGGGTGGGGTGGGTTTGCACGGAGGGTTGCTGGCCCCGCAGGAGAGATTTGGACCCAACGGGTCCACACCTATCTGGTATCCCTCTAAACCTTTCCTATCCATGTTCCTGTCTAATTGTTTATTAAACATTGTGATAGTCCCTGCCTCAACTACCTCCTCTGGCAGCTCACTCCATATACCCACTACCCATTGTGTGAAAAAGTTACCCCTCCGATTCCTATAAAATCTTTCTCCCTTCACCTTAAACCAATGTCCTCTGGTTCTTAATTCCCCTACTCTTGGCAAGAGACTCTGTGCGTCCACCCGATATATTCCTCTCATGTTGTTTCCACGAGAGTGAGTGTGGCCTTAGATTAATGTTAGCCTGAAAGATGGATTTTATTATTTTATTCCGGTTTGGTTTCCCTTCAGGTGAATCTTCAAGAGCAAGGACAGCTTATGTGTCAGGAGGAATTCGTCGTTTGGTGCGGACGCAAAAAATATCTGAGGCACATCTTCCTCTTTGAGGACCTCATTCTCTTCAGTAAAACAAAAAAGATTGAAGGTGGATATGACATCTATGTTTACAAACAGTCATTTAAGGTAATTGATAATTTATTCATTTTGAAATGTTATGACTTATACAGCAAAGACTTGCTTCTATACAATATTCTTTGCCTAATAAATCTGGCAGAAACACTTTCAAACAATAGACAATAGACAATAGGTGCAGGAGGAGGCCATTCGGCCCTTCAAGCCAGCATCGCCATTCAATGTGATCATGGCTGATCATTCTCAATCAGTACCCCGTTCCTGCCTTCTCCCCATACACCCTGACTCCGCTATCCCTAAGAGCTCTATCTAGCTCTCTCTTGAATGCATTCAGAGACTTGGCCTCCACTGCCTTCTGAGGCAGAGAATTCCACAGATTTACAACTCTCTGACTGAAAAGTTTTTTTCCTCATCTCCGTTCTAAATGGCCTACCCCTTATTCTTAAACTGTGGCCCCTGGTTGCTAAGAAATACGCATCTGAAGAAATATTTTAAACATGGAGCGAGAAGTAGATTAATATTAACCCGAGAGATGGATATTATTATTTTAGAACAGTTTGCTTTCCCTGTGTAAAAGATCGAGGAAAGCGTACATGTTAGGACGAATTTGTCAATTGGTATGAACATTAAAAAGAAATCTGAGGCATCTTCCTATTTGAGGACATCTTCTATTTTGTTCTTTTCAACAAAATTTCAGTTTAGTTTATTATCACGTGTGTCAAGGTACAGTGTAAAGCTTTTAGTGCGTGCTAACCAGCCAGCAAAAAGACATACATAATTACAATCCAGTCACCCATAGTGGACAGGTATATGATAAAGGGTTATTGCATGAGAAATTTCAGTAAAGTCCAATTAAAGATGATAAAAAAGGGATTGCAGATTGCTGGATAAAGTCCAGTAAAGTCCAATTAAAGATGATAAAAAAGGATTGCAGATTGCTGCAAAGAGTACAGAGAAGATTTTCGAGGATGTTGCCAGGACGTGAGGGCCTGGGCTACAGGGAGAGGTTGGGCAGGCTAGGACTTTATTCCCTGGAGTGCAGGAGGCTGAGGGGTGATCCTATAACAGCATTTAAAAGACTGGTACATAGATCGGATAGGTATAGAGGGGTAAAGGCCAAGCGTGAGCAAATAGGTCTAGCATAGATGGGGAATCTTGTTCGGGCATGGGCAAGTTTGGTCAAAGGGTCTGTTTCCATGCAATATAATTCTATGACTGAAGAGGGGCAAGGTGACATTTGAGAAAAATTGTAGTACCTGAGCTCAGTAGATGAAAGCATGATTGCCAGTACTAGATTAGATTTAGATTTAGATTTAGAGATACAGCGCAGAAACTGGCCCACCGGGTCCGAGCCGCCCAGCGATCCCCGCACACTAACACTATCCTACACCCACTAGGGACAATTTTTACATTTTCCCAGCCAATTAACCTACAAACCTGTACGTCTTTGGAGTGTGGGAGGAAACCGAAGATCTCGGAGAAAACCCACGCAGGTCACGGGGAGAACGTACAAACTCCGTACAGTACAGCGCCCGTAGTCAGGATCGAACCTGAGTCTCCGGCGCTGCATTTGCTGTAAGGCAGCAACTCTACCGCTGTGCCACCGTGCCACTAGTGTGTTGAAACGTGGGGATGCTTGGCAGGCTCAGATGGTCAGAACATTGGATTGTTTTAGAGCTGGAGGACATCACTGGGCACAGCGATGCCTTGGAAGAATTTTAAAACTAAGATGGTTCAGCGGTAGGGCTGCTGCCTTGTTGATATCCGGGTTCGATCTCGACTAGAGGTGCTGTCTGTACGGAGTTTGTCGTTCTCCCCGTGACCTGCGTGGGTTTTCTCCGAGATCTTTGGTTTCCTCCCACACTCCAAAGATGTACAGGTTTGTGGGTTAATTGGCTCGGTATAATTTTAAATTGTCCTTGATGTGTGTTTGGATCGTGTTAATGTGTTGGGATCACTAGTCGGTGTGGGCTTGGTGGGCAGAAGGGCTTGGATCCGCCCTCTATCTCTAAACTAAAAAAACAAAACTAAACGTTGAAGCATTGCTCAACAAAAGTTCATCCATGAAGAGGCACAAAGCAAGACGGGGATTTACTGCACATCTAATCACAAGATTGTATCTTGCATTTCAAAAAAGACTTTCTGAGCTATATTTTAAAGTGATGCATGGTAACATTTGGCAAGAGTTTTTCTGCACTCACTGGGTTATTGGCTTATTTCAGACGGCCGAGATTGGAATGACCGAGAACGTTGGAGAAAGTGGGCTGCGTTTCGAGATCTGGTTCAGGAGAAGGAAATCTCAGGACACTTATATCTTTCAGGCCAGCTCTTCTGAGGTTAAGTTAACCTGGACGAATGTCATAGGAAAAATCCTGTGGCGCCAAGCCCTCAGAAACCGAGGTACGTCAGTAAAATTCAAGTCTTTTCTAGTTTTGTTTAGAGATACAGCGCGGAAACAGGCCCTTCGGCCCACCGGGTCCACGCCAACCTGCGATCCCCACACATTAACATTATCCTACACACACTAGGGACAGTTTTTACATTTACCAAGCCAATTTACCTGCATACCTGTACGCCTTTAGAGTGTGGGAGGAAACCCAAAGATCTCGGAGAAAACCCACACAGGTCACAGGGAGAACGTACAAACTCCATACAGACAAGCCCCCATTGTCAGGATGGAACCCGGGTCTCCGGCGCGGCAAGATTCAAGATTCAAGATAGCTTTATTGTCATCAAAATTAGACGAAATTCAGTCACCCACAGTCCAACAACAAAAGCATCAAAATAGGCATTAAAATTACACAACCCCCAAAACACACAAAAGAAACATCCATCAAGAAAACATCCATCACAGTGAGTCTCCTCCAGTCCTCTCCTCACTGTGATGGAAGGCCACAATGTATTTTCCCTTCTCCTGCTGTCCTCTCCCGCGGTCAGGTTGTTGTGGTTGCAGGCCGCACCGGACGGTCCGCAGCGGGCCGAGCCTAAGGCGAGTCGCAGCCGCTCCCGCAGCCTCCGAAGACGGCCGGCTCCGCCGATGATAAGTCCGATCCGGGGCGGGCGAACACGCTGCTGCTGCCGCTGTTGCTGCACGTCGGGGCGGTCGTGGCTCCCGACATTGAAGCCCCCGCCCAGCAGAGAAATATCCCGCAGCCTATCTTAGGCCGCGTCGGACGGTGAAATGTCCGCGACCCAAGCCCTGCGATCCGGGGCGGGCGAACACGCTGCCGCTGCCGGAGCTCCCGATGTCGGCATCCACGCGGCCCGAGCCTAAGGCGAGTCGCAGCTGCTCCCGCAGCCTCCGAAGACGGCTAGCTCCGGTGATGGTAAGTCCGGTCCGCGGGCTCTGCGAACCGGAGCCCTGGAGGCCGACAGCTCCAGGAGTTGGGCCGATGGTAGGCCGCAGCAGGAACGGAGACACGGCCCAGAAAACAAAGGTCGGGTCTCCGTTCGGAAGGCACACCTATTTACAATTTTACAGTTCCCCCCCTCCCCCCCACATACACACATAGTACACAAACACAAAAACACGACATCACAACTACAATTAAGACAAAAAAACAACAAAAACACAAAGACAAATGGACCGCAGGTAAGCCGCAGCTGCTATGGCAGCGCCACCTTAGGCTGTAAGGCAGCAACTACTGCTGCACCACCGTGCCATCTGCTGATTTATTGTGTGAATTGAGAAGAAGGGGTGTGTTTTGTGTCAATGCTGTTGGATTGTTTACTACAAGGGGATAGTGATTCACATTCCCAGCGTCACTGTTTAGGAGTGTCCCCTCTATGGAGCTGGAATGAGTTGACGGTATTCTTTGCTTCAAATGCATGAATGCTGAACTTTTCTTACAAAGCTCGAAAGAGGCTTATTGCTCAGTCTGGGACTCTGGTACAAAGCCAGTTAATGTTTGGAGACTTCAGATCCCAATCCTTTTATATTCTTGCACCAGCCTGATAGCAGAAGTGCAGCAACTTCTCCACTCTGAATTAAAATACTCAGGTGGTCAGATCATGGAATGGTCACGGCAGACTATTCCGAAGGCCATTCCGCCCTTCAAGTCTACTCCAGGTCCATTCGAGAACAATACAAACCATTCACCTGTTCTGCTGGAGGACCTCTGTGGGCCAGGCAGCATCTGTGAAGGGAAATGGACAGATAAAGACTGAAACATCGTCCGCCCATTTCCCACCTCAGATGCTGCTCGCCCCTTTGAGTTACTCTAGCACTTCATCGACCTATCTACCTGCCGCGTTTAGCCCTGCCTCTCCCCTTTTCCAGCTTTCTCCCCTCTACAATCAGTCTGAAGAAGGGTTTCGACCCAAATCATCACCTAGCTATGTTCTCCAGAGATGCTGCCTGACCTGCTGAGTTACTGTGGCATTTTGTGCCCTTTCTCTTCAATATCTTCAAGCCATATGCAGATCTTCCAATGAGCGTTGTTGCCTCAGGGATAATTGGCACCAGGAGTTCAACGTTTCACTTGTCAAGAAAGAATTGAAGCTGTGACAGTGACATGCTTGCCACCTGAATAATGTTTAGTTTAGTAATCCTTTGGAGATTAACCACCACACCATTTGTTACAGAGGTGAGGATGCAAGAGATGGTGTCCATGGGGATCGGTAATAAACCATTTATGGACATTAAGCCGAGTGAGGCCGCCATCAGCGACCATGCAATTGATTACATCATGAAGGGTACAGGTATGTCAAGCAAAATAATCAGGGAAACCATCTAAACATTTAATTGTCTGGCACTTTGAAGCATCTGCATCTTGATTCTTTTTGAATGTACAATAAATGGGGAAGCGACATTCACAAATTAAGAAGAATATTCAGGGCCTCAATTTACTCCCTGGACATCATCTTTCTAATCTACTCATTCACAAATGTTTTGTCCTCTTCCCTCCTGATGTTCTTTTCCAATACTGTAATATTTGGACCCATTGCTCTTGTTATGCTCAATTTTACTATTGACCCTTGTTTGGCCTGTGTATTGAGCATAGAATGTGTTGTCTTTAGCATTGATCTGAACGGGGTGATGGCTGCCTCGGATAAAATCCAGCAATTGTCCTTTTCCATCTCCCTACTGCATTACGTCAGCTACCATGTACACACGTGTGATGTTGATGCCTTGCGGCTGCACACTGACACCGATATCATATCTTTTTTTGCGGCATTTCCATGGGAAAACGCTGAGTGCTTTTCGAGAAGGGTTTAAAGTGAGCTCGTGTACACTGCCACCTTTCGTCAAGGCCTGACGCAGAGTGGTAGGAGGCTAGAGCAGCTTTGGATGGGCTGATCACAACGAGAGTAAGCCACCTCAAAGAAAACACACAAGCACCCTTTAGCTGTTCACGGTAAACAGACAAAATGTTTCTTCCGGTCATAATGAATACGAGGCATGAAAGCAAGGAAAGAAAATCTCTATTTCAGATGAATCTTTTAGTGCGGGAAAAAACCCATTTGCTTCATTGTCAGACTCTTTGCTGGAGAGGCCGTTGCCCCAATTTTCCAATATTTTTCCCTTAAAAGATATTTTTGCCTCAAGTATTCTTAGTGGCAAAACACTCCACACTTGACTAACCCCTGTGTTTGATGAACTATCTTTCATCCTGTCTCCTCATTTACTGCGGCTATTTTAAATTGAATTATGCACAGATTTCCAAGTGAGAATGTGGTCCGTCCTTATTTTCTTTGTCAAACTAACATGATCTGTGAAGCATGTTTTAAGTCCGCTCATAGCGTTAAAATCGTGAGCAGGAGAGGGGAATGGTGAATCTTATGCTGGTCGCCTAAGAACAGTTTGGAAAGTGCTGTTTTGCTTGTAATGATCCAAAAGTGCCCTCATTCCCCATAAAACTGAAAATGTTATGTAGCTTGTTTTGAAATTACATATCTGGCCTGAATCAACCTGATGGAATCTGTATTGCAAATCGCTTCCCATTTGTGCCTGAACTTCTATGACTAAAATCCCCTTGAAATGCGATTATACAATTCAAAGATCTTCTCTATCCTAATGCATCCTAAGTATTTTCTTTCTAACATTTTTCAATTTGATTGTGACTCATTAGAAACTAGAACAAGAGCATCCATTGCCGTGTCTTCATTTGACCACTCCATTTCCTTCAAGAGGCCTCATTCCACCATATCCAATAGCAGCACCTCATCTTCGAGCAGCCAGTCATCCTGCTCCATTCTCGGGACTCTCAATCTTCATGTGTATTCATGTCCGATGCATGCTGGTCTGCTGCATGTGACACCTTTCAACCAGTGGTCCTCTGATATTGGGACGTGCATCGAAGAAGATGAACTGGAGCAAGATGCAGGGAGCCAACCCTCTATAAGTGAGTCGACAATAGAATTAACATTGTTCTTCGTTAAGTTTCTGAAACCTCATCAGACCTCATTTGCGGGCGGCACGGTGGCGCAGCGGTAGAGCCGCTGCCTTACAGCGAAATCAGCGCCTGAGACCCGGGTTCGATCCCGACTACGGGTGCTGTCTGTACGGATTTTGTACGTTCTCCCCGTGACCTGCGTGGGTTTCCTCCGAGACCTTCGGTTTCCTCCCACACTCCAAAGACGTATTGGTTTGTAGGTTAATTGCCTTGGTAAATGTAAAATTTGTCCCTGGTGTGTGTAGGATGGTGTTAATATGCAGGGATCGCAGGTCGGCACGGATCCAGCGGGCAGAAGGGCCTGTTTCCGCGCCGTATCTATAAACAAAACCCCTTTTTGTTTATTCTCATATGCAATGCTGTGAGGAACTGCTGTAATTTATTCTGCCAGATTTATCCTTGCTCCATCCAGTGATGTTTCTTCCAATATGCCCTGTTGTTTTATTTAACATTTGAACATTTTTCCAATAAGCACAAAAATTGAATCATATGTTCATAAATATCAGATCAGCCTTAATCAAAATGATTTAGGTAATATTGATTTTCCCTACTGCATGACGTTCTCCAACTCTCACACCAGAGTAGAAATGTCAAATTGTGATGGCTTCTGTGCTACTTGATTCAGATGTCTGAAATAAACAAACAAATAACAAGGTTTGTATTTGTGTGCAAAAAACAAACTGCTGGAGAAACTCGGTAATACTTACGTTTACAGCATGGCAGCCAACAAAAATCTTTTGAAATGAAGTCACTCTTATACTTGGTTAATCTGTTATGCATCCCAAACCAAATACTAACAATAACATTATGAATTGATGTTACAAAATCTTAAGAAACTAAAAATAAATATTTTCTTTGACCTTTTCCAAAACTCCCAAGATAAAAATAACTTGTCTCAAGACCTACATGCATTCTGGACCAATTCAATTAGTTTGTTTTGTTTAGTTTTGTTTTTTTTGGGGGGGGTTTTTTGGTTCCTGTTCCTGTTCCTGCGCTGTGCACACGGCAGCCAGCCAATAGTCGATTGTCTTTTCCTTTAAAATTTTTAAAATTTAATTCCTATTTATTTTTTTATTTTTTTTTGTTAGTTAGTTTTTAGACCTTCCGCTCGTCACTTTAATTTAATGTTCCATGTATCTTGTTGTGTTTTATGACTGTCGGCAGACCAATTTCCCTCCTGGGATAACTAAAGTTCTGTCGTGTGGTATTGTACAAAGATTATACTGTTTTAAAGGTGGTCACTGTCACCAGATGGAAACTGAGCCTTACTGTGATTCTGTCCCTTTTGTCCTAGTCACAGAGAGCTCGGAGACCTCTTCACTATGCACTTCTGCAGAAAGCATCAGTGGCTCAACCCTCAGCTACGTGCACCAGCTTTCCACAGAGACATTTCCTGATGAGGCACCTAATCCCGACTCTAACAAGGCTTGCCTTTATTCATCTCCAAATCTTTCTCCGAAGATGCAGGCGAAGAACCAATATATCACTGCGGTAAGTACCTGAGTTTTGTTGATTGTTGCATATTAGCTAGCAATCGTGTATTGCAATCGTGTGGCCAGAGAATCCAGTACAAAATCCTCCTCATGACCTACAAAGCCCTCCATAACCTGGCCCCATCCTACCTGACTGACCTCCTCCACAGGCACACTCCCACCTGCACCCTCCGCTCTGCTGCTGCTAACCTCCTGTCCCCCCCATCCGGACCAAACTCAGATCCTGGGGGGACAGGGCTTTCTCCATCGCTGCTCCCACCCTCTGTAACTCACTACCCCTAACCATCAGAGACTCCTCCTCACTCACCACATTCAAAACATCACTTAAGACTCACCTGTTCAACACCGCCTTCAACCACTGACCGTCGCTTCTCCTTATCCTTCCTATTTTTGTTTGTTTATTTATTTATTTTTATGTTTTACTTACTCTGTAAAGCGTCTTTGAGTTTCCAGAAAAGCGCTATACAAATGAAATGTATTATTATTATTTTTATTAATGTCTTTCTGCTGACTGGTTTACATGCAACAAAAGCTTTTCACTGCACGTGACAATAAACTGAACCGAACTTTCAACAGAACAAAGGTACACACAAAATGCTGGAGTAACTCACGGGACAGGCAGCGTCTCTGGAGAGAAGGAATAGGTGACGTTTCGGGTCGAGGCTCTTCTTCCGAACAATGTTGCTAATAATCACAACTTACCTACCACTCCTGTGATTTGTACAGCATTTAACTCTCAAACATCAAGCAAAGTTTTTTACATCCTTCAATTTTAAGGATGATAGGCTTTTAAAGATGTTTATGCAAGAAGGAAAGTTCTTGGGAGAATCGGGGATTGTTAGCAGTCCAAAAGGAAAAAGTTTAACAAAGCAAATAAAGCATATTATCTGGCAAAAATTAAATTCAATAAATTTTGAATCTCTTTAGACTTTAGACTTTAGAGATACAAAGCAGAAACAGGCTCTGGCCCACCCGGTCCGTGCCAACCAGTTCACTAGCACTATCCTTACACTTGGGACAACTTAGTTTTTTTTTTCCAAAGCCAATTAACCTACAAACATGTACGTCTTTAAACTGTGGGAGGAAACCAGAACACCTGGTGAAAACCCGTACGGTCACGGGGAGAATTTACAAACTCCGTACAGACAGCACATGAGGTCAGGATCGAACCCGGGTCTCTGGTGCTGTAAGGCAGCAACTCTACCGCTGCGCCACCATGCCTCCCTGCTAGATACTATCAAAACTATTAAAATACAACTGTAATCCTGAAAACTTCAGAGTTTCAAACAGTTTACTTTTGGACTAAACTGTCTATTTTTTTTCCAAACATTAGAATCATAGGGTCCTGCAGCACAGAAATAGAACCATTTATTACCAATCTACAATAACCTTGTTTACCAGTGCTTGGTCCATATCCTTCTATGCTTTCGACAATTCAAGTTGTAACTTAGATATTACGTAAATATTGTGACACCATCTGCCTCCACCACCCACTCAGGAAGTGCATTCTTCCAACCTTCCAACTTCGAACCACCCTCTAGGTGAAAAAATAGATCCTTTTAAACTTGTTATCCCTCAACGCAAACCGATGTCCACTCTCTTTTGCCAGTCTTGGGGAAATATTCTCTGCACTGGCATGCTCTTCATAATTTTACACAGCTCAATCGGGATGCCACTTGGCCGTCTCTGTTTCAAGGGAAACAAACCCGGCCTCTCCAGTCTCCCCGTCCCAGATAACATCCTCCATACCCTTTCCAGTGCAATCACATCCTGTCCACAGCGCGGTGGCCACCACGGCAAACTGTTCTCTAGCATGGTGAGATTTTAAAGTATGGACAAATAACACAAAACAGATGCTTTCTTTTCTGCATGTCTTTCTCTGTGGATGTGAATAAATTATGTATTTAATTGATTGTTTCTATTCAGTTCCCCTTGCATTGAACAATAATGTTCTGATATTATTTGCGTATGATCAGTAATTCCAACTCTTCATAAACGATTATTGGATTTCGCAATATGTGTTGATCTTGGATGAGAAATGATGTCAATTTTGTGAAATGATTTTTGCTGCTGCTGTTCCAGTTTTTAAATTATTAAAATGCAGTTTATCTTCTGCTATTCACCCCACTTTTTCATTCATTCTGCATTATTCTCCTACTCTTTCCTTTTTTAATGTCTTTCTTTATCCTTCTCTCTTTACCTCTTCACCCGTTTATTTTTATTATTCACCTTTGTATTAATGGCTTTGGATGTGTTAGCCTATTTACGCAGTTTGGTTATGAAAAAAATAGAAGGAATTATACCCAACTCGAACCTTCCTTCCTGGACCATGGTCTAGGTTTGAGATATACAATCAAATCAAGCTCAAGTACAATAGAGAGAGAGCAAAGGGGAAGATACGGAGAGCAGAATGCTTTTCTTAGCATTGCAGTGCATCAATTCCACAGACAAAGTCCAATGTCCACAATGGTGTAGAGGGGAATCGAATAGTACCCTAAATCATGGAAGGACCGTTCAGAAGCCTGATCACAAAGGCTGTTTCTGAATCTGGTGGTGCGTGCTTTCAAGCGTCTGTATCTTCTGCCAGGCAGGAGCAGGGAGAAGAAGGAATGAAGGGGTTGGGGCACATCTTTTATTATGTGTAGGGAGGAACTGCAGATGCTGGTTTAAATCGAAGACAGACACAAAAAGCTGGAGTAACTCAGCGGGTCAGGCAGCATCTCTGGAGAAAAGGAATAGGTGACGTTTCGGATCGAGACCCGAAACGTCACCTATTCCTTTTCTCCAGAGATGCTGTCTGACCCACTGAGTTACTCCAGCTTTTTGTGTCTGTCATTCTTTTTATGATGTGCACTGTCACTTGGATTCTAAGATATGATGAAGAAAGTGACATGTGCTTAAATTATAGGTACCACAAAATGCTGGAGTAACTCAGCAGGTCAGGCAGCATCTCTGGAGAGATGGAATGGGTGATGTTTCAGGTCGAGACCCTTCTTCAGACTGATGTCGGGGAGGGCGGGACAAAGAAAGGATATAGGTGGAAACAGGAAGACAGTGGGAGAACTGGGAAGGGGGTGGGAGAACTGGGAAGGGGGTGGGAAAGGGAGGGAAAGCAGGGACTATCTAAAGTTGGAGAAGTCAATGTTCATACCGCTGGGCTGTAAGCTGCCCAAGCGAAATATGAGGTGCTGTTCCTCCAATTTGCAGTCGGCCTCACTATGACACTGGTGGAGGCCCATGACAGAAAGGTCAGACTGGGAGTGGGAGGGGGAGTTGAAGTGCTCAGCCACCGGGAGATCAGGTTGGTTAAGGCGGACTGAGCGAAGGTGTTGAGCGAAACGATCGCCGAGCCTGCGTTTTGTCTCGCCGATGTAGAGAAGTTGACATCTGGAACAGAGGATATAATAGATGAGGTTGGAGGAGGTGCAGGTGAACCTCTGTCTCACCTGGAAAGACTGTTTGGGTCCTTGGATGGAGTCGAGGGGGGAGGTAAAGGGATAGGCCTGTGCTTAAATTATAGTGTTCAATGATGAATGGATGTTGCTCTACATTCTCCGCCTTGTCCAACAATTGGACAAGTTACTGTTGTGAGCATCTACTGTTCTGAGCAGCTAGTAATGTTAATTTGGTTCCTTTCCTTCACTCTTTTGGCAGTGTAAAGTCTCCCATGTTTCAATAGGCTTCTCAACACTGGTTTGACCAGTTTGACAAGTGTTTGCAAAGATAGTTCAGTAAGTAACTAGATTTTACAAGTTAAAATATCTTGGAGAATTAATCAGACTAATCATTTCAAACAGGAATAAGTGGTGATTTACTAAACAATAACCCCTAACTGGGAAGATAACAAAGGTGATTAGCATGTTTCAAATGGTACATTATTTGGGCTGTTAGGTATTAACTATTAACTGTGTTCCTTATGTAGAGGTGAGTGAGTTCCCTGTCTTAACTTGTAATGACTTTCCTTTCTACAACAATCCCAAAGTGTACAACAGGAACGTAATTTTAATTTTGGGGGTGTAAATTCATTAAGAACCACTGTAACAATTTAGGTATAAATTAAGAGCAGATAACATCTGAATGTTTTACGATTCTGAGGCAGATAAAAACATTAGGACAGTTATTCAAAGCCTTTATAAATCAAAGCATAGCAAATCTAAGCTAAGGCAAAACACAATGGATCAGGCGAAACTCAATGGATCAGGCAGTATCACTGGGGGACACTTGGATAGGCGAATATTTTGGATCGAGCCCTTCTTCAGATTGATTGTATTGTTTGTGGAGGTAAGCTGGAAAAGAGATGGGGTCTGGGTAAAGCCTGGACACAAAAGGATGTCAGATAAGGCGAGAAGAAGACTTCCCCAACATCGGGAATATTTTTCCTGCCCTCTCTTTCTCCCCCCCCTGTCCCAGAGAAGAGGAGTGAAATTTAAAGCCTGGGGATGGGATATAGTTGGGAGGGGACAGGGGGGGGTGAAAGAGAGGGCAGAAAAAATAGTCCCGATGTTGGGGAAGTCCAGAACCAGGGGTCACAGTTAAAGAATAAGGTGTAGGCCATTTCGGACTGAGATGAGGAAAAACATTTTCACCCAGAGAGTTGTGAATCTGTGGAATTCACTGCCACAGAGGGCAGTGGAGGCCGATTTACTGGATGTTTTCAAGAGAGAGTTAGATTTAGCTCTTAGGACTAAAGGAATCAAGAGATGTGGGGAAAAAAGCAGGAAAGGGGTACTGTTTTTGGATGATCAGCCATGATCATATTAAATGGCGGTGCTGGCTCGAAGGGCTGAATGGCCTACTCCTGCACCTACTTTCTATGTTTCTATAATAGTGGGAGAAATGGGGTGGCTGGGCACAGAAAAAAGAGGGACAAAGAAAGGAGCGTGTTACTCAAAACTGGAGAATTCCATCCTCATACCATTGGTTTGCAAGCTGCCCATGTTAATTAACTCATGGCCTAAAGAACATCAATTAAGTCCCCATTGGGGATTTGAGAGTTTGAATTCAATTGCTTTTAATTAAGGAATCATAATTAGTTAAAGGAAAAAAAAAATAAGAGGCAATAATGAATGTGCAATAAGAGGCAATAATGAATTTGTCTGATTGTCCATTGGGAAAAGAAGCCTATTGCCCGAACCCAATGTAGTGTATACATGACACCTATCCTACATCAAAATGGGTGAATCTTAATGCCCTCTAAAGTAGAAACATAGAAACTTAGAAACATAGAAAATAGGTGCAGGAGGAGGCCATTCGGCCCTTCGAGCCAGCACCGCCATTCATTGTGACCATGGCTGATCGTCCCCAATCAATAACCTGTGCTTGCCTTCTCCCCATATCCCTCGATTCCACTAGCCCCTAGAGCTCTATCTAACCCTCTCTTAAATCCATCCAGTGAATTGGCCTCCACTGCCCTCTGTGGCAGAGAATTCCACAAATTCACAACTCTCTGGGTGAAAAAGTTTTTTCTCATCTCAGTTTTGAATTTGAACAAGCCAGTTTTAAATGGCCTCCCCCTTTATTCTATGACTGTGGCCCCTGGTTCTGGACTCACCCAACATTGGGAACATTTTTCCTGCATCTAGCTTGTCCAGTCCTTTTATAATTTTATATGTCTCTATAAGATCCCCTCTCATCCTTCTAAACTCCAGTGAATACAAGCCTAGCCTTTTCAATCTTTCCTCATATGACAGTCCCACCATCCCAGGGATAATCTCGTGAGGTGGTAATCTGTACAACTTTGTACCAGATCTACCAGCATTTTCAGGCAACACAGGATTGATACCACATTCCATGATGGCCTTATCCAAGGATGAATTCAAGAATTCAAGCTTTTGATCTCAGTGGGTCAGGCGGCATCTGTGGAGAACATGGATGGGCATTGTTTAGGTTCGGGCACTTGATGGAATTCTCCATTCCCTCCTCACACAGATGCTGCCTGACCCGCTGAGTCCCTCCAGTATTTCGATTTTTGTTCCTGATTCCAGCATGTGCAGGCTCTTGGGACCCCACTTTTTTTCTTTGTTGTCAGTTCACCCTTGTTTGTCAGTCCCAGCTTCTCCATTTATTTCTTGCCCTGTATTTAATACGTTTTTCCATTACGATTTCAATAGACAATAGATATTAGGTGCAGGAGCAGGCCATTCGGCCCTTCGAGCCAGCACCGCCATTCAATGTGATCATGGCTGATCTTTCAAAATCAATGCCCCGTTCCTGCCTTCTCCCCATACCCCCTGACTCCACTATCATTAAGACCTCTATCTAGCTCTCTCTTGAAAGCATCCAGAGAATTGGTCTCCACTGCTTTCTGAGGCAGAGAATTCCACAGATTTACACCTCTGACTGAAAATGTTTTTCCTCATCTCTGTTCTAAATGGCCTACCCTTTATTCTTAAACTGTGGCCCCTGGTTCTGGACTCCCCCAACTTTGGGAATGTTTTCTGCCTCTAATGTGTTCGATCCCTTAATAATTTTATATGTTTCAATAAGATCCCCTCTCATCCTTCTAAATTCCAGTGTATACAAACCCAGTCGCTCCGGTCTTTCAACATACGACAGTCCCGCCATTCCGGGAATTAACCTAGTAAACCTACGCTGCACGCCCTCAATAGCAAGAATATCTTTCCTCAAATTTGGAGACCAAAACTGCACACAGTACTCCAGGTGTGGTCTCACTAGGGCCCTGTACAACTGCAGAAGGACCTCTTTGCTCCTATACTCAACTCTTGTCATAAAGGCCAACATGCCATTGGCTTTCTTCACTGCCTGCTCTACCTGCATGCTAACTTTAAGTGACTGATGAACAAGGACACCCAAATCTCTTTGTACTTCCCCATTTCCTAACTTGACACCATTCAATTCAGATAATAATCTGCCTTCCTGTTCTTACCACCAAAGTGGATAATCTCAAATTTATCCCCATTAAACTGCATCTGCCATGCATCTGCCCAATCACACAACCTGTCCAACATCGACTTCTCCAATTTTAGATAGTTCCTCTGTCCCTCCCGTCCCCTCCTCCTTCTCAGATCTCCCTCTATCTTCCTGTCTCCACCTATATCCTTCCTTTGTCCCACCCCCCTGACATCAATCTGAAGAAGGGTCTCGACCCGAAACGTCACCCATTCCTTCTCTCCCGAGATGCTGCCTGACCTGCTGAGTTACTGCAGCATTTTGTGAATAAATACCTTCGATTTGTACCAGCATCTGCAGTTATCTTCTTATACTACCTGTCCAAGTCACCCTGGATCCTTAGTAGCATCCTTGGAAGATTTCCACCCGCTGCATCAGGTTTTCACTTGTACGTGAGCAAATACCTTGAATCCATCTATATTTTTTGTAACCACTCTGTGAAGGATATGCTCTTACAATGACGTTTGCGTAAGAGAACCCAATTAAATGAATGCATCTAAACTGTGGCACATGGACTGGACACTGGGTATTGCCAACTGGTGTTTGTTCCTCTGTTTGTTGATATATTAAACATTCCACTCCACTCCAGGCTGTGTGTTAGAAACATTGAAACATAGAAAATAGGTGCAGGAGGAGGCCATTTGGCCCTTCGAGCCAGCACCGCCATTCATTGTGATCATGGATGATCCCTGAAAGCACTCACCACACTGCCGTAGTCTGGACAACCACCCCAGTAAAGCCACAAAGTGCTGGAGTAACTCAACGGGTCAGGCAGCATCTCTCTCTCTCTCTCTCTAGAACATGGATAAGCAATTTTTTTCTGATCATGACCCTTCTTCAGACTGATTGTAGTAAGGGGAGAAAGCTGAAAGAAAGATGGGGGATAATGCCTCGCGGGTGATAGATCGACAAGGCTGAGGGGCATTTTGGACAAAGGTTGGCCAGGGAAAAGACGAAAGGTAGCGAGATAAGGAGAGAAGAGACATGTAATGTGAAGGCAGAGGAAGGGATGTAATTGGACGGGATTGGGGGAGAAGGGAGAAATGGATGCACATCTAGGTGGGGCACAGGGAAGTGGGGATGGTATTGTTTGTAGCTTAATGACATAAAATTGGAGACTGCAATCTTCATGCCAATGGGTTGTAAGCCATCTTGTTTCTGGGGGATCAGTAGAAAAATGTTAACACTTAAATTAATAGATTTTCATCAGGGTATTTAATGAGTAACCAGGGTGAATAAATGGAGTCCAGATATCTGTCAGTTATGAACTAATATCAATTGTAGAATACTGCTGAACATGACATGGTCAGATCACCATGTATCTAATCTTTAGGTTGTCCAACTCTGAGGTCTATGAATGCTGTGGGTGACTTGATCAAGGCGTGCTTATTCTTGTCATAATGTTTTTGTTTTAACAGCTCTGAATGGAACATTCCACAAACTATCTTACTTACCCAGTGAAGAAGTCATTTTCACATTTGAGGCATTAGACTGCTTGTTGTGAGTTGTTGCTGCAATGGACTTGTTAACACCCCACAAAGGAGCCGCTATGTATTTCTCAAAATGCAGAACAGAATGAATGATTCGGATAATGTGCATGAGTATTTGGATGTCTGAAAAGGACAATTAATCATGGGACATCCCTTCATGCATTAATAAAGGACATTAAAAATGTGCCCAAATAATAAATGGGAAGTAACTAGAGTATATGTATATAAGTATAGCTGTGGTTAGTTTTTTATAGCTTATTTTTAAACTTTTATATTTCATTCTGTAAATAATGAGGTGCCTTTGCTGCCTGGCCTATATTCTTGTGCAATTTATTGAGGCTGTACCTTTTGAAACTGCAACACTGTAGATATAGATTAATCCTTTACCACAGCTGGTGTATAAATCAAATTGTCTAGCATGTAAATATTTATTTTTTATGTTTGGCATTATCTTTTTCCCCAAAAAATCACGGCCGATGTGTCTCTATTCCTCTCGAGTATCCAGATTTTCTACATGATTTGATATCTGTGCTGCAATATTTGCTTTCTTTCTTTCACCTCCCAGCAAGATGCCTGTGTGGTGGTGTTTGAACCTGAGCCACTGATGGTTTGGACACATTTGACTGGAGACTGGTGCGATGAACAATGTTTGAAAAGCAATTGCTTCCATGCAATGGCGGGCAATTATAATCAAGTGATCTAAATGTCCAAGAGATCAATTGCTAGTGTGTTTTTAATGAACCAGCAGGTCAGAAACAGAAGCAAACTGAGGCAAGCCTGAGTTACAATTGTTTCTTGGTTCTGCTTGCTCCTTATTCCACTTGTTAATGTCTTACAGTAAATATCCAAGTACATGCTGTAAATGTTATTCATGCCAGGTTTCCATTGTCATTAAAATCCCAAACTACTTTTCTTCATTAATACTCTGGAAATAATCCTGCCCGTTCATATTCTTTTGATCATGTACATTTGCATCAATTTAGACAAATGGGTAAGTTTTGCTATGTGACCATTGATGGACCTACTGAATACCATTGCTTGCCTATTTTATGAACTAAAACTGGCAGCAAATAAAATGACCTGCTTCATTTAATCTTTTTTAAATGCTGTGATTTTCTTTCTGGCTACCAAGGCATGTATTTTCTCTGCCAAACAATAACAATTGCAACATACATTTACATAGCCCTCTTAACCTAATAGACCTTCCAAAGATGCTCCACATGCGTAATCAGATGGGGGAAAAAACACACTGGAGATGCAAAAACTGCACATGTTGGAACCTCGTGTAGAACAAAAGAGTTGGAGTAATTCAGCGGATCAGGCAGCATCATTAAAAAACATGGATAGGCGATACCTCAGGTTGGGGCCCTCCTTCAGTCTGATAGAAACATAGAAACATAGATGCAGGAGTAGGCTATTCGGCCCTTCGAGCGTGCATCGCCATTTTCATGGCTGATCATCCAACTCAGTATCCTGTACCTGCCTTCTCTCCATACCCCCTGATCCCTTTAGCCACAAGGGCCACATCTAACTCCCTCTTAAATATAGCCAATGAACTGGCCTCAACTACCTTCTGTGGCAGAGAATTCCACAGCTTCACCACTCTCTGTGTGAAAAAATGCTTTCCTAAAAGACTTCCCCCTTATCCTTAAACTGTGACCCCTTGTTCTGGACTTCCCCAACATCGGGAACAATCTTCCTGCATCTAGCCTGTCCAACCCCTTAAAAAATTTGTAAGTTTCTATAAGATCCCCCCTCAATCTTCGAAATTCCAGCGATGAAGGATCCGGATCTGAAATATTGCATATCCATGTCCTCCAGAGATGCTGCCTGACCTGCTGAATTATTCCAACACTGCGTTCTATGTAAAACAAAAATACTGGATCTAAGACGAAGATGTTCTTCGCTGTTTGCAGCGGATTGCCAAATACTTAGTCATAGAGAAGGGTTTAAGGAAGTGAGTTGTTGAGGCAGGGAGGTAAAGAGAGAGAATTCAAGAGCATGGAAATGAGATGCCTAAAATTGTGGGCATTAATAATTGACGGAATGGAATGGAGGAGATGTGAAAGAGGCAGCTGGGAGGACACACTGATCCAAGTTGACTGCAAAATTAGGAGGTGAGAGGTAGAGAGGGAAAGGGAGAAGTGCAGTGGGTCAGCAAGTGTGCTGATGGGCAAGAAAGGTGTTTGGGTGAAAAACAGAATGACCCAGCAAAGCTAGTGGTCATTTGAGCCACCATTCATGGGACTTTCATCACCGAATGGCAGCAGACTAAATGATTATTTTGTGGTGGTAATGAAAAGCGAACTGTTCCATTATATTAACCTCTTCCGACGCAAAAGCAAAAAATGCAGGAAACACTCAGTAGATAAGCGTGAGGTGTTGCATTCTGGGAAGTCAAACCAGGGGAGGACATACACCGTGAATGGTGCAGTCCTGCATTCCATATACCTGATGAGTATGTGGAATGAGCCACCAGACCTTTACCAGTGAGGATATTGAGTATGGAAGTTGGGATGTTCATAGGTTCATAAGTTATAGGAGTAGCATGAGACCATTTGGCCCATCGAGTCTACTCCACCACTCAATCATGGCTGATCCCTGCCTCCTAATCCAATTTTCCTGCCTTCTCCCCATAATCCCTGACACATGTTCTAATCAAGAATTTGTCTATCTCTGCCTTAACAAATCCACTGGCTTGACCTCCACAGCCCTTTGGGGCAATGAGTTCCACAGATTAACTACCCTCTGACTAAAGAAGTTCCTCCTCACCTTTCTAAAAGAGTGCCCTTTAATTATGAGGGGAAGTCCAGAACAAGGGGTCACAGTTTAAGGATAAAGGGGAAGTCTTTTAGGACCGAGATGAGAGTTTTTTTTCACACAGAGAGTGGTGAATCTGTGGAATTCTCTGCCACAGAAGGTAGTTGAGGCCAGTTCATTGGCTATATTTAAGAGGGAGTTAGATGTGACTCTTGTGGTTAAAGGGATCAGGGGGTATGGAGAGAAGGCAGGTATAGGATACTGAGTTGGATGATCAGCCATGATCATATTGAATGGCAGTGCAGGCTCGAAGGGCCGAATGGCCTACTCCTGCACCTATTTTCTATGTTTCTATGAGGCTATGACTGGTCCTAGACTCTCCTGCCAGTGGAAACGTCCTTTCTTTGCCAGGGGTGTCAAACTACTGGCCCGCGGGCCGCATCCAGCCCATGAAGGGATCCAATCTGGCCCAGGGGATGATTTGGGGAAAAAAGTATATTTGCGACCATTTATTATGTATCTGTAAGGCTTGCCGCTCTCTCTCCCTCTCTCTCACTGCTCTCTCTCTCTTGCCGCTCTCTCTCGCCGTTCTCTCTCTCTCTCTTGCCGTTCTCTCTCTCTCTCTCTCGCCACTCTCTCTCTCTCTCCCCCCCTCTCTCTCTCACCGCTCTCTCTCCCGGGACAAGCCATGCGGTGATGCTGGCGGGAAGGTGGGGAGTCTCAGCGTTGTTGTGGACACTGGGAAATGCCTGGGCTGCCGCCCCAGAGACCGCCACCATGTACCTGAGACCCAGGTGAGTGCGTGTTTAGAGGCTGGTGGGAAGTCGCCGCACTGTGAATGGGGCCGCAGCCAGCGATCCAACATCTGAGCTGCTCTCCAGGGTGGGGGGTTTGGGTTAAGGTTAGGTGGGATGTGAAGACTTGCTGGTAGTTATCCGGGAATAGGGAAGAGAAGGGAGAAGGTGGTGGTAAAGGAAGGGGAGTGGGAGCAGATGAGAGAAGGGAGGGTTTTTAGAGATGAGGAAGGGAAGAGAGGGTGTCGAGGGAGGGGAGTGGGGGTGTAGGTGAGAAAAAAGTAAGTAGGGAGGGAGGGGATGAGGAAGGGAGCAGAAGGAATGGTGTTTAGGGATGAGGAAAGGGAGGGGGTTTAGGGTAAGGAAAGAGAAAAGATGAAGTAAGGGAGGGGAGTGGGAGAGTAGTTGGAAGGAAGGAAGTGGGGACCGAGAGAAGGGATAGCTGAGAAAAAGGAGCGGGCAGGTGAGGGAGATGGTGAGGGTAGAGAAGGACATGAGAGGTGAGGGGAGAGGATGTGAGGGGAAGGAAGAAGGACATAAGGAGAAGGATGGGGAGTGGGGCCTTCAGGTGAGATGATGGACAGATCATCTTTCACCATGCCAGGTAGCTGCTGTTTGGCTGTTCACCACCCAGCCAGCCCATTGTGGGCAAAACATAAACACTGTATGAGGACTATAAGACAGGGGAACAGAATTAGGCCATTTAGCCCGTCAAGTCTACTTTGCCATTCAACCATGGCTGATCTATTTTCTCTCTCAACCACATTCTATTGTCTTCTTTCTCCCTGTAACCTAATCAAGACCTATCAATCTCTGCCTCAAAAATACCCAATGTCTTGGCCTCCACCGTTGTCTGTGGCAATGAATTCCACAGATTCACCACCCATTCCTCCTCATCTCCATTTTGAATGTGTGACCTTTTATTCCGATGCTGTGACCTCTGGTCCTAGACTCTCCTATTACTGGAAACATTATTTCCACATCCACTCTATCTAGGGCCTAGATACCAATCATAAACGTAATGCTTGCTGGGCAAACTTCTTCATAAGAAACAAAATTCGTAAAGTGAAACACTTTGTAGTTATAGCAGAGGCGGAGAGCAGGTTGAAAAAATGAAGGCAGCGAAAGCCGTGGGAGCTTGATCCGGCCCGCATGAAGTCTGATCCGGCCCGCATGAAGTCGTATTTTGCCCATTCTGGCCCGTGACCTGAAATGAGTTTGACACCCCTGCAGTCTGTGCCTTTCATTATTCTGTAAGTTTCCATGAGGTCCTTCCTCAACCTTCTAAACTCCAGCGAGTAGAGGCCCAGTGCTGTCAAACGCTCATCATATGCTAACCCACTCATTCCTGGAATCATTCTTGTAAACCTGTTCTGGACCCTCACCAGAGGCAGCACATCCTTCCCCAGATCTGGGGCCCAAATTTGCTCACAGATGTTATGTTACGGGGGTACAAGATGTTGCGGAGGCCACACCTGGAGGAGTGTGTTCAGTTTTGGTTACCCTGCTATAGGAAGGAGGTAATTTAGCTGAAAAGTGCAGAGCAAATTGATGAGGATGAGCTTCTTCCTCTTCTTCTTTCGTGTCGCAATGACTTGAGGGCCTGAGCTACAGATCGTGATAGAAATTGATCGGATGAATGCACTGTCTTTTACTCAGGGTAGGGGAATCAAGAACCAGAGGAGATAGGTCTATTAATGTCAGAGTGGAAAGATTTAATTGGAACCTGAGGAGCAACGTTTGCCACGCAGAAGCTGATGGGTACATGGAATGAGCCACCAGAGGACTTAGTTGAGGCAGGTACAATAACAATGTTTAAAAGACAATTGGAAAGGTTCACGGATAGGAAAGGTTTAGAGGGATATTGGTTAAATGCAGGGAAATGGGAGTAGCTTGGATGAGGCATCTTGGTTGCGGTGGACTAAAGGGCCTGGTTCCATGCTATATGACTCCATGACAATGGGTTGAAGCATATTGTCACACATACCCTCATCCCAGCTTCATTCCATTATGCTAGGCACTGAACCCGAAGACAGTTCTGATGAAGGGTCTTTGACCTGAAACATCTTTATACTAAAACTCTCGTTTGTTTGTCCTGAACCGCAGCCAAAACGGTACACGATAGCGTGACAATTTTAGGCCCACCTTACTCGCCGTCGTCCTTTTGGTGCCAATGGAAGAGGTTTTATTGAAATCGGTGTTATATATTTAAAGTTATTCACATTTTAAAGTTTAAATCTATCTCCTAGGGTGGAGGGAGGGAGGGGGGGGGGGGAGGAGGAGGATAAGGGGGGTTGAGGGGGATGGAGTGGGCGGAGGGGAGTGGGAATGGAGGGAGGGGAGGATGGAGGAGGGGGGTGGGGAAAGGAGAGGGTGCTGCACCAATGCGGGGGAGGGGGAAGGAGAGGGTGCTGCACCAATGCAGGAGAGGTTTGGGCCCAACAGGTCCACCGGGTCTAGTTAATTCTATTTCTCTTTCCAGAGATGCCACCTAGTCAAGTCAAGTCAAGTCAAATTTATTTGTCACATACACATACACGATGTGCAGTGAAATGAAAGTGGGATAGCATGCAAAACATAGCTCTTCACTGCACCTCGCTACACGTGACAATAATAAACTTAAACCTACTGAGTGTCTCCAGCATTCTCTGTTTGGTTTTGGATTTCCAACGCCCGTAGTTATTTTTAATTGTCACTGAATCGGCTGAGCTCCACAATCACTGTGCTAATCAAGACATTTTTGTTGTAAGAATGTTTTGTTATCTATTAGGGAGTAGAATGGAATAACAGCTACAAATTGGGTCTTAAAGGAGCATGGCATTGCAAATTTTGTTTCTTGCAACTGTTTTGAACAAATAAATGCTCAAAGAGATTGCACTTTCCACAAGTAGATCCTCGGTTTCTTTTTGATTGAATATCTCCTGCAGGGATATTCAAAGCTGTATCACATCAGTCTCCTCAACTCCTTCACATCAGTCTCAGAAACTTTCTTCGTCACTTTGCCAAACTCCTTTCCATTATTCTCTCGGTACTCATTCCACCTTTATAATCCATCAGAATAGACTGTCTCTATTTGTGCTTTTGACCTATAAACTATGAACAGACCAGATTACTTACTGTGCATGTTTCAGGGCCAGGTACCAGCCATGATCACGGTTAATGACGGTGCTGGCTCGAAGCACCAAATGGCCTACTCCTGCACCTATTGCCTATTGTCTATTGTACCACTTTGGGGTCATGTCCCATCTGCAAGTAAACTTGGGAAAGAACAGAGAATTAGCATCAATAATGTTATACAATTGCGTTGACATCCTTGTCAGACACAGTCCTTAACATCACAGCATGAAAGAAAACGAATGATAATTAAAAGTTGCAGCAAAATCTGAACATTAAGCTATAACATATTACGTGGAAAACAAGGATGTATTTTAAGATTAAAGTGACAGGGATGGGTGTTGATCTAAATCACTGAGGTGAGCAGCAGAAATAACAAGAAATCATGTTATCGCCAGGAAAGAATAAGGATCCAATTAATCCATCAAGAGACAATACATAATGTGATTTGGGTCCCAATGAGGATTAGGGACAAGGCTCTTCTAAATAAGAAATGAATAGTGAGGATAAGAAAATAACTGCAGATGCTGGTACAAATCGATTTATTCACAAAATGCTGGAGTAACTCAGCAGGTCAGGCAGCATCTCGGGAGAGAAGGAATGGGTGACGTTTCGGGTCGAGACCCTTCTTCAGAATAGTGAGGAAGAAGTCAGTGCAGACAATGGTGATTCAACCCTGATGAGGTGGCGCAGTGGTAGAGCTGCTGCCTTACAGCGCCAGAGACCCAGGTTCGATCCTATCTACGGGTGCTGTCTGTGTGGAGTTTGTACGTTCTTCCTGTGACCACATGGGCTTTTTCCGAGATCTTCGGTTTCCTCCCACACTCCAAAGATGTACAGGTCTGTAGGTTAATTGGCTTGGTATAGGTTTATACATGTAAATTGTTCCAAGTGTGTAGGATAGTGTTGATGTGCGGGGATCACTGGTCGGTGTGGACTCGATGGGCCGAAAGGCCTGTTTCTGTGCTGTATCTCTGAACTAAACTGAAGATAATAGAGACAACAGTTCTAACCATTGGCAAGTAACTGCAGAAGTTAAGAAATTTGCATTAGCCCCATCAACTTAATGAAGACTGAGGCTGGGTATGGGAGTGGAGGAATGGGTAGGAAGTATCTTATTAGGAGCTGTTCTCCCATTTTTGACAAATAAATTGCTAGCACTTCGACATCTGAACCTTCATATTCTAGAGATCCTTCCAAAGCTCTTCATCTCTGCCACCATTCGCACCACTTTTCTGATGATAACAAGACCAAGAGTTAGGTTCTAAAGAGGACCTTTGACGATGTGGTAAGGTTTAGGAAGTGAACTTCCCAGTTTCCGGCCCGACAGTGGACCGTGAGCAAGGGTTTAAAAGTCAGGACGAAACAAAAGGGTGGATATGGAGAAATGTCGAAATCTTCTGGAGCTGGAAATGCTTGCAGGCAATGGAAGGGTTGAAAACAAGGAAGATAATTTTAAGATAAAAATACGATTGCCCAATATAGATCAGCAAGCATGGGGCAGGGGGGAATGAATCTTGGAACCAGCTGAATGCAATCAGGCTGGTATGTGCATGAGTTTACAAAGGTTGGAAGGTGAGAGGGTGGTCAGAAAAGCACTGGACTAGTTAAATCAAAAGATTAATGTGGCTTGGATGAGGGTGTCAGCAGCTGGGAACCTGAGGCAGGGTCGATGCGATGCAATGTAATAGAGGTGAAATTAGACAGCTTCAATGGCGTGATAAATTGGAGATAGGAAACTCATTTCAGAGCCAAACAGAAAAGCAAGGTTGCAGTTTGGCTCAGCTTTAGGCAGATGCCAGAAATGCAAACATTAGCCAGGAAATAAATTTTATGTTGGAAAACAACAAACTGGAGAAATTGCTGTTTCTCCAGTAATGGATGTGGCAAAAGCAGTGAGTCAAATGAGAGAAAGCAATTGGGTTTAGAGAGGTGGCAGCTAGATAAAGCCTCATCCATTTTAGCATCATTTGTCAAACCTATTTTTGTTTGTCCAAGCCATTTGTTAACTTCCAAACCTCTCATGTGACTTTGGGCTAATTGTTTTAATTAGAGTCATAGTCATAGAGTGATACAGCATGGATTCATCCCTGTCAGTCCAGCTTATCCATGCCAACCAAGATGCCCCATCCATTTGCCTGTCTTTGGCCTATATCCCGCTAAACCTTTCCTATCCATGTACCTGTTGCAAGAATCTTGGATGGACTACTTTTTATCACATGTCAAGTCAAGTCAAGTCAATTATATTTGTATAGCACATTTAAAAACAACCCACGTTGACCAAAGTGCTGTACGTCAGCTGGCAGCTTGTTCCATATATGCGTTATCACTCGGGTTTCTATTAAATCTTGTCCCTCTCAACTTAAACTTAAGACCTCTGGTTTTTGATTCCGCTACCAGGGGTAAAAGACTCCGTACATTCATCCTAACCATCGCCCCTTATCCTCCTGTGCTTCAAGGAATGTAGTCTTAGCCTATAGTTCAAACTCTCCCTATAGTTCAGCCTCTTAAGTCCTGGCAACGTCCTCGTAAATCTTCACTGCTCTCTTTCCAGCTTAATTTCCAGCCTATAGCAGACTGATCAAAACTGAATACAGTACCCCCCAAATGTGGCCTCACCAATGTCTTATACAATTGTCGCCAATGTTCTTGTACAAATGACACCATGTTAAGAGTGCAGTTGAAATGCAAGTTGCTGTTTTTGTTCCATGTATTTTCTTACCAGCTCTAATGCAACCTGTTGATGTCTATGAATAAACAATAGATGGAAAAATCTGTGGTGCTCCTGTTAAGGAAGATTATCGGTAGAATGGAGACCCAAGCAACTGCAGATGCTGGAATCTGGAGTCAGTGCTTTTCTACTAATTCATGAATCACTGTGGCTTGTTCCAACAACTAGCTTACTGTTGAAGTGTAGAGGGTCAAAGTAACTCAGCGGGTCAAGCAGAATCTCTGGAGGATAGGGACTGAAGGGCCTGTTTCCACACTGTATAACTCCTTGACTCTCTGACGAACGCCACAGGAGATCCTTCTTCCCTGTGGCTATCAAACAGTACAGCTCCTCCCCCTTCTGTCATGGGGTAGACTGAGACTGACTCCTCCCCCCCCCCCCTCCCCCATCTTTGCAAATCCCCAATCCTTTCCACTCGTCACTTTAAGTTCATGTTTCATGTATTTTGTGTTTTTATGTTATGTTGTGTTGTGTTGGCAGATGAATTTCCCTCCTGGGATCAATAAAGTTCAATCGTATCGTATATATTAGATCATTTAGATCTCAGGGACACAGTTCCCAGGCAAATGCAGTCTCGACCTTGGCCTGCCATGCTATTTGCTTTTAAAATAGTCGTTGGCTCGAACACACGGGTGCGATGTCTCCTGTTCAGGAGAGAGCAGCTGACACTGGAGAGCCGCCGCTAAAAATACATCACACCGACTGTGAGTGAGATCCTGGGTCACTCAAAGTCACGCGTCACAGGGGCGTGAACACAGGAAGCTGCAAGCCCAACAGAACCGAGGGAGAATGAAGACCTTGCGGTTCATGTGTGCCCAAGCCCTGGTATCCAACGCCCAGATCGCGCAGAGAGGTATCGCCTGTGTGGCGCACAACCTGTACCCACTGCTCTTCAAAGCCAGCTACCTGCTGGAGCAGGCCACGGTCATTCACGACTTAGTGGAAAGGTGGCCGTTGGCAGAATTCAGCATCAGAAAACTCCTGGGGAAGACCCCGGACTGCGAGGAAGATCTCTGCGGCAGGACATGCCTGCTCTGCCTGCAAGCGTGCGTGTCGGGGCTGAAGAGCTACGTGCTGCACACTTCGGAGACATATCTAAAGAGGCTGAAAGTGTTCGACCTGACGGGCCTTGTAGACGGGGACTCCCAGCCCTGCAGGTGTGGCAAAACCTTAGGGAGGTGGGGAAGAACAGAGTTGATGGCAAGGACCTGCTTTGACCTGCTGGTCGAGGTGGAGGCATGTGAGCTCAGAGATTTGGTGTCAGACATTTCGGTTGAGGTTTTGCTGAGCCTGTTTGTGACACAGCGGAACTATGAAACAGTGGTTGAGGCCTTGCTGTTGAAGAAGCAGTGCCCACTGAAGATCCACTGCGTGGAGTTCAGGGCCGACAGTTTGCCCTTGAGGAGCCTCTTCTACATCATCAATCTCGTCAGGCCTGAGACACTGCAGAAGTTGGAATTAGTCCACAACATCCGCCTGGAAATGGACCATTTTGAATACCTCTTGACCCAAGTTGCATTCCCGCAGCTCAGATCGCTGACACTCCCGACAAGAACCTTTGATGTGCGTAGAATCACACAAGAGGATGAACTTATGTTGGTGAGAATCGGCGAAATGTTAAGTGGGATGAAATTTCTTACAGAACTGAGCCTGGCTTTTTCCATTCTAACTGGACGAATACGCAAGATACTCAGGTAGGCCTGCATGACCATTAAATTTGAGGCACAAGCTACCCACTAGTTTCGATGGAGTGAATAGGGTGAAGCTGATTTAGTTCAAGGACCGTGGGGCACAGATTTAAAACGGTTGGGTAAAAGGTATAATGGGAATATAATTGGAAATGCTTTATTTTCGATAGATTAGCCCTGATTGAATGGTGGAGTAGAGTTGAATGGCCTAATTCTGCTCCTATAAGATATGAACTTTATGTGGAGATCATTTCTGATATAATGTTCACTGCCTGTAAAGTGGTGGAAAGAACAGAATCAATTAGTGACTTCAGGAATAAGATGGGTGCTGGAGATCGAATCATTTGCAAAGCTATTAGGAAAACATCAATGAATGATACTCATGGGATTACTCTGCATGGAGATATGGTTGGCATGGCGAAGCTGGGCTGATGGGCCTGTTTCTGTGCTATTCGACTCGATGAATCTAAATCAGCCACGATTGAATGGTGGAGTAGACTTGATGGGCCGAATGGCCTAATTCTGCTCCTAGAAGTTATGAAAATGAGACAGAAAGGGGTCAATGATGGAATGACTTTCTGTGCCTTTTCATGTTCTGTGATCACTTTGAACATTTGAGGAGGCTGCAGAGAACATTTCTGGGCATTATTTCCCTTACTGTCTTTGGTTTTGAATTGTCTGTGTCTTTTTTTCCCTAACAATCCTAGCAATCCTTTTACCTATTATTGCAATAAATTCATCTGTCATGTAAGCTTGGCAGTTGTCTGTTCGTGTAATGTTGTAATTAGTCTAGCTTTAGTTTAGTTTTGAGACACAGCAGCTTAGAGAAACATGTCGACCATGTTCACACATGTTCTGTGTTTGCTTACTTTCTCATCCACACTAGGGGCCATTTGCAGAGTCCAATTAATCTACAAACCTGCACATATTTGGGATGTGGGAGGAAACCAGAGCACCCAATGGAAATCCACATGGTCACAGGGAGAACGTGCAAACTCAACACAGACAGTACCCGAGGTCAGGATCGAACCTGGGTCTCTGGCACTGAGGTAGCAGCTCGACCAGCTGCGGCACTGTGCCACCTGAATTATGCCCTTCTGCCACTTTAATGCTATGGACTAGGATTCGGACAGAATTTCCGACTCTAAAACAGTGAGGTTCCATGGTTGAATGGTCATATGACACATGTATCTGTCTGTGGGTTGTCTTTTCCAACATCAGTCCAGTGGCTTAGGCTGTAGTTCAGACTGAAGCTTTAGACTTCAGGGATACAGCGCGGAAACAGCTCCTTCGGCCCACCGAGTCCGCGCCGACCAGCGATCCCCGTACACTAGCACTATCCTACACACTCGGGCCAATTTACAATTTTACCAAAGCCAATTAACCTACAAACCTGTACGTCTTTGGAGTGTGCGAGGAAACCAGAGCACCTGGAGAAAATCCACATGGTCGCAGAGAGAACGTACAGTGCAGACAGCACCTGTAGTCAGGATGGAATCTGGGTGCCTGGCGCTGTAAGGCAATAACTTTACCGCTGCGCCAATGTGCCGCCGGTGAGTTTCTGAGGAAGTGGTGCACTGTCAAAGGCACCACCTTTTGAACGAAATGGATAGTTCTAAAAGATACCGAGGTTTTCACACAGAGATTGAGGTGGGTCTGGAACGCATTGCCATGGGTGGTGGTGGAGGCAGATACAACTGTGGCATGGAGTAGGCTTTTGGTTAGGCACATGGAAGTACGGGGAACAGAGGGATATGGAGACGGGCAGACGAGATTGGTTTAACTTGACATCATGTCCGGCACAAATAATTTTGGGCCGAAGGGCCCATTCCTGTGCGATTGTTCTATGTTCCATCGCTAAGAAAGGCCTGGAAGCAGGAATCCTTACACGAAACAAGAAAGATTCTCTCAAGGAGACACAAGACACTGCAGATGGTAGAGTTGTGAGCAAAACGCAAAGTGCTGGAGGAACTCAACGGGTCAGGCAACATCTGTGGGGGAAAGGGACAGATTTTGACTTCTTCAGAGGATCCTATCGAATATTTATCAGAATTCAGAATCAGAGTTACCTTTATTTGTCATCCAAAAAAACAGGTCTTTTGGACGAGATTTCGTCACCCATAGTCCAACAGTCGAGCAATAAAATAAGCAAATTACGCAACCTCAACCAACACAAAACACAAAACAAAAAGAAACATCCATCACAGTGAGTCTCCTCCAGATCCTTAGCCAAACTCAAATAGGATCATCTAATGACTATCACAGGATGCTGAACCTCCAGGCTTACAGCACTGACAGCACTTCAAAATGCTTTGACTATGATTCGCTAGAACATAAAGGCTTCTCACCATATAAGTATAAGTTCTGTCTCCACATTTGATCTTGGTTCCAGTCCTCTGTGACATTGATCTATGGAGATAATTTTAGACATTACAGAAGATCTCTGTAGTTGAAGCATCACCTAATCATTCACTCCAAACTAGTCGTCAATTTCAAAAGACAATTCTTAATTCCTGGCCGAGGGTAATATTAGGCTCCACATTTTATTATATCTTCTGACTCCTCTGCTCTTAGTCAAACTTCAGCAAGCCCTTGGCCAAATTGAGAACTGCCATTCATGGATTCCTAAAACTTCTTCAGTCAAGAGGCAATCAAAGATGTCAATTCTTACTTGAAACAGTATATTCTGTTTATATTTGGTTTATATATTTCCTTTAAAATACTATTCCTCTATGCTCATGCTCCCATTAGCACTTGGTCAATAGTTCGTTATTGTCACGACTGCGCAGTACAGTGAAATTCTTCTGCGCAACCCACAAATGCACAATCGCCATACTTTGACATTGTTTACAAAGAAAAAAGTCCAATGTCTTAAGAAATTGAGGCATTGTTCCCTTGTGATGCCCTGGAGAGGTCCAATTTTCAGTTACATTTTGAGCAGATTAATAGGAATCTAAAGGGTAACTTTTTCACACCAAGGGTGGTGGGTGCATGGAATGAGCCACCAGAGGAAGTAGTTGAGGCAGGGACTGTCCCAATGTTTAAGAAACAGTTAGACAGGTACATGGATAGGACAGGTTTGGAGGGATATGGACCAAACGAAGGCAGGGTAGGATTAGTTGGCCGGTGACATGTTGGCCGGTGTGGGCAGGTTGGGCCGTAAGGCCTGTTTCCATTCTGTAATTCTTATTTAAAAGTCTTCTGCCAAAGGATCTAAGATAGACACAACATGCTGGTGTAAACTCAGTGGGACAGGCAGCACTGGGACTGTGCTCTAGGACAGTTTCGGCTCTAGGACCGAAACGTCACCCATTCCTTCTCTCCAGAGACGCTGCCTGTCCCGCTGAGTTTACTCCAACATTTTGTGTTTATCTTCGATTTAAACCAGCATCTGCAGGTCCTTCCTGCCAAAGGATCTATTTTATTTATCACCTAGATACAATAGACAATAGACAATAGGTGCAGGAGGAGGCCATTCAAGCCAGTACCGCCATTCAATGTGATCATGGCTGATCATTCTCAATCAGTACCCCGTTCCTGCCTTCTCCCCGTACCCCCTGACTCCGCTATCCTTAAGAGCTCTATCTTAAGATACCCCTGACACCTTCTTCTTGGGCAGTCCCTTGGGATCGACCTTGCTTCTACTCCGCGTTTGCGGGTTCGGAGGTGGCTAATGAGACCCACATGGGAACTGTGCGCCCTTTCATGGGCAGGGCTGCAGGTGGCTGACGCGACAGGTGAGAGGATACTCTGTGCAGTGCTCTGCTCCTTCCTCCTCTTACCTAGGGCCTCTATGCATGGCTTTGATCGCAATCTCTCCTCCTCCACTTTGGTCAGCCTTATGGTGTAGGATGCGTCACATGTGGTAGGAAGCAAGTGAACGACATTCAGACAAAAAGGAATAACATTTGAAAGCATAAGCCAGTTTATTTCAGCTACATGATTGAAAAGGCACCTTGGACCAGAGCACAGCCATTCCTGGGTCACTTCCTGGATCAGGCCTGGATGGAGTGAATGTTGAGAGGATATTCCCACTGGTGAGAGAGTCTAGGACCAGAGGCCATAGCCTCAGAATGAAAGGATGTACGTTTAAAAAGGAGATGAGGAGGAATTTCTTTCGGCAGAGGGTGGCGAATCTGTGGAATTCATTGCCACAGACGGCTATAAGGAGGCCAAGTCAATCGATATTTTTCAGGCGGATCTTGACAGATTCTTGATTGGTACGGGTATCAGGGGTTATGGGGAGAAGGCAGGAGAATGGAGTTGAGAGGGAAAGATAGATCATCCACAATTGAATGGAGGAGTAGATTTGATGGACCGAATGGCCTAATTCTGCTGGAAGAACATATAAACCTACGATCATCCTTGAACCCAGAACATGCACGACCAGTTGCTTGCTCTGCAGCGTGCAGTGTTAATCAGGCAATGGGAAGTCCGCAATTGAGGAACAAGATTGTGTGCTGCACAATGACGATACCATGCACCTACCATGTAGCACCACAAGTTTCGACCCGTTGATATAATCTCACTGACATTTAGCGAAAAGCATCATAGTTCCTCAGTCACCCATTCTCTGGATTCCCTGCATTGTAAATCAGGTATCATTATGCAGAGGCAGGTCCACAGCTGACCACTCATGCGAGACACAATCACGGACACTGGTTCTGGGGGCTGTCGGGGCATCAAGACAGCTGATTAACAGTTATTAGCTTTACATTTGACTTCCAGACTGAGTCAGGTGAGAAGCCCTTGGCATTGCATTTGTCTATGAAGACCTCTCTTAATTAGACATCTTTTTTTCTGTTCTTTTGAACAAAGTTTATTTCTGATTTTTTGTTAATACAGCTTTAACAATTCAATGCATGAACACATTTGAACTGATAGATATCCCCCCACCCACAATACCACTCAGAGGGTATACAACTTAAGTTATGCAAGGAAAATAAGTAAATAAATAAACATAAACATACAAATGATGTAAAATAATCATAGTTAAAGATAAAAATAAATAAATACAAAAAAAAAAGATAAGTTGTTAGAGGTTTAAAGCAGTACACCATATTATCAAGGGCGCTAACATGCATAAAGAATTATGCATGTTAAAAAATTAGACAATAGACAATAGACAATAGGGGCAGGAGTAGGCCATTCGGCCCTTCGAGCTAGCACCGCCATTCAATGTGATTATGGCTGATCATTCTCAATCAGTATCCCGTTCCTGCCTTCTCCCCATACCCCCTGACTCCGCTATCCTTAAGAGCTTTATTTAGCTCTCTCTTGAATGCATTCAGAGAATTGGCCTCCACTGCCTTCTGAGGCAGAGAATTCCACAGATTCACAACTCTCTGACTGAAAAAGTTTTTCCTCATCTCAGTTCTAAATGGCCTACCCCTTATTCTTAAACTGTGGCCCCTGGTTCTGAACTCCCCCAACATTGGGAACATGTTTCCTGCCTCTAACGTGTCCAACCCCTTAATAATCTTATACGTTTCGATAAGATCTCCTCTCATCCTTCTAAATTCCAGTATATACAAGCCTAGTCGCTCCAGTCTTTAACATCTTTTGTTCTGACCGTTCTCTCCAGCAGTCAGCACTGGGGTTGAAATTAATGGGGAAGAGCAGCAACAAAAACATGGTAGTAACATGGTGAAACTGTTCAAGGTCTTTCATAAGGGAATAACCAAGCAGACTCTGATGTGAAGCCAATGAAAGAGCTACAAGGATGAGACAGGCATTTTGAGATCACAGCAAATATCTGCATGTTTCATCCATGCAGTATCCTCAGGAATGCATGTTAAATTGAAGATAGACCCAAAATGCTGGAGTAATGGGCGATGTCTCGGGTCAAGATCCTTCTTCAGACAGAGAGTCAGGGGAGAGGGAGTCAAGAGATATAGAAGGGTAAGGTATGAAAATGACAGATCAAAGCAGATGATGATAAGAAAATGTAGGATGGTTCATTGTTAGCTGAGGGGAAGGTGACAACGTGGCATACAATGAGTGATATTTAATCAGGAGGATAGTAGAACCAGTCAGAGAACTAGGGTAGGGATGGTTGGAGAAAGAGAGAAAGCAACGGTTACTTGGATTTGGAGAAATCAATATTCATACCACTGGGTTGTAAGCTGAAGTCTCATCTGATTCTCAGTTATATATTAATAAATTGTTTAACGCTACTTCAAGAAAGAGTGGGTGTTCTTTCTGTTCTGATAAATATTTATCTTGCAACAACGTCACTGAAAATAATAGATTGACTGACCATTTATCATACTGACAGATCTTGTTGTGTCAAAATGATTGCAATGGTATTTCCACTTCAATGGTGGTGACATAAGGAACTGCAGATGCTGACATCTTGAATATAACAAAGTGCTCGGATAACTCAACGGGTCAGGCAGCATCTGCGGAGGATGTGGATAGGCAACGTTTCGGGTTGGAACCCTTCTTTAGACCGATTCAATCATGGTTCTGACTGATTCAATCAGTCTGAAGAAGGGCCCCCACCCGAAAGATTGCCTATCCATTCCCTCCACAGATGCTGCCTGAACCACTGAGTTACTCCACCACTTTGCGCTTTGCAGCACCCCAACGATATTTTACTGGCAGTGAAACATAGAAACATAGAAAATAGCTGCAGGAGTAGGCCATTCGGCCCTTCGAGCCTGCACCGCCATTCAATATGATCATGGCTGATCATCCAACTCAGTATCCTGTACCTGCCTTCTCTCCATACCCCCTGATCCCTTTAGCCACAAGGGCCACATCTAACTCCCTCTTAAATATAGCCAATGAACTGGCGTCAACTACCTTCTGTGGCAGAGAATTCCACAGATTCACCACTCTCTGTGTGAAAAAAAACGTTCTCATCTCGGCCCTAAAAGACTTCCCCCCTTATCCTTAAACTGAGACCCCTTGAAGCACCGGTGAAGCACCGAGGGACGTCTTGAAATAGTGGAACGTGCATCAAAAATGTCGATGGGTATTTAAAAAAACATGTTGCAATTCTTTTAACTTTATGTCTCCTCAGTCCTTTAAAAACTCCTCTGCAGGTCCTGGATGTCTCCAGTTGCTGTCTAAACCACGCAGACATGGCTTACCTGGCCAACAGCTTGCATGCTGAACACCTGGAAGAGCTGGACCTGAGTGGCCACAACGTCGCTGACCTTTTCCCTTCGACCTTCTTCAAGCTGCTGACCCGAGCATCCGGCACTCTCAGGAGCCTGACCCTGGAGGAGTGTAACATCGGTGACGAGCACATCAACCTGTTGATGCTGGCGGTGGAGCCCTGTAAAAGGCTAACGGAGTTCAGGTTCCTGGGGAACCCCCTCACGTCAGGATGCCTACGTCGCATGTTCGAAGTGTTCACAGAGCTCCCTGCGCTTTGCAAAGTCGAGATTCCAGTCCCCCGGGACTGCTATCCCGCATCCTACACTTACCCGCTCACGGATGAGAACCTGGTGAATTATGACCGGGAGAGGTTCGAGGAGATAAATCAGGAGTGGATGGCGATACTGTTGGAGGCCGGCCGAAGTGATATTGTCGTGTCAACGCCAATCTTTGGAAGTGTTGATGCCAACATTCAAGAAACTAGCAATGAAATTGGTGTGGTAATGCTTCAGTCATTCAAAGATGCCATTTCCAACATTTTAGCTGCTTTGAATGAAGCGGATTAATACAAAAGAGTGGAGCATCCGCTGCTCCAGATGTCAACCAAGCGCAGGCCCGGCGATCGCTTCGCTCAACACCTGCGCTCGGTCCGCGTTGGCCAAACTGGTCTCCCGGTGGCCGAGCACTTCAACTCCCCCTCCCACTCCCAGTCTGCCCTTTCTGTCATGGGCCTCCTCCAGTGCCATAGTGAGGCCCACCGGAAATTGGAGGAACAGCACCTCATATTTCGCCTGGGCAGCTTGCAGCCCAGTGGTATGAACATCGACTTCTCCCACTTTAGATAGTTCCTCTGTCCCTCTCTTCCCCTCCCCTTCCCAGATCTCCCTCTATCTTCCTGTCTCCACCTATATCCTTCCTTTGTCCCGGCCCCCTGACATCAGTCTGAAGAAGGGTCTCGACCCGAAACGTCACCCATTCCTTCTCTCCTGAGATGCTGCCTGACCTGCTGAGTTACTCCAGCATTTTGTGAATAAATACCTTCGATTTGCACCAGCATCTGCAGTTATTGTCTTATAATACAAAAGAGGTGCGGAGAGAGTAAAATATTTTTGTTGTTGTCATTTTTTAACCGATGGGAGAAGAGATTTTTTTCTTTTATAAAACAAGTTAAAAACTGAAGTACAGTGGCTGAAATGCTGTTGAACGTACTTGTAGTGATTACTCCCAGAAAGGTATGGATATATTTTTGAACAGGGAAAAAAAAAATGCTGCAAATATAAAAGCAGAGCAGGGTTCCCAGTATGACCAACAATCTTCTCTCTACTCTGGCCCCTCACTTGCAGCACTGAAACTGAAAACCACAGAAGTAAAGATAGCAGTCACTACCTTCTTGGGTGGTTTCTCATTCACTAATGAAAGAATAAATCAGTCAAACCTTTATCATATCATCATATCATATCATATCATATATATACAGCCGGAAACAGGCCTTTTCGGCCCTCCAAGTCCGTGCCGCCCAGCGATCCCCGTACATTAACACTATCCTACACCCACTAGGGACAATTTTTACATTTTTACCAATCATGTATAGTCTTTCCACTGATTGGTTAGCAGGCAACAAAACCTTTTCACTGTACATCAGTACACGTGACAATAAACTAAACTCATTTAACTTAACTCAACACTGTGTGAACAGAACGCCATAGAAAATGTGTATCTCGTCAATCTTTGTATCAAATACACAAGTTATTAAAAACCTTGCTGCTGTTTTCCATGGTTTTCACGTGTTACTTTTAAAGATCATTGCTTTTCTTCCTTTCTGATTATAGAGATAAATGATGGCAAAATATGTTTTTTTTTTCATTCAGCACACGTAAGGAATTGTTTTCCCTATAGCCAGTCATGTAGGCTGAGATCGTGAACAACACAGAGACACAACTGCCAGCCTGAGCGCTCAGGTGCTGTCTGGGTAGAGTTTGAAGGATGTAAATGATGTATCGGGCAGCATGGTGGCGCAGTGGTAGAGTTGCTGTCTTACAGCGCCATAGACATGGGTTCGATCCCAACAGTCTCTGCGAAGCTTGTACAATCTCACTGTGACCATGTGGGTTTTCTCCAAGATCTTTGGTTTCCTCCCACGCTCCAAAGAGGTACAGGTTTGTAGGTTAATCGGCTTGGTATAAATGTAAATTGTCCTTAGTGTGTGTAGGATAGTTTTTAGTGTGCGGGGTTCACTGGGCCGAAGGGCCTGTTTCCGCATTGTATCTCCAAACGAAACTCATTCCAAGGAACTGCAGATGCTGGTTTATATGAAAGATAATCACAAAATGGTGGAGTAACTCAGCGGGTCAGGCAGCATCCCTGGAGAACATGGATAGGCGGAAGGTGTTCAGAAAGAGAGAGAGGACAGCTGAATGGAATGAATGAACCAAAAGAATGAAGGTCATGAGGACGTCAGGGTGGAGAGAGGCAACAAGATGTGGTGATCAGAGGGTAAAGGGAACTGTTCAGAAGGGAAGGATGAAAATTTGAAGGAAAACAGATTGCCGCAGGGAATTTATCGTCATTTAGAGGGAGAAGAGATCATTCGAAATGGTAGATGGGAATTTCTGAAGCAGAAGAGGGGGAATTGAACGCTGAGGAGAGATTGCTTGGAGGAGAGGCAAATTATTGATGGAGAGAGGATGGGTTGAAACATAGGAGGAAAGTAAAGTATTGGAGATCAGAGGGGAGTGAGAGAGGGCAGTGAATTAAAAGGAAGAGGCAGATGGACAAATATGGACAGATTCAAAAGAGAAGAGGACAGGAGTTTGAAGGAGGAGGGAGTATTTGAGGGACGGGATATCCAAAGGCAGGCTGAGCTTCAGAGTTAGGATAAGGCATTGCTTCTCCAGGAGCTAAAATAAACCAGCAAGAATAGGAGTTGAGAGTTAATAGATCTGGGTGCAATTAGCACATGGGCAACAGAATTTTAAGACCTCAAGTTTATCAAGTGTGAACGTGAAGAGGCTACCCATCAATGTGTATGAATGGCTAAGACTAGAGACTTGTAATTGCAAGCTTGAGGCTTTTACCAGCAAAGAAAGAACTTAGGGGTGAATATTATCATATCATATCATATCATATATATATAGCCGGAAACAGGCCTTTTCGGCCCTCCAAGTCCGTGCCGCCCAGCGATCCCCGTACATTAACACTATCCTACACCCACTAGGGACAATTTTTACATTTACCCAGCCAATTAACCTACATACCTGTACGTCTTTGGAGTGTGGGAGGAAACCGAAGATCTCGGAGAAAACCCATGCAGGTCACGGGGAGAACGTACAAACTCCTTACAGTGCAGCACCCGTAGTCAGGATCGAACCTGAGTCTCCGGCGCTGCATTCGCTGTAAAGCAGCAACTCTACCACTGCGCTACCGTGCCGCCCTGATGCTTTGAGACGCTTTGGAGGTGGGAGTAGCTGATATTGGTGACAGCATGGACCTGAGTCTCAAATCTTTATCCCCCACTACGGCCCCCACAATCAAAATGTGGATTATAGAAATGACGGAGACCTTAAACGTGGAAAGAATCAGATTTTCCCTGTTGGACAAACAGGAATTATTCATTGGAACATGGTCTCCTTTTATTGATTACTTAAAGGGTCAGAATAGTTCAGCACAGGAACCTGACTAGCACTCGGACTAAAGAATGGATGAAATGCTATACTTTGAAATGTACGAATATATCTCGAATGAAGTTTTTGTTATTTTAATAAATGTTTCCATTCTTCTTTAACTAACTTTTTCCTTATTTTTTTTTTTTTGTTGTTTTTTGTAAAAATTTGTTTTTGTTTTTATTTTTCTTCTCTCTCTTTTCTTTCTTTACTTCATCTATTTCTTTAGTTCTATCTTGTTTAAAAAGGGGCAAAAGGTATTGGAGACAATATAATAATAATTGACAATATTATCAATTTAAAAATGTATGACTGTAAAGATGTAAACAGGTTATGTACCTATCTCCAATAAAAAATTATATTAAAAAAAAAAAAAATCTTTATCCCATGTCATTACTGAGTCCCCTACGTTCATGTCAAACTGAGATTACTGATTATCTCATTGAATTTCAGTTAGTAGCCATGGCAATGAATTGAATTATTGGTTGGGGAATGGGGTTTGTGAAGGTAAAGGAGATGATGGCTTATAATGTGCCAAGGTTTAGTTGGAACAGATTTCTGGTCCCCCTCCATTGGATCTCAGGCAAACAGACTGACTGCACTGAGGCAGTGGAGTGGTTGGCGGAGCGGGCGATGAAGTGTAACTCTATATCATCTCTGTCTTTGTGCAACTGATGCTGCGTTTGGCACGGAGTCAATGGGGATTGGCTTGGAGGTGGGAAATAGGAGGGGAATTGGCCAGAATTCTGGGGACAAATGGATGTGAAGTGGGAGCATTATCAGCGATTCTCCTTCTGCACCTTGGCTTCAGCAGATTCAGCCGTGTGACTGTGGAAGAGATTTGGGGGAAGATGTTGTGGTCAATGATGTCAATGGGTGCTAAAAGCTGGTAAGGTCAGGAAGGAGAGACAACTTGTATCACAATCACAAAGCCTGCTTGACGGAACTTGATCCGAGTTCTTCCATGACCGTTATAGAGACAAAACCCCAACCATATGGATTCATACCGGGAATTCTGCTAAGTTTTTCTCCTTTTCATTTTCAAAGGAGATTGGTGAGGGCATGTGTGTTGCAATTCACACAGCAAAATTTCCTTTAATTAACTATCGGACAGAATCTCTTTCACACATGAAATGCCACAGTCTATATTTGCGTAGCTTGAAATTAATAAGATTTCATCATCTTGTGCAATGGGATAATTAAACATGTCAGAATCCAAGCTCGAATCCCAGCTGGTAAGTTTGGGCCTTGACTACTCTGGTTGTGAATGCCTCTGATTTGGTATTTTATTTCACATTGTCTTTCATTAACTGCTAACACATTTCTTCTTGACATCATGTTCCCACGTTTGATTTTTGACAATAACCTCTGATTGCAAACTAATTCTATCTTAATATAGCAACCTTCATTACTGCATCATGTCCGTTATTAGAGGAAGTCAAGGGAATGCTGATTGGGAATGGATTGCAATCACTGGCAAATCATTGGTAATCACTGAGTAGGAAGTGCATTGTTCAGCAGAATGCCTTGGACTAATTAAGGCACTCTTCACTTCAAGTTTGCCTGGTACTTTTAATATATCCAGGGACTTAAACTTGTCCTTTTCTTCCTCTCTTGTCATTTTCTCTTTTCTTCTGAAGTTGATAGCATATGCTTGTATTAAGCACAATTACCCAAATGGTGCAAGTTTCAGGAGTAAGATATTCATCCACATATTTCTGCATTCATGCAAATGTCAAAGCCCCAAAGAAATCTTATTGTATCATGTCAAATCCCAAAATAGTTCTCGAAAACGAAGCAACTGAAATGAATTACTTGCGAAGTGGGGAAACTATTACAAACATGGCAACCTGCACTTGCGCACCACAGATAGATAGATAGAGTGGTCAAGAAGGCTTGTGATCCATTGACCTTCACCAATCAGGGAATGGAGTATAGAAGTTGGAATATTATGTTACAGTTATACAAGATGTAGGTGAGGGTGCATCTGGAGTATTGTGTTCAATTTTGGTCACCCTGCTATAGGAAGGGTATTGTTTAGATGGAAAAAGTGTAGATAAGATTTACTATAAGATTGTAGAGAGGATGTTACCAAGACTTGAAGGTGCTGAGCTAGAGGGAAAAGTTGAGCCGGCTAGGACTATATTTCTTGGAGTGCAGGAGGATGAGGGGTGATCTTACAGGTGGTGTATAAGATCATGAGAGCAATAGATAGGGTGAATGCACAAAGTATTTTACCCATAGTAGGGGAATCCTAAATCAGAGGATATAGGTTTAAGGTGAAAGGGTTAAAATTTACTCGGAATCCAATGGGCAACTTTTTCACGCAGAGGGTGGTAGGTATATGGAACGAGTCGCCAGAGGAGGTAGTTAAGGCAGATACAATAATGTCATTTAAGAAACATTTGGACAGGTTCCATGATTCAATGGTACTTTATAAGAAAATAACTGCAGATGCTGGTACAAATCGAAGGTATTTATTCACAAAATGCTGGAGTAACTCAGCAGGTCAGGCAGCATCTCAGGAGCGAAGGAATGGGTGACGTTTCGGGTCGAGACCCTTCCTCAGACTGATGTCAGGGGGGCGGGACAAAGGAAGGATATAGGTGGAGACAGGAAGATAGAGGGAGATCTGGGAAGTAGGAGGGGAAGAGAGGGACAGAGGAACTATCTAAAGTTGGAGAAGTCAATGTTCATACCACTGGGCTGCAAGCTGCCCAGGCGAAATATGAGGTAACATCAAGCGCAACCAACGGCGAACAACGGCGAAACCAAGCGCAGGCTCGGCGATCGCTTCGCTCAACTCCTGCGCTCGGTCCGCGTTGGCCAAACTGATCTCCTGGTGGCCGAGCACTTCAACTCCCCCTCCCATTCCCAGTCTGACCTTTCTGTCATGGGCCTCATCCAGTGTCATAGTGAGGCCCACCGGAAATTGGAGGAACAGCACCTCATATTTCGCCTGGGCAGCTTGCAGCCCAATGGTATGAACATCGACTTCTCCAACTTAAGATAGTTCCTCTGTCCCTCTCTTCCCCTCCTACTTCCCAGATCTCCCTCTATCTTCCTGTCTCCACCTATATCCTTCCTTTGTCCCGCCCCCCTGACATCAGTCTGAGGGTCTCGACCCGAAACGTCACCCATCCCTTTGCTCCTGAGATGCTGCCTGACCTGCTGAGTTACTCCAGCATTTTGTGAATAAATACCTTCAATGGTACTTTATTGTCGCCTGTTCCTAGTACAGTAAAATGCTTTGAGTTTGCACACAACCTGTTAAAAGCATACAGCAGACCTCACTTAGGCAGCAGACAAGAATCGCCACACTTCTGGCGCCGACAAAGTTACAAAAAGTTCATCGAACAGTCTTATCTTCTGCTCGCAGCGGTGAACCAGGCCTGCCACAATACGTGGCCACATGCGGCCCACCAACAGATACCCCCTTCGTTCTCAGTGCCCCCCCCCCCCGCCAGGTAGCTCTCTGCGACGCAGGTCCCCCACTGCTCTCGATGGCGCAACATGGATAGGAACAGTTTAGAGGAATATTGGCCAAATGGGAACCGTCAACTACACATATTTTATTTTAGTAATGTAATGTACAGTAGATTACTTTGAACATTCTCAGGGTAAAGACATTTTGCTTGAATCCCCTGATGGCTTTGTTGGTGATACTCGTGCATTTGTGACCCTTTATCTTCGATCACCACGTGGAAACATTGCTGCACAAAGTAAAAACACCCGGAATGGTGGAAATTAAGAAGAAAACGGAACATTCTTCAAATACTCTGCAGGGCAGGCAGCATCTGTGGAAAAAGAAACCAACTTTTTTTAGTCAGGAATGGAAAGAGTTATTGATGAGAGTTTTTTTTCAGAGTTACAATGCATGGAAATAGGGAGAGGGAAGGGCGGAGGGGATGGCACAGTGGCAGGGCTAGTTAGCACTGCTGCCTCACAGCACCTGTGACCCAGGTTCATCCCTGACCTTTGGTGCTATCAAGGTGGACCTACCATGTTCTCCTACTGTGTTGGTGGGCTAATTGGCTGCTATAAATTTGTCTCTTGTGTGGTGAGTGGTAGAATCTGGGTGAAGTTGATGGGAATATGGGGAGAATGAAATTGTATTAGAGTAAATGGGTGCTTGAAGATTAGTGGACTGAAGGACCTATATAATTTCATGACTCTGTCATTAAAGGGCCTCGCCATTTTATCATTTCACACTAAGTAAATGGTCTTATTGTCTTTTTTTTTGCTCTCCACCGATATTTTTGGTTTCTCTTTATAATACTGACATTCAGAATCAAACACAGCACCTTCACCTTTTGAAGAAATACATGCACACGGGTCCCTCGTAGCGTCTGAATAATTTGTTGCAAACATATAGATTCAGAGTCAATATTTCTCAGAGAAGGACTGATTTCATGAAAGTACACTGCCTGGTATAAAGGATTAGTGGAAATGACTTTCATCTCTAAAATCTCTCGCTGAATTCAAATGAATGAAAATCTCTTGTGTCTGATCATATACAAAATGAAATTGAAATTGGCCTGCTCTCAGTCTAGTGGGCTGACAGTTATGACATTGATTGGTGCTTAACTTATCAGTGGCTGTCTCCATTTGTTTGCTCTCTCTACTGGAGCATTTTGCAGATGTTGGATGTGAAAGCTTAAAACATTGCTGCAACGTATTCTGTTCTGAATGTGAATTTGAGACTCATTGGGGGGGGGGGAGAATATCTCATTTCTACCCACCCGCTATTCACCCCAGAAGTACTGTAAGTATAAATCTAATATTATGTGTAGGAAGGAACTGCAGATGCTGGTTTAAACTGAAGAGAGACACAAAATGCTGGAGCAACTCAGCGGGACAGGCAGCATCTCCAGAGAGACGTTTCGGGTTGAGACCCTTCTTCGTTCCTTCTCTCCAGGGATGCTGCCTGAGTTACTCCAGCATTTTGTGTCTCTCTTAAGTCTAACATTAATTGGAGAACCAAGTAACATTAGTTTACTTTAGTTTATTATATTTTATTATCACGTGTTCCGTGATAGGTACAGTGAAAAGCTTTTGTTGCGTGCCTATCCAGTCAGCGGAAAGACAATACATGATTACAATTGAGCTATTTACAGTGTATAGATACACGATAAGGGAATAATTAACCATTATTAGCCTTGATTGCCTGTGTGGCAAATTCAAAGACTGTGAGAAGCTTGGGGTGAACCATACCATGGCAACTATTAGAAGCAAAATAGACACAAGAAATTGGAGTAAATCAACGGGTCAGGCTGCATCTCTGGAGAAAAGGAATAGATGACGTTTTGGGTCGAGTCCCTTCTTCAGACTGAGAGTCAGGGGAGCGGGAAATTAATTAGAGATATGAAAAGGTACAAAGAACAAATGATTGAAAGGACAAATCAAAGCCAGCAACGATGACTGTACTAGTGAACTATTAGAAACATAGAAACATAGAAACATAGAAAATAGGTGCAGGAGTAGGCCATTCGGCCCTTCGAGCCTGCACCGCCATTCAATATGATCATGGCTGATCATTCAGCTCAGTAGCCTGTACCTGACTTCTCTCCATACCCCCTGACCCCTTTAGCAAAAAGGGCCACATCTAACTCCCTCTTAAATATAGCCAATGAACTGGCCTCAACTACCTTCTGTGGCAGAGAATTCCACAGACTCACCACTCTCTGTGTGAAGAAATGTTTTCTCATCTCGGTCCTAAAAGACTTCCCCCTTATCCTTAAGCTGTGACCCCTGGTTCTGGACTCCCCCAACATCGGGAACAATCTTCCCGCATCTAGCCTCTCCAACCCTTTAAGAATTTTATATGTTTCTATAAGATCCCCCCTCAGTCTTCTAAATTCCAGCGAGTACAAGCCCAGTCTATCCAGTTTTTCCTCATATGTAAATCCCGCCATCCCAGGGATCAATCTGGTGTACCTTCTCTGTACTCCCTCTAAGGCAAGAACGTCTTTCCTCAGGTTAGGAGACCAAAACTGCACACAATACTCCAGGTGCGGTCTCACCAATAAGCATCTGGGTTTCAGATTTGCCCAACACCTCGCTGAGCTACTTACACCAGTAGTTAATCTATACTGGATAACAAGGCCAGATGAATGACACCTCCTCCCCAGCCAACTCCATGGTGATCTGGACCCATACCGACATGTAGGCCGTAGGTTTGATTCTTGACCTGCTCGGAGTTAGCACAGTCATTAATTGATTTTAAATTCCTTGCTGTTTGAGAAGGGGAACTCTACGGGAGTTACATTTTCTGATCATGTGCACTAGTTGCAGCTCAGCGAACAGTTCTGTTAATGTCATGTGGCAAAAACAAAATGAGCTTCCAAAAACAACTGTGTGAAATAAGAAGTGATGTGAAAATCAAAGTAATTCTGAGTTATATTATTACTCTTTTATTTTGAAAGGTCCATTATTTGTTACTTTGCCCCATTTTAGTTGTCAAGACAACTAAAATGTCCCCGAATCAGATTGCCGTTTGAAGAAGGGTCCCTACCCAAAACATCACCTATCCATGCTCCACGTTCTCCAGAGATGCTGCCTGATCCGCTGAGTTACTCCAGCACGTTATGTCTTTTTTTTGTTGTAAACCAGCATCTGCAGTTCCTCATATCTGCAGAAATGGCAACATGGGTCACGTTATTTGCTCTTTGCTTGATGTTTTATTTTTTAAATGATCAAAACTCTCACCAAATTCATAACACTAACTCAATGTCACTTGGGATCGTTCAGTAAACAGCTCAGGTAGGGAGAAATATACAGCAAAGCAGGTTTTATTGCTGTAGTCTGGTCCCCATCTCTTCTCCAGCTTTCTCCACCCTCCCCCAGTACAATCAGCATGAAGAACGGTCATGCCTCGAAATATCACCTACCCACATTTTCCAAAGATGCTGCCCTGGTGAGACCACACCTGGAGTAGTGTGTGCAGTTTTGGTCTCCTTTCTTGCTCTTGAGGGAATGCAGCGTAGGTTTACCAGGTTAATTCCCAAGACGGCAGACTGATATATGATGAAAGAAAGGATTGACTAGGCTTATACTGGAATTTAGAAGGATGAGAGGGGATCTTTTAGAATCATATACAATTCTTAAGGGATTGGACAGGTTTGATGCAGGAAAAAAATGTTCCCCATGTTGGGGGAGTCCAGAACCAGGGGTCACAGTTTAAGAGTGATACAATCCTGAGGAGAATCCAGGGAGGTGGGACTAGTGCAGATGCGGTTTGCATGGACAAGTTGGACAAAAGGGCCTGTTTCCAAACTGTATGACTATGACTCTATGACTGCAAGGCCGTCAGCTTTAGCAGTGCAAACCGAAAGTGATGTGCACTGCAGCTTCTATCCTGTGGCATGAATAACACGGAGTTAATAATGAAATTGGCATTACATTTGCTGAAAAGAAATGGGATTGTTTGCCAAATCTTTGCAGTCATTTCCAATTTGTTGTTTAGTGACATACAATTCTTTGCAATGTTTATGCACCTGTATAGTCAGTAACAGGACCAACAAATTGAAATGAAACTGTGTGATATTGAGAATACTGATACTGATTTCTGTTTACTGATGTAGATTAAGAGAAGTGAGCCTCTGCTCCTCATGATAAGGGACCAAGGTTATCTTGCATTCACCTGAACATTAGATGGATACTTCATTGGCGTGACTCTGAAGGATGCTGTTGTCTGAATCGGAACTCTCTTACTTTGGAGTAACGGCATGAGTTCATGTCCCACTCCGGGGCAGTGCTGAAAGTGTGGTGCATTGCCAAAACTGCTGGTCTGGATTGAGTCATACAGCACTGAAACAGGCCCTTCAGTCTTACTTGTCCATGCTGACCAAGATGCCCCTGTTTGGCTCATATCTCTCATATCTCTCTAAACCTTTCTTATCCATGTACCTATCCACATATCTTTTAAATATTGTTATAGTACCTGCCTCGACTACCTCATCTGACAGCTTAGAAACATAGAAAAATAGGTGCAGGAGGAGGCCATTTGGCCCTTCGAGCCAGCACCACCATTCATTGAGATCATGGCTGATCATCTCCAATCAGTAACCTGTGCCTGCCTTTTCCCCATACCCCTTGATTCCACCAGCCCCTTGAGCTCTGGCTTGTTCCATATACCCACCACCCTCTGTGTGGAAAAAATTTGCCCCTTAGGTTCCTATCAAATCTTTCCCCTCTCACCTTAAACCTATACCCTCTAGTTCTTGATTCCTCTACTCAGGGTAAAAGACTCCTTGCGTTCATCCTATCTTTTCCCCTCATGATTTTATACACTTGGATGTTACTGTCCATGACATTTCAGAAATATTTAGGAACTATTAGCATTTAATTGATGTGAATTTTGATAACAACTTTGCATTTAACATCCTCAGTGGAGGAGACGGTGAGGCCTGGACCACGTTTAGCCTAGTCATAGGACAGCAGATTCTCTTCCCTGAAGCACATTTGTGCGCCAGATGGGAATCTGATCATTTCAGGTCGCTATTACTTATATAAGCTTGTACTTCTAGATTTATTTAATTACTCGCATTTAAATTACATGGCAGCTGTGCTGGAGTTTGAACTTGTCTACCTGGATCAATTGCCCAGCCCTCTGGATACATGTTTACCCATACAATACAATACAATACAATACCCATACAATATATCTTTATTGTCATTGTACAGGGGTACAACGAGATTGGGAATGCGCCTCCCATACGATGCAATAATTTAATTAATTTAAACAACAACAACCCAACGAAACAAATTGTAACAGTTTTAAGACAGAATTTATTAACAACCATGGTACGGTAGCGCAGCGGTAGAGTTGCTGCTTTACAGCGAATGCAGCGCCGGAGACTCAGGTTCGATCCTGACTACGGGTGCTGCGCTGTAAGGAGTTTGTACGTTCTCCCCGTGACCTGCGTGGGTTTTCTCCGAGATCTTCGGTTTCCTCCCACACTCCAAAGACGTACAGGTATGTAGGTTAATTGGCTGGGTAAATGTAAAAATTGTCCCTAGTGGGTGTAGGATATTGTTAATATACGGGGATCGCTGGGCGGCACGGACTTGGTGGGCCGAAAAGGCCTGTTTCCGGCTGTATATATATGATGATGATATGATATGATACTCTAACACCTACCCCGCCCCACCCCAATAATTTAAATAAACCGTTTCAAAAATTAAAATGTTAACTTTAAGATCAATTCCTCTGCACTTCCCTTGTACATCTTTTCAACTCATCCAACATCTACTCCCTTCCTTATGTTACCTGCCCACAGGATAAGAAGAAACTTCTTCCCTTCACACTATCCAGGCACTCAAACATTCCTTCTGGACGATGGAGAAATTCACTTAAAATCCATCCAATTTAGCCTGCTGCATTCAGTTCCCATGAAGTGGCTTCCTTTACATTGGAGAAAGAAAACACAGGTTATGGATCCACTTTGCAGAATATCCTCCATTTAGTCCACCCTGAGCTTCCAGTTGCATTCTCCATTCCACTTCCCATTCTGACCTTTGAGTTTTTGGTTTCTTCCACTGTTCAACGTAAGCATGAGCTGCAGCAAATTATCTTCCAGCCAAGCGTGGCACTCAGTTTAGCTATTCCAGTTTCCATTGTACCTTGCCCATTCTGATGGAAGGCCATCACACTGTAATGTTGACTTTTTCTTTCCCCATTGAATAACAATAATAATAATAATATTCATTTATTGTCATTGCAACGAGTACAACGAAATTAAAAAATAGCCAATCCTGACGGTGCGTACAAACATATATGCAATAAATGCAAAAACAAATAAATACATAAATACAATTAAATACAATTATATTAATACAAGATTTTTTAACGGTGTTGCCTAGTGCAAAGGTAGTGTTCAGTTCTCGTATGGCCCTGGGGTAAAAACTGTTCTTAAGTCTGTTTGTTCGGGATTTGATCGACCTGAAACGTCGACCAGAGGGCAGATGAACAAACAGACGGTGGCCGGGGTGGGATGGATCTTTTATTATTTTGCCTGCTCTACTGAGGCAGCGTAGGCTGAACAGGTGCTCCAGGGAGGGCAGTGAGCAGCCGATGATCTTCTGGGCCGTCGTGATGACCCTCTGAAGGGCCTTCCTGTCCTTTTCTGAGCAGCTGGCATACCATGTGGTTATACAGTATGCCAGCACACTCTCGATGGAGCAGCGATAGAAGGACAACATGAGCTTCTCCTGCAGGTTGGTTTTCCTGAGGATCCTCAGGAAGTGGAGTCTCTGCTGTGCCTTCTTTACTGTGGTGATGGTGTTGGTAGACCAGGTAAGATCCTCTGCGATGTGCGTACCCAGGAACCTGAAAGCTGGTACCCTTTCCACACAGACCCCATTGATGTAGAGTGGGTCGTAGTCTACACTGGTTTTTCTAAAGTCAATTATAAGTTCCTTTGTTTTGGAGGAGTTCAGGACCAGATTGTTCACTGAACACCATGCTGCCAGCCTTTGGATTTCATCCCTATAGGCTGTCTCATCTCCTTCTGAGATGAGTCCAACCACAGTCGTGTCATCCGCGAACTTGATGATGGTGTTGGTGGGATGGGTGGGGGCGCAGTCGTGAGTGTAGAGGGAGTAAAGGATGGGGCTCAACACACAGCCCTGTGGTGAGCCGGTGCTCAGTGTAATGGTGGAGGAGAGGTGAGGGCCTATTTTGACGGTCTGGGGGCGGTTGGTCAGGAAGTCCTTGATCCATTGGCAGATGGTTTGGGAAAATCCAAGGTCGGAAAGTTTGGTGACCAGTCTGCTCGGGATGACCGTGTTAAAGGCAGAGCTGAAGTCGAGGAAGAGCATCCTCACATAGCTCCCCTGGTGTTCAAGGTGGGTCAGTGCAGTGTGAAGAGCAGTGTCGATGGCATCCCCTGTAGACCTATTTGCTCTGTAGGCAAACTGGTGTGGGTCGAAGGTGGGTGGGAGGCTGGCTTTGATGTGCTGCAGGACCAGTCTCTCGAAGCACTTTGTGATGACCGGTGTGAGTGCTACCGGACGGTAGTCGTTAAGACCGCTGATGACAGACTTTTTCGGCAGTGGGATGAAGCTGGCTTGCTAGTGAATTTCCAGCAACTGCAATATTTGCATCTCACAGCTCCAGCGTTGTTCTCTTTCTCTCTCATTTGAAGGCGGCCCGGTGGCGCAGCGGTGTAGTTGCTGCCTTACAGTGCTTGCAGCACTGGAGACCTGAGTTCGATCCAGACTATGGGTGCTGTTTGTACGGAGTTTGTACGTTCCCCGTGACCTCGTGGGTTTTCTCCGAGATCTTCGGTTTCCTCCCACACTCCAGAGACCTACAGGTATGTAGGTTAATTGGCTTGGTATTAGTGTAAATTGTCCCTAGTGTGTAGAGGGCAGTGGGCAGTGTTAATGTGTGGGGATCGCTGGTCGGTGCGGACTCGGTGGGCCGAAGGTCCTGTTTCTGCACTGCATCTCTAAACAAAACTAAATTCTGTGTTCTCATTGATCTCCTGTTTACACCTTCTCCACATAATTAGACAATAGACAATAGACAATAGGTGCAGGAGGAGGCCATTCAACTGGAATTAATCACCTTCTTTTCAGGACATCAAGCCAACTTGTGTCACAGCTGTCAGGGGTTGGTGGTCGAGGCAGATAAGGTTGTGGCATTTAACCTGTACGTTTTTGGAGTGTGGAGGAAAACGTGCAAACTCCGTGCAGACAGCACCCATGGTTAGGATCGAACCTGAGACTCTGGCACTGTAAGGCAGCAACTCTACCGCTGCGCCACTGTGCCACTGCAATTAAGACAGCTCGATTAAGAAAAAACAGGGGGATTTACCAATAGCAGTTACTGTGGCATGTTTCATAGTAAGAGGACATGTAATCATCAAGGCGTTTCCTGAGGTACAAGGAGTAACACAGATTGAGTCACAGAAAGAGCAGGGTTGGAGATGGAAATCTTGTCACAGAGGTGGTCTCAAGGAGGAGGGAGAGTGAGTTAGGGAGTATATTCCAAAATATGAAGGAAATCAGGCTGAACACTGAGAATGTATTCACTGGAGTTTAGAAGGATGAGAGGGGATCTTATAGAAACATATAAAATTATAAAAGGACTGGACAAGCTAGATGCTGGAAAAATGTTCCCAATGTTGGGCGAGTCCAGAACCAGGGGCCACGGTCTTAGAATAAAGGGGAGGCCATTTAAAACTAAGGTGAGAAAAAACTTTTTCACCCAGAGAGTTGTGAATTTGTGGAATTCTCTGCCACAGAGGGCAGTGGAGGCCAAATCATTGGATGGATTTTAGAGAGAGTTAGATAGAGCTCTAGGGGGCTAGTGGAATCAAGGGATATGGGGAGAAGCCAGGCACGGGGTATTGATTGGGGACGATCAGCCATGATCGCAATGAATAGCGGTGCTGGCTCGAAGGGCCGAATGGCCTCCTCCTGCACGTATTTTCTATGTTTCTATGTTTCTAATGGTGTCAAAACCTGGTAACAAGCCCTGCGTCCAGAGATGAGGGTGTTTGAGAACCATACTGACCAAAGGCTTGCATTGCCAGACCTGCATCTTCTGGCTGCCGGCCGGCCGGCCGAAGGATTTGGTGCATAAACTCAAATGTGTTGGTGTCAGCTGATGGCAAACATTCCCAGGTGTTAACAATGGGATCACCGTCACCTCTGGATGGAATAATTACAGTGTGAAGAACACGTGGGCGATTCAGACTGAATTGCTTATAGTCAGGATTAAACAACGTAGAACGTGCAAGGAAGGATGAGATTCAGCTAAGCTTAGCTTCAGGCTTGAAGTAGGCACAGCGCAGTTCACAGCGCGCGAAGATGGGACCCGACCCGACACGTCACCTATCCACTCTCTCCACTGATGCCACTCGACCCGCTGAGTTCCTCCAGCAGCTTGTTTGTTGCTGAAGATTTCCGCATCTAGAGTCTCTTGTGCCTCCACGGTACACAAAGTCCTCATATCCCCTCTACCCCCAACCTAGCTGACATGAACTTAAACTACGTTGATGACTTTCTTTCACAAAATGCTGGAGTAACTCAGCGGGTCGGGCAGCATCTCAGGAGAGAAGGAATGGGTGACTTTTCGGGTCGAGACCCTTCTTCAGACTTTCTTGGCACCCCCAAGCCAGCTTGCCCACATACATGATTTTAAACACTGGAATTACTCCAGCATTAGGTAAAGGGGAAGTGCAACGAGACCTTGGTGTCCTTGTACACCAGTCACTGAAAGTAAGCGTGCAGGCACAGCAGGCAGCGAGGAAAGCTAATGGCATGTTGGCCTTCATAACGAGAGGATTTGAGTACAGGAGCAAAGAAGTCCTTCTGCAGTTGTACAGGGCCCTGATGAGACCGCATCTGGAGTATTGTGTGCAGTTTAGGTCTCCTAATTTGAGGAAGGATGTTCTTGCTGTTGAGTCAGTGCAGCATAGGTTCACGAGGGTGATCCCTGGGATGGAGGGACTGTCATATGAGGATAGATTGGAAAGGCTAGGTTTGTATTCACTGGAGTTTAAAAGGATGAGATGGAGACGCATAAAATCATAAAAGTACTGGACAAGCTAGATGCAGGAAAAATGTTCCCAATGTTGGGGGATTCCAGAATCAGGGGACACAGTCTAAGAATAAAGGGGAGGCCATTTAAAACTGAAGTGAGAAGAAACTTTTTCACCCAGAGAGTTGTGAATTTGTGGAATTCTCTGCCACAGAAGGCAGTGAAGGCCAATTCACTGGATGAATTTAAAAGAGAGTTAGATAGAACTCCAGAGGCTAGTGGAATCAAGGGATATGGGGAGAAGGCAGGCACAGGTTACGGATTGTGGATGATCAGCCATGATTACAATGAATGGCGGTGCTGGCTCGAAGGGCCAAATGGCCTCCTCCTGCACATATTTTCTGTTTCTATGTTTCTATGACCGTCTTCGGTGTAAATCAGCATCTGCAGTACCTTCCTATACATGATTTTAAGGTTGTTTGCTTCACTAAGGGTGACTGTTCATAAGCATTGGAGAGTGGTGAGGGACGTGGGTCTGGTTGGTGTCACCTCTGTTCCTCTGGTCTACATTGGGGTGATTTAAAAAATATTAAGATTAAAAACAGTAAATAATCCAGCCTGACTGGTGCTCAACTCTTGTCCATGTTGTCCAGTTTGGTGTAGAAGAACAATAAGCAAGTATTGTGTGCTGGCCTACATAGGCCAGAAGCCTTGCCCCTACCAGAGGCTCAAAAATCCTGTCCATTACACATACCTGTGTCCTTCAAACTCTCTGGATCACAGAATGTTGGTACCTAAAGTAGATCCAATTTTTGGTTTTAGTGTAGGAAGGAACTATAGATGCTGGTGTAAACCGGAGATAGACACAAAAGGCTGGAGTAACTCAGTGGGTCAGACGGCATCTCTGGAGAAAAGGATAGGTGCCGTTTCGGGTTGAGACTGAAGAAGGGTGTCGACTCGAAACGACACCTATTCCTTTTCTACAGCCTTTTGTGTCTATGTTTCGTTTTAGTGCCACACTGGTGGGTAAGGCAAAGTAGTGCCTTTACCACCTTAGACAGCTGAGGAAATTCAGAGTGTCTCTGAGGATCCTTCAATGCTTCTACTCTGGGGCTGTAGAGAGCATCCTGTCCGGCAACATCACAGTCTGGTTTGGGAACAGCTCTGCTCAGGACAGGATGGCCCTGCAGAGAGTAGTGCGTTCGGCAGAACGCACCATGGGAACTACACTCGTCCCCCTGCAGGACCTATACATCAGGAGGTGTAGATCGAGAGCAAGCAAGATTATGAGGGACCCCTGCCACCCAAGCAACGGACTGTTCCAGCTGCTGCGGTCAGGCAAACGCCTCCGCTGTCACGCTGTGAAAACGGAGAGGATGAGATGAAGTTTCTTCCCACAAGCCATCAGGACTGTTAACTTTTATAACTCCAGGGACTAAATTTTGTCTTCTCTGTATTAACTTTAATTTATATGCTGTAACTGTAATTCCTTTTTTGCACAATCCGCAGGCATTGCCACTTTCATTTCACTGCACATCGCGTATGTGTATGTGACAAATAAACTTGACTTGACTTGACTTGTAATACAGGCAGAATAAGGACGTTTCTCACGTTGAGGTCTCAAACCTGTTTCTTCAATTGAGTCCCTCCGAGAATTTAACCTGCTTGGGTATGGACTGGAATCTCTCAATGATAAGGGGTGCAAATTTATACTGACTGCTGTACAGAGGAACAGAGTTGGGGTAAATTTTCACAAAACAGGGAACAGGCTTTATTTTAATTAATAGAGGAAAGCCACAGATTGGAAAATGGTCTTGACTTTCCTCTAGGGGGCTCCCTCTGCCTATTTATTGGCCATTGAACAGCCCTGCAGAGATTTGAATGTTTGTATCTCATATTGTGGATAATAGGACCAAAAACATAACTATATTCAGATTGAAAACAGAAAATCACCAGCACATCAAAAAAACAAAAAACTCCAAGCCGAGATTGTGAATTATCATGAAGAGTACCGGTTATACAAATATCCAGCTCACAATTTAAAAGAAAGGAGGCATTAAAAACTGATGAAGGGTCTGAAGAAGGGTCTCGACCCGAAACGTCACCCATTCCTTCTCTCCCGAGATGCTGCCTGACCTGCTGAGTTACTCCAGCATTTTGTGAATAAGTCATTAAAAACTGATGATAGACATCGGGGTCTGAAGATGGGCTCTGACACAAAACGTGAGTCTGAAGCAGAGTTCCGACCTAAAACATCACCCACCCTTTAACAGAGATGTTGTCTGACCCGCTGAGTTACTCCAGCACTTTGTATCTATCTTCGGTATAAACCGCCAACTGCAGTAAACACTGAAGGCGGCCAAGGTGAATATTGAATAATTTTGTTCTTGTGACGAGGTGGAATGTTCAGATTTTGAGGTGAAAACTAAAATGTGAACCCATTAAAATGTAATTTCGGGAGCAGTCTATGTGAAGTGTAATGGGGGAATCTGCAGTGGGCCCCAACTTATTTTCCCCATCCTTACTGATGGTTGTCCCATTGGTGTCAAAAATCATAAGATCATAAGAGATAGGAGCAGAATTAGGCCACTCAGCCCATCAAGTCTACTTCACCATTCAAGCATGGCTGATTTCATCTCTCTCCTAACCACATTCTCCTGCCTTCTCCCCATAACCTCTGACGTCAATACTAATCCAGAATCCATCTATTTCTGCCTTAAATATATTCACTGATTTTGCCTCCACAGCCTTCTGTGGTAAAGAATTCCACAGATTCACCGCCCGCTTACTAAAGAAATTCCTCCTCATCATCTCCTCATCAACGTGGTTGATTTCCTAACTGGATATCCACAGGATCATGCTCTTGGCATGGACAACGGAAGACCCTGGTACACTTGGGAACTTCATGCTGTCACCCTTTTCTATCCTGGGTTTGGTAGGGGAGGCGCTGAGAGCAGCACTGGTAAGAAAGCTGAAAGTTCTCCTTCAGGACACTGGTTTTGATTTGATTTAGATTTAGAGATACAGAGAGGAAACAGGCCCTTCGGCCCACCGAGTCCGCGCCGCCCAGCGATCCCCGCACATTAACACTATCCTACACACACTAGGGACAATTTTTACATTTACCCAGTCAATTAACCTACATACCTGTACGTCTTTGGAGTGTGGGAGGAAACCGAAGATCTCGGAGAAAACCCACGCAGGTCACGGGGAGAACGTACAAACTCCGTACAGACGGCGCCCGTAGTCAGGATCGAACATGAGTCTCCGGCGCTGCATTCGCTGTAAGGCAGCAACTCTACCGCTGCGCCACCGTGCCGCACGGGTTCTGGCAACACTGAAAATAAACGTTTGATTCATTAAAAAAATGTTTAACTGTGAGCCTTTTTCATTTAATGATTACAAAGCAATGAAAATAGGAAAATAATGATAGTCAAGTATTTTGGCCTTTGTTGGCAAGGTTGATCTTAGAAGGGGGCTTGAGAATTGACCGTGCATTAGAAACAAATACGGCTCATTTACTTTGTTACACGATAAGGTCTGAGCTTTAAGACAAAAGGAAGACAGATGGAGCCAAGATGGGGGGAGTGGAGGTGAAGAGGAGTTGAAATGGCATTCAACCAGGAAGTCTACTGCAAGTGCTCGGCAAATTGGTCCCTGGTGTTTGCTGGGTTTCGCCAGTGTTGAGGAGAAAACATCAGCAGCACCAAATGTAGGTGACTGGGTGGGAGGAGGTGCATGTGAACCTTTGCCTCGCCTGGAATGGCTATTTAGGTCCCTGGGTGTGGGCAAGGGAGGAGATGGTTGCACAAGTGTTGCATGCTGCCTCCGAGCGTAATCAACGTAATCAAAGGCTTATCCCATCCCAGTCATTCTTCATTCTCCCCGCTCCCATTGGGTAGAAGATACAGAAGCTTGAAAGCATGCATCACCAGACTCAGGAATAGCTTCCTCCCTTTTAAGGCTTCCTCCCTTTTCCTCTTTATGCTTACATAGAAAATAGGTGCAGGAGGAGGCCATTTGGCCCTTCGAGCTCGTAAGTGCTCCTTCGATAAACTAGGGTACTGTCAATAGACAATAGACAATAGGTGCAGGAGGAGGCCATTCGGCCCTTCGAGCCAGCACCGCCATTCAATGTGATCATGGCTGATCATTCTCAATCAGTACCCCGTTCCTACCTTCTCCCCATACCCACTGACTCCGCTATCCTTAAGAGCTCTATCCAGCTCTCTCTTGAATGCAATCAGAGAATTGGCCTCCACTGCCTTCTGAGGCAGAGAATTCCACAGATTCACAACTCTCTGACTGAAAAAGTTTTTCCTCATCTCAGTTCTAAATGGCCTACCCCTTATTCTTAAACTGTGGCCCATTGTTCTGGACTCCCCCAACATTGGGAACATGTTTCCTGCCAATTCTCCTCGACCTTATTGCAAACATTGACTCTGGAACTGGAGCTGGGAACTATATTTTGCCCTCTGTACAATCCCCTTCACTTCACCTATCGCACTTCAGTTTAGTTTGATTGTACCGATGCACAGTATTATCTGATGTGACCGGACAAAGCTTTTCACTGTACCTCGAGACATAAGGTCATAAGGGATAGGAGTAGAATTAGGCTATTCGGCCCGTCAATCCGTCCAGGCACGTGACAATAATAATAAAGCTAAATCTTCAATTGTTGAGGAACGGGCCAGGGGTCAGGGAAGGGTGCTGGGGAGTTGATGGGTAGGTCAGGGAAGGGTGGGTGGGGAGGAATGGGTATGTCAGGGAAGGGTGGGTGGGGAGGAATGGGTATGTCAGGGAAGGGTGGGTGGGGAGGAATGGGTATGTCAGGGAAGGGTGGGTGGGGAGGAATGGGTAGGTCAGGGAACCACAGAGAGAGTGGTCCATGTGAAAAGTGGAAAAGAGTTTGGGAGGAAAAGATCTGGAGGGGGAGTAGACTTGATGGGCCATATTGCCTTATTCTGCTCCTGGAACTTATGAACAGATGAACTTATGTGGTTAGTGGTGTGATTTCATGATAGTTTCTGGAAATGATGAAGGATGGTGTGCTTGATGTGGAGAGAGGTAGGGTGACACATGAAGACTAAGGGAATTCTACAGCTGGGTTATTCAGGTTACTGCTCGACCCACTGAGTTCCTCCAACAGATGAATGAATGAATGAATGAATGAATGAATGAATAAGTTTATTGGCCAAGTATGTACATATACAAGGAATGTGCCTTGGTGCTCCGCTCACAAATGACAACACAAACATACAGTTAACAATTAAGAATAAAGCATAAACACATCAAAACAATAAGGATACAAAATTACAGTCTAAACATGTGGGTTAAAATAAACCAGAGCAAAAAAGAAACTACAAACTTTGGTTATTGAGTAGAACTACTACTCGTGGAAAAAAAGCTGTTTTTATGTCTGGCTGTGGCTGCTTTGACAGTCCGGAATCGCCTTCCAGAGGGAAGTGTTTCAAAGATTTTGTGGCCAGGGTGAGAGGGGTCAGAGATGATCTTGCCCGCTCGCTTCCTGGCCCTTGCAGTGTACAGTTCGTCAATGTTTGTTGTTCCACATTCCAGCATTTACAGTCTCTTGTAACTCCAAAAGATCTCTGAAGGTGGTACCTTGCATCACTACAGAATTAAGAGAAGAGTCCATTTATTAATAAAGAATAATTCTCTCGTGGTTCAGGAACAGAGGGATGGGGAAAGAGGAGAAAGCCACCATCAACAAAACATCAGCATTGAATTTACATTTTAGTTCAGCTTAGTTTAGAGATACAGCGTGGAAACAGGCCCTTCAGCCCACTGCGTCCCCACCAATCAGCGATCCCTGCACATTAACACTACCCTACACAAGCTGGGGACAATGTTTACATTTTTATACCAAGCCAATTAGCCTACAAACCTGTACGTCTGGAGTGTGGGAGGAAACCGAAGATCTCAGAAAAAACCCACGCAGGTCACGGGGAGAACTGAGCGGCACGGTGGTGCAATGGTAGAGTTGCTGCCTTACAGCGAATGCAGCGCCGGAGACTCAGGTTCGATCCTGACTATGGGCACCGTCTGTACGGAGTTTGTACGTTCTCCCTGTGACATGCGAGGGTTTTCTCCGAGATCTTCGGTTTCCTCCCACACTCCAAAGACGTACAGGTATGTAGGTTAATTGGCTGGGAAAATGTAAAAATTGTCCCTAGTGGATGTAGGATAGTGTTAGTGTGCGGGGATCGCTGGGCGATGCGGACCCGGTGGGCCGAAGGGCCTGTTTCTGCGCTGTTTCTCTAAATCGAAATCTAAGAACGTGCAAACACCGTACAGACAAGCATCTGTAGTCGGGATCGAACCCGGGTCTCTGGCGCTGTAATGCAGTAGCTCCACCGCCGCGTCACCGTGCCGCCCTGATTTTCAATTGTTTTAAAGTGGACCCCGCATTCAGTAGCTTAAGTGCATCGATCCATTTCACGTGGTAGAAATACACGTCAAACTTGGTTTTGAGATTCCCAGAGTGTTTTAAAAACAAATTCTTCTACTTCTTGAGATCCTTGGGACCAGAGCTCAGACCACAGTTGCTCTGGACCCAATTGAAACAAAGAGTGTTTTTGTAAGTTTTGTATTGCAAAGTATATCCATGCTGTTCTGGGCCTCAAGTTCGCCATCTTATCAGACAGGTGCCACTGAGAGCCGCATGACATTTTCACTAGAATGAACTTGAAAACCAACAGCGGGCAGGTTGGGGTGAGTGTGCAGAGGGCAGCAGAGTTGGGCAATAGTATTCATTCACCTAATCACTAGCTGCCCTGTGTGTTCCTGCAACAGACGAACAGCAGGAGAGCTATTCCACAGTCTGACGAAGGGTTTCGACCTGAAACGTCACCCATTCCTGCTCTCCAGAAATGCTGCCTGTCCCGCTGAGTTACTCCTGCTTTTTATGCCAATCTTCTGTTTAAACCAACATCTGCAGTTCCTTCCGACACGTTCCACAGCCTCGGTTATTTCGCAATGGTAATCCATTAAACTAATGGTGGTTTGGGCTAGAAAGTGACAATTGTGCCCAGGAATCTTAAGGACCCAAAATGTCACCCATTCAATAGTCAATAGACAATAGGTGCAGGAGGAGGCCATTTGGCCCTTCGAGCCAGCACCGCCATTCAATGTGATCATGGCAGATCATTCTCAATCAATACCCCGTTCCTTCTCTCCAGAGATCCTGCCTGTCCTGCTGAGTTACTCCAGCTGTTTGTGTCTATCTTCGGTTTAACCAGCGTTCTCAGTTCCTTCTTACACTCTTTACATCGTAAATTTGACCAATGACTCCTTCCGTCAGCACCCTGTTTTCAATCTTTAGACTTTAGACATTAGAGATGCAGCGCGGAAACAGGACCTTCGGCCCACTGAGTTTGCTTCGATCAGCGTATCACAAAATGCTGGAGTAACTCAGCAGGTCAGGCAGCATTTTGGAGAGAGGGAATGGGTGACGTTTCGGGTCGAGACCCTTCTTCAGACATCAGTCTGAAGAAGGGTCTCGACCCGAAACGTTACCCATTCCCTCTCTAAAGATGCTGCCTGACCTGCTGAGTTACTCCAGCATTTTGTGATACCTTCGATTTGAACCAGCATCTGCAGTTATTTTCCTACACTACTTGTGGCTCCGATCAGCGATCACCCTGCACTCTTAGAGCCTGTACCTGTCTTTGGACTGTGGGAGGAAACCGGAGCATCTGCAGAAAACCCAAGCAGTCACAAGGAGAACGTACAAACTCCGTACAGCACCCACAGTCAGGATTGAAACTGGGTCTCAGCGACTCTACCGCTGCGCCACTGCGCCAACCCTGAACAAATGCCTGCTAGATCTTTGCCAAATTTGTGACCGTGCAGGCACTTAGTTTTGATTTTTCCCCCCCAATCTTTTGTCTCACAAGAGAATTCTATTCAATGATTTAACGGCAGACACATAGAGCCGCAGGCTTTATCAAGCTGGTAATTACAAACAGTGCACAGAAATTGGATGGCGCACGGGCTCGGAGAAATGAAACCCAGGGGCAGAGGGTTGTGCGAATGTTATGCAGGAACGGGGAGATTAAATCAGTGAATGAGACTCCTTGTGAACAGAAACGCGCAGAACATGTAATAATAATAATATTCATTTATTGTCATTGCAACGAGTACAACGAAATTAAAAAATAGCCAATCCTGATGGTGCGTACAAACATATATGCAATAAATGCAAAAACAAATAAATACATAAATACAATTAAATACAATTATATTAAGTACAAGATTTTTTAACGGTGTTGCCTAGTGCAAAGGTAGTGTTCAGTTCTCGTATGGCCCTGGGGTAAAAACTGTTCTTAAGTCTGTTTGTTCGGGATTTGATCGACCTGAAACGTCGACCAGAGGGCAGATGAACAAACAGACGGTGGCCGGGGTGGGATGGATCTTTTATTATTTTGCCTGCTCTACTGAGGCAGCGTAGGCTGAACAGGTGCTCCAGGGAGGGCAGTGAGCAGCCGATGATCTTCTGGGCCGTCGTGATGACCCTCTGAAGGGCCTTCCTGTCCTTTTCTGAGCAGCTGGCATACCATGTGGTTATACAGTATGCCAGCACACTCTCGATGGAGCAGCGATAGAAGGACAACATGAGCTTCTCCTGCAGGTTGGTTTTCCTGAGGATCCTCAGGAAGTGGAGTCTCTGCTGTGCCTTCTTTACTGTGGTGATGGTGTTGGTAGACCAGGTAAGATCCTCTGCGATGTGCGTACCCAGGAACCTGAAAGCTGGTACCCTTTCCACACAGACCCCATTGATGTAGAGTGTGTTAGCAAATCCATGAGTCCAGGTTGGAAAGTTGGAACCAGAGCATTCGGCACTTTTACAAAATGCCAGGTAAGTTTAATGCTCAAGTCAAGTCAAGTCAAGTCAAGTTTATTTGTCACATACACATACACGATGTGCAGTGAAATGAAAGTGGCAATGCCTGCGGATTGTGCACAAAAAAGAATTACAGGTACAGTATATAAATAAAGTTAATAAAGTTACTATAGTGTAGACGAAATTTAGTCTCTGGAGTTATAAAAGTTGACAATCCTGATGGCCTGTGGGAAGAAACTCCGTCTCATCCTCTCCGTTTTCACAGCGTGACAGCAGAGGCGTTTGCCTGACCGTAGCAGCTGGAACAGTCCGTTACTGGGGTGGCAGGGGTCCCTCATAATCTTACTTGCTCTGGATCTGCATCTCCTGATGTATAGGTCCTACAGGGGGGGCGAGTGTAGCACCCTTCCAGATGCAAGGATGATTAGTTAGAACGATACTGGCTTCAAGTAAGTGGCAAAGTGTGAAAAGATGGGGACACAAGGAAGAGCAAAAACACAACAAAAAAACACAAAGTGCTGGAGTAAATTAGTGAGTCGGTCGGCATCTCCGGAGAACATGGATACACAGCATTTCAGTTGGGACCCTTCTTCAGACTAATTGTTTTTAGTTTCAGTTTTAACTTCAGAGATGCAGCATGGAAACAGATCCTTTGGCTCACCGAGTCCACGCCGATGATTGATCACCCATGCACTCGTTCGATGTTATCTCACTTCGGCATTCTACGTACAGGTGGCAATTTACAGCTGCCAATTAACCTACGATTTGTATTAGAGGGGGAGAAAGCTGAAAGAGAGGTGGGGGCAGAACAAATCCCTGCAAGTGATAGGTGGATACAAGTGAGGGGGGGAATCTCCCCCTACTACAATCAGTCTGAAGGAGGGTCCCAGCCCAAACCTTCGCCCATCCATGTCTTCTAGAGATGCTGCCTGACCCGCTGTGTTACTTCATTCTGAAGAAGGGTCTCGACCCGAAACATTACCCATTCCTTCTCTCCAGAGGGGCTTGCCTGTCCCGCTGAGTTACTCCAGATTTTTGTGTTTGTGTTTTTTTGGGAGAAGATGGGTATTGATTCCTTTAGTAAAGGGATTTGCAAAGATAAGATTTAATTGCGATCTTCAATATTATGAATACATTTGTTGGAGTGAATGGGTCACTAGTCCAAGATCATGGACACAAGCACTTGTACGGCCAAGTAAACGTTTTATAGATTTTCTGTGTTCTCCTTATCTTCCTAATGCACATTAATGCTTCTTGCTTTGCATTATTTTGCACTTTGCTTAGAGATACAGCGTGGAAACAGGCCCTTCGGCCCACCGAGTCCACGCCGGCCATTGGTCACTGGTTCTATGTCCTACACACTACGGGCAATTTACAGATGTCAATCACCTTACAGACCTGCATGTCTTTAGAATGTGGGAGGAAACTGGAGTGTGGGAGGAAACCGAAGATCTCGGAAAAAACCCACACAGGTCACGGGGAGAACTGGGCGGCACGGTGGCGCAGCGGTAGAGTTGCTGCCTTACAGCGAATGCAGCGCCGGAGACTCAGGTTCGATCCTGACTACGGGCATCGTCTGTACAGAGTTTGTACGTTCTCCCCGTGACCTGCGTGGGTTTTCTCCGAGATCTTCGGTTTCCTCCCACACTCCAAAGACGTACAGGTATGTAGGTTAATTGGCTGGGCAAATGTAAAAATTGTTCCTAGTGGGTGTAGGATAGTGTTAGTGTGTGAGGATCGCTGGGCGGCGCGGACCCGGTGGGCCGAAGGGCCTGTTTCTGCGCTTAGATCTCTAAATCTAAAAAAAATCTAAATCTAAGAACGTACAAACTCCGTACAAACTGTGGGAGGAAACTGGAGAAAACAGAAGCAGGTCACGGGGAGAACGCAAAACTCCGCACAGACAGCACCCTTAGTCAAGATCGAACCCGAGTCTTTGGTGCTGTGAGGCAGCCGCTCGACCACTGCGCCACCATGTTGTCTGCAACTTCCTATTGACGAATAGAAAATGAACACTGGCTGCAGTTTCACCTTTGTGCAATATTTTGTTTAATTACTCTCCACGATTCCTGCCACAGTCATGTGATTTGAACTTGAGTAAAAATTAATTGATGTTCCATTTCACTCAAAGTATGTTAATAATAAAGTATAAGAAAATAACTGCAGATGCTGGTACAAATCGAAGGTATTTATTCACAAGATGCTGGAGTAACTCAGCAGGTCAGGCAGCATCTCAGGAGAGAAGGAATGGGAAGAGAGAAGGAATCTCTCCTGAGATGCTGCCTGATCTGCTGAGTTACTCCAGCATTTTGTGAAATAAATACCTTCGATTTGTACCAGCATCTGCAGTTATTTTCTTACTCAGGAATTGAGTAAATTCTGGTCAGGTACATGTAACATTTTCATTTCTTTTTGGTGCACTGCCAAATGGCAGCCTGGTCAAGATGCTGCCTGACCCACTGAGTTAATCCATTTTGTGTCTGCCTTCGATTTAAACCAGCATTTTGTGTCTACCTTCGATTTGTACCAGCATCTGCAGTTCTTTCCTACTCATTACGCCTGGTGAATAACTATTGATTGATTGAAAGATACAGCATGGAAACAGACCCTTCAGCATACCCAGTCCACGCCGACCATCGAGACCCTTCTTTACACATTGTACTTATGTGCTTTTTGTTTGGTATACCGAAGCACTGTGTAAGTGGCTAATGTTTTCTTTTTGTTTCCCACCCTTCCCTCCTCCAGCAAAAAAATAGTGACGTTGCTCGAAATGAAAGTCTAAAATGGCATGAAGGTAGCTTACAACCAGATAAGACAGGCACGGAAGCAGGATCTGCATGATTAATAATAAAGGTCGACTTGAATAAGAAAAAAAAAACATGGTTAAAGTTCACATAAAAAGAGATCAAGAAATAACTGGAGGAGATATTGGAAACACTCTGAATAGCAGAAGAGTCATCACATCTTCTGCTTTGAAGGTGCTTTCATGAATTCCTGGAATACCAAATAGCCGTCCTTGGCTCCGGGTCACCACTGAGTCAAATTTAAAGTTCACATAATTTGCTTACACATTGTACTTATGTGCTTTTTGTTTGGTATACCGAAGCACTGTGCAAGTGGCTAATGTTTTCTTTTTGTTTCCCACCCTTCCCTCCTCCAGCAAAAAATAGTGACGTTGCTCGAAATGAAATTCTAAAACGGCATGAAGGTAGCTTACAACCAGATAGACAGGCACTGAAGCAGGATCTGCATGATTCCTGACGAGGACTTCGATGAAATACATTTATTGACATCAGACCTCAAGTGCCCACTTCTCGAAGCGGCCACATAACCTCGATGCGCAATGACTTCCAACGTCGAGAGCGAGAGAGAGAGAGAGAGCATGCAATGGAGAAGAAAGGAGCTTCTTCAGGGCTGATGCAGTACAAGAATCATCGCCCGTCCCAGTTTTCATTTTAGTTGTCACCAGTCCGGTGATAAGCTTTTGTTGCGTGCTAAACTAGCCAGCGGAAAGACAATGCATGATTACAATCGCGCCATTCGCAGTGTACAGATTTAAAAGTGTGGAACAATTGTAATATGCGATTATAGATCTGCTTCTGTGGCTAGCACGCAAATAGATGCCTGGTTTGGGCGCCATCTTGGAAGAAGAGCCATTTGCCACAGTTAATGCTGCTCACCTTGCTGGGTTTTCCAGCAATTTAACTTTAGCTCCAGATTCCAACAACTGCATTTGTCTGTGTTCCAATAAACATTTTTTTGCAACGTGGAGGAAACTAGAGCACATGGGAGAAACGCATGTGGTTAAATGGTGCTTGTACAAGCACCACATACATGGCACTAAAGATTAGGATCAAACAAAGACTGCTAGAGCTCGGGGGCAGCAGCTACTCGCTGGTGTTTAGAAGGATGAGGGAGGACCTCATTGAAACCTGCTGTTTAGTGAATGGCCTGGATAGATCCTGAGTGGATGTAAAGATGTAAAGAGGATGTTTTCACTAGTAGAAGAGTCTGGGACCAGAGGTCATAGCCTCAGAATTAAGGGACATTTCTTTAGGAAGCTGAGGAGGAATTTCTATAGTCAGAGGGTGGTGAATCTGTGGAATTCATTGCCACAGAAAGCTATGGAGGCCGTCAATGTATATTTTTAAGGCAGAGATAGATAGATTCTTGATTAATACGGGTGTCAGAGGTTATGGGGAGAAGGCAGGAGAATTGTATTAAGACGGAAAGATAGATCAGCCTTGATTGAATGGCAGAGTAGACTTGATGGACCGAATGGCCTAATTCTGCTCCTATCATTTCCTCCGAGGTTCGGATTGCCAATAGAGGCAAAGAAACACGAGGATTGCAGCTTGCTGAAATGACACACAGCTTCAGGGAGTTTAATTTTAGAGATACGGTATGGAAACAGGCCCTTCGGCCCACTGAGTCCAGACCAACCAGCGATCCCCTCACATTAACACCATCCTACCAAGCCAATTAACCTATAAACCTGCACGTCTCTGGAGTGTGGGAGGAAACTGGAGCACCCGGAGAAAATCCTGCGGTCACGGGGAGAACGTGTAACTTCCGTACAGGCAGCACCCGTAGTCAGGATCGAACCCGGGTCTCTGGTGTTGGAAGGCAGCAACTCTACCGCTGCGCTACCATGCCGCCTTTTGGAAAGAAATGATAGCTAGTTCAGGAAAGTGACACTATATCAGATCCAATTGTCAACAGATGCTGCGCAACCTGCTGTATGTTTCCGGGCATTGTCTGTTTTTATTTCTTCGTGATTCTTTCTTTGGCTTGGATGCAATTTTAATTTGATTAGGCTCCTATAAAATGCCTGAAGGCATGTTACTATGTTAAAGACTTCATGTAAATGCAAATTATGTATTAACAGATGGATTGACCCATTTGAACTCAATGATGGGAATGTCGTACAAAAAAAAAAGTTAAATTAAATATTTCTAACCTTGTGATACTCTGGCAATGAAACGCCTCCTTTATTAATGGAACCAGTAAACTGAAATTGCCCTCTACCAGTTTGTGCCTAATTTAGACAAATTAACTCAAAAGGACAAATCAGGAATTCCGAACCAAATGTTTTTACTCATTGCCGACTGAAAATGTGTTTATTTCTGAGAATCACAAAGAGAAACAAGGAACTCCCCGAGGCTCAATTAAATCAACATTTCACCAACATATTTTGCACTGCAGTGAGTTTCTTGATACAGAATGCAGATGAGTGAAATTAGCATCTGGCAGGCATCTGTCTTGGTAATCATTATCGTTCTTCGAACAAGTGCAACAAGGATCTGGATAAGGTCACATTTGTTAGCTTGAATATAATGCTGATCAGCTGGAAAATGTGACCAGACCAAACTTCTCTCACACTTCAGGTGTGCAGGAGAAATTGGGAGTTCAGGGGTGTTTTTAATCAAAAGTAGTTGCTCGACAGTGAACATTATAAACTGAACAAAAGCTGTAAATGCTGGAGATCTGAATTAAAAACAAAGATTAGAAGCATTCAGTAGGTCAGGGAGCATTAGTGGGGAAAAAAAACCCAGCATGGATGTTTAGATTTTAGATTTTTAGATTTAGAGATACAGCGTGGAAACAGGCCCTTTGGCCCACCGAGTCCGTGCCGCCCAGTGATCCCCGCACATTAACACTATCCTACACACTCTAGGGACAATTTTAACGTTTACCCAGTCAATTAACCTACATACCTGTACGTCTTTGGAGTCAAAGGGGCCTTGCCATAACCAAAAACTGAGAGAATAAAAAAAACATGCTAAGTCGTGGAAAGAATGGAGAAACCAAGTGTAATAGGACACATACCTGCCAAGATTTTTAATAGACAAAAATAATGCATCAGTGTGGTGCAGCCGCATCCAAAGGCCATCAGAAAAGTGAAAGTTAAAAAAATACTGTAAGCGCTGGAGATAACGCTGGAAGCATTTATTTGGTCAGGCAATATCTGTGGAATCATCTGTAGATAACTTTCATCGACTGAAGCTCTGAATGTGCATATTAAAGGGGAGTATTCAACGCCTCTGTCCAAAATTGGAAATTATTTTTTGGCTTTTGGATGCTTTGAGGAAGCCATCTCAGAACAGGACCTCTGATTTTAGACAGGTCCTTGTTATCTTGGTAAAGGATCTCCAGATCATCATGAAGCATCGTTGCAGGAGGAGGTAACTAATGTGGTCAACATCAGTGGTGAACTGATCTGAATGAATGTACTGGGAATAAAAAACAATGACCTATCATCCATAGCCAAGTAGAAACAATGCCAAAAACAAGCCCCTTGTCCCAAAAGCTTTTAAAGTGGAATAACGTTTTTCACTGTTTCTTGGTACATGTGACAATAATAGACCTAAACTGAAACCTAGCTGGAGCTCAGCCTGTGGCTTATTGTGGATCTCAGTGACTCACTTCCTAGGAAACCTTAGTGTGTGGACATAGGCTGGGGTCGTGAGAGGGGTGTAGGGTGTGGTGCTATACTTTCCATTTTTATGCTTCAAATCATCTATATACTAAAACTCTCATTTGTTTATTTGTTTGTTCCTGAACTACAGCCAAAACGGTACACGATAGCGCGACAATTTTAGGCCCACCTTACTCACCGTCGGCCCTTTGGTGCTAATGGAAGAAGTTTAATTGAAATCGGTGTTATATTTTTTAAGTTATTCACATTTTAAAGTTTTAATCTATCTCCTAGGGAAGGAGTGGGGAGGGAGGGAGGGAGGGGGAGGAGGGAGGATAAGGGGGTTGAGAGGGATGGTGGGGGGAAATGGGGGGAGAGGGAGGGGAGGGGAATGGAGGGGGGGTGGAGGGAGGGGGAGGGGAGGAGGGAGGAGGAGGAGGGGGAGGGGAGAGGGGGGAGGAGAGGGTGCTGAACCAATGCAGGAGAGGTTTGGATCAACAGGTCCACTTGGTCTAGTATCTTATAGAGGAGGACAAAATCATGAGAGGAATAGATCGGGTCATAGGGAATAGGAGTAGAATTAGACCATTCAGCCCATCAAGTCTAGACGCACAGGATAGACACACAGGGTCTCTTGCCCAGAGAAGGGGAATCGAGAACCACAGGACATAGGCTTAAGGTGAGGGTGGAAAGATTTAATAGGAACCTGAGGGGTAACATTTTCACGCAAAGGGTGGTAGGTATAAGGAACGAGCTGCCGGTGGAGGTAGTTGAGTCAGGGACTATTGCAACGTTTAAGAAACATTTAGACAGGCACATGGTTAGGACAAGTTTAGTGGGATATGGACCCAACTGCAGGCAGGTGGGACTAGTGTAAATGGGACACATTGACTGGTGTGGGCAAGTTGGGCCGGGGGCCTGTTTCCACGCTGTGTGACTATGACTCTAAATGTTTTTCTCCCACCTTCTTTAACAAAAACTGTCTGTTTAAACTTGCATTCTTTTTTTCTCTCACACGGAGTTAGCTAGCTTTCTCCTAAATACATCTTTTTTTACCTCAGCAGTTTTATATGGAACACTTCACATTCTGACCACTCAGCAAAGATCTTCCTGAACTCATTGTTAGTAATTTGCGGTTCAGTCTTATGACCCATATGGAACTTCCACCTGTCTGAAGGAGAGGGTTTTAAAGGTTTCTTTAATTCTGAACACAAATTTACAGATAACCAAAAGCTTTGAAGAGAACATTTGTGAAAAGAATCTCTGTCCATGTGATGGTGAAAGCTTACTTTCCATTTTGTACTTATTTGCTCTGCTTTCAGCCAAATTAACCTGGATAAGGAAACTGTAGGTAAGCATCTATTATATCTCCTGAGGCAGCATTGTGAGGAGAATAAAGTGCATTAAGACTGACATATTGTGCGATAGGTTTCTCTAACGTTTGGGAATGTCTTTGGGAATGGAGCATCAAGATTCAATGTCTTTTTAAATTTGGATACTTCCAATGCCTATGAAGCTGCCAGATTGGGATAGATTGCCATTTAGTTCGCCTGTGCTGTTTAACGGAGAGAAGCCTGATCCAATCCGGTTTATAGACACAAAAAGCTGGACTAACTCAGTGGGCCAGGTAGCACCTCAGGAGAAAAGGAATGGCACCCACTCCTTCTCCCCAGAGATGCTGCCTGTCCCGCTGAGTTACTCCAGCTTTTTGTGTCTATCTTCGGTTTAAACCAGCATCTGCAGTTTCTTCCTACCCAATCTGGTTTATGTCCATCTCTTTATTTTAGTTCACTTTATTATTGCCATGTGTACAGAGGTACAGTGAAAAGCTGTCCAGTTAATGAAAAGACTATCCATCATTACAATCAAGCCGACTGCAATGCACAGATGAAGGATAAAAGGTACAACATTTAATGCAAGATAAAGTCTGATTACTGATAGTTTAAAGGTCTCCAATGAGTCTCCACAGATGGGAAGTCAAAACTGCACTCTAGCTGATGAGACCGTTCAGTTGCCTGATAACAGCTGCAAAGAATCTGGAGGTATGCGTCTCCAAACTTCTGTGCTTCTTGTGAGATGGGATATGGGAGAGGTCAGGTTGGTCTGTGATTATGCTGGTGGCCTTGCCGAGGCAGCGTGAAGTGTAGATGGAGGCAATGGAAGGGACGTTGGTTCTGGTGATGGCGTGGGCTACATCCATAACCCTTTGCAATTTCTTGAGCTCTTGAATGGAGCTGTTCCCAAACCAGCTTGTGATGCATCCCGATAAAAAGCTTTCTACAGTGCACTTGTAGAAGTTGGTGAGGGTTGTTAGGGACATGCCGAACTTCCTAAGCCTTCTAAGGGAGTAGAGGCGTTGGTGTGCTTTCTTGGTCATAGCTTCAATGTGGCTGGTCCAGATCCAGGACATGGCTGGAGTGAGTCAAGCAGCATCAAAGCTGGAGTGAGTCAAGCAGCATCTGTGGGGAGATAGAAATTGTCCCGATGCAGAGTTTTGATCTGACACTAAAACAATTCCTTCCTCTCACAGAGGCTGCTTGACCTACCGATTTCCTCCAGCAGTTTGTTTTCTGCTCCAAATTCCAGTACCTTGTGTCTTTCATGTTTTACGATCTTTGGTGTTTTCTCAGGTGGCTTAACAAGATTTTCAATTGAATCAGCTTTGATGGCCACTCCAATTAGTTGTGCACCTCAATTCAAGAATGAAATTTTCAGAGTATTCGGATGGGTTCGTCAGTGCTGGCCTGAAGTTGGATCATCCGATGAATACAAAGCATTTTTGTTTTTATGTTCTTCAGACCAGCAATGGATCATAGGTATCTTAGGAACGGAACTAGCCATTTCTGCCTTTTGAAACAATCCTGCCATTCAGTTAGCCTCCCCATCAGATTTTCACAAAGATTGATTTACCTGCCTTTGGCTCTCTATTCAATGCTGTTAAAAATAACAAAACTTATCAACGTCAATCTGGAAATTTAAAACTGTCATGGGATTCAATAGACAATAGGTGCAGGAGGAGGCCATTCGGCCCTTCGAGCCAACACCACCATTCAATGTGATCATGGCTGATCATTCTCAATCAGTACCCCATTCCTGCCTTCTCCCCATACCCCCTGGCTCCGCTATCCTTAAGAGCTCTATCTACCTTTCTCTTGAATGCATTCAGAGAATTGGCCTCCACTGTTGACAAGAATGAGTTCACAGTCTCTGCTCCAATATTTTCTAGATTTGTTCCATATTGCATGACTTCTATTAGGTCAAATGCGGGGAAATGGGACAAGCTTAGAAGGGGCATCTTGTGCAAAAAGGACAAATTGGGCCAAGAGCCTGTTTCTGGGATATATGACTCTGTAACTCGACATCATTCCTTTGATGCAAAAGCGCTTGAATGGTTGACTCGATTGGACGGTGTTTGAAGATGACAAATTTTGTTGACACCAGTTCAATTTCTCTTTTTCTATCAGTTGTCCAAAGGATGACATTTCACAACCTTTGAGTCACCTTTGAATCAAAGAAGAGTTGGAAACCACATCGTTTCTAAGAGTACACACAAAAATGCAGCGGGTTGAGCGGCATTGGCTTCAGTTGACAAAGTTGAAGTGAGGGTAAACTCATTCTTGTCAACAGAATTGTTTGAAAGAATTCAGGAAATGTGCAGGTTTATTTTAGAAAATCCAATACAGCTCCTTGCCAGTTAATAGACTGTATCACACCCAACCACTGGAATGTTTACTGAAGTCTGCTCTGTAACAACTTTCTATAGATTACTACAAGAAAGAACTTGCATATTTATGGTAATTCTTCACATCCTTAGGCCTATCAACGATAATCCGTTCACACTAGTTCTATGTTATCCCACTTTCTCATCCATTCCCAAGTCACTAGGACAAGTTACAGAGGCCGATTAACCTACAAACCTGCACGTGGGGTGTGGGAGGAAACCTGAGCTTCTGAAGGAAACCCACGTTGTCACAGGAATAACATGCAAACTCCATACAGACAGCACCCGAGGTCAGGATTAAGCCCGGGTCTCTGGCGCTGTGAGGCAAGCAGCTCTACCAGCCCAAATCACACAGTATAGCAAAATCACGCAGACCACCCTATTAACGATTAGAGATACTGGTAAAGAACTCAAAGGAAATCAGCCTGCTCATCTTCATTTGGTGATATGGAATTGTTTACATTCATCTGAGCAGCCGTAAAGGGTGCGGGCCGAATGCTGCATTGATATCCTGCGCGGCAGAAGGCTTCCCGACGGGCGGCAGCTGCGGACTGGGAACGTGGCCGGAGGTCTTTATCGAGGCGCCGTGGTCTCGATGCCTCCTGGATGGCCGCGGAGAAGCCCGGGTCGGAGCCCGGCTGGGGCCTCGCGGGTCAGAGCCCGGGTCGGCGGAGCGGTCAATGGAGCCCGCGGCTGGGGCCCGGGTCAGCACCACAGAGGGCTCAGGAGAGGACTTGTGGAGAATTCGGTGCTGCGGCCGAGGATGGCGCCGACCAATGGACAAGGCGGACATGTGAAGCGGGGCATTGGCAGCGGTGAGGCCTCGGCGGCGGTGAAGCCTCGTGGTAACGGCGGCGAAGCCTCGCGGGTCGACCTGCAGGCAGTGATCGATGAGAGCGTAGGGGAATCGCCGTGAGGGGGGGAGAGGAAGAACAATGGGGAACCCGGCCTGGGGGGGACCACCGTGAGGGAGGGGGAAGAACAATAGACAATGGACAGGGAGAGGGGTGATGGGGATGAACAGTGGACAATGGGGGCCAGGCGTAGGGGAACCGCTGTGGATATTGGGGAGAACAAAAGAGGAGCCAGCGTACTTTGTCACTTCATCAGCGCCGTAGGTGGCTGCTTTTTGCATACCTTGGGTATATATGCAAGCAAAGAATTTCACTCTGCCTTGTCACATGTGGCAATAAAGTATTCCATTCCATTCCATTCCATTCCATTCCATCTCAGCTTAAGGTCATAAAGGGTGGGAAACTCATCTTTTCTTCAATAGGGCACAATGATACTTAATTAACATGACTTGCAAAAATTAATATATGCACCTCATTTATTTCCTTTTCCCCGATTTTGCTCTTACAATGTGTGGGTGTTGTTGGAAATGTCCATGTCCATTGGTAATTTTATTGTTGGAGATTGTGTGTCTGCTGCAAGCCATTTTGGAAGTAGATTCTATCCGGCCCTCCAACTAGAGAGCAGTCCTGAACTACTGCAGTATCTACCTCATTGGAGACCCTCGGACTATCTTTGATCGGACTTTACGGCTCTATCTCTAAACGTTATTCACAATATTCCCTTTATCATGTCTGAGCACATTGCGGATGGCTCGATTGTAATCAAGTATTGTCTTTCCCTAGACTGGTTACCGTGCAACTAAAGCTCGGTACACGTGACAATAAACTAAACTCAACTCAAACTCGACTCAATTCTTGCTTGCATGTGGGAGAGTGGAAGCAAATTACCTTCTTGAAGTACATATGTCTTTGTGTAAAGACATCCACACAGTGCCATTAGGAAGCACTAGCTAGAATTCTGACAATGAAGGATTGGCGATACAGTCCCAGAATAAGATTGTGTGTCTGCTGGAAGTTATCTTGGAAGTAGATTCCATTCACCCCCCCCCTTTTAAACAGTTGTGATTTGAGATATGCTTTTAAGTTGCTTAAGTACATTTTATTGATAGCCCAAGATGTAACTATGGTCGAGCAGTAATGGTGGCATTGAATGTTCGGAGTGATGGATGGTGTGCCCAGTAAGTGGACTGCTTTGTCCTGGAAGGTTTTAAGCTCAATGAGTGCTGTTGGAGCTGTACTCAGCCAGGCAACCTATGGATATTTTTTTCATACTCCTTATATACGACAATAAACTGCACTCATCCAGCAAGAAGTAAGCATTCCTTCACACCTCTGACATATAACTTAAATAATCTAAGGAAAATAAAGAGATAAAGTCACCCACCTCGCATCCGTCCTGTTCTACAATGTTAATGTGCCCGATTCAGTGATGTTTATTACTAATGATGACCACTGAAATGTTGTAGGCAGGGCATGTGACGATGCTACTCGTGATTAAATGTCGTGTAGAAGGTTACTCGAACGTGATCATTGCCTGGTGCTTCTGTGACATAAATGTTACTTAACAATTCAAAGACAAATGATATCCAGATCTTGGCTGGCATTGGCTGCTTCATTTTCTGTGGACTTGTAAATGGAATATCCACCATTGACACATGATAGAGGAAAGGTTAGAGTCATCGAGTCATGCAGTGTGGAAACAGGCCCTTTGGCCCAACTTGCCCACGCCGACCAACATGTCCCATCTACCCTAATACCACCTGCCTGTGTTTAGCCCATGTCCTACTCAGGTACCTGTCCAAATAAACATGGCGATACTACCTGCCTCAACCACCTCCTCAGGCAGCTCGTTCCATTTCCATACACCCACCTCCCTCTGTGTGAAATAGTTACCCCCGCCCCCTCACCTGTTGATATTGTTGTTGAAACAGCTGAATATATTTGGGCCCGAGTCACAGTCCTGCAGACCTACTACGGTTTCAAGGACACAACGTGCTGGAATAACAGCTGGTCAGGCAGCATCTCTGGAGAACATGGACAAGCGACGTTGAAGAAGTGAAGAATGGTCTCGGCCGGATACATCACTTATCTATCTTCTCCAGAGATGCTGCCTGACCTGCTGAGTTACCCTAGTACTTTGGTCCTTTTGTGTATTAACCAGCACCTGAAGTTCCTTGCTTCTACATTGGAGCTACTACGGTGATGTTTTAATGCTGAGACAATAAGAATAAAACGAAAGCTATTTTTTTAATATGGTCCAGGATGCTGTATTGAAAACTTTGGATTCCTATTGATTCTAATTACAGTAGATCTTTTTGATTTCCATATTCAGCCAAATGTTTCATTCATGCTGAGCACAGTCATTTCAAGTCAAGGCGACTTTATTATTTTATGCACGAGTAAGGTAAAGCTACAATGAAAATGTTCTTTGCAACACTATCACAGGCACAAAGACTCGGGCAAAGCAAAGCTATTGAGGGCGTGCAGCGTAGGTTTACTAGGTTAATTCCCGGAATGGCGGGACTGTCATATGTTGAAAGACAGGAGCGACTAGGTTTGTATACACTGGAATTTAGAAGGATGAGAGGGGATCTTATCGAAACGTATAAGGTTATTAAGGGGTTGGACACGTTAGAGGCAGAAAACATGTTCCCAATTTTGGGGGAGTCCAGAACAAGGGGCCACAGTTTAAGAATAAGGGGTAGGCCATTTAGAACAGAGATGAGGAAAAACTTTTTTAGTCAGAGAGTTGTGAATCTGTGGAATTCTCTGCTTCAGAGGGCAATGGAGGCCAATTCTCTGAATACATTCAATAGCGGAGTCAGGGGGTATGGGGAGAAGCAGGAACGGGGTACTGATTGAGAATGATCAGCCATGATCACATTGAATGGCGGTGCTGGCTCGAAGGGCCAAATGGCCTACTCCTGCACCTATTGTCTATTGTCTATTGTCTATTGTCTAAAACATAAATTAAACATAAATTAACATAGATTCTACAAGGCAGTGAAGAGAAAGTGACTGTGCTGAAAGGAAGACATTTGTGCAAAACACAATTAGAAAAATGTTCGTTGTAGTGGAAGATGTGGTCCATACTTCCATTGCTGAGGTAGGATTAGGGATGTGCAGTCAATTCAACAACTTGATGGTTGTCGGATAGTAGCTGTTGCTGAACCTGGTGGTGTGGGTCTTCAGGCTTCTGTCCCTCTTGCTTAACAGTAGCAGCCATGCGGGTGCACGGCTTGGATAGCAGTGCTCCTTGATGATAGATGTTGTCTTCTTCAGGTAATGCCTCATATAGATACTCTCAATGATGGGAAGGGCTGTATCCACCTCTCTCTGCAGCATTATGTGTTCCCATGTGTTGGGAACACCATACCAGGACATTATGCAACCAGTCAGGATATTTTCTACCGTGCATCTGACGAAGTTTCTTCATGTAGTCAGTGAGCCATTTATCCTCTTGAAACTTCTAATAAGTGGCATGACTTTTCCATGATTACATCTCTGTGCTGGTCCCAGGAGATATCATCCAAGAGATTAAGTTGAAGCTGCTAACTCTCTCCACTGCCAACTCACGACAAAAACTGGCATGTGGTCTTCCGACTTTACCTCTCTGAATTCACCAATTAGTTCCTTGGTTTTGTTGACAATGAGCAAGGGATTATTATTGTGTCTCCACTCAACCAGGGGCTTTGACTCTCTTCTGCCCCAGTTTATGGTGAGTATCATTAAGCATGACTTAATGGCGCAGCGGTAAAGTTGCTGCCTTACAGCAAATGCAGCGCCAGAGACTCGGGTTCGATCCTGACTACGGGCGCCGTCTGTACGGAGTTTGTACGTTCTCCCCGTGACCTGCGTGGGTTTTCTCCGAGATCTTCATTTTCCTCCCACACTCCAAAGACGTACAGGTATGTAGGTTAATTGGCTGGGCAAATGTAAAAATTGTCCCTAGTGGGTGTAGGCTAGTGTTAGCGTGCGGGGATCGCTGGGCGGCGCGGACCCGGTGGGCCGAAGGACCCGTTTCTGCGCTAGATCTCTAAAAAATCTAAAAATCTACATTATTATTGGATTGTTGTATAACTATCTAGTTCACTGATGTTAATTTGGAAGGAAATCTGTTATCTTCATGTGCATTTGCAAAGTGTCAGGCCTTAACTGACCTCTGAAGTAGTCTAGGACGCTGGTTCGACTGTTATGGCTTCAATGAATTTTGCTGACCCGCTGTCCTCTACATAATACAGTAGTTGTTCACTCTGTTAGTTCACAAGCATTAATTGATAGACCATAGCTTGAGAAGGAGGTCCCTTCTTCATGCTTCCATTGGATTATTTCTTAAGCAATTCAGCAGTCTCTAATATCAATTGATGCATCTTGATGAGTCTTAATGTCAGTTGCATGCAGAAATGTTATGTCATAAGCATAATTGATTTTCTTTCTGAATTATTTCTGATACATTAGTTTCTTCCTTCATAATTTCCTCTAGCCTCATCATCAATTTTATGTTACACTCATCCAGATTCAATATCAATGCAGCTTACATCTGATAATTTTATTCAACACGTACTCTTATTTATCGTGAGATTACTTTCCATTGATATTGTTTGTTCTACTTATAATTTGTAGTAGCTCACCAAAACTGTGGGCTACATTACGGTTGACATTAGGTTCTGACTCATCATACAGTGCTTCGAGAACTTTCTGCCTAAAATCTTCCATTTTATACAGCACAGTCTGTCTCTAAAAAGTAGAGAAAGTTAGTATAAGAAAATAACTGCAGACGCTGGTACAAATCGAAGGTATTTATTCACAAAATGCTGGAGTAACTCAGCAGGTCAGGCAGCATCTCAGGAGAGAAGGAATGGGCGACATTTCGGGTCGAGACCCTTCGCCCATTCCTTCTCTCCTGAGATGCTGCCTGACCTGCTGAGTTACTGCAGCATTTTGTGAGAGAAAGTTAGCATGTGACTTTCTAAGTCCCACATAGAGTCGTACAGCATGGAAATAGGCTATTTGACCTAACTCATCCATGCCGACCAAGTTGCCTAACACAGCTAATCCCACTTGCCTAGCAATGGCCCACATTGCTCCAAACCTTTCCTACCCCAAGTGCCGTTTAAATTTTGCAAAAGCACCCACCTCTACCATTTCCTCTGGCAGCTCATTCCATGTACTCAGCACCCTCTCTGTGAAAAAGTTGCCCCTCACTTCCCTTTTAAATTTTTTGCCCTTCTCACCTTAAACCTACACTCCCCCAAATTAGGGGTCTATGTCCGTTCATTTTACCTACGTCCCTCATGAATTTTACACATCTTTATAAGCTCACCCCCCAGCTTCCTATACCACATGGAAAGGATCACAGTTGTCTTTAATTTCCTCATTATTGAATTGAATTGAATTGAATTGAATACTTTATTGTCACATGTGACAATTCTTTGCTTGCATACCCAAGGTATGCAAATAGTCGCCACGTAAAGAGCACTGACAAAGTTACAAAGTATCCCATGCCAGGTCCTCCTTAGTTCTCCCCCCCACTTTCCAGGTTAATCATATCATATCATATCATATATATACATCCGGAAACAGGCCTTTTCGGCCCTCCAAGTCCGTGCCGCCCAGCGATCCCCGTACATTAACACTATCCTACACCCACTAGGGACAATTTTTACATTTACCCAGCCAATTAACCTACATACCTGTACGTCTTTGGAGTGTGGGAGGAAACCGAAGATCTCGGAGAAAACCCACGCAGGTCACGGGGAGAACGTACAAACTCCTTACAGTGCAGCAGCCGTAGTCAGGATCGAACCTGAGTCTCCGGCGCTGCATTCGCTGTAAAGCAGCAACTCTACCGCTGCGCTACCGTGCCATCCATCCTAGAGCAGGTCAACCAGTATTCCAAATGTGGCCTTCCCATCTTCTTGTACAGCTGTAGCATGATGCCAACATGTTGCCCGGTCCAAGTCCTGCACACTCAACCAACTGGCACAGTGAGAGCATGTTTACCATGCGGACAGCAGCACTTCTGGAAGGCAGGCCATAGGAATGGTACCACTTCTCCCCGGCAAAGGGTGGAGCCCCACACGCTGCTGAAGACGTACAGGTATGTAGGTTAATTGGCTGGGCAAATGTAAAAATTGTCCCTAGTGGGTGTAGCATAGTGTTAATGTGCGGGGATCGCTGGGCGATGTGGACCCGGTGGGCCGAAGGGCCTGTTTCTGCGCTGTATCTCTAAATCTAAAAATCTAAATAAAATAAAAAGAATAATCACTGTAGGTGGAGCACCTCTGCCCCTTTTGATTTGCACCATTTCAGGATGAAGTGTCAAATTCTCCAGTATGCTCCCTATCAACGGATCAGGTGACCAGGTCATAGAGTCATACAGCATGGAAACGGGGCCTTCAGCATAACTTGCACATTCTGACCACGATGCCCCATCTACACTAGTCCCACCTCACTCGCATTTGGCCCATATACCTCTAAACCTTTCATATCCATGTATCTGTCCCAATGCTTCTTAAATGTTGTTATAGTACCTGCCTCAATGACCTCTTTTTCCATATATCCTTTTTGTGAAAAAGTTGCCCCTCAGGTTACTATTAAATCCTTCCCCTCTCACTTTACATCTTCTCAGAACAGTGTTCCCGAGGTTGGGGTCCAACCAGGGCACAACAGTGGCACAGCCTGCCAACCCTTTGTCTCGGTGCCAGTGCTCTGGGTTGAATCCTGACTTTGGGTGCTATTTGCATGGAGTTTGCACATTCTCCCTGTCACCTTGTGGTTTTTGTTTTCTGGGAGCTCCAGCTACCTCATAAGTTTCAAATGCATGTAGGTTGTTAGGTTAATTAGTTGTCGTAAATTTCCCCAGTGTGCAGGTCGTCAGTGGTTAAATCTGGGAGGATTTGGTAAGGTGGGGTGAATAATAAGTGAAATTTAGGTTTGATTAATGTATTGAATTGAATTGAAAGATACAGCAAAGAAACAGACCCTCCCGAGTCCATGCTGACCATTGATCACACTATTCACAGTAGTTCCTGTTATCCCACATCTCACAATGTTTGCATGTGTGGAATAAGAAATACATATCAAAGCAATTAAGCAGCATTTACATAGGGCTATGCAGTGGTAGAGTTGCTGTCTTACAGCGCTTGCAGCGCCAGAGACCTGGGTTCGATCCCGACTACAGGTGTTGTCTGTATGGAGTTTGTACGTTCTCCCCGTGACCTGTGTGGGTTTTCTCCGAGATCTTTGGTCTCCTCCCACAGTCCAAAGACGTACAGGTTTGTGGATTACTTGGCTTGGTCTGAATGTAAAATTGTCCGTAAGATTGTGTTGGTGTGCGAGGATCGCTGGTCGGTGCGGACTTGGCCTGTTTCTGTGCTGTATCTCTAAATTAAACTAAAACTAAAATATTAAAGATTAGAGGGTAGGGCTTTAAGGTGAGAGGGGCAACGTTTAAAGGAGACGAGCAGGGCGATTTTTGACCCAGAGGATGGTGAGTGGCTGGAACATGCTGCCGTCAGTGGTGATGCCAACAGAGGATGTACTTCCTGCAGCAGCTGAGGAAACACAATCTGCCACAGGCAATGATGGTCCAATTCTATACTGCCATCGTAGAGTCTGTCCTCACCTTCTCCATCATGGTCTGGTTTGACTCAGCCACCAAGCACAACATCCGGAGGCTGCAACGAATCGTTCAATCAGCTGAGAAGGTTGTTGGCTGCAACCTTCCCCCGATTGACGAATTGTACACTGCAAGGGCCAGGAAGCGAGCGGGCAAGATCATCTCAGCCCTCTCACCCTGGTCACAAACTCTTTGAATCACTTCCCTCTGGAAGGCGACTTCGGACTGTCAAAGCCGCCACAGCTGGACATAAAAACAGCTTTTTTCCGCGAGTAGTAGCTCTACTCAATATCGAAAAGTCTGTAGCCTCTTTTTGCTGTGGTTTATTTCACTCACATGTTTTATTCTTAATGTTTAATGTTTTATGCTTTATTGTTAATTGTTTACTGTATGTTCGTGTTGTTACTTGCGAGCGGAACACCAAGGCACATTCCTTGTATGTGTACATACTTGGCCAATAAACGTATTCAATTCAATTCAATTCAATTCAATTCAATTCAATTCAATTCATTTCAATTCAATTCAATTCAATTCAATTCAATTCAATTCAATTCAATTCAATTCAATTCAATTCAATTCAATTCAATTCAATTCAATTCAATTCAATTCAATTCAATTCAATCCAATTCAATAGTGGTATTTAATAGTCTTTAAAATAGTCACAAGGATATGCAGGGGATGGAGGGATATGGATCATGTACAGGCAGATGATTTTCATTTATCTTGGCATTATGTTCAGCACAAACATTGTGGGCTGAAGAGTCTGTTCCTCTGCTGTACTTGATAGAGCTCTTAAGGATAGTGGAGTCAGGGGGTATGGGGAGAAGGCAGGAATGGAGTACTGATTCAGAATGATCAGCCATGATCACATTGAATGGTGGTTCTGGCTCGAAGGGCCGAAGGGCCTACTCCTGCACCTATTGTCTATTGTCTTTTCTATGTTTATGTACTGTCTGTGATGATGGCCCCAACTTTGACCTTCCCTCTTGTTCTCTTTAACTCGTCAAGATTTACATACAGTACAGAATAAAGTACTTCCTGTTGCTATTTATACATAAAAGAGCAAATGCTGGAGCTACTCAGTACAAGGATGCTTCAATGGAGAGACAGACAGAGTTAACATTTCAAGTTGGTGGCCTCTCATTTGATGTGTCATTTTTATTCCCCTTTGTGCCCAGCTCTGCATGTCAGATTTTTTGCAATTAATCATGAGTTCCTCAGACTCGCCCAGAGTGCAATCATTTTTGTTCTCAACGGCACTGTCACATTTAATGGGTTTGGTCCTTTGCTTCATTTGCTCAGGCCTTATTAGTCAGGCCTTTTGCAAGGTGCAGAGCCTAGCTAGAGCTGGATACAGTCTCCTAAACTTAGAGGCAGGAAACATGTTCCCAATGTTGGGGGGAGTCCAGAACCAGGGGCCACAGTTTAAGAATAAGGGGTAGGCCATTTAGAACGGAGATGAGGAAAAACCTTTTCAGTCAGAGAGTTGTAAATCTGTGGAATTCTCTGCCTCAGAAGGCAGTGGAGGCCAGTTCTCTGAATGCATTCAAGAGAGAGTTAGATAGAGCTCTTAAGGATAGCGGAGCCAGGGGATATGGGGAGAAGGCAGGAACGGGGTACTGATTGAGAATGATCAGCCATGATCACATTGAATGGTGGTGCTGGCTCGAAGGGCCGAATGGCCTACTCCTGCACCTATTGTTTATTGCCTAATATTCTTTTCTTTGTATTTTGATGTTCATAAGGTCTAGGAGCAGAAATAGGTCATTCGGCCCATCAAGTCTACTCCGCCATTCAATCATGGCTGATCTATCTTTCCCTCTCAACCCCATTCCCCTGCCGACTCCCAATAACCTCTGAGTTTGAATTCAGTTTATTGTTACATGCACCAAGACACAGTGGAAAGCTTTTGTTGCATGCTAACCAGTCAGCGGACAGACAGCACATGATTACAATCGAGCCATTCGAAGTGTACAGATACTTTATAAAGCGAATAACGTGAATAACGTTTAGTGCAAGTTAAAGCCAGTAAAATCCAATCAAAGATAGTCCAAGGGATCTCCAATGACACCCTTACTAATCAAGACAAAGACCAGATTTTATCCCTTTTAATTGTGCTTTGTAGCTGTCCACGAGCTTTTTATGATTTATATACACAGACTCCAGAATCAGTCTTCATTTCGTTGTTCATACTTTGTCACCATTCAGGAATTGTTCTGAACCATTCTATTTCAGGCCAAACCAGACCAAAAATGGACGTGGTGGCATTAAGGAGTTAGTGGTGGACTTTTAGGAGGAGGGGAACACCCCTGTCCCCTGCCTCCATCAATGGTGTGGATGTGCGCCTTGTATCTTGTGATTTTTTATGACTGTTGGCAGATCAATTTCCCTCCTGGGATAAATAAAGTTCTATCAATATCGTGTCGTATCGTACTACCTCATGGAACCCCATTTGCCACAGTCATACTCACATTCTCCCACTACTCCTCTGCAACTCCTTGCTCCCGTCTGCAATGCCAGCTAACTCACTGCAGACAGAAATAGAGTTAATGGGAGAGATTTCCAAGTGGGGAAGCAGTAGGGAAGTGTTCCGGTTGCCCCCTCCCCCTCCAACTTTCCCCAAACACTGGGTTCCTGGCCCCAGACTGCAGCTTTCCTGCCCCCGAAACCAGCCCTGATTCACCATCAAGGAGTGAAAACATCGGAGTAGATCGCAGGGGGGTGACGTTTCGGGTCAGAACCCCCTCTTCAGACTGAAAGTAGAGGGCTGGGGAAAGTGGAGGTGGGGAAGGACCAGAACAAACAAAGGCTGACACCCTTTCTTGGTTGTTTGTTGCTGGCAATTATTTGTTCTGGTCTTTCCCTACCTCTTGTCCCCATCCCCCCCCCCATTACTCTCAGTCTGAAGAAAGGTTGCGACACAAAACGTCACCCTTCCTTTTTCTCCGGAGATGCTGCCTGACCCGTTAAGTCACTCCAACACTTTGTGTCTATCTTCAGTGTGAACCAGCATCTGCAGTTCCTTCCTACACACAAAGTAAATTGCGGGACAGGAAGAGAATGCAGTCTCCAGTTATAATACAACAGGTATTGAGCGTGTGATGGGTAGGGTATGCGATGCCAACTTTGGGTCAGTTTGACATATGCAGGATTAAATACAAATGAAATATTCGGCATTGAAGTGAGCAACAAATGTGTCTCTATCAACCATAGATTTATAATGAGTGAAGATGCCAACACCTCTATTTGATCACTATGGACAAAAGCTGAAATAACCCTAAATCAGCTGACTGACAAATAGAACAAAAACTGAATCATGAGCCTGCCTGTCATGGTATATCCCCCTGGTAAATTCTTTAAGCAGTTAATTCTGTAACAGTTCACCTTCTTGGGCAGGTATAACATCTGTAAGATTACTCAGTATTCAAATAATGGGTCTTTAATTGATGTTGAAATCGTGGTCCCTTACCGCTAATATGTTGTGAATCTGTGGAATTCTCTGCCTCAAAGGGCAGTGGAGGCCAATTCTCTTGAATACATTCAAGAGAGAGCTAGATAGAGCTCTTAAGGATAGCGGAGTCAGGGGGTATGGGGAGAAAGCGGGAACGGGGTACTGATTGAGAATGATCAGCCATGATCACATTGAATGGCTCAAAGGGTGCTGGCTCAAAGGGCCGAATGGCCTACTCCTGCACCTATTGTTTATTGTCTATTGTCTATTGTCTAATATTATTGCTGAATAATTAACTATGGATTTGTTGCTACGACTGATAAATTGTCGTAAAAGGACGAGGAACACTAACAAATGTGTTGTGTTTAGGAGCAGGGCTCTTTTCGGGAGCAGAGTTGTCCTCACGTTATCGTTTGGTTTCCTACTTGGAATCCACAGAGGGCCGAAGGCAATGCTATTCCTGCTGACAAGCAGCTGCCCAGGGTTTTCCACATCCCCCTCAGGACAAGGAACGGACAGCTGGCTGAGCCGATTGTAAAATAACTCACCAGTAATGGCATTTGGCATTTTCCCAAGAAATCTATTAGGTTTTGGACTGCTGAAAAAAAATAAATTATGGAACCGTCTGTTGCCCGTTTCAAAAAGTTAATTTGTTTGAAATAAGCATTTTTTTTTGGTAAAGAAATACTGCAGCAATTAGTTAATTAAGTGCATTCTCGTTGATTCATTTACTTTTTCACCCCTAGGTAGACCTGATATGATTCATGTCTTATATCTTTTGGCCTTGATCCATGTAGACTTTATGGAATACATAATGCCTGCAATTTATATTGGTGAATTCACTTGTGGATGGGATTTTTGTAGGATATTGAGATATTAAAATAGCCTGGCAGGATGTTAATCCTCCACATTAGTCTCCATTCCTTTCTCTCCAATGTTAATCTTCCTCTTAAATGGTATTCACCATAACTCATAGTCATAGAGAGATATAGCGTGAACAAGGCCCTTCAGCGCAACTTGCTCATGCTAACCAAGGTGCCCCATCTACACTAGCCGGCGTTTTAGCCCATATCTCTCTAAAGCTTTCCTACACATGTGACTGTTCAAATGTCTCTTAAATGTTGTTATTGTGCCCATTTCAACTAGCTCCTCTGATAGCTCGTTCCACCTGCTCACTAGCCTCTGTGTGAAAAGGTTTCCCCTTAGGTTTCTATTAAATCTTTCCCCTCTCACTTTAACCCTATGTCCTCTGGGTCTTGATTCCCCAACTCTGACTAAAAGACTGTGCATTCACCCTATCTGTTCCCCTCATGCTCTTATACGCCTCTGTGGATCACCCATCAGCTCCCATGTGTCATTCCCCCACACCTCCATGTGCAAGGAAAGTGTCAACAGGTTTCGCTGTATTCTGGTTTCTCCAGCTTTCTTTACTTGCGATTATTTTGTATTTATAACCTCTCGTTTTTAATCATTTTTGTCAGTTTTATTACCAGATGTATGTCATTTGAAATAGTATTAGCAACAATAATCTCTTGACCGCTTTTTGATATATTCTGTTATTCTAGCCGTCAATGTGTTTCATTTGGTGCAAGGCTCTCCAATTCTTTTATCGCCTTTTGTCCTTTTAATGATACAGATGATTCCACAAGTGATACGGTGGAAGCTGAGACATGACATGAATCAAAGGGAAGATGTCCTCTATCAACAGGCCATAGAGACGTTCTTAGAAGGTAACGTGAAGAACTGGCGATGAAGACCCACACCAGGTTTTGTTGCTTATTGAATGTGATGGGGCGTGGGAATGTGTTTAATAATCTTGTCGGGTTGCCATCTCACAAGCAGCTGCTCAGCCATGAGTGTCACATTACCCAAATAGATCACTTGACAACCACTGACATGTTTTCCACTTTACCGCAGGACAGAATGACATGCTACAAAAGGAAGCCAAGATAAACACAAATGCATGTTTTTTAACGCCATAGTGGTGATATTGCCAACAGATATGGGAAGGAACATTACAAAGTCTGAGCGTTTGGCAGCACTGGGCCTCTACTCGCTGGAGTTTAGAAGGTTGAGGGGGGGCCTCATTGAAACTTACAGAATAATGAAAGGCACAGATAGAGTGGATGTGGAGAGGATGTTTCCAGTGATGGGAGAGTCTAGGACCAGAGGTCATAGCCTCAGAATTAAAGGGCGCTCTTTTAGAAAAGGAGGTGAGGAGGAACTTCTTTAGTCAGAGGGTAGTTAATCTGTGGAACCCATTGCCCTAGAGGGCTGTGGAGGCCATCAGTGGATATTTTTAAGGTAGAGATAGACAAATTCTTGATTAGAATGGGTGTCAATGGGCAGAAGGCAGGAAAATGGGATTCGGAGGCAGAGATCAGCCATGATTTAATGGTGGAGTGCTCGATGGGCCAAAAGGCCTAATTCTACTCCTATCACTTATAACCTTATGACCATATGTACTTGGTACAGTGAAATTCTTTGTTTTGCATACAATACACTGAATGGCCTAATTCTACTCATATAACTTGTTAACTTGTGAACTTGTCTGTTGCCATTTGTGCCTCTAGGGTGATCAAAGTATCCATGGGTTTAATCCACCTCTACCCTCATTCCTCAATCTCTCCTGACTGGAATACTGTAGTGCCATTTGGGATCCCTACCAAGTGATCCACAATAACAACCTTGAGACGGTCCAGAGAAGAGCTGCCAGGTTTGTAACCGGTGACTATAGAAAGACCAGCAGTATCACAGAAATGCTTCATGAACTCAAATGGGACACCCTCCAAAGACATCGGATAATATCCAGGCTTACTGCAGTCTACAAAGAAACCCACTCATTAGCTCCATCCAACATTGCCCATCTTTCATACAGTCGGAACAACAGACCGGGAACTCGACTAAACCAATCCTTGAATTATGTAACCATCATGACCAACAAAGACTGTCTCCGCTATTCGCTGTACCATCCCTGTTTGGAATCCTTTGCCACCGCATATAAAATCTGCTGCTGATAGTAAATCTTTTAAACTGTTGCTTTCAAACACTAAATTTTAAATCTGCAACTGCATGCATGAGGGACTGCACGTTTATAGCCCAACAGCGGCAGTTGGTGCAGTATCAACAAGACAAGACAAGAGAGGTGGTGAAAGATGTAAGTGTGCACATCTTGTTCTCTCTCCTTCATTCATTGCAAGACAATTTCTGTCTGTTTTAGTACATTGGTTTATTATTACGTGAGTAGGGAGGTGCAGAGAAAAACAGTTTTGACTTCTGTCTTGGCAGGTCATGTTATAGATGAACACAATCATACCATACACGGGTCCAACAGATAATAGAAAAAGAGAAAGGAAACAGAGTGCAGGATATAGTGTAACAGCAGCAGAAAAAAATGCAGGTTAAAAAAGGGCACAAAAAGATTGGTTGAGTGATTGGAAATACATCCTGAGCATATAAGAGGGAGGTCATGTTTGGGTGGCAATATGGTGCAGCAATAGAGTTTCTGCCTTACAGTGCCAGAGAGCTGGGTTCGATCCTGACTACAAACAGAGTTTGTACGTTCTCTCTGTGACAGTGTGGGTTTTCTCTGGGTTCTCAGTTTCCTCCCATATTCCAAAGACGTGCAAGTTTGTAGGTTAATTGGCTTCTGTAAAATTGCCCCTAGTGTATATGATAGGACTAGTGTACAGGTGGGTCAAAGAGCTTGTGTCTATACTGTGTCTCTAAACTAAACTAAATTAAAGATGTCTGTTCAAGAGTCTGATAACAGTGGGGAAGATGTTATTCAAAAGGTTGAGGTTGTGCAAAAGTGATAGCTGCGCAAATAAAAATTGTTTGACATTCCCACACTATTCTACGCACACTAGGGACAATTTAAACTTCTACCGAGCCAATTAACCTACAAACCTGTACGTCATTGGAGTGTGGAAAAAAACAAAGATCTTAGAGAAAATCCACGCGGTCACGGGGAGAACGTACAAACTCCGTACAGACGGCGCCCGTAGTCGGGATTGAACCCGGGTCTCTGGCGCTGCAAGTGTTGTAAGGCGGCAACTCTACTGCTGCACCATCGGGTCTCAGAGAGGCAGCAAGGCTGTGGAAATTCAGTGGAAAATTATGTGGTGGCCAACTTTTTTCTTTAGCCCAGCATCATGAAATGAGTGTGAGGTGAACATAGAATCAAAATTTGTTTATTTTTACTAATGTTATTTCAAGAGTTAAGTTTAAATGTGGGTTATAATGTGCATTTCCTGGAAATAATTCCTAACAATGTTGCTACTGACAGAATAATGTGACAGCAACAAAAAAAGGTGTCCAATGATGGCTTGCAGATGGATTTTGAGTTGAGATTCATAACATTCATCAATTATTTTATCATGTGCAGCTTAGGCAGTGACCAAGTTGTTTCCTCTTCTGGAAGACACTAAATGCTGGAGTAACTCAGCATGTCAGGCATCATCTCTGGAGGAAATGAATAGGCAATGTTTCGGATCGGGACCATTCCTCAGACTAAGTATTAGCCCCATACGTCTGAAGAAGGGTCCCCACCTGTCCATTTCCCCCAGAGATGCTGCCTGACCCGCTGAGTTACTCCAGCATTTTGTGTCTATCTTTGGTATAAATCAGCATCTGCAGTTCCTTTTTATTACATCCACTCCTGGTATCTTCACTTCCTTTACACCAGTTCCTCCCTTCATTTTTTTGCAGGGCCTCCCTATTGTGGCCAGGGTGTGTTGCATGAAGCACTCTATCACAACTTTTGCACCTTCACACAGGGTTTCTGTAGTGGTCCAGGCAATAGAAATGTTGTTTCCAAGCACCATTGGTGCATGCACTAAAACATTATTTGTGGTAATATAACTTTTATTGTGGGCTTGTTAAGCACAAGATTGTTGATTGTGGTTGCTGTAGTGGAACAAATATATGTCTTTCATCACTAGAGTGTCTGGTTACTAGTTAATTAGGATTATAAAGGGCATAACAGAGGGTGCGTTACCAATAAAATACCTTTCACTGAAGGTAGTCAACTTCCAGATTCAGATTTGTTTACTGGCAGATACACCAGGGTGCAATGGATTTCTTTGTTCCCATGAAGCTTACAGAATAAACAGTATGCATGCATTAATGATGAATGTAACAGTAAATACAATGACAAGTGCAAAACAGCAGAATGGTGCAAGTTTGCAGTGCAAAAGCCGAGTAGTGCAAAAGAACTTTGAAGTCCAATAATGGATTAATCGAATGAGATAGAGTTAAAAGTAAATGTGGTGACAGCACTTTCAGGAATAGGGTTTGCAAGAGGTTATTGGTTTTGGGAGTTGGATCGCAGTGTGGAAGTAGCTGTTCTTAAGTCTGGATATCCAAGCTTTCAAACTCTTGCATCTTTATGGAGGGCGTGCAGCGTAGGTTCACTAGGTTAATTCCCGGAATGGCGGGACTGTCGTATGTTGAAAGGCTGGAGCGATTGGGCTTGTATGCACTGGAATTTAGAAGGATGAGGGGGGATCTTATTGAAACATATAAGATAATTAGGGGATTGGACACATTAGAGGCAGGAAACATGTTCCCAATGTTGGGGGAGTCCAGGACAAGGGGCCACAGTTTAAGAATAAGGGGTAGGCCATTTAGAACGGAGATGAGGAAGAACTTTTTCAGTCAGAGAGTGGTGAAGGTGTGGAATTCTCTGCCTCAGAAGGCAGTGGAGGCCAGTTCGTTGGATGCTTTCAAGAGAGAGCTGGATAGAGCTCTTAAGGATAGCGGAGTGAGGGGTATGGGGAGAAGGCAGGAACGGGGTACTGATTGAGAGTGATCAGCCATGATCGCATTGAATGGCAGTGCTGGCTCGAAGGGCTGAATGGCCTACTCCTGCACCTATTGTCTATTGTCTATTGTCTATTTACTCAGAAGGTAAAAGAGAGAAAATGGGAATGGCCCAGGTGGCAGATATCCTGAGCAAGACTTCCAAACTTGTGAATGCAACACACTGTGAAGGTGGACTGGATTGAAGGAAGGGACGACACTATGATGAACTATAAGAAAATAACAGCAGATGCTGGTACAAATCGAAGGTATTTATTCACAAAATGCTGGAGTAACTCAGCAGGTCAGGCAGCATCTCGGGAGAGAAGGAATGGGTGACGTTTCAGGTCGAGACCCTTCTTCAGACTGATGAACTATGTTCACTGATGTCTGCAGGTTCAGGCACTCAAGAGAAGAGTTGTATCCTGTGAGAATACTTTCTTTCGCATATCTGTAGATCTTTGGGAGAATGATCATGGGTGTGCTGAATCGTCTGAGATGCCTAGGAAAGTAAATGCACTGATGTGCTTTGTTGATCACTGTATCAATAGACAATAGACAATAGACAATAGGTGCAGGAGTAGGCCATTCAGCCCTTCGAGCCAGCACCGCCATTCAATGCGATCATGGCTGATCACTCTCAATCAGTACCCCGTTCCTGCCTTCTCCCCATCAGTGCGAAGGGACCAGCCTTCCAACCAGGTTAGATTGCTTGTAATATGAATACCTACGAATTTGAAGCTGTTGATCATCATTACAGTTGATGAGGGTCGTGTTCACCCCCCTTGCTTCCTTAGATGAACAACCAACTCTTTTGTCTTGCTGACGTTAAAGGCTAGGTTGTTGTCTTGACAGTGTGACACAAGGTTGTCGAGTTCTTTCCTACATTTTGTCTCATTGTTGTTGAACTAGCTAACAACCATTGTATCATTGTCACAGACTCGTGGAGTGACAGAGTCATACAGAATGGAAACACGCCCTTTGGCCCAACAGCTCATGTTGACCAAAATGCCCCATCAACACTAGTCTTATTCAATCTTATTGAAACATACAAGATTATTAAGGGATTGGACACGCTAGAGGCAGGAAACATGTTCCCGATTTTGGGGGAGTCCAGAACCAGGGGCCACAGTTTAAGAATAAGGGGCAGGACATTTAGAACGGAGATGATGAAAAACTTTTTCATTCAGAGAGTTGTAAATCTGTGGAATTCTCTGCCTCGGAAGGCAGTGGAGGCCAATTCTCTGGATGCTTTCAAGAGAGAGTTAGATAGAGCTCTTAATGATAGCGGAGTCAGGGGGTATGGAGAGAGGGCAGGAACTGGGTATTGATTGTGAATGATCAGCCATGATCACATTGAATGGCAGTGCTGGCTCGAAGGGCTAAATGGCCTACTCCTGCACCTATTGTCTATTGTCTATTGTCTAGTCCCACCTGGTCGTGTTTGCCCCTAATCCCTCTAAACATTACCTAACCATGTACCTGTCCAAATGTCTTTTAAATGCTGTTATAGTACCTGCCTCAACGTCCCTCTGGCAGCCTGTTCCATATACCCACCACTCTCTATGTGAGGGAGGCCCTCAGATTCCTATACCTATTCCTATTCGTATGCCCATCCACAGCCCCTCAGATTCCCATTAAATCTTTTCCCTCCCAGCTGAAACCTATGTCCTCTGGTTTTTGATTCCCCGACTCTGGGTAAAACACTCTGTGCATCTACTATATTCTCCTCAAGATCTTATACACTTCTATAAGACCATCGCTCACACTTCTGCGCTCCTAGCCTACCCAACCTCTCCCAAACAGCCCAGACCCTCAAGTCCTGGCAACATCCTCGCAAATCTTCTCTGCACTCTTTCCAGCTGAACAACGTCTTTCCTACAGCTGGGTGACTGGTACTGAATACAATGCTCCAAATATGGCCTCATCAACATCTTGTACAACTTTAAAATACCATCCCAAATTCTGTACCAAATAATCTGACTAATGAAGACCACTTTCTTGACCACCTCATCTACTACCTGTGATGCCGCTTCCAGGGAACTGTGCACCTGCACTTCTAGATCCCTCTGCTCTACAACACTGCCCTGCCATGCACTGTGAAGGTCCTGCGAACATAGATCGAAGTGGCCTTATACTTGTCATGAGTGTACAGGGAGTGGATGGCGGGGCTGCGGGCACAACCCTGAGGTGCACCCGTTGATGAAGGTCAGGGTAGAGGTCATCACCTCAGAATTCAAGGGCGTTCTTTTAGGAAGGGGATATAGACAATAGACAATAGACAATAGACAATAGGTGCAGGAGTAGGCCATTCGGCCTGCAGGAGAAATGTCTTTCGTCAGAGGTTGGTGAATCTGTGGAATTTTTTGCCACAGAAGGCTGTGGAGGCCTTCTCTGGAATTGTTGGAATTTAATGACCCTTCAGAATTTTTACAAAATCCTTGTAAGAGACCTCAGCCACGGTTTGTGATGCGAGTAAACCCAATGTTTCAAACCTTCAGCTCAGATGCCAGCTCGAATATGCCTTTCCCTTTTCTCATATACCTGTGATTCACTGTTCCTTGGAACACTGATGATATAATTTATCCACAATAACATCCCCACTTGCTCCGTTTGTTGGGCAAATAACTGAAACGGGTTGCGTTTCTCAGCGTACAAAAATATCCTTCACTGGCTGTTCTACTCAGAGTAAGCTGTTCCCGTGTGCTCGTGTCCTGTTCTCGTGTGCTCGCGTGCCGATCCCGTGTGCTCATGTGCTGATCCAGTGTGCTCGCAAGCTGTTCCCATGTGCTCGCGTGCTGTTCTTGTGTGCTCACGTGCCGTTCCCGTGTGCTTGCATGCCGATCCCGTGTGTTCACGTGCCGTTCCTGTGTGCTCGCATGCAGTTCTCGTGTGCTCGCCTGCTGTTCCCGTGTGCTGGCATGCTGATCCCGTGTGCTCACGTGCTGTTCCCGTGTTCTTGTGTGCTGTTCTCGTGTGCTGATCCCGTGTGCTCGTGCGCTGTTCTTGTGTGCTCAAGTGCTGATCCCATGTGGTCGCGCGCTGTTCTTGTGTGCTCACGTGCTGATCCCGAGTGCTTACGTGCTGTTCCCGTGTGCTCGCGTGCTGTTCCCGTGTGCTCGCCTGCTGTTCCCGTGTGCTCGCATGCTGTTCTTGTGTGCTCACGTGCTGTTCTTGTGTGCTTGCGTGCTGTTCTCGTGTGCTCGCGTGCTGTTTCCATGTGCTTGCGTGCTGTTCCCGTGTGCTTGTGTGCTGTTCCCGTGTGCTCGCGTGCAGTTATCGTGTCAGCTACGTGAGTAGCAGCTTCATATCCTTATTGTCAATGTAGAGTCTGTAGGTCATCTGGTTCTGTTGCTTAATGATGGAAATGGAGCGAACAAAGTGAGTCTGAATTTAATGAGTTTAATCAGTGTGAAGAAGGGTCTCGACCCAAAAAGTCACCCATTTCTTCTCTCCAGAGATGCTGCTTGTCCCGCTGAGTTACTCCAGCATTTTGTGTCCATCCTTTAATGAAGGCGGTCAACTCTCAATTAACAGCAGTGGCTGCTCAATAATCCCTTGAGCATCTGATCACATGATACCTAGTGTCATAGAATCACACAATGTGGAAACAGGCCCTTCGTCCCAACATGCCCATGTTGACCAACATGCCCCATCTACACTAGTCCCACCTGCTACGTTTGGCCAATATACCTCTAAACCTATCCTCTCCATGTACCTGTCTAAATGTTTCTTAAACATTGTGATAGTACCTGGTTTGACTACCTCCTTCAACAGCTCTACCCATACACCTGTATAAAAACAAAATTGCCCCTTGGTTACTCTTGGTTCTTTAAACTACACTAAACATAATGTACATTGCACACCAATAAAGAACATTGGGCAGGATGTAAAACTAGCTGTTTCTCACTGTAGCTCCTTTCATGGTACAGAGGTAAATCTATTTCACCCACTTCAATTCAACTGCAGTTCCAGCTGGTACTTACTGAAATGCATCAAGTTGGATTACTGTGTCAAATGAATGGTGATGATATTCTTCACTGAAGGTCAATGCATTTGGTAGCCCTTTATGACTGGTGTTAGTAATTATGTTATAATTACTGTTACAAATGCTAGACTATATTAGATGTTAATGGAGCACATTTAGCACATGTTACAGCATGACTATTTATAACTGAACTATATAATATTTGCATCAGCCATTGCATTTTGACTCGCACCCAATAATATGAGAAGTCTTGCTCCATAGATAATAACTTGCCATTTGAATCATAATTAATAAAAGCAATATTCTACTTTTTTTAGGATGCGGTACCTGTTTATATGCTCCAGTTTCTATAAATATACGATGACATTTCTGCAAAGGTTTGTTTGGTGTAAAATTCTTCTCTTTGACTTACTGCTTACAGCATCCATTATGATGACAGATCCATTGGAGGAGGGAGGTTCAGGAAATGGAGTCAAAGCAGCTAAATCATTGGTAATGTTCAGTATCATAGCAACCATGTTGGTATTTAATTTGATGCCACTGAATTATTTTTTTTGTGCTGAAGGGAAGGCGTGGGATAAATGGTTCTTTCTTTCAAGTTGCATCAAATCTCTTGTTATCTCAACCTGCATTTGAGAAATTAATTGAAAAAAATAAAGGGGTTGGGATGCTTTTGGGTCACTTGCAGGATAAAAGGCGTGGCCTCCGGGCGCAGTCAGAACTGGGTCGCAGATCACGTCGCCATTCATTAAGTGGTGAGGCGATCGTTATTACGCCTCCGAAAATTGTTTGCTGTTTGCAGGAGAAAAAAATTAAACTGCTTGCCAAGACTGGAGAAGCCCACAAGGAATTTATCCCAGCGGTTATAGAGTCATAGAGTGATACAGCGTGAAAACAGGTCCTTGGGCCCAACTTACCCACACCGACCTACATGTCCCATCTACACTAGCCCCACCTGACTGCGTTTGGCCCAGATCTCTGTCTGAGAGAGGCTTATACAATGTGTTTGGGTGATGGCCCTGCCTTGTCGCTGGCATGCACCTTGTTTGAGGTATGCTCGTATGCATCTTGTACAAGCTACGCTCAAATGCATCTCGTTCAAACTATGCTCGTATGCATCACGTATAAACTACGCTCGTATGCATCTTATATAATCTACGCTCGTATGCATCTCGTATAAACTATGCTCGTATGCATCTCGTATAAACTACGCTCGTATGCATCTCGTATGAGCTTGGCTCAAATGCCTCTTGTATGAGCTTTGCTCGTATGCATCTCATATAAACTACGCTCGTATGCATCTCGTCTGAGCTTTGCTCGTATGCATCTTGTGTAAGCTATGCTTGAATGCATCTCGCATGAGGTAGGTGTGAGGCTTTCGGCAGGTCTGAGGGTGATGTGAAGCTGCAAATGAAGGGACCTACGAATGTTATGGGAAGGTTGTGACTGGTAGAGAACTTTGATGGTGACGTGGTTTAGGAACTCGTGCTCAAAGCTAGAGGTGTATTTAATAGGATGTGACATTTGAAGATGCAGATCTTGTCCACACTTGTCAAATCATTGAATTTTTTTTGTGTGATGATATGGTCAAGTCCTCTGGGCTTGAGGCGAGCAAAGACTGGCGTAGCATGCTGCTGCCTCTGCCCTAGGAGAGTGTGTCAGAGGGCCGGGAAACATAGAAACATAGAAAATAGGTGCAGGAGTGGGGCTTTCGGTCCTTCAAGCCAGCATCGCCATTCAAAATGATCATGGCTGATCATCCAAAATCAGTACCACGTTCTTGCTTTTTCCCCATATCCCTTGATTCCGTTAGCCCTATGAGCTGTATCTAACTCTCTCTTGAAAACATCCAGTGAATTGGCCTCCACTGCCTTCTGTGGCAGAGAGTTCCACAGATTCACAACTCTCTGGGTGAAAAAGTTTCTCCTCATCTCAGTCCTAAATAGCCTACTCCTTGTTTTTAAACCGTGATCCCTGGTTCTGGACTCCCCCAACATGGGGAACATTTTTCCTGCATCTAGCCTGTCCAATCCCTTAATAATTCTTCAGTCTGAAGAAGGGTCTCGACCCGAAACGTCACCCATTCCTTCTCTCCCGAGATGCTGCCTGACCTGCTGAGTTACTCCAGCATTTTGTGAATAAATCGATTTGTACCAGCATCTGCAGTTATTTTCTTATACCGCTTAATAATTTTATATGTTTCAATAATATTCCCTCTCGTCCTTCTAAATTCCAGTGAATATAAGCCCAGTCTACCCATTCCTTTGGATCCATTCCTCCTGGACCCTTGTGGACAGAGCACACATCTCCTCACCAAGCTCTCCGGTGCAGCTTTATAAATCTTACAGCTTGGCTTCTCTGATGTGTTGTCCCATTGCAGGGAGATCCGATAGCAGCGTACAAAATAGACAATAGACAATAGGTGCAGGAGTAGGCCAATCGGCCCTTCGAGCCAGCACCACCATTCAATGTGATCATGGCTGATCATTCTCAATCAGTACCCCGTTCCTGCCTTCTCCCCATACCCCCTGACTCTGCTATCCTTAAGAGCTCTATCCAGCTCTCTCTTGAATGCATTCAGAGACTTGGCCTCCACTGCCTTCTGAGGCAGTGAATTCCACAGATTTACAACTCTGACTGAAAAGGTTTTTCCTCATCTCCGTTCTAAGTGGCCTACCCCTTATTCTTAAACTGTGGCTTAAACTTAAAATTATATGAGGCATAGATAAAGTAGACAATCAGAATCTTTTTCCCAGGGTGGAACAATCAAATACTAGAAGGCATGGCTTTAAGATGAGAGGGGCAAATTTTAAAAAAATACAGGGCAGTTTTGTTTTTACACAGAGGGTGGTGAGTAACTGGAATGAGGCAGATACAATAATAGCGTTTAAGAGACCTTTGGATGGACACATGGATATGCAAGGAACAGAGGGATGTGGATTACGTGCAGGCGGATAAGAGTTGGTCTTGTCACCATGTTCGGCACAGACATTGTGGGCCGAAGAACCTATTCTTCAGCAGTACTCTTCTATGTTCCATTGCATATATTTCCACACCTGACCAGGAGGCACATTTACATTTCACAAGCCAGCTGTGGAAGCACTCCAAAGATGTACAGGTTTGTGTAAGAAAATAACTGCAGATGCTGGCACAAATCGAAGGTATTTATTCACAAAATGCTGGAGTAACTCAGCAGGTCAGGCAGCATCTCAGGAGAGAAGGAATGGGCGACGTTTCAGGTCGAGACCCTTCTTCAGACTGACATACAGGTTTGTAGGTTAATTGTCTTGGTATAAATGTAAAATAAATTGTCCCTAGTGTGTGTAGGGTAGTGTAAATGTGTGGGGATCTCTGGTCGGTGCGGACTTAGTGGGCCTGTTTCCGCGCTGTATCGTTAAACTAAACTGAATAGATAGATACAGCATGGAAACAGGCCCATTGGCCTACCGAGTCCATGCTGACTACCAACTACCCATTTACACTAGTCTAATCCAACTATATTCTCACCATATTGTTATCAAATCCCCCAGATTTTACCACTCACAGCAGGGGCGATTTAAAGAGGCCAATCTACGACTTTGGGATCTAGGGGGAAACCACAGCACCTGGGGGAAACCTCGTGGTCATAGAGAGAGAATGTGCAAACTCCACATGGACAGCACCCAAGGTCAGGATCGAACCCAGGTCTCTGGCGCTGTGAGGCAGCGGCTCTACAAGCTACGCCACTCTGCTGCCCACCGTTGCAGTGTTTTCTGTTTCCACTAACTACTTTTGGTTTCTCACAATGTTTGCATGTGTGGAATATGAAATACATCTCAAAGTAATTAAGCAGCATTTACATAGGGCGGCACGGTGGCGCAGTGGTAGAGTTGCTGCCTTACAGCGCTTGCAGCGCCAGAGACCCGGGTGCGATCCCGACTACTGGTGTTGTCAGTACTGAGTTTGTACGTTCTCCCCGTGACCTGCATGGGTTTTCTCCAAGATCTTTGGTTTCCTCCCACACTCCAAAGACGTACAGGTATGAAGGTTAATTGGCTTGGCATAAGTGTAAATTGTCCCGAGTGTGTGTAGGATAGCGTTAATGTGCGGGGATCGCTGGCCAGCGTGGACTTGGTGGGCCAAAGTGTCTGTTTCCGCGCTGTATCTTTAAACTAAACGACAATAAACAAAGCTCAGAAATAAAATGATCACCAAGTTCCTGAGGTCCTGACAAGTCCTGTGATGGTTGGGTTCATTTAAAAGGGTTCTACATCCTCAGGAAATTAAAAGGCGGCATACAGGATCGACTCAGCACTTGGATTCTGAAGGCAGATGGGCTTTAAATGAGCTTGGCTGATAACGTTGGCAGAACATAGTTTTATTTCAACCTTCTGGCAACCAATCTGCCTCAGCTCAGCCTGCACATTCCTTTCACTTTATTTCAACGTTGCCTCTTTGAAAGGGATTTTTTGAATGCCAACCCAAAGGTAAGATTTGAATCCTTATTCCCTAAGCGCATTCACATTATATTTTTATAACAAGAGGAATGAAGGCGAGAGGATCCTGGGAGACGATGCATCATTAAAGATGATTTAGTATTGATTCTAGGCATGTATTTAAGTGTAGACAATCTGCTTTAATACATTAACCTTTTGCAGCATACCAGCATACAGATTTTTCTTAATGTTTGAAGCAAACTTAAATGCCAGTCCTCATCATGGCAAACAAGAATTTCTGAAGTTAACAATTTAATGTGTTTAATCATAGAACCAGGTTTGCTTTATCTTGAAATAGTTGAATCTGACTGCTGACATTAGAATTTTTAACATGTGTGAGCAAAGCACCAAGTCAAATTCCTTGTATGTATACATACTTGACTAATAAATGTATTCTTTATTCTTTATTCTTTATTCTTTATTCTTTATTCTTAAAGCAAGAATGACAACATTGGGTGTTTGCTCTTGAACTCTTTCATCATCTCTTTCAAATAATAATTTTTGCACATAGTGCAGGGATAAACCCATAATTTTCACCCTTGTGATCTCCCTCTGTAGTTTAGTTTAGTTTAGAGATGCAGCGCGGCCCACCGAGTCTGCACCGAACCAACGATCCCCGCACATTAACACTATCCTACACACACCAGGGACAATTGTTTTAAACATTTACTCCAAATGTAAAATGCCCATCGAGTCTATTCTGCCATTCAACCACCGAGTCTGCACCGACCAGCGATCCCCGCACATCAACACTATACTACACACACTGGAGACAATTTATATTAATACCAAGCCAATTAACCTACAAACCTGTACGCCTTTGGAGTGTGGGAGGAAACCGATGATCTTGGAGAAAACCCACACAGTATGTCCAAACTTCATACAGACAGCACCAGTGGTTAGGATCGAACCCGGGTCTCTAGCGCTGTAAGACAGCAACTCTACTGCTGTGCCACTTCTTTACTCTCAACTCCACCATTTGATCTCTAGCTCTGTCTCTGTCTCCGGGCATTCCTAACCCCCCATCACTTATCTGCAGCCACTGACACCAGTGCCTTGCTCAGCCTGGACCCCAACATGTCCATCTCTTATCGTCTCACCATTAATTAATGCCCATCGCTTTTGCTCACAAAAATGGACACTTTTTACTTGACTCATTGCTAAATTCTATCAGATAACATTCCAGTGAATTACAGTCATTTTGCTAAATTAAAATTAAATAATAAATGACAGGTCCTGATAATAAATGGGTGTATGATGTATGTCACTTTAGAGTCGGGAATGGAAATTTCTGGACAAATGATGAATTATTGGGTGGCACTTTGGCACAGCGGTAGAGTTGCTGCTTTATAGCTTTTACAGTGCTAGGGACCTGGGTTCGATCCCAACTGTCTGCTGTCTGTACCTGGAGTTTGTAATTTCTCCCCGTGACCGCATGGGTTTTCTCCGAGATCTTCGGTTTCCTCCCACATTCCAAAGACATGCAGGTTTGTAGGTTAAATGGCTTGGTATAAATGTAAATTGTCTCTAGCGTGTGTAGTATAGTGTTAACGTGCAGGGTTCGCTGGTTAGCGTGGACTCAGTGGGCCGAAGGGCCTGTTTCTGCTTTGTATCTCTAAACTAAACTAAACTAAACTAAACTAAACTAAATATGCTTAGCTCCTTGATCACAAGCATTTCTGGTGCCTTAAAATATTATTCAAACCTCTTTCTCCCTCTCCTTCACTCATGCATCTGTTATTCCACCAGGTTGTTACCATTAATATATCCTATCCCAACCTCTCCCACTTCCTCTCCTGCTCCCACTCCCCCCTCTCTCTTTGTTTCCCGTTCTTCCTCCTTTCACTTTCTCTCTCTTATGCATCTGTTTCGCAAATTGTTACTCCGTCACCATATCCGACCCCAATCCCTCCCACTCACTCCCGCTCTCTCTCCTACTCTCTCTCATGCTCCCACTTCCCACTCAGCTTTCTCAGTCTCCCCCTTTCACTTTCTATCTCTCGCACTCACGCTGTTGTTAGTCCATTAATATATCCTACCCCATCCTCTCCTGGTCTCTCGCCTACTCCATTACCTGTTCCCTCTCCCGCTCCCCTCCCCTCCACACTCTCTGCGCCTCTCCCCTTTGCACTTTCTCTCTCTGTTAACCACACAAGTTGTTGCTGCATTAACACATCACATTTATACAACCTACCCCACCTCTCGATCTTTCCACACCAAGCCCACGTCACCTCACCATTGCTACCTTACCTCACCATTCCCACCCACAGACCCAATAACGCTAAAATAAGTACACCTCCCAATATATAAAGGGAAATCACATTAGTGTGGCAGCTACTGACCTTGTAGTGTACCTGCACTGTCTCATCTATTCAGGTTGCTAATACCATTAATTTTATGTCGCCTGGGTCAAGATTAACCTTAATTACCAGCAGCCGGTGACGGGAGGTGCTTTTCAAATAAACATTACTGCCGCATTACAGCAGAGCCCGTGATGATGAACTGATGCCATGCTAATCTGCCGATGGGTATGACCTCTAATACAAATCTGACTTCTGCCATAGGAATCTCTAACCATGCAGTGTTTGCTCTTACAAGGTGTCGGAAGGAACTGCAGATGCTGCTTTACAGCGACACAAAATGTTGGAGTAACTCAGTGGAACAGGCAGCATCTCTGGAGAGAAGGAATGGATGACTTTTCGGGTCAAGATGCTTCTTCAGACTCCAGACTTCAGAGGAATTTAAAATCATGAAGGGTGTAGTCAGGGAAGGATATCAACCAGCAACCATCAACCTTGCCACAGAAGGCAGTGGAGGCCGTCAATTGATATTTTTAAGGCCGAGATAGATAGATTCTTGATTAGTACGGATGTCAGCGGCTTTGGGGAGAAGGCAGGAGAATGGGGTTAGGAGGAGAAGATATATCAGCCGCGATTGAATGGCGGAGTAGACTTGATGGGCCGAATGGCCTAATTCTGTTCCTATCGCTTATGAACTTATGAACCTTCTGAACGCTACACCACACTAACCTCAACAACTATGAATTTCTGTGGAATATGTTTTTGATTGTACCATGGACTTCGGTTTTCGCCTAATTATGGCTACTATGTATTACAGGTTATGAAGTTATTGAATGTTTTTGAGTATAATATTTTTCTATCATAGGTTTTGGTTTAAGGTTTCATAGGACATAGGTTTAAGGTGAGTCAGGAAAGATTTAATAGGAACCTGAGGGGCAACTTTTTTACACAAAGGGTGATAGGTATATGGAACAAGCTGCCAGAGGTGGCAGTTGAGGCAGGTTCTAGCACAACATTTGAGAAACATTTGGACAGATACATAGACAATAGACAATAGACAATAGACAATAGACAATAGACAATAGACAATAGACAATAGGTGCAGGAGTAGGCCATTCGGCCCTTCGAGCCAGCACCACCATTCAATGTCATCATGGCTGATCATTCCTCATCTCCATTCTAAATGGCCTACCCCTTACTCTTAAACTGTGGCCCCTGGTTCTGGACTACCCCAACATTGGGAATACATTTCCTGCCTCTAACGTGTCCAACCCCTTAATAATCATATGTTTCGATAAGATCCCCTCTCATCCTTCTAAATTCCAGTGTATACAAGCCTAGCCGCTCCAGTCTTTCAACATACGACAGTCCCGCCATTCCGCCCTCAATAGCAAGAATATCCTTCCTCAAATTTGGAGACCAAACCTGCACACAGTACTCCAGGTGCGGTCTCACTAGGGCCCTGTACAACTGCAGAAGGACCTCTTTGCTCCGATACTCAACTCCTCTTGTTATGAGGCCCAACATTCCATTGGCTTTCTTCACTGCCTGCTGTACCTGCATTCTTCATATTTATTTATTTATTTTATTTCAGATACAGCGCGGAAACAGGCCTTTTCGGCCCACCAAGTCCGCACCGCCCAGCGATCCCCGCACATTAACACTATCCTACACACACTAGGGACAATTTTTACATTTACCCAGTGAAATTAACCTACATACCTGTACGTCTTTGGAGTGTGGGAGGAAACCGAAGATCTCGGAGAAAACCCACGCAGGTCACGGGGAGAACGTACAAACTCCGTACAGACGGCGCCCGTAGTCAGGATCGAACCTGAGTCTCCGGCGCTGCATTCGCTGTAAAGCAGCAACTCTACCGTTGTGCCACCGTGCCTTTCAGTGACTGATGCACTAGGACCCCCAGATCTCGTTGTACGTCCCCTTTGCCTAGATGGGACAGGTTCGAGGGAAATGGGCCAAATGCAGGTAGTTGGGACTAGTGTCGATGGGACATGGTTGTATTTGGGAGGGGAAAGGGGGGAATGAATGGGCATAGAGGAAGTAATATGCACGTATTAAGAACATGAACACCAGAAAACCAGTGCAGAAGTAGGCCACCAGACCCCTAATGCCAGTCCCTCCATTCCGTATAATCCTGCTGGCCTTACCTCCAAATTTGCTAATTTCCCATAATGCAGAATTCTTTGACCTTTCAAACGTTAATCTATCTCCACCCTAAGTATATCTAATGGTATGAGGGCAGCGCAATGGTGCAGTTGGTGGAGCTGCTGCCTCACAGCGCCAGAGGCCAGGATTCGATGCTAACCTTGGGTGCTGTCTGCGCGGAGTTTGCATGTTCTCCCTGTAACTGCATGGGTATCCTCCGGGTGCTCTGATTTCCTCCCACATCCCAACGGTGTATAGATTTGCAGGTTAAATTACCTCTATAAAGTGTGTAGAGAATGGACGAGAAGGCGGGATAACATAGAACTGGTGAACGATGGTTTGCGGTGGACTTGGTGGGCTGAAGGGCCGGTTTCCATGCTGTATCTTTCGATCAAAATTCAAACTAGCCTCTACCCACCCCCAGGGGGCAGAGAATTCCAGAAATTCCAGGGAGCGGAAATTCCCACGCACCTCATTTGTAACGGACTGCCTCCCTTTTACTTGCTTGTGACTCTCCCACCAGTAAAAAAACATTTCAAAATGACACTGTCAGCTCCTTAGGATCTTACATGTTTGAATAAAGCCACCACTCATTCATTTAAACTGCGAGAAATACAGGCCCAAACTGTATGGTCTCTTTTACAGGATAACCCTCTCATCCCAGGGATTAGCCTGGTGAATCACTTCTGCTCTGCCTTTAGTGTAGCTATATCCTTTCTCAGTTGCTGGGTTCAAATGGTGTGCGATGCTTCAGATCTGGCCTCACCAACACCCTGTGTGTGCAATTGTGAAACTCCAACACCTTTGCACTAAAGGGCAACCGGCTGCCCACTGCCCTCTATGGAGGATATTGCCATCTCACGCCACCTCAGCAGAGCCACTAACATCATTAAAGACTTCACACACCCCGGTCACCACCTGTTTGAACTGTTGTCCTCTGGCAGGCGTTATAATTCAACACGCACCCCCAGTCTAAGAGACAGTTTCGTCCCCAAAGCAATCTGCACACTCAATATGAAAAGCTACTGAGTATTACTCATGCTGCTACCTATCTCGGATTTTACCTTACTATCACCATTGTTTATTGATATATTGCAATATTGATTATTTATTTATCTTAAGCCCTAGTTAAATAACATTCTTTTAAAATTGTGTCCTGTGCTTTTATGTTAGTGTGGCGCGTCGGAAGAGGCCCGAAATGAAGGCGAGAAGCCAGGTATTTCGGGACGTTCGGTTTTATTATTACTCAGTTATCAGACCGGTCAAGTCTGCTGGAATGACTTTGCACCCAAACCCTCGTCCTTATATACGTAGCAAAGGACCGCCCCCCTGGACTGGTCCATTCCCGTGCCGAGGGGTCGGTGGTGGTTTGGCCCGACCCTTGGGAGCCGCCACATTAGTATATTATGCACCAATGGAGTGGCAATAATAATTTTGTATGCAGTGCTTTCAACGACAAATAAAGGCATTCATTCATGTTGTTTGCGTAGTTAGCTACTTGTTTATTTTTTTTTTTTTTTTTTTTTAAATTTTTTTAATTTTTAAATATTTTATTTAAGTTTTAACAGAACTCATACATTATACACATTTCATTGTAAACAATAATAATAACTACCTTATAAATTCGATTATACACGTATTGTTCTGTATTTTCTCCCCTCCCCCACCCCCCCTCCCCCCCCCCCCCAGTTAAAAAGAAGGAAAAAGAAAAAGCAGAAGAAAGATAGAAAGAGAGAAACCTACTTCCGAGTAATTTCTTATTAAATTCTTATTAGAGGTAACAAAACCATCCTGAATTTAAATACTTCCAATTCTTAATCCTAGCTTTAAAATGAATGGGTTCCACACCTTCAAGAAGAAGTCGTATCCATTTCTCAGATTATACGTTGCTTTTTCTAATGGGATACAACTCCGCATTTCTGCATACCATCTTTCAAATCTTATTTCATTTTGATCTTTCCAAGTGACCGCTACACATTTTTTTGCTACTGCTAATGCTATTTTTAAAAATCTTTCCTGATATTTATCTAAAATTAGCTTTGGTATTATTCCTTTTGTGTCTCCCAACAAAAACAACCTTGAATCCATTGGTATGATCTTATTCATCAATTGTTCCAAAAACAAGTTAGCTACTTGTTGAACTTGCCAGCCAACATTTTGCGACTACGTTGGTGCATTTGCAGTGTTCTTGGAAGCCTTCAGGCTCTCAGGCAGTGTGACGTTCATTGTGTGACACCTTAACAAATGCCTTTCGGAAGTTCATACTTACCATATCTATCGCTTGAAATCTCCAAGATGGTCTGAGCTATAGGCAGAGGTTGAGTAGGCTGGGACTCTATTCTCCTGGAGCGCAGGAGAAATGAGGGGTGATCTTATTGGGGTGTATAAATCATGAGAGGAATAGATCGTGTCGATGCACAGAGTCACTTGCCCAGAGTAGGTGAATCGAGGACCAGAGGACATAAATTTAAGGTGAAGGGGAAAAGATTTCATAGGAATCTGAGCGGTAACCTTTTCACACAAAGGGTGGTGGGTGTATGGAACAAGCCGCCAGAGAGGGTAGTTGTGGCAGGAACTATCCCAACATTTAAGAAACAGTTAGAGAGGTAAATGGAGTGGACTTGAGTGATAGACCAAATGGAGTGATAGACCAAAATGCTGGCAGGTGGGACATGTTGGCCGGTGTGGGCAAGTTGGGCTGAAGGGCCTGTTTCCACACTGTATCACTCTATGACTCTATGACACTAAAAGCAGCGATCCAAGGTGTAACCGTTGGGAATTTCATGGTGCATCAAAAGCTGACTTTTACGACCACATTTTTCATATCTCTGATTGGCCTCAGATCTCTTCTTATCTTGTTCAAGTGTCCATAAAAGATTTTTTGATACCAGTCTACAGATGCTGATGCTGATTAAGAAGGGTCTCTACCGGAAATGCAGAGATGCTGCCTGACCCGCTGAGTTACTCCAGTATTTTGTGCCTATCCCAGACTACAAAATGGGGTGTCAATGTGATGCAGCAGATAGAGCTGCTGCCTTACTCCTCTTGTGAGCTGCATTCAATCCTGACCACAATTACTGTCTGTGACGAATTTGCACCATTCTCCCTGGGACCTCTGGGTGCTTTAGTTTCCCCCTGTATTGCAAAGATGCGTTGTTAAGTTAATTGCCCCGGTATTTGGTAGGTTACAGGTTGTAGGAGAACTCAGCGGGGGTGGGGTTGTTAATGCACGTCTGACAGTGAAAAGATTTGCAGGGAAAGAAGTGGGGAGACTGAGATTACTCCGTGACCCGACAGAGACTTAAAGGGCAATGGCCTCTTCCTATGTCATCGGGTAAGTATAAACAAAAAGGATGGCGACATCACAGAGTTTCCAAACAAATAGCCGATTTAAGAATGGAACATTGCAGAAAAAAAATAATGATTAAGCTGTCAAGCAAGATGAACAAGAGAGGGTGAAAATAAAGATGTTGTTAAATCTGATTTGTGAACAGAGAATTGTTCACAGGGCCAGTGGACTACCTGGGAAAACCTGGAGCATCATAGGCTTAACTGGAAGGATCTGTGGGAGATGGAAGGAAGCCGTCTTAGCTTCATCAGCAGAGCCACCTACGATGTTCTTCCCACACCCAAGAACCTGAACCAGTGACTTGGAGAAGATCCATCATGTTCTCTCTGCCAAATGACAGCAACATTAAGGCACATCCTCACTGGTTGCAAAACCAGTCTTTCACAAGGCCGCTACACCTGGAGGCACAATCAGGTCCTGCGACAACTGGCGATTACCTTGGTAGGAGAACTACCACCAATGCCCTCCCTCCCCAATGCCTGGTTTCTTGAAAAACACTCATTTTGTAAGAGCAGGATAACTTCCAGAGAAGCCATTTGCAAGAAAGGAACCGACCCTCCTGGACACTGCCCGGGACTGGAAAATGCAGGCTCATCTAGACCAGAAGTTCATATTTCCACCAGAGATCATCACAACTAATCTCAGGCTGGACCTGATCTTGTGGTCAACCTCACAGAAGTCCCTGTACATCGTGGAGTTAACTGTGCCTTGGGAGGCTGCAGTTGGTGAAGCGCATGAATGAAAATGCCTGAAGTATTCAGACTTAGCAGCCCAGGCAAAACAACGCGGCTGGCGTGCCCAGGTGCTCCCTGTAGAGGTTGGTTGTAGAGGGTTTGTAGCCATGTCAACAACCAGACTCCTGAAGGGAATGGGAGTCAGAGGACAGGCCATCCGGCAAGCCGTCAGGTCACTGTCAGAGGCTGCCAAGCGAAGCAGCAAATGGCTGTGGCTGAAGAGGAAGGACTCCAGCTGGGCTGCAAAATGACCAGCAAGAGGGTAACTTTTTCTCACAAAGGGTGGTGGGTGTATGGAACAAGCTGCCAGTTGAGGCTGGACTATGCCGATGTTTAAGAAACAGTTAGACAGGTACATGGATAGGCCAAATGTAGGTGGGACTAGTGTAGTTGGGACATGTTGGCCGGGGTGGGCAAGTTGGGCCAAAGGGCCTGTTTCCACACTGTATCACTCACTCTATGTCTCTATGACTCCATGGCAGAGCAGTAAGGATCGTCTGCCAACCTGACTATCTGGAGAATTTTGTTTCAAACCAAACCACTGGGTCTAGTCTTTTAATTTACTGAGGAGGTGTGTTTCCAGTTTTGTTCTTCATTATTAAAGAAGACATATGGTATGAAACCATAATAAACTGCTGAGATCCTCTAGCGCTTTATGTCTTTATGTCTTTAAGTCTGAAGAAGTGTTCCGACACAAAATGGCGTCAGTCCATTTCTTCCTACAGATGCTGCCTGACCCGTTGATTTCTTCCAGCAGCTTGTTTCACACTCAAGATTCAAGCCTCTGCAGTCTCTTGTGTCTCCAGAAGAAGATATATGTAGAGTGGAGATGGTGCAGAGAAGAAGTGTAGAAGTCTCTGTTCTTTAAGTAAGGTGCTGTTAACCAACTGATAATTTAGTGTAGCAAAGATCAGTTTCCTTATCTGACACCCTTTTCATCTCTAGTCTTTGTCCACCCTATCAAACCCCCTCATCTGTATCCACCTATCACTTGTTAAGCTTTGACCTGCCCCCTAACCCACCCCACCTCTTTTCCAGCTTTCTCCCTCCTACTACAGTCTGAACAAGGTCCTACCCGAAACATCACCTATCCATTCCTCCGTAGATGCTGCCTGACCATTGAGCTGAGCTCTTTGTGTTTTGCTCCAGAATTCAGCATCTGCGGTTGCTTGTGTCTTCATCTTTGTACTTTTGATAGTTCCTGTTGTAACTGTACTTACCTGAATGCCTGTATTCGAAATGCCAGGGAACATCTTACTTGTTTTACCAGCACGCTGCCTGCGATAGAGGGTTTCAGCTTCTGGGAGAGCTTGGATAACCTTGGACTGTTTTCTCTGGAACGCCGGAGGTTGAGGGGAGACTTGAGAGAAGTATATAAAGTTATGAGAGGCATAGATAGGATAGACGGCCAGAATCTGTTTCCCAGGGTGGAAATGCCCAACACTAGAGGGCGTAGCTGTAAGGTGAGAGCAGGAAAGTGTAATGGAGAGGGGCGGGGGCAAGTCTTTTACACAGAGAGTGGTGGGGTCCTGAAACACGTTGCCCGAGGTGGCGGTGGAGGCAGATACAATAGTGGCGTTTAAGAGAATTTTGGATAGGCACATGGAAGTGCAGTGAATAGAGGGATACGGATCGTGTACAGGCAGATGAGATCACTTTAACGTGGCATCTTGTTCTGCGCAAACATTGTGGGCCGAAGGGCCCGTTCCTGTGCCGTATTGTGTTGTATGTTGTTACCTGCTGTCACTGAATAACAAACTGGTGTGAGCAGCTCCTGAAGGTACGGTATTTGTATGTCTCCCAGGATTCATCCCACAGAGGAATGTGGCCCACTGAAAGTATTCAGCAGCGATATTCTTCCCTAAGAATGTGAAGGAATCGTGAGCTTCTTCAATAAATTCTTTCCTTGATCCATCACGCCTGGTGGGGGTAAAGGTGTCAAAACATATTCTGCTCATGTAGAGGTCTGATTTAATAAAAGGACCTTGCTATCCTGGGAAGCCAGCAATGCTTGCTGATCTTATCTTCTGAAATGCCAGCTGTTCCTCACTGAAATCAAAACAATGAAATCTATTTTTTTTTCTTGAATATCGTGCCCAGGTGACTTCTTTGAGGCGACAGCCAGCAGCAGCCTCAAGTCGTGACGGAGATTATGGATTATCCTCCTTACTCCTCAAAGATTAACATCCTCACAACTGCTTCATGTAAACTGTGAGACATTCCCAGATCAGTGCAAGCAATAATACGGCCTGGACCTCCATCAGAGAGCAAGTGATGGAAGGTCCCCGTGAAGGATGCCACGTGTCTCAGTGATGATAACCTTGGAAAAGCTGTGCCTCCATCAATGTTGAAGACAGACACAAAAAGCTGGAGTAACTCAGCGGGACAGGGAATGGGTGGCATTTCGGGTCGATACCCTTCCGGGAGCAAAGGTGTTCAGCGAAACGATCGCCCAGTCTACGTTTGGTCTTGACTGGGCGATCATTTTACTAAACACCTTCGCTCAGTCCACCTGAACCTACCTGATTATTAAGGGGTTGGACACGTTAGAGGCAGGAAACATGTTCCCAATGTTGGGGGAGTCCAGAACAAGGGGCCACAGTTTAAGAATAAGGGGTAGGCCATTTAAAACTGAGATGAGGAAGAACTTTTTCAGTCAGAGTTGTGAATTTGTGGAATTCTCTGCCTCAGAAGGCAGTGGAGGCCAATTCTCTGAATGCATTCAAGAGAGAGCTAGATAGAGCTCTTAAGGATAGCGATATCAGGGGGTATGGGGAGAAGGCAGGAACGGGGTACTGATTGAGAATGATCAGCCATGATCACATTGAATAGCGGTGCTGGCTCGAAGGGCCGAATGGCCTCCTCCTGCACCTATTGTCTATTGTCTATTGTCCATTGATCGTGGTATGAACATTGACTTCTCCAACTTTAGATAGTTCCTCTGTCCGTCTCTTCCCCTCCACCTTCCCAGTTCTCCCTCTGTCTTCCTGTCTCCACCTATATCCTTCCTTTGTCCCGCCCCCCTGACATCAGTCTGAAGAAGGGTCTCGACCCGAAACGTCACCCATTCCTTCTCTCCTGAGATGCTGCCTGACCTGCTGAGTTACTCCAGCATTTTGTGAATAAATACCTTCGATTTGTACCAGCATCTGCAATTATTTTCTTATACTACCTGATCGCCCGGTTGCTGAACACTTTAATTCTCCTTCCCATTCCCACACACAACTTCCTGTCCTAGGTCTCCTCCATTGTCAGAGTGAGGCTAAATGCAAATTGGAGGAACAGCATCTCATATATCGCTTGGGCAGCTTACAGCCCAGTGGTATGAATATTTATTTCTCTAACTTCAGGTAACCCTGGCATTCCCCTTCTCCCTATCCCTCCCCCACCCAAGTTGCACTAGCTTCTTGTTTTCGCCCAACGAACAGCGAACAATGGCCTGTTTCCTTTATCATTGTTGCTTATTTGCATATCTTTCATTCATTATTCTTTATCTCTCTACAACATCGTCTCTGTCTCTTGTTTCCCTTATCCTTAACTAGTCTGAAGAAGGGTCTCGACCCGAAACGTCACCCATTACTTCTCCCCAGAGATGCTGCCTGTCCCGCTGAGTTACTTCAGCTTTTTGTGTCTATCTTCAGTTTAAACCAATATCTGCAGTTCTTTCCTACACAACTCCATCTACGTTACTGCTTAGAGAGGTCCAGATTGGGCATGGTATCTCTGAAGACTTTGTGCAAAATGTCCTTTTTTTTTAGTCTTTGGAGACGTACAGCGCAGAAACAGGCCCTTTGGCCCATGGAGTCCGCACCAACCAGCGGCCCCCGCACATTAACACTATCCCACACATACTAGAGACAATTTACCCTCAAACCATATACCAATCCAATTAATCTACTAACCTGTACGTCTTTGGAGTGAAGGAGGAAACCGAAGATCTCGGAGAAAAGTCACATGGTCACGGGGAGAACATACAAACTCCGTACAGACAGCACCCGTAGCCAAGATCGAACCCGGGTCTCTAGCGCTGTAAGCGCTGTAAGACAGCGACTTTACCGCTGCGCCACCGTGCCACCCACCATCCCACCCTCCAATTGCAGTCAGGCGGTACAATATCTTTTGGGTTAATTTACTTACTACCAGTATTTGTTACTTCGTTGAAGGGAATATATCTGCCCTCTTCCTCAAGTTTCCTGACACACCATGAGTTGTGTCAGGAGATTCAAGAGTGTTTAATTGTCATGTGTAGGAAGGAACTGTAGATGTTGGTTTCAACTGAAGATAGACACAAAACGCTAGAGTAAGGAAGGGCCTTGACCCGAAATCTCACCTATTCCTTTTCTCCAGAGATTCTGCCTGACCCGCTGAGTTACTCCAACCTTTTGTATCTAACTTCGTGCTTTAATTGTCATATGCACTGGGAAGGGGACAATAATATTTGTACTTGCTGCAGCTTCACAGGTACATTAACACATGCCCATTCTGACATCTCTAGTAATGTCTCAGCAGGTAAAATCGGTCCGTTTTAGCACACTCTGTCAACTTTGGAAGATATTTGATCAGTTCTATAGCTGCCCAGTCAACTCTCTTAATGTCAGTGGTGTCTTTATAAATAGAGATAAAAGCAATCTAATTTCTGTGCTCAGATCAAAAAGGTCTCCAGGGCATAGCCTGGTTAATCCTTCATTTTAGCTAAGAACTTCATTTTGTGATTGAATTCACCAGCACTATGATCTGCTAATTAAAGCCTTTTGTTGGGTTCGTTGGTCTCAGATGTCTTGCCTTAATAATTAAATGTTCACTTGTATTAACACAGTCCCAGATTCCCATCCTCCAATTACAGTCTGGTGCTGCAATATCCTGTGGGTTAATTTACTTACTACCATTATTTGTTACTTCATCAATCATAAAAGTAAGTGTTGAACTTCTGGTTTTATGACTGTTGGCATCTGTTTCCCACCTGGGATAAATGAAGTTGTATCGTATCATATCGTGTCATTAAATTTTTTGTTCCTTTTTTCCCGGCAAACGTTTATCTCCAGATGTCTGGTTGAGTTTGCACTGAGCTGGTTACTCACTCCAGTTCAGTTTAGTTTATTGTCACGTGTAGCGAGGTACAGTTAAAAGCTATGTTATCCACAACATAGACAATACATTATTACAATCGAGCCATTTACAGTGTATAGAAGAAATGTTGCTGTAGGAGTAGAGATTTCAGTGGGTGCAGCGATATGTAATATGTGATTGTAGATCTGCTTCTGTGGCTAGCATGCAAATAGTCACCTGGGTTGGGCGCCATCTTGGAAGCACCTGTTGTTCTGCTTACATAATTTGAAGTTTGTCTTTCTCATGGTGGATTATATGACTGGTGCCCGATCTTGCAAAATATATTTTGTTTCTCTACTAAGTCAAATTTGAGATTAAGCATGTATTAATTGTAGCACACTTCGGATGAAAAGCAATATTAGATTTGGGTCCTGCAGATTCCAAGTCTGGATGACTTTCTTGTGCTGTGTCGTTATCAGCTGTTATCAGGCAACTGAATCATCCTACCACAGCCAGAGAGCAATCCTGAACTACTATCTACCTCATTGGTGACCCTCGCACTACCCTTGATCGGACTTTGCTGGCTTTACATTGCACTAAACGTTATTCCCTTATCATGTAACTATACAATGAAAATGGCTCGAATGTAATCATGTATTGTCTTTCCGCTGACTGGATAACATGCTACAAAAGCTTTTTACTGTTCCTCGGTACACGTGATCATAAATCAGACTGAACTAAATTGAATTGCCTGAGTCTGCTTTGCCTAGTTTATAAAGATCGATTGTAATGTTATTATATCAAACAACTTTTTGGATGATAGGATATGAATTAAATAGATTTTGGTCTTTTTTACATCAGCAATTTCCACGTTCCTTTGCACAGGGCTGCTAGATTTTTGTTCTTTGCTTTTAATCCACTTGTGCATACAGCTGTTCAAACGCACTGCTTTCTATTCAGTGGATAAATTAACCTGCAGAGATGGATGAGAGTTGTTAAAGTCTGACCAATTTTCAAATTCCCATGCTGGGTCATTATTAGATTCACCTTGGCTACAATTACTTGAAAATAACAAGCTTCGTCTGAGACATGACCTCTAAACACTGAGCAGGTAATTAGAAAAGGTATGATTTACATGGAAGCACACGGAGAGAAATTCTTTCATTCAAATATAATTATCTTCTCTAAGTTGACTCGGCGATGAGATGACAAGAATCAAATTAAGGTGAGGCTTTTTTCCCCTACCTTTTTCATTTCAAATGAAAAAATCTCACGGCATAATGAAATAAACACTTTGTATTGTTGATAGGGTTTGGAGGTAATAATTTGTAATGGAAAGACTTTCAATTACATCGCAAGTTTCTATTCTTCAGGACTTTGCAGAGCACTGCAGAGGGAACAGAGTACTTCTGAAATCTAGCCATCATTATAATGTAGATCCCACACATCTTTTTTTATGTGCTGCCCAGTCTAATCACATGAGTGCAATCAAACCGTACACACCGACATCCTCCATATTTATTTAAATCCACAAGGGTACCAAATATTTGAGGATTAAAATATTTGAAAAAAAGTGTACTTTAATAGAAATCCAGAAAACAAATAAGAACCAGTTCTTCTTTGCACACTGGTGCAGCTGGTAGTGTTGCTGCCTCACAGCACCAGAGACCAGGGGTTTGATCCTCACCTCGGGTGCTATCTGTGTGGAGTTTGCACTCCTCCTTGCATAGGTCACCTCCAGGTGCTCCAGTTTCCTCCCACATCCCAAAGATGTACAGGTTCCTAGGTTAAGGGTAGACACAAAGTTCCGGAGTAACTCAGCGGGTCAGGTTAAACGGCCTCTGTAGATTGCCCATCATGTGTAGGGAATTGTCGAGAAAGTGGGATGACGTAGGATTAGTATGAACACGTGATCGATGGTTGGTGTGGCATCGGTGGGGCAAAGGGCTTGTTTCCATTCTGTATCTTTAATCGTAAACCAAGGTTTTCTTTCTGTGATGTTGGCTGAGGGATTCATATTGCCCAGGTCACCAGAGACAATGCCGATGTTCCTCTTTGACATGCTGCACAGGGATCTTTCATGTCACTTGAAAAATGACACAAGCCCCCAGTTGATCACCCCACCCAACCTTCCCTCAGTGTTGGGACTAAATTATTGCAATGTTTGGAATGGGTTTTCAATCTATAAGTTTCTGTCTAAGAAATGAGAATGTGACAATCTACACCATGGCTCGCAAAACTGTAACACCACTGGGAAATAGGCCCCAATGAAATTTCAACAGGGCATCACGGTAGCGCAGCAGTAGATTTGCTGCCTTACAGCGCCAGAGACCCGGGTTCGATCCCGACTACGTGTGCTGTCTTTACGGAGTTTGTACGTTCTCCCCGTGACTAGCGTGGTTTTTCTCCGGGATCTTCGGTTTCCTCCCACACTCCAAAGACGTACAGGTTTGTAGGTTAATTGGCTTGGCATAAATGTAAATTGTCCCTTGTGTGTGTGTGTAGGATTGTGTTAATGTGCGGGGATCGCTGCTCTGTGCGGACTTGGTGGGCCGAAGGGCCTGTTTCCGCGCTGTATCTCTAAACTAAACTAAACTAAACTAAAATGGCCTGTAGGGTATTGAAATGGCACAGGGGGTGGCATTGCATGTCCTAGCATCAGGTCCTTGGTATAAAACTGCATTCAAGTTATGCACCAGCTGACAGTATTGCAGCTCTTGTACACTTGGGGGATGAAGGACGAGATTGTGAGTGATACGTCCTTCTCAGTATCATTCCCAAAAGCACGCATTGAGTGGGAGACCAAAACAACACACGTCTGGACACAAGCTCACCATTTTAACTCTCTCTGTGTATTTTAGCAAATGCGCAGGCACAGCTTTACCATATTGTTGCATGTATACATCACATAGCAGCTTTACCATATTGTTGCATGTATACATCACAGTGAGGTGAATATCGAACTGGCCAAATGAAACAGTCTTTACATTTGGCTGGGAACTATGACGTTGGACAACATCTGAATAATATCTCCTCCTAATCCATAAAGACAGTGCCTTATCATACATTGTAAGCAGGCAAAGTGCTGTCTTACTTTGAATTCCACCTATAACTTTCCACTCGTAACTTTCTAAATGTTAATGTCTTAAATGGATGTTTCCTATTACAGTACACCTTTCCAAATAATTTTAATCCTCAAATATTTGGTACGCATGTGGATTAAGATAAATATGGAGGATGTAGGTGTGTACGGCATGATTGCACTCGTGTGATTCGACAGGGCAGCACACAAAAAAAAGTAGTTTTCCACTGTATCTCGGAGTACGTGACAATAGTACACCAATGCCTGTAGCAAATGGCTGGAGGCAAGAGATTAATTTGCAATTTTCTTCAGGTTAATATTTCAGTGGTTCCCGGATTAAGGAGAGCGCGTGGGTAATATTAAACTCAAAGCATGGTCGATCTGAGTCAATCTTCGTTTTTAAAGGAAACAGGATAAAGAGGTCAAGCAATCAATTCACCTCGAACAGACATATCATTGAGTAAAAGGTTTCAAGGGAGGCGCATGTCTCCATTTGAACTTATTTTTTCATTCTCAACTTTTGAAGTGGGTTTCTCAAGCCTGGGATATCTGACAGTGACAGGAGAGGGTGAGGGATGGATCTGTGAGGTTAGGCCTTTGCGTTATTGTTGCTGGCAAGGAGGAGTCGAACATAGGACATAGAAAGGTACAGTTCAGAAACAGGCCCTTCGTCCTAAATGTCTGTGCCGAACATGATGCCGAGACAAACTAATCTCCTCTGCCTGCACATAATCAATGTCCCTCCATTCCCTGCATATTCATGTGCCTATCTAAAAGCCTTTCAAACACGACTATCGTATCTGCCCCAACCACCATCCTGGCAGCGTGTCCAGGCACCGACTAACCTCTGTGTAAAGAAAACTTGCCCTTACACATCTCACTTAAACTTTGCTCCTCTCACCTTAAAGCTGCACCCTTTAGTCTTTGGCATTTCCAACTGGGAAAAAGGTTCTAACTATCTACCCTATCTCTATAAGGGAGGAGCCAGCGCTGCCGTCGCAGCTGCGGCTTGCCTGCAGTCCGTCTGTCTTTTGTGTTTTTGTTGTTTTTGTATGAATTGTAGTTTTAATATGGTGTAGTGTTTGTATGTTATGTTTTGGGGGGGGGGGGGGGGGGGTGGGAGGGAACGGGAACTGTAAAATTCTCTCTCCCGAACGGAGACGTGACCTTTGTTTCTGTGTCGTGTCTCCGTTCCCGTTGCGGCCTACCACCGGCCATGCACCTGGGACCACCTGGGGCTCTGGTTTGCAGAGCCCGCGGCCCAGACTCACCACCTGCGGCGCTGGCTGCCTGCGGATGCTGCGGGAACGGCTGCGACTCGTCTCCGGAGGCTCCGGCGCGGGCCGCGTGGACGTCGGAAGCCCGCAGACCCCTGGATGGGGGCCGACATCGGGAGCTCCGGCAGCGGCAGAGGCAACGTGTTCGCCCGCCCCGAATCGCGGGGCTTGGGTCGGCCCGTGGTCGGGAGCCCCGACCGCCCCGACGTGGCAACTCCAACAGCCTGACCGCGGGACAAGACGGCAGGGAAGAGAAAAAGACATTTTTGGCCTTCCATCACAGTGAGGAGGGACTGGAGGAGACTCACTGTGATGGATGTTTCTTTTTGTTTGGTGTTAGTTGTGATTGTATGTGTTATTGCATTTTTATTGATTATTCTTATTGGTCTTATTGTTTAACTGCGGGTAATGTTTCATTTCACTACACATTTATGTGTATGTGACAAATAAACGACTATTGACTATTGACTATTGACCTCTCATAATAATAATAATAATAATAATAATATACTTTTATCCAGTCTCCCCTCAGCCTCCAAGGCTCCAGAGGAAACTAAGTTTGTCCAACCTCTTCTTTTGGCTAATCCAGGCAGCATTTTGGTATCTTTTGCAAACTCTCCAAAGTAGGTCCAATAAAGAGTCAGCTTGCCTTTATATGCCACCTTTCATTTTTCCGGACATCTCAAAGTACTCCTTAACCAGTGTGGAATGTCTAAATTGTAGTCATTGTGACAAAAGTAGAAAACGAGGCGGCCAGGTTATGCCCAAGAAGCTCCCAGGAGCAACAGTGTGATAGCGAGCAGATACCTAGATCCTGAGAAAAGTCGACAGAGGGGTAAGTGCAATCAAGCCACTACAGCACCCATGGGCCTTTGGAGTGGAAAATTCCAAAGATTTGCAGCCTTCTGAACAACGATTTTCTTTTCATATTCGGTCTGAAACATCTAATGCCCAGACCTATGATCCCTTTGTTGCTTATTCTCCAAATATAACCAATCTCCTTTGTCAATCCCTCAAAGGATTTGAGATGTTTCAGCAAGATTGCCTCTCATTTGTGCAATATCCAGAGAACAAACGTCTTCTCCACTCATTTTCTCCTTTCATCCACTGAATCATTCAGTATTTTTTGCCTCGGGCAATTTCAGCTTTTTAAAATTTAAAAGTCGAAGCACTTTTATGGAATATTCACTTTTCACCTCCATTTCTCCAAAGGTAGGAGACAATCCAATAATTCCGTAAACGGTGATGCTGCTGCTTCATGAAGGCCTCCAGGGTCACAAGTCGATAGGGAATGCCAGCTGGCAATTTGACAACATGAGCTTGCTTGATCTCATTAAATTGTTGTCTTTATTTTGTATTGCACACTTCACAATTGGATGATGACGAGAAGCAGAACCATGACAGATTTTTCTTTCAAAGCACCTTCATTTAGATTTAGATTTGGAGATACAGCGCGGAAACAGGCCCTTCGGCCCACCGAGTCCGCGCCGCCCAGCGATCCCCGCACATTAACACTGTCCTACACACCCTAGGGACAATTTTTACATTTTACCCAGTCAATTAACCTACAAACCTGTACGTCTTTGGAGTGTGGGAGGAAACCGAAGATCTCGGAGAAAACCCACGCAGGTCACGGGGAGAACGTACAAACTCCGTACAGACGGCGCCTGTAGTCAGGATCGAACCTGAGTCTCCGGCGCTGCATTCGCTGTAAGGCAGCAACTCTACCGCTGCGCCACCGTGCCGTCCTTATCACAAATCATACAGTAGATTTTTTCCTCTGTTTTTTTTTTTCTTAGGGGGACCATCAGGATCCAGGATGCCTTATTTTCATTCCAGTTTAGTTTAGTTTAGTTTAGAGATACAGTGCAGAAACAGGCCCACCGAGTCCACACCGCATGTGGCAGCAGGCTCCCCCTCTAACCCACCCCCCCCCCCCCCACCTTCCCGGTTCCCCCTTTGTTCCGTTCATTCTCATTGCCCCCCCCCCCACCCATTGTCTCTGGATCCCCCCTGCTAGGTCCCCCAATTGTTCCCCCCAATACGGGCCCCTCCATATTGTTTCAGTTTAGCTTAGTTGATTGTCACCTGTACCGAGGTGCAGTGAAAAGCTTTTGTTGCGTGTTATCCGGGCAGCAGCAAAGATAATACATGATGGTAATTGAGCCGTTGCAGTGCATAGATACATGATAAGGGGATAACGTTCAGTGCAAGGTAAAGCCAGCAAGGTTCGATCAAGGATAGTCCGAGGGTGACCAATGAGGTAGACGGTAACTCAGCACTGCTCTCTGTTTGTGGTAGGATGATTCAGTTGCCTGATAACAGCTGGGAAGAAACTGCTCCTGAATCTGGTGGTGTGCGCTTTGACACTTCTATAACTTTTGCCCAATGGGAAATGCTTTCTATGCATTGATATTGCATCCTGCATTCATAGAGAGCTCAAATACTTTAATTGGCCTTTTAGATTCCACCCTTGCTCCTTTTGCATGGCCCAAATCCGACTCCTCCCTTGCCCTACATTCGATTCTGGTTGCTGTTGTTGTTGTTGTTCGTCCTTCGGGTTCGAAGATGACCATGACTTCACTTTCAATCTTATTATTTCGACCGCTGATTGGGATCGCCGCCAGCCGCGGTATGCTGGCCAAGGTTGAAGTCATGACTTGCGCTTGACTTGGATTTAAGTGAGGGGGAGTTGCGCAGATCGTCGGCCTCACTCTCTCGTCCCGGCCTATCGGGTTCCAGCAGCAAGACATAGTCGAGACGGCTGGGGCCAGGTCAGGATGCAGTGGATGGTCAGAAGTGTCCTACGTGTCTCACTCTGCCCTGTTTGCGCTCCACGACGCTTTGCTGGGATCGTCTTTCTGCCCGTTGATCCTTCTGGTGGTTTCCTCCACGCAATCCGCCGAACCCAGGCTTCACGTGCTAGGTAGACAAGCCCTAAAGCCGCTGGAACCAACGACTTGCCGACTGTACTTGTGGCATGCACACAGGACAGTGGAGACATCGTGGGGGCGGAGGTAGTCCTGCGGCTGATCCCACGGCTTGGGGGGACGGTCGAGACCGGGGCGGTTCTCTCCGGGCGGTGGACCGCAGCCTCACAGGCGCAGCCCCACTGGCTCGAGTCTCCCCGGGGCGCCTGCGAGGCTTCTCTCCCGGCCCGGGAGACCTGTCCTCCAGTCACCTCCAACCCAGCCGTACTGCCCCCGGGAGGCAGGGTCATCCTGGCCCTGGCCCTGCCCGCCCGCGGTGTTCGAGGGGTGGTGGCCACGGTGAGATGGTTTCAACTAGTTGCTAAGATCAGGGAAAACTATGTAGGTTTAAAATAATTCTCTGCTACTCATAAGCCCCGACGAAACCAAACATTGTTTGATACTTGTAATATGCCACGCTTGTATTTGCTATGATTTAGTGTATTCAAGAAGGCTAATCAATTGAGTCTTCTTATTATACACATTAGTGCAAAGAAGATTGGGTATCATTAAACATTGAACAGACATCAACGTGATGTTAACTAAACAAACAACTTTAGGATTGAGATGTATAATGCAACTTGTGTCCTTTCTTTGTACACATGCCAGAAGTCATCTTCTGAATTTGGGAACAGTGAGTGAATGTTGACACTTTAAATGCTAATTTATGGAGGGCCGTAGGGACAGCCAAAGCGATCACTGAGGGCACGCAGGACCAGATGGGAAATTAGTTACTTATCAGTGGACGATGGGAAAGGAAAACACACAGCAGAAGGGTCTGTAATCTTCTTTGAGTCTTGGCTCAGCTGTTCCTTTCAAGTTTATTTTGTAAATGTGAAGCTTGCCGTGGCAATAATTGATTTACAGTTAGGACATTAGTACTAACATTTACTGGGCTTTGACTGTTGCCTGACGTGAGTTGTTGACTCACCATGGTTATTATGGAGTCGCCCACGATTAAAGATCGATCTCCTGCACGGGGTCGTGGGCAACCCTGGAGTTCATAAGTTGATATGTCACAGGAGCAGAAGCAAGACATTCAGCCCAGCGAGTGTACTCCGCCATTTATTTAATCATGGCTGATCTATCTTTCCCTCTCAACCCCATTCTTTTGCCTTCTCCCCATTTATCATTGACAAACCCTACTAATCCAAATCTGTTAATCTCCATCTTAATAATATCCAGTGACTTGGCCTCCTCAGCCATCTGCAGCAATGAATTATACGGTTCCATTTGGAGCATGGTTATAGGGGCATTAGAACAAGCAGCATGTTTTTTTTTTATCATCTGTGTTGAAGATGTACTGTATGTATCAATAGAAAAAAACATATAGATGGGGAATATAGGTTGTTTGACAAAGGACGTTGGCAAGGACGCATTTGGAGTATTGTATCTGTTTTGGTCACCCTGCTGTAGGAGTTGCTGCCTTACAGAGCTTGCAGCGCCAGAGACCCAGATTCAATCCCGACTACCGGTGCTGTGTGTATGGAGTTTGTACGTTCTCCCCATGAGCGTGTGGGTTTTCTCCGAGATCTTCGGTTTCCTCCCGCACTCCAAAGACGTACAGGTTTGTAGGTTAATTGGCTTGGGTTTGTACACATGATATAAGTGAAAATTGTCCTTAGTGTGGGTAGACAATAGACAATAGACAATAGGTGCAGGAGTAGGCCATTCTGCCCTTCGAGCCAGCATCACCATTCAATGTGATCATGGCTGATCATTCTCAATCAGTACCCCGTTCCTGCCTTCTCCCCATACCCCCTGACTCCGCTATCCTTAAGAACTCTACCTAGCTCTCTCTTGAATGCATTCAGAGAACTGGCCTTCTGAGGCAGAGAATTCCACAGATTTACAACTCTCTGACTGAAAAAGTTTTTCCTCGTCTCAGTTCTAAATGGCCTACCCCTTATTCTTAAACTGCGGCCCCTGGTTCTGGACTCCCCCATCATTGTGAACATGTTTCCTGCCTCTAACATTTCCAACCCCTTAATAATCTTATATGTTTCGGTAAGATCCCCTCTCATCCTTCTAATTTCCAGTGTAGGCTTGTGTTAATGTGCGGGGATCGCTGGTCGACGTGGACTCAGTGGGCCGAAGGGCCTGTTTCAGCGCTGTATCTCTAAACTAAACTAAACTAAACTCATCAGACGAGGATAGTGGACAATCAAGAGACTGTTCCACGGACTCAAACCATGCAGCATTTTTATACTATTTTTGATAGGAGTGGGTCACGTGCAGTTGTGCGCACAATTGGGTATTGCGATCCAGTAGGCAAACCACCCCTCCCTCCCCCCCCCCCCCGAGCTTTATCATTAGAAAACAAGATATGCCGGTGTTCAAGTTGTTGACTTTGTGGGTCAGTGCGACCAGACATGTTTAGCCTAATGCCGATGGGAAAATATACTGAATCGGAGTCCAATAGACAATAGACAATAGGTGCAGGAGGAGGCCATTCGGCCCTTCGAGCCATGTGATCATGGCTGATCATTCTCAATCAGTACCCCATTCCTGCCTTCTCCCCATACCCCCTGACTCCGTTATCCTTAAGAGCTCTATCCAGCTCTCTCTTGAATGCATTCAGAGAATTGGCCTCCACTGCCTTCTGAGGCAGAGAATTCCACAGATTCGCAACTCCCTGACTGAAAATGTTTTTCCTCATCTCAGTTCTAAATGGCCTACCCCTTATTCTTAAACTGTGGCCCCTTGTTCTGGTCTCCCCCCAACATTTCAGTTCCCACAGTTCCCACTTATCATGACTAAATGGAAGATGTTGCCAGGAGTCGAAGGCCTGAGCTACAGGGAGGAATTGGGCAAGCTAGCACTTTGTTCCTTGGCACGCAGAAAGCTAAGGGGTGATTTTGTAGAGGTGTAGAGAACCATGAGTGTGAGTGTACAGAGTCTTTTACCCAGGGTTGGGCCTGGTGGACCCCAGGTGGAAGAATAGTTCAGTTCCCAAAACTCCCACACTTTCTAATTAGTTTAAAAGAAAATAAGCAAGATTCCTAGTTAAATTGCAGTAGCGCTTCAATGGGAGTGGAAGGATAGCACACCTGGCCTAGTCTTGACACATAGGTCCAGCATGCTGTTGGTAATTTTACACCTGTATTATACCTGTAAATTATTTTTTACCAGCACGGATAATATGGAGCCTTGCTTTATTCCACTTACATGCGAGTCACATTCAGTACTTTCTGGACCGAGACCAACATCGCCTGATTTTCCAGTTGCTGATTTATTGATTAGGTCTCTAAAGGTGCCTTTTGCCGACCTGGAAAGTTTACAAATAAAAACCTGCAAGGTCCTTGGGCAGGACCTATGGATTTTCTCAATCAGGAATTGAATTACCTTTGGCAAGAAACGAACGAGCTAAAATGCCACAAATATTACATTTTCCCATTACTGTGGACCAGGGTGATAAGAATGGTTCTGTATTTTTAATGTCATGTCTCCTTTTATTGCCAATAACTTATAGATGGCATCATCTCTGATGATTAGGAGACTGGCGTGTGTCCCAGTGACCCAGGGGATTGGAGCATGAGAAGAGTTCAGAGATGGGAGAGGTGTTGAAAGTAAAATATATTTGTAACTAGACCAAGTGGACCCATTGGGCCCAAACCTCTCCTGCATTGGTGCAGCACCCTCTCCTCCCTCCCCCCTCCCCCCCTCCCTCCCTCCCTCCCCTCTCCCCCCTCCCTCCCTCCCTCCCCAACCCCTCCCCTCCTCCCCTCCTCCCCCTCCCCTCCCCCTGACACGTCAGTCTGAAGAAGGGTCTAGACCCGAAACGTCACCCATTCCTTCTCTCCTGAGATGCTGCCTGACCTGCTGAGTTACTCCAGCATTTTGTGAATAAATACCTTCGATTTGTACCAGCATCTGCAGTTATTTTCTTATATCCCATTGTATACTTTTAACAGCCTTCCTCACAGTCCGCGACCCCAGCAATCTTGGAGTCATCTGCAACTTACTAACCAACCCGTCTATGTTTACGTCAGAGTCATTTATAAGCAGCAGAAGTCCCAGTCAAAATTGGGGAAGTTAAAGTCATCCACTAAGCCAACTCAGTTGCTTTGGCATCTTTCAGTAATCTGCCAGGGTTGGCACAGTGATAGATTTGCTGCCTTACAGCACCAGAGACCCGGATTTGATCCTGACAACGGGTGCTGCCTGTTCCTAGTTTGTACTTTCTCCCCATGACCTGCGTGGGGTTTTCCAAAGACGTGCATGTTTGTAGGTTAATTGACTTTGTTTAGTTGTAAAATTGTCCCGAGTATGTAGGTTAGTGTTAGTCTACGGGGTGATTGATGGTCGGTGTAGACCGAAGGGCCTGTTTCTGTGCTGCATCTCTAAAGTATAAAATCTACATATGTTCCGGTATAGACAATAGACAATAGACAATAGGTGCAGGAGGAGGCCATTTGGCCCTTCGAGCCAGCACCACCATTCAATGTGATCATGGCTGATCATTCTCAATCAGTACCCCGTTCCTGCCTTCTCCCCATACCCCCTGACTCCGCTATCCTTAAGAGCTCTATCTAGCTCTCTCTTGAATGCATTCAGAGAATTGGCGTCCACTGCCTTCTGAGGCAGAGAATTGATATTAGGAATCCTATAATACAATCCTATTAGAGTTCATATCTTTCACATTTCTAAGCTTTACCCATATTGGCTCAGCTGATGTCCTCTCTGACTGCTGCTGTGACAGTCTCCTTGTAGCAGGAGTGGCACACTCCTCCACTACTTTTGTCTCCCTCTTGGTCGCGTCTGAAAGATTAAAGCCCCAGAACGTTGAGCTTCCACTCATGTCCCCCTTACAACCACATTTCCACAATGGTTCTCAGCACGTATCCAGCCTCCTAAGCTCATCTGCTTTCCCCACAACACTCCTTGCATTAATGATTGCTGTCAATAACTACCCAACACACTGAAAATACACAGAGATAAATCATCTTAAGTTGCCATGGAAGTGGAGGAAAGGAACAGAAAAAAGATACATCTATGACAGACTATCAATGAAAGTATAAGGTGGTGGAGTGTGTCAAAGGAACAAGTACAGACAATAAAGAGACCCTGATGACCTAATTTTCGATCACCTGAATTAATTTGTTTATCAATTTTGCACAGAGCCAGACTGCGTATGGAGCTGAATTAGCATCCTGTCTTCAGCATTGTTGCCAATAAAGCTCTCCTGTGCCATTTCACACTTAGAGCAGAATTCTTTAGTACTAGAGTGTATCGGCAGGAATACATAGAAACATAGAAACATGGAAAATAGGTGCAGGAGTAGGCCATTCGGCCCTTCCAGCCAGCACCGCCATTCAATATGATCATGGCTGATCAACCAAAATCAGTACCCCGTTCCTGCTTTCTCCCCATATCCCTTGATTCCATTAGCCCTAAGAGCAATATCTAACTCTCCCTTGAAAACTTCCAGCGAATTGGCCTGCACTGCCTTCTGTGGCAGAGAATTCCACAGATTCACAACTCTCTGGGTGAAAATGTTTTTCCTCATCTCAGTCCTGAATGGCCTACCCCTTCTTCTTAAACTGTGACCCCTAGTTCTGGACTCCCCGAACATGGGGAACAATACTACTAGAAAATTGTACTGGGAAATTGTGAGAGGTATAGATAGGGTAGACAGTCAGAACCTTTTCCCCCAGAGTGGAACCTTCAAAGACTAGAGGACATAGCTTTAAAGTGAAAGAGGCAAAGCTTAAAGAAGTTGTGCAGGGCAATTAATTTTACACAGAGGTTTGTGAGTCCCTGGAACACACCGCCAGGAGTGTTGGTGGAGGAAGATATGATAGCGGTTTGTGTAGGCGCCTATTTAAATAGGCACGTGGATACGCAGGGAATGGAGGCAGATGATATTAGTTTATCTTGGCATCATGTTTGGCACAGACATTGTGGGCCAAAGGACCTGTTCCCTGTGTTTTTACTTTTCTACGGAAACAAATAACTGCATATGCTGGTTTATACCAATGATAGACACAAAGTGCTTGAGTAACTCGGCAGGTAAGGCAGCATCTCTGGAGAAAAAGGATGGGCTGCATTTTGGGTCGTGGCGGGATTAATTCAGGTCGGCCGAAGACAGGTCCCAACCCGAAACGTCACCTCTCCTTCTTCTCCACAGATCTTACCTGTCCCGTTGAGTTACTCCAGCACTTTGTGGCTATCTTTTGTAATTTTCCGTGTTCTAGTCAGACGGCCTATGTCGTATTCAATGGGGTTTTTTCCCTGAGTAACTGATATGGCTGCTGCGTTGCCTTGGCACTTCCAGGATTCTGGTGGAAATATCGATGAAACATTAAAAATATGTTATAAAGATAGGAGACCAAGTGTAAAGACCTACATGGCAACCATGAGAGGAATAGATCGGGTAGATGCACAGAGTCTCTTGTCCAGATTAGGTGAACAGAGGACCAGAAGACATAGATTTAAGGTGAAGGGCGAAAGATTTAATGGGAATCTGAGGGGCAACTTTCTCCACACAAATGGTGGTGGATGTGTGGAACAAGCTGCCAGAGGAGGTATAAGAAAATAACTGCAGATGCTGGTACAAATCGATTTATTCACAAAATGCTGGAGTAACTCAGCAGGTCGGGCAGCATCTCGGGAGAGAAGGAATGGGTGACGTTTCGGGTCGAGGCCCTTCTTCAGACTGAGGAGGTAGCTGAGGCTGGGACTATCCCGGAAACATGGACCGGTTTGAAGGGATAAGGACAAATCACGTGCAGGTGGGACTAGTGTAGCTGGGACATTTTGGGCCGAAGGGCCTGTTTCCATACTGTATCACTCTATGACTCTATAAACTGTCAAAAAGCATCGATTTGGCGAAGGTAGTCACTAGAATTTTATTTGCTTTGAGAAGGCAATGTAGTTCAAAAATTGATCATGCCAGCAATTGATGGTGGAGGCTTGGGTATAGTGGTTGGAAGTAGAAAAGAGGAGTGATCACTCACTGAGCAGGAATAATGAAAGGCCTGGAGAGAGTGGATGTGGAGGGGATATTTCCACAAGTGGGTGAGTCTCGGACCAGTCTCAGTATAAAAGGATGTAACTTTGGGAAGGAGATGAGGAGGAATTTCTATAGGAAGAGGATAGTGAATCTGTGGAATTTATTGCCACAGATGGCTGTGGAGGCCAAGCCTTTGGGAATTTTTAAAGTGGATAATTCATTAGCAAGGGTGTCAAAGGTTCAGGGGGGAGAAAGGCAAGAGAATGGGGTTGAGAGGGAAACATAGATCAGCCATGATTGAATGGCAGAATAGACTCGATGGCTTAATTCTGTTCCTATGACTTAAAAAACATGAGCTGTAGTGTCATTCCAGCTGATTCTATAATATGGAATGATCTCCCAAAAACAAAGGCAAAATCAAAGGCACAATTTCCTCTGAAGGGTTCTATTCTGCACACTGACTATAAACTGACTGTAACTTCTCTATTCTATGTGTAATCAAGCATGCCATCAACTCAAAGTACAATTTTAGAACATTAGTTGATCGGTGAATAACAATAGACAATAGGTGCAGGAGGAGGCCATTCAGCCCTTCAAGCCAGCACCGCCATTCAATGTGATCACGGCTGATCATTCTCAATCAGTACCCCGTTCCTGCCTTCTCCCCATACCCCCTGACTTAAGAGCTCTATCTAGCTCTATCTTGAATGCATTCAGAGAATTGGCCTCCACTGCCTTCTGAGGCAGAGAATTCCACAGATTCACAACTCTCTGACTGAAAATAGTTTTTCCTCATCTCAGTTCTAAATGGCCTACCCCTTTGATAATAACCCAATTGATGGGCTTTAATTGCAGATTAGTAAACCTCACACAGAGCATGGTTGGTATATGCGAAAAGCTGCCCCAGGAAGTAGTTGAGGCAGATACTATAACAACATTTAAAAGACATTTGGACAAGTACATGGCTAGGAAAGGTTTACGAGCCAAATGCAGGCATGTGGGACGAGTGTAGATGGTGCATCTTGCTCGGCATGGCCAAATGGGGCCGAAGGGCCTGTTTCCGTGCTGTATAACTCTATGATTCGTACTATGATTCGAGATTTCCTGAATGAGACTACACACAACCCGAATCCACCTTTATCCTTTTATAAAGTGGATTGAAAAGTTTAACTTATCTCGTGCCTTTCAGAAGTTTGCAAAGTCTTTAACAGCAGGTGTTGGACTCCTGAAGTAGAATTTCCTGGTGTAATTTCACCCAGCAGGGTAGCACCAAGCTTTCTCTTCCTTTAGAGGCTTCAGAGAGCCTTGCAACTGCTCCAAGAAGGAAGGTGGTTGTCTAAGACCTGGCTTCAAGGTAGTTGACTCAAGGCCAACTCAGATCCAACAGTCTCAATGCAAAACTCCTACTGATCTCAGCTTCTGAGGGAGATTCTGGATGAGACAGTCAGTCAGGCTCCAAAGAAAAACATACATTCGTTAGGTTGATGGCATGCTGGCAAGGTCAGCAGTTATTAACAGGCATTAATCATGCTTCAGTGATAGGATTGTAAGTCTTCCAGTATTCCAGTGGGTCAAGTTTCACTTCAGAAACTGGAACACACAATCTAGGCCAATAATACAGTTCAATACCTAGGAAATGCCGGGTGGCACGGTGGCACAGCGGTAGAGTTGCTGCGCTTACAGCGCTTTCAGTGCCAGAGATGCGGGTTCGATCCCAACTACGGATTGGTATGAATGTCAAATTGTCCCCAGTGTATATAGGATAGCATTAATGTGTGGGGATCGCTGGTCGGCATGGACTCGGTGGGCCGAAGGGCCAGTTTCCGCACTGTATCTCTAAACTAAACCACTCTAAAGACATTTAACCATTGATGGAATGGCCTTGTTGTGATGTGCTCAATGGAAACCCCATCTTCCTCTCTGGTCAAGCTAAAATGACTTTTGGCACTGTATCACAGAAGAACAAAGTTGCTCTTCCTGGAGTGCTGAGCAATGTTTATCTCCTGGTCCAAATGTACCTGATCAGAATCGTTATGGGCTTACTAGGCCCAAATTCAAGCTGTGTTTTGAACACTGTTTACAAAAACAAAGAGATGCAGATGCTGGTTTATACCAAAGATAGACACACAGCACTGGAATTATTCATCGGGGTCAGAGAAGTATCTCCGGAGAAAACGGATGGGTGATGTTTCGGGTCAGGACCCTTCTTCAGACTGAGAGTAGGGTGTGGAGGGGGGGGGGAGAAGAAGAGCTGGAGGCGAGAAAAGACCAGGGCCGGCCACAAATGACCTCAGGCAGGGCATTGCCTGGTAGATTCATTGTTGGCTAGGGAAGGTGTGATCTCAAGTGAAACAATGTGGAGAACTGTGGGAAATGGTAAAACTACTAGGCAGGAGGAAGGGGCCAAGGAGGGAGGGGAGAATGTGAGTCTGAAGGGTCCTGACCAGAAACGTAACTGACCCTTTTTCTCCAGAGATGCTCCCTGACCCCATTTAGTTACTCCAGCACTTTGAGTCTAAAAAGAAAAGTATTTTGGAATGTCTTGAAGCTAAAGAAGATGTTATGCTATGCATATATGCATTATTTTATCCACACTAGTTAACTGAGTGTGAAAGGGTCCTGACCCGAAATGTCATTTGTCCACAGATGCTGCCTGGCCCACTGAGTTCCTGCAGCACTTTGATTTGTGCTGAAGGTTTGCAGTTTGCGTTTGCATTTGCAGTTTTTTTTTTGTGTCTCCACGATCAAAATCTTTTATGTCTTCCAGAATCTAATGGGAATTAAAACAAGAAGCTGCTTAAAGCATGAATTGGAAGATACAAAAAACGAACTAAATAAAGAAGGACAGTCGTTTGAAACTTGCACCAATAAAAATGTTAATAATAGTCTGCAGTGAAATCAAACACACATCTTGCATGGATTTCTCCATCTCCAATTAACCTCCTGTCCTCTAGTGCCTAAATTAACTATGCATAAAAAGTTGGGGGGGGTTTTGCGCTAAAGAGCCTCTACTCTTGATGTCTTTTGCTGGGTTATCGCTCGATGACAGCTTGAAGACTAATCTCTCTTTGAATTAAATGCCAAAGGGTGGAGATGACATTAACTGCAAAATCTTACAGGCCGGCCCTGTATCTGAATTGTTTTTTAAACTATTGGGCAATTGCCATTTGTGGGCTTTCCAAAATCTGCCTTCAAAGATATGCACAGAACAATATGCTTCAAAACAAAAAAGGATATTGGTGGGGGCAGAAAACAAGCTGAGATACATGCACATGTGCGTTGAATAATTAAAATGGTGATGCTTGAGAAATGAATATTGAATTTGTGCCTTTGTCATCCTGCATTTGATTTGTGGTTCATTGACCTGATCCAGCAATGATTTTCGCACAGTTTTGACATTCAGCTCTGTCTTTGCTGTGTGTTTTTCTCTTCCACACTTGTATAGTTATTAGTGAGGTGTCAGTAATGTTTGAATGACAGCACAGGTCTTCACACCCGTGAGCTAAGGAGACATGGGCTCAGCAACTACTCATGATTGACTACATTACCTAGATTGACCTCTCTCTCAACCTTCCCTCTCTCTTGCTACCCCCTCATTCTCTGACCCCTCTTTCTGCATTTAACACCATTATGCCTACTACACTTCAAACTCTCCCAGTTGACTGTGCCTGAACCCCTCTGTCAGTGGATCATCAACTTCCTGACAGACAGGAAGTAGCATGTGAGGCAGGGAAAGCACATCTCAGACCCGCTGACCCTCAGCATAGGAGCACCGCAAGGCTGCGTACTCTCCCCTCTCCTTTACTCTCTCTACACCAACGACTGCACCTCCACAGACTCCTCTGTTAAGCTTCTCAAGTTTGCGGTCGACACAACCCTGATTGGACTAATCCAGGACGGGGATGAATCTGCCTTCAGACTGGAAGTGATGCAGCTGGCATCCTGGTGCCTTTGCAACAACCTGGAGCTCAATGCTCTTAAGACAGTGGAATTGATAGTAGACTCTAGGAGAGCTCCCCTTCCCCTCTCCCCCCTCACCATCAACAACACCACAGTCACATCTGTGGAGTCATTTAAGTTCCTTGGAACCATCATCTCCAGGGACATTAAATGGGAGGCCACCATCGACTCCACAGTCAAAAAGGCCCAACAGAGGATATACTTCCTGCGGCACCTGAGGAAACACAATCTGCCACAGGAAATGATGGTCCAATTCTATACTGCCATTGTAGAGTCTGTCCTCACCTTCTCCATCATGGTCTGGTTTGGCTCAGCCACCAAGCACGACATCCGGAGACTGCAACGAATCATTTGATCAGCTGAGAAGGTTGTTGGCTGCAACCTTCCTCCCCATTGACGAACTGTACACTGCAAGGGCCAGGAAGCGAGCAGGCAAGATCATCTCTGACCCCTCTCACCCTGGCCACAAACTCTTTGAAGCACTTTCCTCTGGAAGGCGTCTCCGGACTGTCAAAGCAGCCACAGCCGGACATAAAAACAGCTTTTTTTCCCGTGTAGTAGCTCTACTCAATAACCAAAAGTCTGTAGCCTCTTTTTGCTGTGGTTTATTTCACTCACATGTTTAAACTATAATGTTTTATTCTTAATGTTATAATGTTTATGATTTATTGTTAATTGTTTACAGTATGTTCATGTTGTTACTTGCGAGCGGTGCACCAAGGCACATTCCTTGTATGTGTACATTCTTGGCCAATAAACTTATTCAACTTCAACTTCTTTTTATTGCCACGTGTACTGTGGCACGGTGACGCAGCGGTAGAGTTGCTGCCTTACAGCACTTGCAGCGCCGGAGTCCCGGGTTCAACCTTGACTACGGGTGCTGTCTGTACGGTGTTTGTACGTTCTCCCTGCGACCGCGTGGGTTTTCTCCGAGATCTTCAGTTTCCGCCCACACTCCAAAGACATACAGGTTTGTAGGCCAATTGGCTTGGTATAAATGTAAATTGGCCCGAGTGCCAGTCCCTTAATAATCTTATATGTTTCAATAAGATCCCCTCTCATCCTAAGTTCCAGTGTATTCAATTCCAGTCGCTCCAGTCTTTCAACATACGACAGTCTCGCCATTTTGGGAATTAACCTAGTGAACCTACTCTGCACTTCCTCAATAGCAAGAAGGTCCTTTCTCAAATTTGGATACCAAAACTGCACACAGTACTCCAGGTGTGGTCTCACTATGGCCCTGTACAACTGCAGAAGGACCTCTTTGCTTCTATACTCAACTCCTCTTGTCATTAAGGCCAACATGCCATTAGCTTTCTTCAGTTGCTGCCTTGCACCTGCTTGCAGTGCCAGAGACCCGGGTTCGATCCCACTGTCTGTACGGAGTTTGTACGTTCTCCCTGTGACCTGCATGGGTTTTCTCCGAGATCTTCGGTTACCTCCCTCGTTCCAAAGACGTACAGGTTTGTTGGTTAATTGACTTGGTATAAGTGTAGATAGACACAAAAAGCAGGAGTAACTCAGGACCAACTGGACAGGCAGCATCTCTGGAGAGAAGGAATGGGTGACGTTTCGGGTCGATACCAAGTGTACATTGTCCTTAGTATGTGTTAATGTGCGGGGATCGCTGGTCGGTATGGACTCGGTGGGCCGAAGGGCCTGTTTTTCCGCGCTATATCTCTAAACTAAACTAAACTAAAGAAGAGTCTCGACCCGAAACGTCACCCATTCCTTCGCTCCCGGGATGCTGCCTGACCCGCTGAGTTACTCCAGCATTTTGAGTCTACCTTAAACTAAACTAGACGTGTACTGTTATTAGAATTCTCTTCAGTGCCTTACCCCTGTTCTTTCCCTTCGAACCCCCACTACACATTCTAAATGCTGTGTCAACGTCCTTCAGCAAGCAGGCATTTCACCCCGGTCTTGTCTGATGTACACAGCTCTCCAGTCTCACACAAGTCTTCATTACCTCGGAGCCATGGAGAAAACGCAACTGTGTGGTGTGCTGCCTACATTTAAATAAAAATATGCAAACGAGGCCACGTAGCTGGCAAATTCAATTATGCAGATTAATGACAGATGCAACGCTGGTTCAAATTCGGAGGGAATTACCTCGTGGAGTTTTATATCCCGCTATCTTATCAGCTGAAGCTTAAAGAAGGTATTTATTCACAAAATGCTGGAGTAACTCAGCAGGCCAGGCAGCATCTCAGGAGAGAAGGAATGGGTGACGTTTCGGGTCGAGACCCTTCTTCAGATTTCCATCCTGCCTTTAAATATACTTGGACTATCTCCGACATCTCCCTCCCGTTTCTGGACCTCACCATCTCCATCACAGGAGACAGACTAGTGACTGACATCTACTATAAACCCACTGACTCGCACAGCTTTCCAGACCTCCCAAACCGAAGCTTAAATGTAAGCAAGTTGAAAGTTTGTAGGCCGGTTTCCCTCGGCTTGTGTTATCTTCTCGTAATGGCAAGTGATTTTATTTTCTCTCTCTCCCTCTCTTTTTTTTTTTGTCTTCCTTTTTTCAAAGACTTTATTCAGCACTAACGCATGATACGCCACATCAAAACCACATTCAGAGGTTACAATACATCGTAATCATTATAGTACAATGTTGCCTTCATTATTTACAATGCCCTCAACCCCCCGCGGCGACCAGCGCCCATGGAAGGCCTCCAGAGTCCCCGTGGACACCGCGTGTTCCCTCTCCAGCGACACGCGCGCACGGACGTAGGCCCGGAAGAGGGGCAAGCAACCGACTCTGGCAGGACCATCGACCGCCCGCTGCCTGGACCCGCGAATGGCCATCTTGGACAGGCCCAAGAGCAAACCGACAGGGAGGTCCCACCCCCCCCGAACGACCCTCCCCACCCCCTGCCTTGTGTCCAAACACTAGAATCGTAGGACTAAAGTGTAACCAATACTTGAGGAACAACCCCTTCAAATATTGGTACAGGGGCAGTAACCTCTCACACTCCATATACGCGTGGAACACGGTCTCCTCCTCACCGCAGAAAATGCAGGCGGCCGAAGAGCCCACTCTCTTCCTCTCTCTCTCTCTCTCTCTGTCTGTCTGTCTCTCTCTCTCTCTCTCTCTGTCTGTCTCTCTCTCTCTCTCTCTCTCTCTCTCTCTCTCTCTCTCTCTCTCTCTCTCTCTCTCTCTCTCTCTCTCTCTCTCTCTCTCTCTCTCTCTCTCTCTCTCTCTCTCTCTCTCTCGCGTGCGCTAAAAGAGTGTCATCCTTGGTGCACAATCTTAACGGCATTATGTTGTCTGTCATTCACTCGGCTGGTTTTGTGCAGCAAGGCAGAGTAGACAGATGGAGGTCAGCTCTTCATGCAGGCCCGTCAGTCAAGGTAAGCCCACACCGGCTGAATCTATCGCACGGGTGCAAAAGGTCACAGCTTTCTCATTAACTCCTTTGTTAAGTTTCTTCCGGAGTTTTTAATCAGCCTTCCATTCTGTTGACCCGGTGACAGGGGCAACTACTCTCTCCGAGCTTGCTGGCTAAATGACATGCGGGTCTCCATATATTCGGAATATGTGTAGAGCTAACGGCATCGCAGATGCATCAAAGTGGGAGTCGTTTAAGGATGGAATGTGTCTCTTTTTAAATCAAAGAAACCTGGAGTCAATCAGGGGATTTGTTGCAGAAGCCGTGAACAGTAAAATAATTTCTTTTTTTTTTATTGAGCCATAGAGCACACCCTCCTGCCCACTGAGTCGATGCTGACTATTAAACACCTATTAGACCAAGTGGACCCGTTGGTGCCAAACCTCTCCTGCATTGGTGCAGCACCCTCTCCTCCCCCCCTCCCCCCCTCCCCTCCCCCCTCCCCTCCTCCCCTCCCCTACCCTCCCCCTTCCCCCTTCCCCCTCCCTCCACCCCCTTCCCCCTCCCCCTCCCCCTCCCCCTTCCCCTCCCCCTCCCCCTTCCCCTCCCCCCCCACTCCCCCTCAACCCCACTTATCCTTCATCCTCCCCCCTCCCTCCCTCCCCCCCTCTCTCTCCCTAGGAGATAGATTTAAACTTTAAAATGTGAATAACTCAAATTATAACACCGATTTCAATGAAACTTCTTCCATTAGCACCAAAGGGACGACGGTGAGTAAAGTGGGCCTAAAATTGGCGCGCTATCGTGTACCGTTTTGGCTGTAGTTCAGGAACAAACAAACAAACAAACAAACAAGAGTTTTAGTATATAGATGACAGTAATCATCACTATTCCAACTTTTTTTCCTTCGCATTCCCATCCAATCCCTCACATTCAGCCATTGACCGACACACTGGGGACCATTTATAACAGCCATTAACTTACAAACATACATATCAGATGAAACTGGAGCATTCCACTCCACTCCACTCCACTCCACTCCACTCCACTCCACTCCACTCCACTCCACTCCACTCCACTCCACTCCACTCCACTCCACTCCACTCCACTCCACTCCACTCCACTCCAAAAGATTGAATTAGAATCCGAGGGGTATTTTTTTCACACAGAGGGTGGTGGGTGTGTGGAACAAGCTGCCAGAGGAGGGAGTTGAGGCACGGACTAACATTTACAACGTTTAAGAAACAGTCAGACAGGTGCATGGATTGGACAGGTTTGGAGGGATATGGGCCAAATGCAGGCAGATGGGACTGGGGCAGCTGGGACATGATGGTCAGTGTGGGCAAGTTGGGCTGAAGGGCTTGTTTCCGCGCTGGGTCACTCGATGACCCCATGACTCTAAGACACTCAAGGAAACACACTTGGACTGGGGAAATAGGTGTAAATTTCACTCAGTCAACGCCCAAAGTCAGGATTAAACCCGCCACTGCAGCTAGGAGGCAGCAGGTCTACAAGCTACACCACTATGCTGCGAGTTCATGTGGGAATCCAACAAGGTCACCATCCTTGGCTCTCACTTCACTGAAGTTGAAATTCCCCCTTTAATTAACAAGCAGGTTAATTGAGTTAAATTAACCAGCTCTGCTGTTCATAGGTTTATCTTTCTAAATATCGCAGGTGTTTTCTGCGAAGTTACCACACTGCAAACTTTCTCACTGTCTTTCGCTATTTTAAGTGTCATAAGCTTTGTAAGACGCAGCAGCAGAATTAAGCTATTTGGCCAATTGAGTCTGCTCTGCAATTCAATCGTGGCTAATCTACTTTTTCCTTTCAACCCCATTCTCCTGCCTTCCTCCCAAAACCTTTGAAACCCTTACCAATCAATTGCCTATCAATCTCCCCTTTAAAAATACCAAATGTCTTGGCCTCCACAGCCGTCTGTGGCAAAGAATTCCACAGATTCACCACCCTCTAACTAACATAGAAACATAGGAACATAGAAAATAGGTGCAGGAGTAGGCCATTCGGCCCTTCGAGCCATTCAATATGTTCATGGCTGATCATCCAAAATCAGTATCCCGTTCCTGCTTTTTCCCCAAAAGGCAGAATAGAATTTGCTGCGAACTTTTGTAAAGCGGGTGAGGAATATCAGAGAATACATATTCCTTCTCTCCCGAGATGCTGCCTGACCTGCTGAGTTACTCCAGCATTTTGTGAATAAATACCTTCGATTTGTACCAGCATCTGCAGTTATCTTCTTATATATATATAGATATATATCAGAGACAATCTTCCCTGATGATCTTCCAAATACTGAGAATAATACAATGTTTGTCCACCCACAACTCAGTCTTGTTTAAATCTGCCTTCATTAATTTGATTACTTCTAGTTTTTCCTGAAAAAGGTGTCATTATTAAGAAAATATATATTTTTGTTGGCATTGATGTTCATAGAAGAAAGTGATCATTTTCAGAAAAGAGTAGAGAATTACTTGCTCTTGGAAAAAACCCCACTTTTGCACGTTGAAATTACAATGGGTTTATAAAACAAATATTCATTAATCTGCAGCTCACTCTCTGACTTATTCTCTCTCATATCCTGTCTGTGCCTTTGCTCATTGCCAGTTCTTCCTATGCCATGCACTAACAGAAGCTGGAATGCTGCAGCTTTATTGTGTTTAGGTTTTAGCTGAGAGATACAGCATTGGAAACAGGCTCTTCGAGTCCGTACCGAGTCCGAGCAATTAACATTATCCTATACACACCAGCGGTAATTTACATTTACACCAAGCTAATAAACCTACAAACCTGTACATCTTTGGAGTGTGGGAGGAAACCGAAGATCTCGGAGAAAACCCACGCAGGTCACGGGGAGAACGTACAAACTACGTACAGACGGCACCCGTAGTCAGGATTGAACATGGGTCCCGGGGTTCTGGCACTGTAAGGCAGCAACTCTACCGCTGCGCCACTGTGCCGCTCACTGTGCTGTGACAGTTCTGGTCCATTGTGGGTATTGTGTTTACAGAATAAAAACAATTCCCATGATATAAAGTCGAACAGGCACACACCTTTACTGGCACCCTCTGCTCATGTATATTCTTTCACTTCAGCAGCACACTCACCTTGGCATGTACACTTAAGAATATTTGCCCCAGTTATTGTTGTTTCTGGTTTGCAATTACCAGAGCAGTAAGCTGAATTGCAGGGAATTCTTTGCATTCATTGCTGATATTAATGCATAAATGTTAAATGGTTTGGCATGCTGATTTTCAGTCTCTGTTTCTCTCTCCCATGTTATTTCCATATATGTTTTTTTAAACAATTGCACACAAAATTAACTGAAGAAGTTGTTTAGTTGGTCGGTTTTACTGATTTAAAAACCTGATCAATTTGGTGCTTAATGTTTTGTTTATATGTTCAGCATCATTCACTGAAAGGAAATGCCTTTCTAACCATTTCTGCCAATTCTTCATTTTAGCCGATTGAGTTGTGACCCTCCAAAGTTGTACATTTTTAAAGTTGGATGCCACATATTCAAAAGATGTGATGCCATATGTGATCAGATTCTAAATTACTTATTAGATAACACAGAGAGATTGTGTTGGTGTGTGTATGAGAGTTGGGTGTGTGTGTGAGTCAGGTGTGTGTGTGAGGTGTGTGTGTGTGTGAGTCAGGGTGGGTCTGAGGTGTGTGTGTGTGTCGTGCGAGTGCGTGAAGTGTATGTGTGTGAAGTGTGGGTGTGTGAGGTGTGTACGGGGCAAGCCAATTTAGCCCAAAATACAGGATGTCCCAGCTAATACGGGACAGTTGGCAACCCTATGTGTGTGTGTGTGTGAGGTGTGTTTGTGTGAGGTGTGTGTGTGAGTGGTGTGTGTGTGAGGTGTGTGTGTGAGGTGTGTGAGTTGTGTGTGTGAGGTGTGTGTGTGAGGTGTGTGTATGTAAGTTGTGTGTGTGTGAGGTGAGTGTGTGTGAGGTGTGTGTGGTGTGTGTGAGGTGTGAGGTGTGTGTGTGTGTGGTGAGGTGTGTGTGAAGTGTGTGTGTGTGTGAGGTGTGTGTGTGTGTGAGGTGTGTGTGTGTGTGTGTGTGTGAGGTGTGTGTGAGGTGTGTGTGTGTGTGTATGAGGTGTGTGTGTGTGTGTGTGTGAGGTGTGTGTGTGAGGTGTGTGTGTGAGAGGTAAGTGTGTGAGGTGTGTGTGTGAGAAGTGAGTGTGTGTAAGGTGTGTGTATGAGGATATTCTTGCTATTGAGGGCGTGCAGCGTAGGTTTACTAGGTTAATTCCCGGAATGGCGGGACTGTCATTTGTTGAAAGACTGGAGCGACTAGGTTTGTATACATTGGAATTTAGAAGGATGAGAGGGGATCTTATCGAAACGTATAAGATTATTAAGGGGTTGGACATGTTAGAGGCAGGAAACATGTTCCCAATGTTGGGGGAGTCCAGAACCAGGGGCCACAGTTTAAGAATAAGGGGTAGGCCATTTAGAACAGAGATGAGGAAAAACCTTTTTAGTCAGAGAGTTGTGAATCTGTGGAATTCTCTGCCTCAGAGGGCAGTGGAGGCCAATTCTCTGAATACATTCAAGAGAGAGCCAGATAGAGCTCTTAAGGATAGCGGAGTCAGGGGGTATGGGGAGAAAGCAGGAACGGGGTACTGATTGAGAATGATCAGCCATGATCACATTGAATGGCGGTGCTGGCTCGAAGGGCCGAATGGCCTACTCCTGCACCTATTGTCTATTGTCTATAAGGAAGGGGAGCAGAATTAGGTCATTTGGCCCATCAAGTCTACTCCGCCATTCAATCATGGCTGATATATCTCTCCCTCCTAACCCCATTCTCCTGCCTTCTCCCCATAACCTCTGACACCTATACTAATCAAGAATTTATCTATCTCTGCCTTAAATATATCCACTGACTTGGCCTCCACAGCCTTCTGTGGCAAAGAACTCCACAGATCACCACCCTCTGACTAAAGAAATTTCTCCTCGTCTCCTTCCTAAAAGAACGTCCTTTAATTCTGAGCCTATGACATCTAGTCCTAGACTCTCCCACTAGTGGAAACATCCTCTCCACATCCAAGCCTTTCACTATTTTGTACGTTTCAATGAGGTCCCCCTTATCTTCTAAACTCCAGCGAGTACAGGCTCAGTGCTGACAAACGCTCATCACAGGTTAACCTACTCATTCCTGGGATCATTCTTGTAAATGAAGTGAGGTGAGTATCTGTAAGGCGAGTGTGTGTGAGAGGCATGTGTGTGTGTGTGTCTGTGTGTGTGTGTGTGTGTGTGTGTCTGTGTGTGTGTGTGTGTGTGTGTGTGTCTGTGTGTGTGTGTGTGTGAGGTGTGTGTGTGTGTGTGTGTGTGTGTGTGTGTGTGTGTGTGTGAGGTGTGTGTATGTGAGATGTGTATGTGTGTGTGTGTGAATCATGTGTGTGTGTGAGGTGTTGTGTGTGTGTGAATCATGTGCGTGTGTGTGAGGTGTGTGTGTGAGGTGTGTGTGAGGTGTGTGTGAGGTGTGTGTAGGTGTGTGTGTGAGGTGTGTGTGTGTGTGTGTGTGAGGTGTGTGTGTGTGTGTGTGTGTGTGTGTGTGTGTGTGTGTGAGGTGTGTGTGTGAGGTGTGTGTGTGAGGTGTGTGTGTGTGAGGTGTGTGTGTGTGTGTGTGTGTGTGTGAGGTGTGTGTGTGAGGTGTGTGTGTGAGTTGTGTGTGTGAGGTGTGTGTGTGAGGTGTGTGTGTGTGAGTGTGTGTGTGGTGTGTGGGAGGAGTGCAGCGTGTTTGCAAAATATCAATTGATTTTGTTTTAAAAAATGTAATTTAAATCAATGATCATTGTTGAAAAAATATTGTTCCATTTTGAAAGTTTTTTGAAAACTAAATAATGCTTCACAGCTGATGGCAAAGCTGAGCAAGATAACATTAAAAACTCTTTATGAAAGAAAAAAAGCACTAATAAATTCATTCTTCATTAACAGATTCTATGTCTCCTTAAATTCTTATTCTCTGTGAAGACATCTGGCTCCCTTTTACATTTAATAATATTTCTTTATTTAATTGTATTTTCCTTTTACAATTAATCAGTGTTGTAAAACGAAAGTAAAACAAAGTGTATTCAGCTCGTGCTTGTCCCAAAAGGCTCATCATTGCAGACACTGGGACCTGCAGATGCTGGAATCTTGAGCAAAACACAAAGTGCTGGAGATGTATTCAAGAGAGAGTTAGATAAAGCTCTTAGGGCTAACAGAATCAAAGGATATGGGGAGAAAGCTGGAATGGGGGTACTGATTTTGGATGATCAGCCATGATTATATTGAATGGCGGTGCTGGTTCGAAGGGCCGAATGGCCTACTCCTGCATCTATTTTCCATGTTTCTATGTAACTCACTGCGTCAGGTAGCATTTGTGGAAGGGAATGGACAGAAACTGTTTTGGGTCAGGACCCTTCTTCAGGTTCATCATTACCGTGGGTTTACAATATCTTTGCACCTCTATCCCACAGCAGGATAGTCTAAGGGCCGTTCACTTCTTCCTTGAACAGCGATCCAGCCAGTTTCCAGGTTCCTCCACCAACACACTCATTCATCTGGCTGATCTTGTCCTTACATTGAACGATTCCTCCTTTAACACCACACACATTCTCCGGATCAGAGGTGTAGCATAGAAATTAGGTGCAGGAGGAGGCCAATTGGCCCTTCGAGCCAGCATCGCCTTTCATTATGATCATGGCTGATCATCTACAATCAGTAACCAGTGCCTGCCTTCTCCCCATATCCCTTAATTCCGCTAGCCCCTCGAGCTCTATCTAACTCTTTTTTAAATTCATCCAGTGAATTGGGCTCCACTGCCTTCTGTGGCAGAGAATTCCATAATTTCACAACTCTGTGGGTGAAAAAGTGGACATTCACAAGCTGTGGATATTAGATTTAGAGATACAGCGCGGAAACAGGCCCTTTGGCCCACCGAGTCCGCGCCGCCCAGCGATCCCCACACATTAACACTATCCTACACACACTAGGGACAATTTTTACATTTTACCCAGTCAATTAACCTACATACCTGTACGTCTTTGGAGTGTGGGAGGAAACCGAAGATCTCGGAGAAAACCCACGCAGGTCACGGGGAGAACGTACAAACTCCGTACAGACGGCGCCCGTAGTCAGGATCGAACCCGAGTCTCAGGCGCTGCATTCGCTGTAAGGCAGCAACTCTACCGCTGCGCCACCGTGCCGCATATTCACAAGGGCCCAACCTATGGCAGTCAATCTGTTGCATATATGGACAGTCTTGGTTTCATCCTACCCGGGCCCACTTCCTCAACTCTTTTTCTGTTACATTGATGTCTTGTAGCTGTTTCCTTTTATGCATGCAACAATGAACTATATTTCTACTATGCTACTGATTTTCCACCCTGTTCTCACCTCTACATGCTCATGCACTGTCTTCCCTTCCTGAAGAGGCTTTTGGACAAGCAGGGAATGGATGCAGGGAATGCAGGGAATGGATGGCGTGGAGATCACTTGCAGGCAGATGAGATTAGTATGATTTGGCATCATGTTTGGTGCGGTTTGATTTGGCATCATGTTCAACTGTATTGTTCTATGTTCTATGGTTTCTGTATCTCTCTATCTTCTCCTCAGGAAATAGGCTGGCTAATAATATCCAACACAAGCCTACCAACTCTCACAGGTACCTCTATAAACTCTTTACCCACCTTGACTCCTTTAAGGACTCTATTCAATTCTCCCAGTTACTCTGCCTCCGTTGCAAGAGGTCCTACTGCAGTTGTACAGTGTCCTGGTGAGACCGCACCTGGAGTATTGTGTGCAGTTTTGGTCTCCTAATTTGAGGAACGGCATTCTTGCTATTGAGGGAGTGGAACGCAGGTTCACCACGTTAATTCCCGGGATGGTGGGACAGACATATGATGAAAGAATGGATCAACTGGGCTTATATCCAGAACAAGGGGCCACAGTTTAAGAATAAGGGGTAGGCCATTTAGAACGGAGATGAGGAAGAACTTTTTCAGTCAGAGAGTGGTGAAGGTGTGGAATTCTCTGCCTCAGAAGGCAGTGGAGGCCAGTTCGTTGGATGCTTTCAAAAGAGAGCTGGATAGAGCTCTTAAGGTTAGCGGAGTGAGGGGGTATGGGGAGAAGGCAGGAACGGGGTACTGATTGAGAGTGATCAGCCATGATCGCATTGAATGGCGGTGCTGGCTCGAAGGGCTGAATGGCCTACTTCTGCACCTATTGTCTATTGTCTATTCACTGGAATTTAGAAGGATGAGAGGGGATCTTATAGAAACATATAAAATTCTTCAGGGATGGGACAGGCTAGATGCAAGATAAATGGTCCCGACATTGGGGGAGTCAGAATCAGGGGTCACAGTGTAAGAATAACGGGTAGGCCATTTAAGACTGAGATGAGGAAAAACTTTTTCACCCAGAAAGTTGTGAATCTGTGGAATTCTCTGCTACAGAAGGCAGCGGAGGCCAATTCACTGTATGTTTTCAAGAGAGAGTTAGATTTAGCTCTTAGGGCTGACGGAATCAATGGATATGGGGAAAAATCAGGAACGGGGCACTGATTTTGGAAGATCAGCCATTATCATATTGAATGGCGGTACTGGCTCAAAGGGTCGAATGACACCTATTTTCTATATTTCTATGTTTCTATGTTTCATTTGGTCCAATGATAAGATTTTCTTTACAGACACCTCTGAAATGTTTCCTTTTTGTAGGAACCACACTCTCCTCTATCATTATTAACAAAGCCCTTGGCCACATCTCATCTGTTTTCAGCACCTCAGCTGTCACCGACTCTCCTTCACGACAGAAGAAGGACAGTTTTCTTGGTCCTCACATTTCACTTCACCATCCTTCACGTTCAACAGATCATTCCCTCCAACATCAACACCTTCATCATCCTTCCAACCATTTAGTGAACCGAAATGAAACAAACGATCCATATAACCATATAACCATATAACAACTACAGCACGGAAACAGGCCCGTTCGGCCCTACCAGTCCACGCCGACCACTCTCCCTGACCTAGTCTCATCTACCTGCTCTCAGACCATAACCCTCCAATCCCCTCTCATCCATATACCTATCCAATTTACTCTTAAATAATAAAATCGAGCCTGCCTCCACCACTTCCACCGGAAGCCCATTCCATACAGCCACCACCCTCTGAGTAAAGAAGTTACCCCTCATGTTACCCCTAAACTTTTGTCCCTCAATTCTGAAGTTATGTCCCCTTGTTGGAATCTTCCCCACTCTCAAGGGGAAAAGCCTACCCACGTCAATTCTGTCCATCCCTCTTAAAATTTTAAAAACCTCTATCAAGTCCCGCCTCAACCTTCTACGCTCCAAAGAATAAAGACCCAACCTGTTCAACCTCTCTCTGTAGCTTAAGTGCTGAAACCCAGGCAACATTCTAGTAAATCTCCTCTCTACCCTCTCCATTTTGTCGACATCCTTCATATAATTTGGCGACCAGAACTGCACACCATACTCCAGATTCGGCCTCACCAATGCCCTGTACAATTTTAACATTACATCCCAACTTCTATATTCGATGCTCTGATTTATAAAGGCAAGCATACCAAACGCCTTCTTCACCACCTTATCCACATGAGATTCCACCTTCAGGGAACAATGCACAGTTATTCCCAGATCCCTCTGTTCCACTGCATTCCTCAATTCCCTACCATTTACCCTGTACATCCTATTTTGATTTGTCCTACCAAAATGCAGCACCTCACACTTATCAGCATTAAACTCCATCTGCCATCTTTCAGCCCACCCTTCCAAAAGGCCCAAGTCTCTCTGTAGACTTTGAAACTCTACTTCATTATTAACTACACCACCTATCTTAGTATCATCTGCATATTTACTAATCCAATTTGCCACACCATCATCCAGATCATTAATGTAAATGACAAACAACAGTGGACCCAACACAGATCCTTGGGGTACTCCACTAGACACTGGCCTCCAACCTGACATACAGTTGTCAACCATTACCCTCTGGTATCTCCCATTCAGCCATTGTTGAATCCATCTTGCAACCTCACTATTAATACCCAACGATTTAACCTTCTTAATCAACCTTCCATGTAGAACCTTGTCAAATGCCTTACTGAAGTCCATATAGACAACATCCACAGCCTTGCCCTTATCAATTTCCCTGGTAACCTCTTCAAAAAATTCAAGAAGATTAGTCAAACATGACCTTCCAGGCACAAATCCATGTTGACTGTTTCTAATCAGGCCTTGTTTATCCATATAATTATATATATTGTCCCTAAGTATCTTTTCCATTAATTTTCCCACCACAGACGTCAAACTAACAGGTCTATAATTGCTAGGTTTACTTTTAGAACCTTTTTTAAACAAAGGCACAACATGCGCAATGCGCCAATCTTCCGGCACCATCCCCGTTTCTAATGACGTTTGAAATATTTCCGTCATAGCCCCTGCTATTTCTGCACTAACTTCCCTCAATGTCCTAGGGAATATCCTATCAGGACCTGGAGACTTATCCACTTTTATATTTTTCAAAAGTGTCCGTACCTCCTCTTCTTTAATCCTCATAATTTCCATCACTACTCTACTTGTTTCGCTTACCTCACATAATTCAATACCCTTCTCCTCGGTGAATACCGAAGAAAAGAAATTGTTTAATATCTCCCCCATTTCTTCCGGCTCAGCACATAGCTGTCCACTCTGACTCTCTAATGGACCAATTTTATCCCTCGCTATCCGTTTGCTATTGACATATCTGTAAAACCCCTTGGGGTTTACTTTTATATTACTTGCCAAAGCAACCTCATATCTTTTTTTCGCTTTTCTAATTTCCTTCTTAAGATTCCTTTTACATTCTTTATATTCCTCAAGAACCTCATTTACTCCCTGCTGCTTATATTTATTGTATATCTCCCTCTTTTTCCAAACCAAGTGTCCAATTTCCCTGGAAAACCACGGCTCTTTCAAATTATTATTCTTTCCTTTCCACCGAACAGGGACATAAAGACTCTGTACTCTCAAAATTTCACCTTTAAATATCCTCCATTTCTCTATTATATCCTTTTCATAAAACAAAATGTCCCATTTCACTCCTTTTGAATCCTTTCTCATCTCCTCAAAATTAGCCTTTCTCCAATCCAAAATCTCAACCCTTGGTCCAGATTTGACCTTCTCCATAATTATATTGAAACTAATGGCATTGTGATCACTAGACCCAAAGTGCTCCTCAACACATACCTCCGTCACCTGACCCGTCTCATTTCCCAACAGGAGGTCCAACACTGCCCCTTCTCTGGTAGGTACCTCTACGTATTGCTGCAAAAAACTATCCTGCACACATTTTACAAACTCCAAACCATCCAGCCCTTTAACAGAATGTGATTCCCAGTCTATGTACGGAAAATTGAAATCACCCACAATCACTACTCTGTGCTTACTACTAATATCTGCTATCTCCTTACATATTTGCTCTTCCAATTCTTATTCCCTATTTGGCGGTCTATAATACACCCCTATAAGTGTTGCTAAGCCTTTCTCATTTCTGAGTTCCACCCAAACAGCCTCCCTAATCGAGCCTTCTAGTCTATCCTGCCAAAGCACTGCTGTGATATCCTCCCTGACAAGCAATGCAACACCCCCACCTCTTGCCCCTCCGATTCTATCACATCTGAAACAATGAAATCCTGGAATATTTAATTGCCAATCGCAACCCTCCTGCAACCATGTTTCACTGATCGCCACAACATCATACTTCCAGATGTCAATCCAGGCTCTAAGCTCATCCACCTTTCATACAATGCTCCTAGCATTAAAATATACACATTTAAGGGACCCATAATTTCTTATTCTCAGTTTATTTCTTTTCACTTCTTTCTCTCCTACATATTGGGTCTGAGTGTTTCCCTTTTCTGCCTCCTGCCTCACACACTGCCTATTAGCTATCTGTGTTTGAGTCCCTCCCCCCAACCGTACTAGTTTAAAGTCTCCGCAATTACCTTAGCAAATCTCCCCGCCAGGATATTGGTTCCTCTCAGGTTCAGATGCAACCCGTCCTTTTTGTACAGGTCATACTTCCCCCAGAAGAGGTCCCAATGATCCAGAAACTTGAATCCCTGCTCCCTGCACGTCCCTCAGCCACGTATTTATCCTCCACCTCACTCCATTCCTATTCTCACTATCGTGTGGCACAGGCAGTAAGCCTGAGATTATCGCTTTGGAAGTCCTTTTTTTAAACTCACTTCCTAGCCCCCTAAATTCTCCTTTCAGGACCTCTTCCCTTATCCTACCTATATTGTTGGTACCTATATGTACCACGACCTCTGGCTCCTCTCCCTCCCCTTTCAGGATATCCTGGACACGCTCAGACACATCCCGGACACCGGCACCAGGGAGGCAAACCACCATCCGGGTCTCCCGACTGCGTCCACAGAAACGCCTATCTGACCCCCTCACTATAGAGTCCCCTATTACTATTGCTCTCCTCTTCCTTTCCCTACCCTTCTGAGCAACAGGGCCGGACTCCTTGCCAGAGGCTCGGGCACCATCGCTGCCCCCAGATAGGCTGTCTCCCCCAACAGTACTTAAACAGGAGTACTTATTTCCAAGGGGTACAGCCACCGGGGTACTCTCTAGTCCCTGCCTCTGCTCCTTGCCCCCCTAACCGTGACCCACTTGTCTACCTCCCGTGGTCTTGGAGTGACCACCTCTCTATAACTCCTCTCTATAACCTCCTCACTCTCCCTGACCAGACGGAGGTCATCAATCTGCCGCTCCAGGTTCTTAATACGGTCTCTTAGGAGCCCCATCTCGTCGCACCTGGCGCAGATGTGGATGTCTGGAAGACTATCAGACTCCCAGATTCCCCACATCCGACACCCAGAACAATAAACTGCCCTGGCACTCATACTCCCCAAACAAAGCCCCGTGCTCGGTTTCTAAACCTACCGCCCGGCCGCTGCTCCAACCGCCCACCCAAAAGAACTGAGTGATCTCCTGGGAGAGGCGAAAAACCGGATAAAAAACCCAGGCCAATTTGGGAAAAAAAATCCGGGAAATTCCTCTCCGACCCCAAGCTAGGCGATCGAAACTTGTCCGGGAGATCACACAGGTTTTACTCCTTACTATCTCCACACAATACTTCCCAAGCAACACAGCTTGGTGCTGCAGCTGCTACTGCTGCTGCAGCTGCTACTCTGCTGCAGCTGCTACTGCTGCTGCAGCTGCTACTGCTGCTGCAGCTGCTACTGCTGCTGATTGCTCACAATGTGGTCTCCTCCCACTTGCACTTTGAACGTAGAACGTAGAAAAATACAGCACAGGATCAGGCCCTTCAGCCCACTTTATCTCTCCCTCCTAACCCCATTCTCCTGCCTTCTCCCAATAACCCATGACGCTGTACTAATCAAGAATCTATTTACTGTATCTCTGCCTTAAAAATATCCACTGACTTGGCCTCCACAGCCTTCTGTGGCAAAGAATTCCACAGATTCACCACCCTCTGGCTAAAGAAATTTCTCCTCATCTCCTTCCTAAAAGAACGTCCTTTAATTCTGAGGCTATGACCTCAAGTCCTAGACTCTCCCCCTAGCGGAAACAGCACTCTTTTGTCCATGTCTAAGTTCTAACTTTGTTACAGCTCCCATTGACTGATTGACCATTTTATTTACAGCTCATCCCCATGGTCACCCTGTTTTTACCCCATCGAAGACATTTCCTCTCCCCCACCCTCCTTGCAGTTTAACAAGCTTCTCTTCTCCCTCCCTCCCTCCCTCCCTCCCTCCCTCCCTCCCTCCCTCCCTCCCTCCCTCCCTCCCTCCCTCCTTCCCTCCCTCCGTCCCTCCCTCCCTTCCCGTTCTGACAAAGAATCTTCAACTTGAAACACTGAAACTATTTCTTGTCCCATGCATATGACCTGCTCAGTATTTCCAGAATTTTCTGTTTCCGTTTCGATGTTCTAAATGTTTCACTCCTGGGGTTTCTTTAGCAAGTTATTTTAACATGTTGAGGTGATGTAATATTACACTGAACAAAAAAAAATCAGAAATTGGATCAAAAATGATATGCTCTCAGAAACCTCTGTTAGATTTCCCACAGATCTCATCTGCCCATGCCAGAACATAGAAAATCTTTTCAAAGATTGATATAAATATTGAAACTCACACACAAAATTAATGTGGAAGCTAAAATTTCATAAACCAATTCTTCTCCAAAATAAGTTATACAGAGCTAACTGTGTTTGATGGGGTAGCTACCTGTTTGGCTTAGATTCGAGATACAGCACGGAAACAGGCCCTTCGGCACACCAACGCAAGCACTATCTAGGGACAATTTACAATTTTACTGAAGCCAATTAACCTACAAACCTGTACGTCTTTGGAATGTGGGAGAAAACGGGAACACCCGGGGAAAACCCATGCAGGTCACGGGGAGAACGTACAAACTCCGCACAGCAAGCACCCGTTTTTAGGATCAAACCCGGGTCACTGGCGCTGTAAGGCAGCAACTCTACCATTGCATCACCGTGTCACCTTCTGTGCTGCTTCTAAAATCTAGTCCCATTAAAATCAATGTGCTGGAAAATTATACATACAACAGGGGAAGGCCTTTCCTTTGCGCGCTATGAGGCAGGACCACATCGGGGGGTAGTGAAGGTGGAGAGGTTGGGATGGGAATGGGGGTTTTGATCAACAGGTGGGATGGGTGTGGGTCACTTGGCAATGATGACTGGTCTGGAACCGGGAACACACTTGAGCTCGAGTCTGAACACAAGATCCATGAGTTGATGGGGGTGTTTTGAATCTGGCTTCAAGAGCTGTGAGATAATGAGATAGGGGATTGGGCTGTGCTTTAGTCTAGGCCTGCCATCAGTTGGTTAGTGGGAACAGATGTTGTCAGCACAGCATTCTATGAGTTTTTGTTGTTGTTATTTTTGGCGAGTTTTAAAAGTTTGTGTTAATGTTCTCTAGTTTGTTTTATGTGGGGGGTGGGGGAGGGGGTCGGGGGAAACTTTTTTTCAATCTCTTACCTTGCCGGAGATGCGATTGTTTTCCGGAAGGAAGGCCCGCCGCCCGCCGCCAGCTACGTTGTCCCGGCAACGGAAGGTTAGAGGCCCTCGACCGCTGGAGGACAAAGAAGGGAGAGATTGAACATTTTTTCGCCTTCCATCGCAGTGAGAAATGCGGAGGAGTCACTGTGGTGGATGCTCATGTTAAAATGTATTTTGAGTGTCCTGTTGCTTTATAATTGTTATGACTGTACGGCAAATGAAGTTCCTCGTATGTTGCAAAACATACTTGGCTAATAAAGTATTGTTGTGATTGTGAGTTCGGAGGAACAGAAACTCGGGCAAGGGAACTGAGCCAGGGTGTGAGACTGTTGGGCGGAGAGGTCGAGGGCAGTTGGAGCTGGGCTCAAAGGAGATCGGATGTGTGAGGGAATCTACCTGAGTCATGTTCCCACTGCCAGGCCACAATCATTTCAGAGTACGTGGTTAGATACTGCCTATCAGGCAAGCTTCAGTGTTTCATTTAGTCAATCGTTCCTGGAATTTTGCACAGAGAATATCACCGCATGTATATCCAACACGGAAGGTTTCCATCTACATAAGTGGAATTCACAAACAGACGTTCCTGGCTGCGTTGTCAGAAAGAAGTGATTCAACTGAGAAGCCATTGCAATCATCCTCCACTCAAGCAAAAATCAACTTTTGTTTATGCATTTGTACTCCATGGCTGAATTCCTCGGCCAGGATCTTCAGGGTATTTTACAAGATAGCTTGTGAATTCCTGAAATTTTTATCAGTTCACTGAAGTGGGCAGCACAGTGGTCAAGTTGCTGCCTTATAGCGCCAGAGACCCAGGTACGATGCTGACTAGGGGCGCTGTCTGTACGGAGTTGTACATTCTCCCTGTGACCGCGTGGGTTTTCTCCAGGTGCTCCGGTTTCCTCCCACACTCCAAAGATATACAGGTTTGTAGGTTAATTGGCTTCAGTAAAAATTGTAAATTGTCCCTCGTGTAGAGTGTATGGGGTGATGGCCGGTCGGCACGTACTCGGTGGGCTTTAAGGGCCTGTTTCTGTACTGTAGCTCTAAAGTCTAAAAATCTAAAGTCTAAAGATTTGTTTTGGTAACCTTGGAGGAGATGGCAAAACAATTCAAGAGAGGTGAGAGCTTAATTGTCAAGTGTACCTGCAACAAAACAATCACATTTATCTGCCGCAGTTTTACAAGCCAACTTAATGCAATAACACAAAAATAGTCATAGAGTCATTTCGCATGGAATCAGGCCATGCTGACCAAGGTGCCCCATTTACACAAGTCCCACTTGCCCACTTTAGGTCATACCCCTCTAAACCATTCCTATCCATGAACCTGTCCAAATATCCCTTGAATGTTGTTAAGCTCTGGCAACTCATTCCATATACTCACCACCCTCTGTGTGGAAAAAAAAATGCTCCTCATGTTCCTATTAAATCTTTCCCTTCTCACCTTAAACCTGTATCCTTTAGTTCCTGATTCCCTTACTCTGCGTAGAAACATAGAAACATAGAAAATAGGTGCAGGAGTAGGCCATTCGGCCCTTCGAGCCTGCCATGACCATTCAATATGATCATGGCTGATCATTCAACTCAGTATCCCGTACCTGCCTTCTCTCCATACCCCCTGATCCCTTTAGCCACAATGGCCACATCTAACTCCCTCTTAAATATAGCCAATGAACTGGCCTCAACTACCTTCTGTGGCAGAGAATTCCACAGATTCACCACTCTCTGTGTGAAAAAAAACGTTCTCATCTCGGTCCTAAAAGACTTCCCCCTTATCCTTAACCTGTGACCCCTTGTTCTGGAATCCTTAAACTGTGATCCCATGTTCTGGATCCTTAAACTGTGACCCCTTGTAAAATATGCAATAATCAATAATACAATAAATTGGAATATTCGGTAGCCTGAGTATAGTACTGCAAAACCAAAGTATGTCATGCAACCAAAGAAAAGTTGCACAGTAGATCATGGTCATTGAGGTGGAGTTGTGGTTAGTGCTGTGTAGTATTGCTTGTAATGTCTGTTGCAGCTGTTCATCAACCCGGATGCCATGGCTTCCAGGATCCTGTACTTTCATCCCAATGGTAGTTTCGCAAGATAAGAGGGCGACCGGCCGGCCCGGTGTGGGACTTTGATGATAACTTCTGCCTCCTTGCGGCTGAATCACAGACAGCGGTATCAAAATCATTTATCAAACCAAGAAACAAGAATATCTCAAAGTTCCTGTTAGGTTTTTGCTTTCACGACTCCTGGATATTCTGGGCCGTTAAACGACAGATAACACATTTTTCCTCGCATTACCTTGTCCAGTAATTTTTTTTAAGCCATTGATGTCCTCTAATTGACTTGTGTGTCATTTATGAGACGAAGCTTTGAAAATTCAGATCACAACCTTGCCTATTAAAGAGTGAATGGGTATTATTACAATGAGCAGTCAGAGAGAGAACTCAGATTCCATCCAATTCCCCTGCAATGAATAACCTATTTAGCACGAGCACTTTGAAGGGAAAAATAATCGTGGAAGTTCTCAGCATAATTTCCCACACATCTGGCAAGATATTACTGATTGTACACTACCGCCTGCTCATTAATAGGTGAAGGCTTTTCCTATTACCATGGGCAGGCAGATTCCCACACAAATACAATTGATAGATTGTAATAGTATTAGAGAAGGCATGGTAAAGAATTGCTTCTACTTTTCCGTTGCTGTTTCACAAACACTCGGAAACTGACAGAGTGGAATGTTCTGCGGAATGAAAAAGCCATTAACGTTTTCAAAGTTATTTTGGTTCTCGGGAATTGTTTGCAATTGCTCCAAATGGAATTTGCATTGTTCTGGGACTACATCGAGCAAAGGGTACAGAAGTGTGAAAACACCGAAAACTCCCGATTCAGGGACAGTTTCTTCCCAGGTGTTATCAGGCAACTGAATCATCCTACCATAACTGGAGAGCAGTCCTGAAGTACTATCTACCTCATTGGTGACCCTCGGACTATCTTTGATCGGACTTTACTGGCCTTACTTGTCAGCATGCAACAAAATCTTTTCACTGTACCTCGGTACATGTGACAATAAACAACAGAACTGACCATGTATTGAGTACAGTGAAAAGCTTTTTTAGCCTTGGTCGCCTTGACTGGGTGATCACTGCCATTGTGTCTCCATGTCTTCTGGCTTCACACAGAGTCTTCCATATTCGCATTTAAAACAAATGTTCGGTATTTCGATACGATACAATTCCCTAGAACTGTATTCGACAAATACAGGTGGCGCAGCGGTAGATTTGCTGCCTTACAGCGAATGCAGCGCCGGAGACTCAGGTTCGATCCTGACTACGGGCGCTGTCTGTACGGAGTTTGTACGTTCTCTCCGTGACCCGCATGGATTTTCTCCGAGATCTTCGGTTTCCTCCCACACTCCAAAGATGTAGAGGTATGTAGGTTAATTGGCTGGGTAAAATGTAAAAATTGTCCCTAGTGTGTGCAGGATAGTGTTAACGTGCGGGGATCGCTGGGCAGCGCGGACTCGGTGGGCCGAAGGGCCTGTTTCCGCGCTGTATCTCTAAATCTAAATCTAAAATCTAAATACTCTCTTGAACATCCACAGGCATACCACAGAGAGCATATTGATTGGTTCTGCAACTCGAACACCCAGGAATGAAGGAGATTACAAAAAATGACCATAAATGGTGAACATGCACTGTCCTCCCCGCCATTAAAAGGATCGATAGGATGCACTGTCTCAAAAAGGCAGAACAACATCATCAAGGACCCACACCACACTGGCCACAGTCTTACTTCACTCTGGTCCCCTGTGAGTTGGAAAGGGGCACAACAAACTTTACTTGGTCAGTCAGATGAGGAACCTTCAGGGTGTCGGACAAGTCAGTCAGCAATGTATCGCAATTTTATTGTACACAGACAGGATTTATCTCCATTTTCATTGTTCGTTCCACACGAGGGAGATTTGCCTCTCCAATTCCGATCCAAATAAGAAGCCCTTAATATATTATTCTGAATATTCCTACCGTCCTTTCACCGCACTGTAAGTGGGCAGAGCAAATCCTTGAGTCTATATTTCCTTAAAACAAAACAAAGGCTATTTCAGTCATTCAGTTCATGTCAGTCTAGTGATTTTCACATTATTCTTCACATATTCTCATCATTTTTTTCCTCCCTGGGCTATATTCCCCACTTACGTACTGAAGGCAATTTACCCCACTAACCTGCGCATGTTTGGGATGTGGGAGGAAAACAAAGCACCCGGGCAGGACGTACATAGTTAAAGAGGGAACATGCAAACTTCGCATGGACTGCACCAGAGGTCAGGACTGAACCCAGATCATCGCAGTTGTGATGCAGTGGCTTGATCAACTGTTCCACAGTGCCACGCTTGGTAATTGATTAAAAGGAAAGGAAAATCATGTCAAATATTACTCTGAGTATTTTCCAAACACTCAAAATTGCCACACTTTGCAGTCGATTAAAAAGAAAGGAAAATAAACTCTTGTATTACTCTGAGTATTTTCCAAGAATCAAAATTAAACTAAATTATGTTATTTTACTTAATTGGACTGATTAAAGAGCGAAGGATCTGTGTTTGTGCCAAAGCAAACCGGTGTTTTTCTTCAAAGAACACCTGCTCCCTTTAGCGAGAACTCAGCACGTCAGGATTACAAGGTCTCACTTTATAACGTATCAATAGTTTGTGTATCTCAAATTATGTAGCTTTGTGCCGAGGAGCAGCCAACCCTCATATATCAACTTCATTTACTGTTAGAATTCAGTTTCTTCAAGCCAGGTATTAAAAGCACCAGAATGCTGCCATATCATCAATACTTTGGAAATTCTATTTAATTTCTCTCTATTGATTTTTTCTCACCGCTGACAGACATTCAATTTATTTGGTCATTTCTATTGCTCTCACATCTGTCATTTCGATGACCCAACAAGTTAATTATATTCTGTGGCACAGAGGTATTACAAATTAATATTGAGGAGGACCACAGGAAAGTCTCTGGAGTGCGTCAGGTTTAGTGAGCGAAATGATCTTTCATGTTCCACTTGACATATTTTCGCCTCTGTAGTTTATATTTTAAAAATTCTTTTGGATCTCCAAGATGTTGGACATGGAGAGAACTGGAGACTCGGAATGACAATGTCCAGGTAACTTGCTTCAGATGAATTTCATGAAAATTAAATCATAGCCAGGGCACCAGGAGAAACTGTGTTGCACTTCTTTGAAATTTCGTAAACTCTCGTTGTAACGGACCATGGTGGGGTGGGGGTGGGGGAGGGAGGGATGGTGTCCATTATTGGCGATTGTCCGCTGTAACCGAGTAAGGTATTATCATTGTATAAGTGGCAGCAAAATAAACAACTGCAGTTAATGCTTATTACACAAAAGGAGTAACTCAGCAGGTCATGCAGCATGTGTAGGAAGGAACTGCAGATGCTGGTTTAAACCGAAGTTAGACACAAAATGCTGGAGCAACTCAGCAGGTCAGGCAGCATCTCTGGATAGAAGGAATGGGTGACTTTTCGGGTAGAGTCCCTTCTTCAGACTGAGAGTCGGGGGATAGTCAGAGATAAGGATGTGTAAGGTGTTAAAATGAGGTAAAGGGGATGGCGATCAAGGAAAATGTAAAATAGATCAATGTTAGCTGGGAGAAGGTGACGACAAAGCAAACAGAGATAAAATGCAATCGGAGATAGTCAGCCTGGTCGGAGAACTGGGAAGGGGGAGAGATGGAGAGAGAGAGAAAGCAAGGGTTACTTGGAGAAGTCAATATTCATACCGCTAGGGTGTAAGCTGCCCAAGCGAGATATGATGTATGAGGTCAGGCAGCATCTCTGAAAAACATGGAGAGATTACTTTTCAGGTTGAGACCCTTCTTCCGACACTTGGTCTGGAACCCAGGTGAGTTGGCGGCCACGGCCTGCTGGCGGACGGGCGAGAAGTAAGGATTGACGGAGTCAATGGTTAGAGTCATAAGAGCAATACAATGTAGAAACATGCCCTTCGGCCCAACTTGCCGACACCGGCCAACATGTCCCAGGTGTGGGTCACGTCGGGTTGCGGGTGGCCGGAATGCAGGTAGGCATCGGCGGTGGCAGCAGTAATGGCGGCCTGGAAGCGGCTGAATATGCAGTGTGGGCTGGCGGAGGCAGCAGTGGGTCTGGCCTGGAAGTGGCCGGGGAGGCGATGCAGCCCAGCATCAGCAGACTGGGTCCCTGGAGCTATGGTGTAACAGCTCTAATTGCTGCATCACTGTGATGTCCACACTGTCTAAAACCTGATATATATAAATAAATGACTCAAACAAATTTGTAGATGGATCCATTAGTAAATTTGCAAGCAACAGATAAAATTGTGTGAAGGATAACAGCAGGATATTCACAAGTTCATAAGTTATAGGAGTACAATTAGGCCATTTGGCCCATCGAGTCTACTCCATTGCGGAGGCAGCAGTGGGTCTGGCCTAGAAGTGGCCTGGGAGGCGATGCAGCCCAGCATCAGCAGACTGGCCTGAAAGGGGCCCGGGAGGCGATGTGAGCCTGGGGTGGCGTGGGCAACCAGGACCGTTAGTGGCCAGGGAGATGGTGCGAGACAGAGATGACACAGGGTCCGTCCGCTATTATGGAAATCCATTTATGTAAAGATCTGTTAAAGTGAGGGGTTTTACTGTATGTTGTGTCGGTGTAGCGAGAGAGCTCTGCTATCGCAAATCAGCAACCGGATTTCAGTCTGGACCTCTGGCACTGTCTGTGTGGAGTTTGCATGCTCTCCCTGCGACAGAGTAGGGGGATTCAAAAACCAGACATAGGTTTAAGGTGAGGGAGGAAAGATTTAGTATGAACATGGGGGGTAACCTTTTCACACAAAGGGGTGGTTTATGTATGGAACGAGCTGCTGGAGGAGGTTTTTGAAGCAGGTACTATCACAACATTTAAGAAACATTTAGACAGGTACGTGGATAAGACAGGTTTAGAGTGATATGGGCTAAATGTAGGCTGGTAGGACTAGTGTAGATGGAAAATGTTGGCCAGTGTGGGCAAGTTAGGCTGAAGGGTCAGTTTCCAAGTTGCAAGACTTTATGACTCTTTACCATTAACTGATCAAGTCAGTGAATATTTTTAAGGCAGAGATAGATAAATTCTTGATTAGAACGGGTGTCAAGGGTTATGGGGAGGGCAGGAAAATGGGATTAGGAGGCAGAGATCAGCCATGATTGAATGGCGGAATAGACTCGATGGGCCGAATGGCCTAATTGTACTCCTATAACTTGTGAACGTGAATATCCTGCTGTTATCCTTCACACAATTTTATCTTTTGCTTGCAAATTTACTAATGGATCCATCTACAAATTTGTTTGAGTCATTTATTTATATATATCAGGTTTTAGACAGTGTGGGCATCACAGTGATGCAGCTGTTGCCCCATAGCTCCAGGGACCCCAGGTCAAACTTAACCTCAGGTGCTGTGTGGAGTTTGCACAATTACCCCAACACTGTCTGAACCATCTAGTGAAAAGACCAGATAACCGAGTACAAGCTGGCATGAGATTGACTGATTTATTGGTCAAATAACTTTGTCTGCAGACCATTGATTCAATGATTTTAAGGTGCTTCAATTTAGTTTAGTTTAGTTTATTGCCACGTGTACTGAAGTACAGAGAAAAACTTTGTTGCATGCTAACCAGTCAGCGGAAAGACAATACATGCTTACAATCAAGCCGTCCACAGTGTACAGATACACGATGAAGGGAATAATGTGTATCACGTTTCGTGCAAGGTAAAGTCCAATCAAAGATAGCCCGAAGGTCTCCAAAGTGATAGATAGTAGCTTAGGACTGTTCTCACGTTGTTGGTAGTATGGTACAGTTGCCTGATAACAACTGGAAAGAAGATGTCCCTAAATCTGGAGGTGTGATTTTCACACTATCCCTTCTACCCGATGGGAGAGGGGAGAAGTAGAAGTGGCCGGATTGAGACTCGTCCTTAATAGTCAATAGTCAATAGTCAATTTCTTTGTCACATACACATAAATGTGCAGTGAAATGAAAAATTACCCGCAGTTCAACAATAAGACCAATAAAAATAAGCAATAAAAATGCAATAACACATACAATCATAAACCAACACCAAACAAAAGAAACATCCATCACAGTGAGTCTCCTCCAGTCACCTCCTCACTGTGATGGAAGGCCAGAATGTCTTTTTCTCTTCCCCTGCCGCCTTCTCCTGCGGTCAGGCTGTTGGAGTTGCCACATAGGGGCGGTTGGGGCTCCCGACATTGAAGCGCCACGCCGGACGGTGAAAGGTCCGCGGCGGGCCGACCCAAGCCCCGCGATTCGGGGCGGGCGAAGACGCTGTCGCTGCCGCTGCCGGAGCTCCCGATGTCGGCCCCCATCCAGGGGCCTGCGGGCTTCCGACGTCCAGGCGGCCCGCTCCGAAGCCTCCGGAGACGAGTCGCAGCCGCTCCTGCGGCATCCGAAAGGCAGCCAGCGCCGCAGGTGGTGAGTCCGGGCGAATCAGAGCCCAGGTGGTCCCAGCCGGAGCACGCCAGCTCCAGGTGCATGGCTGGTGGTAGGCCGCAGCGGGAACAGAGACACGGCCCAGAAACAAAGGTCGTGTCTCCGTTCGGGAGAGACACTTTTACAGTTCCCACCCTCCCACATAACACACAACCACAAACACTACATCATATTTAAACTACAATTAAGACAAAAACAATAAAAAACACAAAAGACAACGGACTGCAGGCAAACCGCAGCTGCGAGGGCAGCCGAGGCAGCGTGAGGTGTACATGGTGTCTTTTCTCAACTTGTCCAATGAAATATAATATAAGACGGATGATGACATTGTAAGCAATAAGTTCTGATGTAGGTTGGCGCCTGATACTGAAAATGCCAGGAGTTGGAAATGACCAGTTGGTCAGATTTACACAAGGATAACAATTTGTTATCAACTGCATCAATGCTTTGTGCAATTAGCATTGAAGGCAAGTGATTCTGTGGCCAAAATTGATCTTAGATGATAACACAAAGGGAAACAAATTTCTTTTAAATTTGCAGTTTTGTTTCTCACCATGTTCAATTCGTTAAAAACCCCATAAATGAATAGTAAATTAAGGGTGTGGGAAGGAACTTTAAACCAAAGATGAACACAAAAAGCTGGAGTAACTCAACGGGTCAGACAGCATCTCTGGGGAAAAAGAATAGGTGACGTTTTGGGTCGAGACCCTTCTTCAGTAAATTAAGGGGCTGGATTACAGAAGGATATTTTGCGTTCTCTTCCCCACAACCCCCTCCAATTATTTCTTAAACTGTGGAAAGGGCACATTACAAGTTGGGTAAAGAAACGTTCTAAAACTTCCCAACTGAAAACATTTAAACTCAACAAGGGGGAAAGCTTTTTGGATCAAATCAATGCAATGTTGAGCAGCTGTGGGATCAATTGACCTATAAGGTACATGCAGCTTATTTGATCTACATTGGGAGCAGAGTTTTTGCTTTGAATGCATGCATGAGAAAGAACAGGCCACGCAAGTGTGTGCTATAACAAAGCAGCAATAATTGCAAACAAACCATCTTAGAAAGCCCTTCAGAAAAACAGAAGTGCTGCCAAGGTACATTGTAAGTGTAAGGATTTGAATGATAGTAATTACTGGCAATGGCAGATTAAAGTTTTACTTAATTCCTTTTTATTTATTTCTGCACCACCTGTTGGGATGATACTGTGTGAAGGAATGGAACTCTGTTTTAATTATTTCTATTATTAATTGCCCATAACAAGTGGAAATGAATCAAAGTAGTTGCTTAATCGGTTGATATTGAACTTGTAGTGATTGGTATGACATATTGAAAATGAGTACTTCGTGTTCCTTTTCCATAATTACCAACAGACCTCGAGGTAGTTTTCTAAGAGAGCTAGTACACTGAAAATGTATTAAAATTTAGACATGTCTGTAAAATGATAAATTGATTTTATTATTGTACAATGGCTCATTTAAGAGCTATTGAGCAAGTGAAATCCATTTTCTATTGAAGGCAATACAATTTTTTTTTTAACACATGGGATGCACAGACTGGAGATGGTCTTTTCTCAACCTGTTTCTGTGTGGTTAGTTAATGTAAAATCAAAAAATTATCACTGTCTTTAGTTTAGTTTAGTTTTTAGTTTCGAGATACCACACGGAAACAGGCCCTTCACACATTAATACTACCCTAGGGACAATTTTACATTTATACCAAGCCAATTAGCCTACAAGCCTATTTATTCACAAAATGCTGGAGTAACTCAGCAGGTCAGGCAGCATCTCGGGAGAGAAGGAATGGGTGACGTTTCGGGTCGAGACCCTTCTTCAGACTGATGTCGGGGGTGGGACAAAGGAAGGATATAGGTGGAGACAGGAAGATAGAGGGAGATCTGGGAAGGAGGAGGGGAAGGGAGGGACAGAGGAGCTATCTGAAGTTGGAGAAGTCGACGTTCATACCACCGGGCTGCAAACTGCCCAGGCGAAATATGAGGTGCTGCTCCTCCAATTTCCGGCGGGCCTCACTATGGCACTGGAGGAGGCCCATGACAGAGAGGTCAGACTGGGAATGGGAGGGGGAGTTAAAGTGCTGGGCCACTGGGAGATCAGTTGCGTTAATGCGGACCGAGCGCAGGTGTTCAGCGAAGCGATCGCCGAGCCTGCGCTTGGTTTCGCCGATATAAATAAGTTGACATCTAGAGCAGCGGATGCAATAGATGAGGTTGGAGGAGGTGCAGGTGAACCTCTGTCTCACCTGGAAAGACTGTTTGGGTCCTTTGATGGAGTTGAGGGGGGAGGTAAAGGGACAGGTGTTGCATCTCGTGCGGTTGCAGGGGAAAGTGCCCGGGGTTGGGGTGGTTTGGGTAGGAAGGGACGAGTGGACCAGAGATCCCGGTTCGATCAAGTGCATTCAAGAGAGAGCTAGATAGAGCTCTTAAGGATAGCGGAGTCAAGGGGTATGGGGAGAAGGCAGGAACAGGGTACTGATTGAGAATGATCAGCCTACAAGCCTATACATCTTTGGAGTGTGGGAGGAAACTGAAGATCTCAGAGGAGACCCATGTAGGTCACGGGGAGAACGTACAAACACCGTACAGACAGCACCTGTAGTCAGGATCAATAGACAACAGACAATAGGTGCAGGAGTAGGCCATTCGACCCTTTGAGCTAGCACCGCCATTCAATGTGATCATGGCTGATCATTCTCAATCAGTACCCTGTTCCTGCCTTCTCCCCATACCCCTTGACTCCGCTATCCTTAAGAGCTCTATAGCTCTCTCTTGAATGCACTTGATCGAACCAGGGTCTCTGGCGCTGTTAAGGCAATATCTCTACCGCTACGCCACCGTGCCGTCTTAACAATGCCCAAGTTGCGGTTTATATTTAGAAAATGCTACCCAAGGTTCTGTGACCTGAAGGCACATGATGATTTCTGAATTACGATGACTTGAAACTTCTCTGTAATTTAGTGCCATTTCACTTCTAAGTAGAAATTCTGAAAACAGGATGAGCCAGCAGGGATTTGACACAAATTCAATCAAGGGTTGTGGAAGAAATTTTATTTCTTACACGTGTAAGGATGTTCCATGAGATGAAGTCTCACTGTGATTCCCAGTGATTTTGAACTTAATACAAAATTCAATCCACTTGGCAGTATATTGATAAGCCTGTGTGGTGAATCCTGCAGGACCATGTGTAATTAGAGAACATGTAGACCAAAGGCATCCATTGACTGTGCCGTATCCAGATGCATGGGCTCTCTTTGTAATGACTATACAAACTATTAAAATGTCAGTTTCATAAAAAGCATTAGATTGCTCATGGTAATAATACTTCTAAATAGTAAGAATGAAAGAGTCAGATTCCAGCGCATATACCTTTTTTCGTTTAGAGATACAGTGTGGAAACAAGCCCTTCTGCCCACTGAGACCATGCCGACCAACAATCCCCGCACACTAACGCTATCCTACACACACTAGGGACAATTTACAATTATACCAAGCCAATTAACCTACGTACCTGTACGTCTTGTGAGTGAGTGAGGAAACTGAAGATCTCGGAGAAAAACCATGCAGGACAGGGGGAGAATGTATAAACTCCTTACAGACAGCAGCCGTTGTGAGGATTGAACCTGGGTCTCTGGCCCTTTAAGGTAGTACTTTTCTGCTACGCCAGTGTGTCGCCCCTGGCTGGATAGACAGGGGAGAGGATCTGCATGTTATTCCTATACAAACTATTAAAATGCCAGTTTCATATAATCTTTCTCATGGTAATAATACTTCTAAAATACCAAAATTGGAAAGAGTTGGAGCCAAGCGCACATACCTGGTCTGAAGAAGGGTCTCGATCAGAAACGTCACCCATTCCTTCTCTCCAGAGATGCTGCCTGACCCGCTGAGTTACTCCAGATTTTTTTGTCTATCCTGTTAAAGAAGTGTTTTGAATCACATTCAGTTATTGTACCATATGTTGATTGATTCATATAATAGAAACCCCAAACTGAAAAGCCCAGTCACTGGTGCTGAAAAATAATTCAAAAATCTTTTTATGATGTATCTTTTTATGATCTTTTCAGATGCCTCAACATTGATAGATTCCAGGCTAAAAAAATGAATTCTTTCCTCCATGGAGATTCCCCACTATTTACTTTGAGAAATCTGCTTAGATAAGACCTCAGGCAGGATCTTTCTTTTAAATGGGGATTTAATGGGTGTGAGGAAGAAAGGTATGATTAAGTTAATTAACTTTCTAATGGTTTAAAAATGTTTAGGTAATTTTTATTCATTTCTATTTGCTTAAAAATCTTACTTTTTCAATCTTTTCAGTCAGCTAATTTGTCTTTCCAATGTTCTTAACTGCTTCTGCATGCCAGGAACATTCAGAAACGTTCCAAAATGTTGGCTGCTTTGCCAGGCTACAAATCTACAGTTACAGTTACAGTTTGGTTTATTGTCAATGAAAATAGTTTTGTTGCGTGCTATCCAGTCAACGGAAAGACAATTATACATGATTACCATCGAGCCATTTACAGTGTATAGATACATGACAAGGGAATAACATTTAGCGCAAGGTAAAGCCAGCAAAGTCTGATCAAGGATAGTCCGATGTGATTTTACAGTCAGTCAAGTATTTTTCCAGTCTTGTGGACAGGACTTATCCTTTGACACTGAATAAAATTACATAAGTTCCTGGTGCCAAGCATTTGCTCAACAGAAAGGTCCTGAGTGACAATAGACAATAGACAATAGGTGCAGGAGTAGGCCATTCGGCCCTTCGAGCCAGCACCGCCATTCAATGTGATCATGGCTGATCATTCTCAATCAGTACCCCGTTCCTGCTTTCTCCCCATACCCCCTGACTCCGCTATCCTTAACAGCTCTATCTAGCTCTCTCTTGAACGCATTCAGAGAATTGGCCTCCACTGCCTTCTGAGGCAGAGAATTCCACAGATTCACAACTCTCTGACTGAAAAAGTTTTTCCTCATCTCTGTTCTAAATGGCCTACCCCTTATTCTTAAACTGTGGCCCCCAAGAGAGTGCTCTTGGCCAACAGGTTTGAACTAGATAAGTGAAGGGGAATCTCTGTAAAAATCTAAATGGTGGACTCCACTTTATGAAATAGTTGCTTACTTCAAACTGCAGTAATGACCCATTTTGAAAATCTAACTTTCCAGGGACTTCTGGAAAATTAGGAAGCGGATTAGACCATCTTCCTATTCCTAGCATCATCTGCCATTCAGTAATACCATGGCTGATGAATTCCATTGACTACATTTATCACTCTTGCTCTATTATTTATTAAAGCCTGAACTTCAGAACATCTATCCACCCTATTATTAAAAGCTCCAAATAATTCTATATCTATGGTTCTTTGGGTAGAATGTTTATTAAGATTTCTAATATATTAAAGGTCTTCAGTCAAATGAAGGGCCTTGACCTGAAATATCCCCTATTTCTTTTCTTCAGAAATGCTACATGACCTGCTAACTTACTCCAACAGTTTGTCATCTTCGGTGTAAACCAAGATTCAAGATTCAAGATTCAAGATAGCTTTATTTGTCATCCAATATTGGATGAAATTCAGTCACCCACAGTCCAACAATAAAAGCATTAAATAGGCATTAAAATTACACAACCCCAAAAACACACAAAAAAAGAAACATCCATCAAAGAAACATCCATCACAGTGAGTCTCCTCCAGTCCTCTCCTCACTGTGATGGAAGGCCACAATGTCTTTCCCTTCTCCTGCTGTCCTCTCCCGCAGTCAGGTTGTTGTGGTTGCAGGCCGCGCCGGACGGTCCGCAGCGGCCCGAGCCCAAGGCGAGTCCCAGCCGCTCCCGCAGCCTCCGAAGACGGCCGGCTCCGCTGATGATAAGTCCGAACTGGGGCGGGCGAACACGCTGCCACTGTTGCTGCACGTCGGGGCGGTCGTGGCTCCCGACATTGAAGCCCCCGCCCAGCAGAGAAATATCCCGCGGCCTATCTTAGGCCGCGCCGGACGGTGAAATGTCCGCGACCCAAGCCCCGCGATCCGGGGCGGGCGAACCCGCTGCCGCTGCCGGAGCTCCCGATGTCGGCATCCACGCGGCCCGAGCCTAAGGCGAGTCGCAGCCGCTCCCGCAGCCTCCGAGGACGGCCGGCTCCGCTGATGGTAAGTCCGATCCGCGGGCTCTGCGAACCGGAGCCCTGGGAGGCGCCAGCTCCAGGAGTTGGGCCGATGGTAGGCTGCAGCAGGAACGGAGGCACCACCCAGAAAACAAAGGTCGGGTCTCCGTTCGGAAGGGACACCTATTTACAATTTTACAGTTCCCCCCCTCCCCCCCACATACACACATAGTACACAAACACAAAAACACGACATCACAACTACAATTAAGACAAAAAAACAACAAAAACACAAAGACAAATGGACCGCAGGTAAGCCGCAGCTGCTATGGCAGCGCCGCCATTTTGGAACCAGCACCTGTAGTTTATTTTTGCACCTTTAATATATTGTTCCTAATATCACCCTTGATTCAATTTTGTGTAGGAAGGAACTGCAGATGCTGGTTTAAACCAAAGGTAGACACAAAATGCTGGAGTAACTCAGCAGGACAGGCAGCATCTCTGGAGAGAAGGAATGGGTGACGTTTTGGATCGAGACCCTCTTCAGATGCTTTTGTTTGTTCAATTTTGTTTGTTACTGTTTTGCCTCCAGAAGATACAAGTTCTCCATATCCACACCGTTTACTTCATTCAATTCTTCAAACCATTCAGTAATTGCTGCTTATTGTTCTAAATTCAAGAAAATGCATAAAAACCTACTTCAAACTTTCTTTGTATTTTAATTGTTACTATAGATGGTATGTATAGATGGTAACAAGCAGGAAGGAAGAAAATTCTTCACCCAACTCAAATTGTTCAACATTTCTACAGGCTTTCTAGTCAATTCTAAACATATTTAGGAAAATAAGTTGTGGAGACTTCATGGAATACCCTTGGAGGAAATGTGAAATGTGCTGTGGAATATTTGGCTGATGTAACTAATTACCAAAGGAAATCATGGAGCAAAACAAATTGGGAGGTTTGCAATAAATTCCCAAGGTTATTTCTACCCCAAAAATCTGAGTAGTTCAACTTTAATTTGGCAATAGGTTTTGAGATTATTATGGTTGTATTTAATGGATCAGTTCTACAATGATCACCTTAATTGTCAATGGTTGATTTAAAAAAAAATGATTTTTGGCACGGTATATTGTTGCAACAGATTATTCTCTTCCAAAGAAAATTGCTCTTTAGGGCTAATTTAATTCACCTTAAAATCAATGTCATAATGACATACTGATATCAGATCTCACTGGAAAGTCTGAATACATGTTTAAGGAGAAAAGATACAGAACAGGTAATGCAAGGAATGGGAAAATACATAAATTATGTACCAGATAATGCGTGCAGCGTAGGTTTACTAGGTTAATTCCCGGAATGGCGGGACTGTGTATGCTGAAAGACTGGAGCGACTAGGCTTGTATACACTGGAATTTAGAAGGATGAGAGGGGATCTGATCGAAACATATAAAATAATTAAGGGGTTGGACACGTTAGAGGCAGGAAACATGTTCCCAATGTTGGGGGAGTCCAGAACCAGGGTCCACAGTTTAAGAATAAGGGGTAGGCCATTTAGAACGGAGATGAGGAAAAACCTTTTCAGTCAGAGAGTTGTAAATCTGTGGAATTCTGCCTTAGAAGGCAGCGGAGGCCGATTCTCTGAATGCTTTCTTTCTTTTCAAATCTTTTTATTAAATTTCAAAAAATAATAAGCATAACAGTGATATTGATACATAGGGATCAGGATTACATTAACAACAAATGTAGCCTTAATATAAATCCAGTTTCAACGTACATATAGGGTATAGACCTCCCAGTCTCTATGTAATTATAGATAAAAATAGAGCTCTTAAGGATAGCGGAGTCAGGGGGTATGGGAAGAAGGCAGGAACGGGGTACTGATTGAGAATGATCAGCCATGATCACATTGAATGGCGGTGCTGGCTCGAGGGGCAGAATGGCCTACTCCTGCACCTATTGTCTATTGTCTATCACATAGGGGGTTTTGTGTAATGAGGTTATTGACAGCAAATGGGGGAGGGAGGAGAAGGACAGAGTAGTATGAACCTACCTTCATTCTTTATACTTTAGAACTAAAGCATGGAATCATGTCCTTTGACCCACCGTGTCCACACCGACCAGCGATCACCCCGTACACTCGCATTATCCTGCGCACTCGGACAACTTACAATTTTTTACAAAAGCCAATTATCTTACAAACCAGCACGTCTTTGGAGCGTGGGAGGAAACTGGAGAACCCAGAGAAAACCCATGGGGTCACAGGGAGAACCTGCAGACTCCATTCAGACAGCATCTATAGGCGGGATTGAACCCGGGTTTCCGGCGCAGTATGGCAACAACTCTACTGCTGCACCACTGTGCTGCCCTTTCATGGCCTCTCAATAATCCAAATTCTCCACATCCATTTAAGTACCTTTACAGCAGCAATGACAATGAATTTCCACAAAGCAAACGTTCACAAAGAAAATTGCTGTTGTGCCACTGTGTCCTCCAAAGACGTACAGGTTTGTAGGCTAATTGGCTGGGCAAATGTAAAAATTGTCCCTAATGGGTGTAGGATAGTGTTAATGTGCGGGGATCACTGGGCAGTGTGGACCCGGTGGGCCGAAGGGCCTGCTTCTGTGCAGTGTCTCTAAAATCTAAAAAAACCAGAAGTCTGTGTCTGTGTAAACCATCAACTACCCTGTCACACTTATCCTATTTTATTCTCCCCATGTTCTCATCGATTCCTCCTAGATTCTATTACTTGTCCGCAGGTTAAATGCAATTTACAGTGGCCAATTAACCAACTTGGCATCACGTTCAGCACAGTTATGGTGGGCTGAAGGGCCTGCTCAAGTGCTGTGCTGTTCAATGTAAAGATCTGTGCGCCTTTGGGATGTGACTGGTCACCTCAGCACCTGGGAATACCCTCACAGAGAGTCTGTGCAACTCATTGAATCCAGGTTGTTGAAGAAGTGAGGAATTAACTTTGCTTTCTCTGCCACTGCACTGTCCTAAATGTGACCATTACATTTTTTTTAGGTGTTTATTGATTAAGAGGTATGATACGATACGATATCTCAGGAGGGAAATTAATCTGTCAACAGTCATAAAAAAACATACATACATGAAACATGAAATTAAAGTGATGAGTGGAAAGGCTTGGGGGATGTGCAAAGATTGAGGAGGGTGGGTGGGGGGGGAAGGGGGGAAGAGGAGTCAGTCTCAGTCTCAGTCTACCCCACGATAGAAGGGGAGAAGTTGTAAAGTTTGATAGCCATAGGGAAGAAGGATCTCCTGTGGCATTCTGTCCTGCATTTTGGTGGTAAACGTGACCAGTAGGAGTGTCTCCTTTGCTCTACCATATTGCTTATTTCCAGCTGAAAGAGACTGTGCCTCAGTTTAACTATCTCCTCCAAAGATGGCATAGCTGGTCATAAGCAATCTATCGGCACTGCAATGCAGTGCCATTCTCATTTTTGGCACTCAATTGCCTTCTTCAGACCCTGAATCCACAACTGTGTGTTATTTAGAGGCAGTAAAGCTATCTACCAATTTTGCAAAGGATTGGACAACGTACTTAATATTAATACATTCAACAATGTGAGTCTGCATTAATTATGAAAAATGGGGTGTTGAGCTTGGAGATGCAGGTGAAGCTAAGAAATGGCCGGAATGTAAAACATAATTGGTGGGGGGGAGGGGGGGGGGGGGGGGGGGGGGGCTGGCTACTTATCTTTGTTGGAACTGCAACTATTTCAAACGTTTGGTTGATTTTGTGGTGCAAAATAATGTAATATTTCCCCGCACTTTCCATTGTTTACATCATTAATTTAGATAATCAAATATTGTTTCGCAGTGCGTGGCTGAAATTTACAACAAGGCAGATAATCTAGCCCAGTATGTCATGTGATGTTTATCATCAGTGTTAGTGACTTTTTTTTTAAAATTAAAATTTTCACAAAATATAAGGCATTTTAATTTTTGTACACCAGAAGGATTTGTAGTCAAGTGAAGAAGATTTTACAACCTTTCACACAGTAGCGCAGCGGTAGAGTTGCTGCTTTACAGCGAATGCAGCGCCGGAGACTCAGGTTCGATCCTGACTACGGGTGCTGCACTGTAAGGAGTTTGTACGTTCTCCCCGTGACCTGCGTGGGTTTTCTCCGAGATCTTCGGTTTCCTCCCACACTCCAAAGACGTACAGGTATGTAGGTTAATTGGCTGGGCAAATGTAAAAAATGTCCCTAGTGGGTATAGGATAGTGTTAATGTACGGGGATCACTGGGCGGCACGGACTTGGAGGGCCGAAAAGGCCTGTTTCCGGCTGTATATATATGATATGATATGATATGATATGAAAACTAGGGCCTGTCTTTCTCTTTATATTGTATCTTTGTTTAGGCATGTGTTTGTTTTTGTGGTAAGCACTTTGGGCTGCATGAAAAGTGCTATGTAAATAAAAGTTATTATTATTGTTATTATTATTATTCAAGACATGCGCCTACATTAACAGACATCGCCTATCTCCTGACTGAGTTTTTCCGCATTACAGCCATTTGCTTTGTGTCATTGTTTGTGATTTCAGGGACTACTGATCCCAATGTGTTGCTTTATGTCAATAAAACGTGTTGAAACTTTGAGAAAGACCAGAAGAAATGATGCACCAAACAATCCCTTAAGGCTATTCTCATTAAAGTTTTGGAGCAGAATCATTATCATTATTGATAACTGCTGTTGTTCTTAGCAGTGTTGCTAATGATCCAATGATTTTTAACAATAGCGTTATTAATCACTTTCAGGTGATACAGAGATACAAGACCAACTTTAGTACCTTCGTACCTTAAATAGGGCATTGAAAGAAATACTTAATGGCCTAATAGAATGAAATGGTTAAAGCCTTATTTCATCCTTTGAATACAGTTCCCGGTTTGGCAGTGTATGTACCTTTTAATAAAAATACAAGTAAAAGAAGATGTTGAAAATATAGTTAGCTGCAACATTTATTAAACATCCAACAAGTGAACTATTTACCCATCCCTGGTCTAAAGTAAACTACAACAATATAATTAAGAATACAAATCAAGTCTGAAGAGGATCCGGAAATTATGCTTTGAGAAAATCCACGAGACATAACTCTGTTCCCTTATTTTTTTGAGTTTAGTTTAGTTTAGATTAGAGATACAACACAGAAACAGGACCTACGGCCCACGGCACCAACCAGCGATCCCCACACGCTAACACTATCCTACACACACTGGGGACAATTTTACATTTCTACCAAGACAATTAACCTACAAACCCGTATATCTTTGGAGTGTGGGAGGAAACCGAAGATCTCGATGAAAACGGGGAGAACGTACTAACTCCTTGTAGATAAGCACCCATAGTCAGGATGGAACCCAGGTCTCCGGTGCTGTAAGGCAGCAACTCTACCGCTGTGCCACCATTGGGCTGCCGTTAGGTGTTTGAGCAGTTAACATTAGTGAAAATTTGCTCTGCATAATTATCTGATCTTCCATCTGCACGCATTCACTAAACCATCTGCAGCGTTGAAGCAAGTGAATGCTACACTAGAATAAATTCTCCATGGGCTTTTACCCTTCCTCCTAAAGAATACAAATGCTCTCATCTGTCTGAACTGATGTATCAGAGGTTAAAGATCATCTCTTTCTGTAACTTAACCGTTCTGAACTAAAATCAGCGTTGAAGAAATGAAAAGGCAGAGGTGATAATGCAATCATTATATTTTTTTAATATAAAAGCCCTCCAGCAAAACATCTCAAATTTTTCCTATTTATAAATGCTCCAGCACCAAGTGTGCAGTAATTGAGTTTGGGGGGTTTATAATGTATCTCAATATCAGTCATCAAAAATGAAATCTTTCCCCTGACATTGCCACAAGGACCTGTCAGTTTAAGGGGCTCTATATGCAATGTGTTATTTCTTGATAACACATCTCACAAATGTCATTTACCTGCATTCATACTGTTTACACAGAAACCCAGCTGCCATATAAAATTGGAGTGCTCATCACCCAACGAAGGAAAGATAGTCAGCTATATTATTACAAACATTGTGAAATGCTGTGCGCAGTAAATGTGTGAATGCAGAATTAGTGAAATATGGACAAGTTAGAGCTTATCTTTTGATAGCAGCAAGATTAGAGACTGGCCAGAATTAGATGCTGGTCTCAGATAAATAACTCTAGCTTTGAGCTGCTTCAAATTTACTCTGAGGAAGGCTTTTTACCTCGACTGCATTCAACCTGCTGCTATTTTAGTTCTGAAAGGTTGCTCATTACAACTTGCGACGTAATATATTGCGAGTTTTATTTCTGAAACTGTGGCACAGCGGTAGATTCGTTGCCTTACAGCGCCAGAGACTCAGGTTCGATCCTGACTACGGGTGTTTGTCTGTATGGAATTTGTGCATTCTCCCCATGACCTGCGTGGGTTTTCTCTGGGAGCTCTGGTATTCTCTCACTCTCCAAAGACATACAGATTTGTTGGTTAATTGGCTTGGCATAATTGCAAATCGTCCCTAGTGTGTTTAGGATAGTGTAATTGCGCGGGGATCATGGTCGACATGGACTCAGTGCTGCATCTCGAAACTAAATTGAATATTGAGGGAGGCTAGAGATAAAATTGTTGGAGACCCGGCTGAGGGATATGCGTCATTGTTGACACATAGAAACATAGAAAATAGGTGCAGGAGTAGGCCATTCGGCCCTTCGAGCCTGCACCGCCATTCAATATGATCATGGCTGATCATCCAGCTCAATAACCTGTACCTGCCTTCTCTCCATACCCCCTGATCCCTTTAGCCACAAGGGCCACATCTAACTCCCTCTTAAATATAGCCAATGAACTGGCCTCAACTACCTTCTGTGGCAGAGAATTCCACAGACTCACCACTCTGTGTGAAGAAATGTTTTCTCATCTCAGTCCTAAAAGACTTCCCCCTTATCCTTAAGCTGTGACCCCTGGTTCTGGACTTCCCCAACATCGGGAACAATCTTCTCGCATCTAGCCTCTCCAACCCCTTAAGAATTTTATATATTTCAATAAGATCCCCCCTCAGTCTTCTAAACTGAACTGAACACGGGTGTAATACTAGAAGACCAGAGGGTGGCTAATGTTGTACCTTTATTTAAGAAAAGATGCAAAGAAAAACATGGGAACGATAGACCGGTAGGCCTATCATCTTTGGTGGGTAAGTTGCTGGAGGGGATTCTGAGGGATAAGGTGTATATTTTATCTTCGTCTGATTAAGGGTCTCGACCAGAAATGTCACCTATTCCTTCTCTTCAGAGGTGCTGCCTGTCCTGCTGAATTACTCCAGCATTTTGTGTCTATCTGTTTGGAAAGCTGGATTTATTAGGAATGGTCAGCTTGGCTCTGCACGTGGGACATTATGTCTCATGAATTTGATTGAACAAGCGGATCCGTGGACTTGGTCGAAGTGGACTTTGGTGAGACTTTAAAGATTCTGCATGGCACTCTTCCCTGGAAGGTTAGATCATATGGGATCCAGGGATAGATGGCTATTCAGAAAGATAATCGGTTTGATGGTAGGAAGCAGAGGGTGATGGTGGAAGATGATTTTAATAATTTTATGGATTAAAGGCCCGTGATGAGTGGTGTGATGCCATGGTTGGTGGTGCTGGGCCCTTGTTTTTATTTTGTCAACTGTATCAAAGATTTGGATGAGAGTGGGTAGCTTGTTTAGCAAGTTTACGGATGACACAAAAATAGGTGGTATTTGGAAGAAGGTTATCAATTGCCTTTTTTCCCGCATTTGGCCCATAGCCCTCCAGATTTTGCTGGCCATATATCTGTCCCAAATGTCTTTTAAAAGTCATAGTTGTGTCCATTTCTATCATCTACTGAGGTGGGATTCATTGTCAACCTTATTATTGAAGCCAATCTGGTTTGAAACCAGTGTCAATGCCTTTGAGTTCTTGCAAGTACCAGTAAACCATCCATAGAAACATAGAAACCTAGAAAAATAGGTGCAGGGATAGGCCATTCAGCCCTTCAAGCCAGCACCGCCATTGAACATGACCGTGGCTGATCATCTAAAATCTACCCCGTTCCTGCTTTTTCCCCATATTCCTTGATTCTTTTAGCCCTCAGAGCTACATCTAACTCTCTCTTGAAAACATCCAGTGAATTGGCCTCCACTGCCTTCTGTGGCAGAGAATTCCACAGATTCACAACTCTCTGGGTGAAAAAGTTTTTCCTCATCTCAGTCCTAAATGGCCTACCCCTTATTTTTAAACTGTGACCCCTGGCTCTGGACTCCCCCAACATTTTTCGGGAACATTTTTCCTGCATCTAGCCGGTCCAATCCTTTAAGAGTTTTATATGTTTCTATAAGATCTCCTCTCATCCTTCTAAATTCCAGTGAATACAAGCCCAGTCGACCCATTCTTTCATCATATGTCAGTCCCGCCATCCTGGGAATTAACCTGGTGAACCTACGCTGCACTCCCTCAATAGCAATAATGTCCTTCCTCAAATTAGGAGACCAAAATTGCACACAATATTCCAGGTGCGGACTCACCAGGGCCCTGTACAACTGCAGTGGAACCTCCTTGCTCCTAAACTCAAATCCTCTCGCTATGAAGGCCAACATCCATTAGCTTTCTTCACTGCCTGCTTTACCTGCATGCTTACTTTCAGTGACTGATATACAAGCACACCATGGTCTCGTTGCACCTCCCCTTTTCCTAATCTGACACCATTCAGATAACAATCTGCCTTCCTGTTCTTGCCACTAAAGTGGATAACCTCACATTTATCCACATTATACTCCAATTTGTTTGGTATTAATATTGCCTTGCTATAATGTAATAAGACAGGCACTTTATTCCAAGCCAGGTAGACAAAGGAAAAGATTCAAGAATATTGTCAGTGGCTCCATGGGGAAAAAATGCAGTGACCTCATTGACCCTTGGCAATCCTTGGCCCAAAGAGGACAAGAAGATTCAGGCTGGTGTACATAAGTCCTAGGAGCATAAGTAGGCCTCTTGGCCCATCGAGTCTACGCCGCCATTCTCTCAAACCCATTCTCAGCCTTCTCCCCATAACCTTGACACCATTAAGTTTCTGTCAATACTTAAAAATACCCAAAGACTTGGCCTCCACGGCCATCTGTCGCAATGACTTCCGCAGATTCTCCACCCTCTGACTAAAGAAATTCGTCCTCGGCACTTTTTCTAAAGTTACGTCCTTTTATTCTGCGGCTGCACCATCTGGCCCTAGACTCACCCACTAGTGGAAACGTCCTCTCCACATCTACTCTTTCCAGGGCTTTCACTATTCATTTTAACGGCAGTTTAACGATTTAAAATGGCTGAAGGTCAAGGTTTGGGGTTCGATTCCATGGTTCATTTAGCTATGCTTCCATTCTCTGGTTCACGGGGAGCCTGAAGCCTGTGGATCTGGAGCACGCAGAAGCCCTGAGTAAAGAGTAGAAAGATTATATCCCCTCGCAAACTATCCACCCACTCGCACCTGGAAGATTTCAGAAATAATAGAAATATAGAAACATAGAAAATAGGTGCAGGACGAGGCCATTCGGCCCTTCGAGCCAGCACCGCCATTCATTGTGATCATGGCTGATCGACCACAATCAGTAACCTGTGCCCAACCTCTCCCCATATCCCTTGATTCCACTAGCCCCTAGAGCTCTATCTAACTCTCTCTTAAATTCATCCAGTGATTTGGCCTCCACTGCCCTCTGTGGCAGAGAATTCCACAAATTCACATCTCTCTGGGTGAAAAAGTTCCTTCTCACAGTTTTAAATGGCCTCCCCTTTATTCTTAGACTGTGGTCCCTGGTTCTGGACTCCCCCAACATTGGGAACATTTTTCCTGCATCTAGCTTGTCCAGTCCTTTTATAATTTAATATATCTCTATAAGATCCCCTCTCATCCTAAAATAAGAGAGAAATATAACGACCATGGGGAGAAAAAAAAGCAAACATTCAGTGAAGGAACATGGTAGCTTGGTTGTGCACAGACCTTCAAGGATAGTCAAGCTGACAGCTTCTACCATTCAGAAATATAATTGCAATTCTATCGAAGGAGGTTCAGAGCAAGGAAAGAGGCAAATAAACTTAAACATTGCCAAAGATATGATAATGTTAAACCATCTGCCAGTGGAAGAAAAGCAACTGAAGACAAAAGTATTATTTAGTTTAGTTTAGAGATACAGCGCAGAAACAGGCCCTTCGGCTCACCGACCAGTGATCCCTGCACTATCATTTATATTAAGCCAATTGACCTACAAACCATTGGAGTATGAGAGTAAACCTGGAAAAAACCCACATGAGACACGGGCAGAACATACAAACTCTGTAAAGAAAGCAGCAGTGGTTGGGATCGAACCCAGGTCTCTGGTGCTGCAAAGCAGCAAGCCCACCGCGGCATCACCATTTGTCTCATGTACACTCCATATACACACCATATACACACCATATACACACCATATACACACCATATACACACCATATACACACCATATACACACCATGTACACACCATATACACACCATATACACACCATATACACACCATATACACACCATATACACACCATGTACACTCCATATACACACCATATACACACCATATACACACCATGTACACACCATGTACACACCATGTACACACCATATACACACCATATACACACCATGTACACACCATGTAGAATACAATGTGACAATAGACAATAGACAATAGGTGCAGGAGGAGGCCATTCGGCCCTTCGAGCCAGCACCGCCATTCAATGTGATCATGGCTGATCATTCTCAATCAGTACCCCGCTCCTGCCTTCTACCCATATCCCCCGACTTCGCTATCCTTAAGAGCTCTATCTAGCTCTCTCTTGAATGCATTCAGAGAATTGGCCTCCACTGCCCTCTGAGGCAGAAAATTCCACAGATTCACAACTCTCTGACTGAAAAAGTTTTTCCTCATCTCCGTTCTAAATGGCCTACCCCTTATTCTTAAACTGTGGCCCCTGGTTCTGGACTTCCCCAACATTGGGAACATGTTTCCTGCCTCTAACGTGTCCAGCCCCTTAATAGACGTAAGAGACACCTGTGGCTGACAAGGGAAGTCAGGGACAGCATAAAAATTAAGGAGAGGAAGTATAACATGGCAAAGAAGAGTGGGAAGACAGAGGATTGGGACTCTTTTAAAGAGCAACAAAAGTTAACTAAAAAGGCAATACGGGGAGAAAAGATGAGGTACGAGGGTAAACTAGCCAATAATATAAAGGAGGATAGCAAAAGTTTTTTTAGGTATGGGAAGAGGAAAAAAATAGTCAAGGCAAATGTGGGTCCCTTGAAGACAGAAGCAGGGGAATTTATTATGGGGAACAAAGAAATGGCAGACGAGTTAAACCGTTACTTTGGATCTGTCTTCACTGAGGAAGATACACACAATCTCCCAAATGTTCTAGGGGCCGGAGAACCTAGGGTGATGGAGGAACTGAAGGAAATCCACATTAGGCAGGAAATGGTTTTGGGTAGACTGATGGGACTGAAGGCTGATAAATCCCCAGGGCCTGATGGTCTGCATCCCAGGGTACTTAAGGAGGTGGCTCTAGAAATAGTGGAAGCATTGGAGATCATTTTTCAATGTTCTATAGATTCAGGATCAGTTCCTGTGGATTGGAGGATAGAAAATGTTATCCCACTTTTTAAGAAAGGAGGGAGAGAGAAAACGGGTAATTATAGACCAGTTAGTCTGACATCAGTGGTGGGGAAGATGCTGGAGTCAATTATAAAAGACGAAATTGCTGAGCATTTGGATAGCAGTAACGGGATCATTCCGAGTCAGCATGGATTTACGAAGGGGAAATCATGCTTGACAAATCTACTGGAATTTTTTGAGGATGTAACTAGGAAAATTGACAGGGGAGAGTCAGTGGATGTGGTGTACCTCGACTTTCAGAAAGCCTTCGACAAGGTCCCACATAGGAGATTAGTGGGCAAAATTAGGGCACATGGTATTGGGGGTAGGGTACTGACATGGATAGAAAATTGGTTGACAGACAGAAAGCAAAGAGTGGGGATAAATGGGGCCCTTTCGGAATGGCAGGCAGTGACCAGTGGGGTACCGCAAGGTTCGGTGCTGGGACCCCAGCTATTTACAATATACATTAATGACTTAGACGAAGGGATTAAAAGTACCATTAGCAAATTTGCAGATGATACTAAGCTGGGGGGTAGTGTGAATTGTGAGGAAGATGCAATAAGGCTGCAGGGTGACTTGGACAGGTTGTGTGAGTGGGCGGATACATGGCAGATGCAGTTTAATGTAGATAAGTGTGAGGTTATTCACTTTGGAAGTAAGAATAGAAAGGCAGATTATTATCTGAATGGTGTCAAGTTAGGAGGAGGGGGAGTTCAACGAGTTCTGGGTGTCCTAGTGCATCAGTCAATGAAAGGAAGCATGCAGGTACAGCAGGCAGTGAAGAAAGCCAATGGAATGTTGGCCTACGTAACAAGAGGAGTTGAGTATAGGAGCAAAGAGGTCCTTCTACAGTTGTACCGGGCCCTGGTGAGACCGCACCTGGAGTACTGTGTGCAGTTTTGGTCTCCAAATTTGAGGAAGGATATTCTTGCTATGGAGGGCGTGCAGCGTAGGTTCACTAGGTTAATTCCCGGAATGGCGGGACTGTCGTCTGTTGAAAGGCTGGAGCGATTGGGCTTGTATACACTGGAATTTAGAAGGATGAGGGGGGATCTTATTGAAACATATAAGATAATTAGGGGATTGGACACATTAGAGGCAGGAAACATGTTCCCAATGCTGGGGGAGTCCAGAACAAGGGGCCACAGTTTAAGAATAAGGGGTAGGCCATATAGAACGGAGATGAGGAAGAACTTTTTCAGTCAGAGAGTGGTGAAGGTGTGGAATTCTCTGCCTCAGAAGGCAGTGGAGGCCAGTTCGTTGGATGCTTTCAAGAGAGAGCTGGATAGAGCTCTTAAGGATAGCGGAGTGAGGGGGTATGGGGAGAAGGCAGGAACGGGGTACTGATTGAGAGTGATCAGCCATGATCGCATTGAATGGCGGTGCTGGCTCGAAGGGTTGAATGGCCTACTCCTGCACCTATTGTCTATTGTCTATTGTCTATAAGATCCCCTACCATCCTTCTAAATTCCAGTGTATACAAGCCTAGTCGCTCCAGTCTTTCAACATATGACAGTCCCGCCATTCCGGGAATTAACCTAGTAAACCTACGCTGCACGCCCTCAATAGCAAGAATATCCTTCCTCAAATTTGGAGACCAAAACTGCACACAGTACTCCAGGTGCGGTCTCACTAGGGCCCTGTACGACTGCATTGTCTTTGAGAATTTAATAAACGTGGAGGCGTAGCTATCAGTGCTGCTGCCTCACAGTTTGGGAGACCCAGGTTCAAGCCTGACCTCTGGGTGGGGGGGGGGGGGGGGAGGGAAGGAGGGGGAGGGGAGGGCCTGCGCAGGATTTTCACATTCCCTCTGCAACCATGTGGATTTTCTCCAAGCTCTCTGGTTTCCTCCCACTTCCCAATGAAATGCTGACAAATTAATTGACTCCAGTAAATGACCCTGTGGCATAGGTAGGTGGCAAAGCACTATGGACGTGGAGTTGTTGGGCATATGTTAAAGAGAATGAGTTTCATGATTAATGAGAAATGCAAAAGGGAAAGTATAGCAATGGGAATGCTCTTCCGGGAGCCGGGCTGGATCCAATGGTTTGAAAGGTCTCCTTTGGTTTAATTATAAGATACCAATGCTGACTCCCTCCGCCTGTAAGTAGCTGTCCACTTAGCGCGTTGTGTGCAATGTAATATCTGAACTGCCCCTGCAGTTATCTTGACTCCGTCTCACAGCTTCATGGTTTTGTACAAGAACAGCAGGCGTTGACTGCAGACACAACAAGAAATGTAATTAGGCGCATGTTAACAGCGCAGAAGGAAGGAGAGTATGTGCACCGAATCGCCAATCTGTCTCGCAAGGACCGTGCTGGAGCTGCAGCATCAAATTGGTTAGGGATGTGGATTTGCCTGACTAACAATCACTGCCTGCAGTCGTGGTGACCACTGGCCTCCATCCATTCTCCTGAAAACTGCAAACGATACGATACGATAATACTTTATTGCCAGATCAAGTCTAAAAATTTTCTTGCATCTCAGCAGCTCCACTTGCAACATCAACAAAGACGAAGAATGTAAGACAAGAAACGAGGATACATATATTCACTGTGAAAATTACAATCACAACTGACGACACATTCAACGTACATTTGATCTGAGATTAAGTTCTATGTTTAATTTCAGGATTGACTGGTGCTCAAAAGAGTGCTTCAGTCTAACCTTATTAAATCTTGGTACCCTGTACCTCCGATTTGATGGTAACATGGGACTATACATATCTCGTGGAGCGTCGAATGTTGTGAGCCCTGATAGGAATACGTGTGGGGGAAATTAGGTTTAGCTTAGTTTGGTTTAGAGATACAGTGAACATAAAAGGCCCTACGACCCACCAAGTCCATGCCAACCAGCATTCCCCGTACACACTAGCACTATACTACGCACTTAGAGACAAATTACAATCTTTACCAAAGATTGAGAGATATTAGAGATACAAATTACAACCTACAAACCTGTAGGAAGGAACTGCAGATGCAGACCAAAGATAGACACAAAATGCTGGAGTAACTCAGCGGGACAGGCAGCATCTCTGCATCGAAGGAATGGGTGACGCTTCAGGTCTCCAGAAGGGTCTTGACCCGAAACATCACCCATTCCTTCTATCCGGAGATGCTGCCTGTCCCAAGCGTTACTCCAGCATTTTCCGTCAACCCACAAACCTGTTCGTCTTTGGAATGTGGGAGAAAACTAGAGCACCCGGGGAAAACCCACGCGGTCACGGGGAGAACGTCCAAACTCTATACAGACAGCACCTGTAGTCAGGATTGAACCTGGGTTCAACTCTACTGCTGCGCCACCGTGCAGCCCCGTATCGGGATAGTGTATTCAGCAAGCTAAATACAAAGTTAATTCTAGAGGAAAAGGCTGCATAGATTTTGAGGGGGTGTGCAATAACTATGAAGAGTTCACATCACTGCTGGAAAATAAGTTTACTTCATGAGGTGGCACAGTGGGTCAGCAGGTACAGCTTGAGACTGTGTTCCATCCTGATCTCGGGTACTGTCTGTGTGGAGTTTGCACATTCTCCCTGTAACCGCGTGGGTTTCCTCCGGGTGCTTCGGTTTCCTCCCACATCCCAAAGTCGTGTGAGTTTGTAGGTTAATTGGCCTCTGTAAATTGCCTCTAGTGTGTAGAGATTAAGTGGGATAACATGGAACTGGTGTGAACGGGTGATCAATGGTCGGCTAGGACTCGCTGGGTCGATGGGCCTATTTCCATGCTGAACTAAGTTCTAAACTCAACTACTGAAAGTTAATGCCAGGGAAATGCACAAAATGAGTAACTCAGTGGGTCAGGCAGTATCCCTGGAGAACATGGATTGGTGCAGGAAGGAACTGCAGATGCTGTTTTACACCGAAGATGGACACAAAATGCTGGGGTAACTCAGCAGGTCAGGCAGCATCTCTGGAGAAAAGGAATAGGTGACGTTTTGGGTCAAGACACTTCTTCAGACTGAAGGGCAGGTGAAGATGGATAGGTGACATTTTGGGTCAGGACACTTCTTCATACTTAATGCCAGCATGGATTCTGCATGGTCCTTTGCGGAACAGCAACTAATTCACTGAACATTAACATTAAATAGATCTAGAAAGCTTCCAGGTCAAAAACAGTTAGGTTGGGGATGGGGGGTGTTGGGGGGGTGGGGGTTAGTGTGTGGTTAAATTATCTAAAACAGAGAATTCATTGATCATACAGTTGTGTTAAGCTACCCAAGCAGAATTGGCTTGTGGCCTCACTCTGGCAATAGCGGAAGCTCAGGACAAAAAGATCAACGTGGGAATGGGAAGCAGAGTTTAAATAGAAAGCAACCAGGAGATCCAGTAGGCCTTGGCGGACCAAACGCAAGTGTTCAACAAAATGGTCACTGAGTCTACTCCTGGTCTCGCTGATGTAAAGGAGGCCGCACCACGAACACTGGGAATGCAGTAGATGAGGGTTAGAGGTGCACGTGAACTGTTGTCCCAAATGGAAGCACCGCTGGGGTCCCTGGAAGGAGGCAAGGGAGGAGGTATAGCGTCAGGTGTTACATCTTCTGCAATTGCAGGGGAAAGTATTCCCAGTTGTTCCATACTGGCTCACTGGTCATTCTCATGCCAATATGAATGTCACCAGTTTCCTGCAGTTCTTTATCAATGATTGTCATGTACAGGGCTATGCACTGGGACGAAAACAACATTCCTTTGAATTTGCAGGAACAATTAAGGTTGTTTCAGCTACATTTTAATTAAGTGTACATTCCGGAATTGTTCTAGTTTATTCAAGTATTTAAAAAAAATTTTTTTTAACTTGTTTGATTTATTAAATGTTAAAAATTTGAAGTAGATTGAATTCTTTTTAATAGTAATAATATGATCAAGAGATCCAAATGGCAGAAATAAACCCAGACAGCTAACTACATGAGGAGTTGTGGCTTCGTTAAGCACCAATGTGTTTTCCTGGGTGGGACCCTGTTGTGACTCCCCTAGATGATAAGAATTTGTGCTGAAGGTGTCCCTGACCTTAAGAGATCTACTGATCTCTATGTGTGTCTGTGTATATGTGTATATATTTATATGTACACTGAACTTTTTTCGTTTATTATATTGTTTACAGAGTGCTATGGTTACGCAATCTAAGATAGACACAAAATGCTGGAGTAACTCAGCGAGACATCTCTGGAGAGAAGGAATGGGTGACGTTCTGGGTCGAGACCCTTTTCAGACTGATGTCGGGGGAGCGGGTGGTACAGAGATAAAATGGAGTCGGAGACAGCAAGACTGGTCGGAGAACTGGGAAGGGGAGGGGATGTAGAGAGAGGGGAAAAAAGGGCTACTTGAAGTTAGAGACGTTAATGTTCATACTGCTGGGGTGTATGAACATTGACTTCTCTTCACCCCAGCGGTATGAACAGTGACCTCTCCAACATCCTCTCGAGACCCTTCTTCAGACTAGTCAGGGGAAAGGGAAATGAGAGACAGAGACGATGATGTAGAGAGATATAGAACAATGAATGAAAGATATGCAAAAAGTAATGATGGAAAAGGAAACAGGCTGTTTGTTGGGTGAAAATGAGAAGCTGGTGTGACTTGGGTGGGGGAGGGATGGAGAGGGAGGGAATGCCAGGGTTACTTGAAGTTAGAGAAATCAATACTTTCTGGGGCGTGAGCTGCACAAGCAAAGTTTGAGGGGCTGTTTGCAATTTGCGTTTAGCCTCACTCTGACAATGGAGGAGGCTGAGGACAGAAAGGTCAGTGTGGGAATGGGAAGGAGAATTAAAGTGTTTGGCAACCGGGAGATCAGGTTGGTCCAGGCCGACTGAGCAAAGGTGTTCCACGACAACGATCGCCCAGTCTGCATTTGGTCTTGCCGATGTATAAGAGTCCACATCTTGAACAGCGGATACAGTAGATGAGGTTGGAGGAGATGCAAGTGAACCTCTGCCTAACCTGAAATGACTGTCGGGGTCCCTGGACAGAGTTGAGGGAGGAGGTATAGGATCAAGTGTTGCATCTCCTGTGGTTAAAAAGAGAAGGTGCCTAGGGAGGGGGTGGTTTGGGTGGGAAGGGAAGAGTTGACCAGGGAGTTGTGGAGGGAACGGTTTCTGCAGAAGGCAGGAAGGGGTGGAGGTGGGAAGATGTGACTAGTGGTGGGATCCCGTTGGGGGTGGTGAAAATGTTGGAGGATTATGTGTAGTATGCAACGGCTAAGGGGGTGGAAGGTAAGGACTAGGGGGACTCTGTCTCTGTTGTGACTAGGGGGAGAGGGAGCAAGGGCGGAGCTGCGGGATACTGAGGAGAAATGAGTGAGGGCCTCATCTGTAATGGAAGAGGAGAACCCCCGTTAGACTCCCACAACTATCTCGACTACACTTCTTCCCACCCTGCTCCCTGCAAAGACTCTATCCCTTACTCCCAATTCCTCCATCTACGCCGTATCTGCGCCCAAGATGAGGTGTTCCATACCAGGACATCTGAATGTCCTCATTCTTTGGGTAACAGGGGTTCCCCTCTGCCTTCCCCTCTGCCTATTAGTCAGAATTTAATTATTCCATTGTTGGTACATGTGACAAACAATCTTAATTATTGACAGACACAAAATGCTGGAGTAACTCAGCAGGACGGGCAGCATCTCTGGAGAGAAGGAATGGGTAACATTTCGGGTCGAAGGTTCTTGACCCGAAACGTCACCCATTCCTTCTCTCCAGAAATGCTGCCCGATCTGCCGAGTTACTCCAGCATTTTGTGTTTATCTTCGGTGTAACCAGCATCTGCAGTTCCTTCGTACACACTCTTGATTATTGAGTATTTTGAAATGTTAATATCCAAATCAATGCTGAAATTAAATGAATTAATTTTCCTTTTAAAATATTGGTAAACCCAATACATCATCTTGGTGTATTTTCCATTAGAACATCAAACAGGATGGCACTCCTTTAAGAGGACAACAGTGGAATTCACTAACCAGGGAACGAGAAGGGGCCTTTTCACGCACTTACAGTAAACGGGTAAGATTAAGATAAAGTGATATAATCGAAGAGTGGGAGTTGCAGCAATGATTTGTTGCAAGCCCATTTTTGTATTGTAAGAAAGGAAACTTCAGAAGGATATATTAGCAATTTGCACTAGAGCAAAGGGATCGGCCGTCTGTATGGACGGAACAGATGCCTTCAATTGATCATCAGGATAAGTAGTTTACAAAATGAGCAAACGTTAGGGTAGCTGTGCACGTAAACAGGGTTCGGGCTGAAGAGAAGAATGAGTTCAAAATAAAGCAGGTTAATATTTATAGAGCGTTTGTGAGTACAAACTATTAAAAGAATATTGAGCCTTGCCAGTCCTACTGAATGGGCTAATTTCTTTGAGGAATTTTGTGTGGAATTGTCGTGTTGCACAATCAAAGGGAATTAAATCCTGATGAGTTTCCTCTTAAAGTACAGCTGCAAGGTATAATGCAGAGAGAGCACGCCATGGATGCGCGTCACAAAAGCACTGATTTTGAAAGCGAGATGAGAACCAGGATTACACGAATCTTGACAAGAAATAACCGTGTCAGATAACGAGGTGCCACAATCGTACCAGACTGGGAATTTGGAATTTCACACGATAACATGGTAGATTGTGTGTTCTTTTATACAATGCATATACTCAATGGCAAATTATCAGTCTGAGGAAGGGTCTCGACCCGAAACGTCACCCATTCCTTCTCTCCTGAGATGCTGCCTGACCCGCTGAGTTACTCCAGCATTTTGTGTCTACCTTCGATTTAAACCAGCATCTGCAGTTATTTTCCTATACATGGCAAATGTATGGCAAGATGGTTGAGAATTGTGGAACAAACCTTATGGAATTCTGGATCAATTCACCCACCCTCTTAATTCAGTTTAGTTTAGTTTAGAGAAAGTAACAGGCCTTTCGGCCCACCCAGTCCGCGCCGACCAGTGACCCCCGCACATTACCACTATCCTACACACACTCGGGACAATTTACATTTATACCAAGCCAATTAACCCACAAATCTGTACGTCTTTGGAGCGTGGGGGGAAACCTAAAATCTCGTAGAAAACCCGCGCAGGGCATGGGAGAGCGTACAAACTCCATAGAGACAGCAGCTGTAGTCAGGATCGAACCCGGTTCTCTGGCGCTGCAAATGCTGTAAGGCAGCCACTCTCCCACTGCGGCCCCCGTCTGCTGTGTGAAGAGACTGGAAGGCAGGTTTTCAACATGCTGCTTCAGTGAACTGTCAGTGCTTATTGTGTTGTGCTACATTGCTTGATGAGTGTATGACGACACGCTTGAGCAACAAATATCGCATTATAGCTTTCAGTAAGAGCTTGTGTCCACCTCCAGGCTGGAACACCAGGGCACAATTAGACAACATGAACTAGACTTTTAGACACGTAGAGTGCCAGTGGCTGGGAGGGATAATAAGGCTGACTTTACCAGAATGTTGCATGTATTTGTGGGCTTCATCTCCAGCGAAGGGTTGAATAGACTTGGACTGTTTCATCTGGAACATCGGAGGTTGAGCGGAGACCTGATAGAGTTTCTAAGGTTTCATTGTGGTCTGATGGGCCTGTTCTTGTGCTGTAGTGTTCTATGCAATGCACTGGAGAACTGCATAATAAGGACGGCACGGTGGTGCAGCGGTAGAGTTGCTGCCTTATAGTGCCTACATAACTCTGCATTGAGTTTGTACGCTCTCCCCGTGACCGCGTGGGTTTTTCTCCTCCCACACCCCAAAGACGTACAGGCTAGTCGGTTAATGGGCTTAGTATAAGTGTAAATTATCCTTCGTGTGTGTAGGATAGTGTTGATGTGTGGGGATCGCTGGCCGGTGCGGACGCAGTAGGCCACAGGGCCTGATTCCACGCTGTATCTTCAAACCAAACTAAACTAAACTAAATTATCACCGAACAATATACATCAACAGATAACGCAAACGATGAAGGCAAACCAAATTGGCTACTTTGAAAGACTGGATGTTAAGTGGTGACTGGGATTCAGAGAGAATGCTGTCACCAAGCCCCTGCAGCCCCTTGTCTGTTCAGTGGTTTTAAATAGGAGCTTGTGGAAGATTCAGAGCAACAAGGAGGCTCTAGCCTGCGGGCTACAATTTCCCTTGATTTGTGCTCTACTTGTTAAATTTAGCAATCTGTTGCCTGACCTATTTAAGAATTTGGAGGTTTAGCAAATGTTGTGGTTTGGTGTGATCGCTTTTACATTTGATATCATGAAATATTTCACAAAGAACAGAAAAGAGTCCAGTTCTTCCAAGGTCAAAGCTAAATATCGGGTGCAATGAAATTCAGTAAAAATGCTGACTTGGGGGGAGGGGGACGGGGGTGGGGGGGACTTTTAGCTTGGTGTTTACTTAATACTTTATTAAACCCTTAAACTTCAGAAGAGAATTTCAATGTTGTTTGCTGTGTGGATCAGCTAACTAGGCCTTTGCTTTGTGCTACAAACCTCACTCCTGTTGAAATGTAAACAAGCCAGACTGTGGGAGAGGCACTGACCCCTGGCAACCCTCTGAAATAATTGAAACGCTCTCGGCAGAGAACTGCAGAGGCATCTCATTATTGGAATGATTTCTTCTCCAATTTGTTGGATGTGCTCATTTCTCTGGCAATGACTTGCTCCACATTGCGCTCTTCGGGGAAAACAATGCAGAGGTACAAAGCGCTAACGGTGTGTGGATTTACGCCGCATTTTGCAAGCCACTCTAAAACACCAACATGAGGATGGTTCAATCAAACGTAACACCGAGAAACGTAACGTTTCATCGACATTTGGGAGGCGTAGCCAAAAAGTCTGAATAAACTCAGATAACTTTAAAGAAAGAACTTATATGGAGAGATATACCGTCTAGAAAATTGGCCAACTATGTAGCAGCCATCATCAGTACATAATAGACAATAGACAATAGGTGCAGGAGGAGGCCATTCGGCCCTTCGAGCCAGCACCGCCATTCAATGTGATCATGGCTGATCATTCTCAATCAGTACCCCGTTCCTGCCTTCTCCCCATACCCCCTGACTCCGCTATCCTTAAGAGCTCTATCTAGCTCTCTCTTGAATGCATTCAGAGAATTGGCCTCCACTGCCTTCTGAGGCAGAGAATTCCACAGATTCACAACTCTCTGACTGAAAAAGTTTTTCCTCATCTCAGTTCTAAATGGCCTACCCCTTATTCTTAAACTGTGGCCCCTTGTTCTGGACTCCCCCAACATTGGGAACATATTTCCTGCCTCTAACGTGTCCAACCCCTTAATAATCTTATATGTTTCGATAAAATCTCCTCTCATCCTTCTAAATTCCAGTGTATACAAGCCTAGTCACTCCAGTCTTTCAACATATGACAGTCCCGCCATTCCGGGAATTGACCTAGTAAGCCTACGCTGCACATTTTATCCATGGACATATCAGTGACCTTTTTCTGGACCTGATACAAAGGGTACTGGAGAAGTAGAGTGGAGGAGTCACATCCACTTCCAAGCAAATCAATCCAGTGCTTAGAGACCCAAAGCTAGGTTTTCACCATCTGGGACTCACCCCTTTCTTATCTTCTCCCCAAAGTCCAAATGGCAAATTAGATTATAAAATTAGTACATATTCTTCTGTCGGTGCTGGCTCGAAGGGCCGAATGGCCTCCTCCTGCACCTATTGTCTATTGTCTAATGTTTTGGCTTCCGTAGCTCCCTCCTGCTGTAAAATAAAAAAGTGGGAGAAATGTATAAAAGAGAATGATTCAAAAGGAGTATTTTGAGGAATGAGGTCTGAAGTCTGAAGAAGGGTCTCGACCCGAAACGTCTCCCATTCCTTCTATCCAGAGATGCTGCCTGTCCCGCTGAGTTACTCCAGCATTCTGTGTCTATCTTCGGTATAAACCAGTATCTGCAGTTCCTTCCTACATAGATTGAGGAAATGCTGGAGAAGTGGGTGCAGAAGAGGAAGAAATGAAAGGCATTTGAAAGGTTTGCTTCCAGTTCCTCGTGCTGGTGAGGGCAGGAACAAGGGGATAGGGGATCTGAATGTATGGCTGAGGAGCTGGTGCAGGGGGCAGGGATTTAGATTCTTAAACCACTGGGGTATGTTTTGGGGTAAGGGTGGAGTGTACTAAAGGGACGGGTTGCACATTAACAGGCAGGGGACCAGCATTCTGGCAGGCAGGTTTGCCACTGCTACACGGGTGGGTCTAAACTAAATAGTGGGGCGGGTTGGTGGGGGGGGGGGGGGGGGGGGGGAGACAAATTGGAAAGACAAGGATGTTAAAGGGAAAGAGTATAGAAAAAGTTAAGAAAGACACCAGAATTAACGGGACAGAAAGCTCGCGAAGGGATAGGAGAGTAAGGCCAAGTAAAATAGGAATCAATGTGAAAGGTGAGGTGAGTAATGGTTTAAAAGTCTTATATATGAATGCGCAAAGTATAAGAAGTAAAGTGGATGAGCTTGAGGCTCAGTTAGAGTTTGGTAGATATGACATCATGGGGATTACAGAGACGTGACTGCAGGAGGATCAGGCCTGGGAACTGAATATTCAGGGTTATACGTCCGATAGAAAGGACAGGCAGGTGGGCAGAGGAGGTGGGGTAGCTCTGTTGGTGAGGGATGAAATTCAGTCCCTTGTGAGGGGTGACATAGGGACTGATGATGTAGAGTCACTGTGGATAGAATTGAGGAATTGTAAAGGTAAGAAGACACTAATGGGGGTTATCTTCAGGCCCCCAAACAGTAGCCTGGATACAGGGTGTAAGTTGCAGCAGGAGTTAAAATTGGCATGCAACAAAGGTAATGCCACTGTGGTTATGGGAGATTTCAATATGCAGGTAGACTGGGAAAATCAGGTTGGTTCTGGACCCCAAGAAAGGGAGTTTGTAGAGAGCCTCCGAGATGGATTCTTAGAGCAGCTTGTACTGGAGCTTACCAGAGAGAAGGCAATTCTGGATTTAATGTTGCCCAATGAACCAGATTTAATAAGGGAACTCAAGGAAAAGGAACCACTAGGAGGTAATGACCATAATATGATAAGTTTTAATCTGCAATTTGAGAGAGAGAAGGTTAAATCAGAGGTGTCAGTGTTGCAGTTGAATAAAGGAGACTATGAAGGCATGAGAGAGGAGCTGGACAAAGTCGACTGGAAAAGGATCCTAGCAGGAATGATGGTGAAACAGCAATAGCAGGAATTTCTGGGCATAATCCAGAAGATGCAGGATCATTTCATTGCAAAGAGGAAGAAAGATTCTAAGGGGAGCAAGAGGCAACCGTGGCTGACAAGGGAAGTTACGGATGGAATAAAACTAAAAGAAAAGATGTATAACATAGCAAAGAGTAGCGGGAAGCCAGATGTTTGGGAAACTTTCAAAGGACAACAGAAGGTAACAAAAAGGGCAATACGGACTGAAAAGATGAAGTATGAGGGAAGCTGGCCAAGAATATAAAGAAGGATAGTAAAAGCTTCTTTAGGTATGTTAAGAGAAAAAGATTAGTAAAGACAAATGTGGGTCCCTTGAAGGCAGAAACAGGTGAAATTATTATGGGGAACAAGGAAATGGGAGGCAGAAGAGTTGAACAGGTACTTTGGTTCTGTCTTCACTAAGGAAGACACAAACAATCTCCCAGATGCACTAGAGGACAGAGGATCTAGGGAGACATTTGCATTAGTTGAGAAATAGAGGAAAGGTTGGAAAGACTGGACTTGTATTCACTGGAATTTAGAAAGATGAGAGGGGATCTTATAGAAACGTATAAAATTATAAAAGGACTGGACAAGCTAGATGCAGGAAAAATGTTCCCAATGTTGGGGGAGTCCACAACCAGGGGCTAGTCTAACAATAAAGGGGAGGCCATTTAAAACTGAGATGTGAAAAAACTTCTTCACCCAGAGAGTTTTGTTTGTGGAATTCTCTGCCACAGAAGGCAGTAGAGGCCAATTCACTGGATGAATTTAAAAGAGAGTTAGATAGAGCTCTAGGGGCTAACAGAATCAAGGGATATGGGGAGAAGGCAGGCACGGGTTACTGATTGTGGATGATCAGTCATTGATCACAATGATTGGCGGTGCTGGCTCGAAGGGCCAAATGGCCTCCTCCTGCACCTATTTTCTATGGTTTTTGTTTCTATGACCCGAAACATCATCCATTCCTTCTATCCAGTGATGCTGCCTGTCCCACTGAGTTTCTAAAGCATTTTGTGTCTATCTTCACTGGTTGCATCACGGCTGGTACGGCAACGAATGCCCATGATTAAAGATTATGTGGTGGACCCTGCCCAGTCCATCATGGATACTGACCTCCCTACCATCAAATGGACCTATAAGAGGTGTTGTCTCCAAAAGGCAGGCAACATCATCAAAGACCCACGCCATACTGGCCACGCCCTCATTTCATTCCTACCATCAAGAAGAAGGTATAGGAGTCTGAAAACCATGGCCTCCAGGTTCAAGCATAGCTGCTTCCCATCAACCATTAGTCTTTTGAACACTACAAAATACTAACTGAACTATAAACAACCTTGGTTACACTGAGGTCTTTGGGTTTTTTACACATATATTGGGGTTTTTAATTTATTGAATTATTTTTTTGTTTATTTTGTTAGCTATGTGTCCACAGGCCCGTTATCCTGCTGCAAATAAGAATTTAATTGTTCCGTGGACATTACACATGATAATTAAACACTCTGGACTCTTGGGATTACATTTGGCATTGCAGCGCCCCCTTCAGGTTGCTCTGGATTGTCAAGGTGAATTTATGAGTTCACAAGCTCACAAGTTATAGGAGTAGAATTAGGCCATTTGGCCCAATCGTGTCCACTCTGTCATTCAATCATGGCTGATCTCTCCCACCTAATCCCATTTTCCTGCCTTTCCCCCCATAACCCTTGACACCCGTTCTAATCAGGAACTTGTCTATCTGCGGCGCAGCGGTAGAGTTGCTGCCTTACAGCGAATGCAGCGCCGGAGACTCAGGTTCGATCCTGACTACGGGCGCCGTCTGTACGGAGTTTGTACGTTTTCCCCGTGACCTGCGTGGGTTTTCTCCGAGATCTTCGGTTTCCTCCCACACTCCAAAGACGTACAGGTATGTAGGTTAATTGACTGGGTAAATGTAAAAATTGTCCCTAGTGTGTGTAGGATAGTGTTAATGTGCGGGGATCGCTGGGCGGCGCGGACTCGGTGGGCCGAAGGGCCTGTTTCCGCGCTGTATCTCAAAAAAAAAAATATATATATCTCTGCCTTAAAATATCCACTGACTTTCCACATCCACTCTATCTATGCCTTTCATCATTTAGGGTTTGAACTGATGACTTTCACTCAAGAGTGCTACTGCTACACTGCAGCTGCCTTCAGCTGCCTTCAGCCTTTTTGAGAAGGGTCATGCAACTGTAAATGTGGACATTGCAGATGTTTCATTCATGAAATAAGAGTGCTCTTGTGTAGCTAGTGTCACAATCCTTCAAAGTAGATGGAGTAGTCTGATGCAGTACTTATCCACAAGTGCTCTGTGGTTCTGAACACTAAGAACTAAAGTACTTGTCTTATCTATCTGCTTTCTCATTGGTACAGAAGCCATTTGAAACATTGTGCTCTTATATTTTTGGTAATTTTTTCAGCTTCCAAAAAAAAAATCTAATTATGTCAATAATGCTGATATTCACTTGGTGAAAGTTGTAGTAATGATCCATTTAATTTCAATGGCAGAATATAATTTCGATATAAAAAGACAGCCTTCATAATTAAATTACTGGATCTTATCTTTATCAATACATCCTGCTTTTAGTGCAGGAAAGAACTGCAGATGCTGGTTTATACCGAAGATAGGCACAAAATGCTGGAGTAACTCAGCGGGTCAGTCGGCATCTCTGGAAAAAAAAAATTGGTGACGTTTCCGGTCGGAACCCTTCTTCAGACATCCAGAGATTTTCTCCAGAGATGCTGCCTGACCGGCTGAGTTACTCCAATATTTTGTATCTATCTCAAAAAGTAGGATGTACTGATGAGGCTGAATTCTCCACTGACATTCTAAAAATATAAACACTTGCTGAAAAGGTTATTACAACTTCTTTAATTAATTAATTTATACTTTTGTGCTGGTTTAAGCCTTACAATTTAAATGTAAGATGCTTTATCATTAATGTGGTTTTTTGGGTCCTCCTTTGCAGCTTATTTGTTTCAGAAAAAGACGAAAGATAGGCAGAAACCATTTAAGGTAGCTCTTGATGTAAGTACTGCAAACATTAGTAGTTTTGGTTATCTCTGTGTGAGCAAAAAGAGTATAGAAATTTATTTTCTGCTAAATACACTCAAAACAAGAATTAATGAAATGTGTATGAAGGAACTGCAGATGCTGGTTTACACCGAAGATAGACACAAAATGCTGGAGTAACTCAGTGGGTCAGGCAGTATCTCTGGATAGAAGGAATGGGTGATGTTTTGGTCGAGACCATTCTTCAGACTGAGTGCCTGGGGAGAGGGAGTTACGGAGATAAGAAAGTGTAAGTGATCAAAAGAGACGAAGCTCAAGGAAAATGTAGAATAGACCATTGTTAGCTAGGAGAAGGTGACAACAAAACAGACAGAGATTCAGTGCAATCAGGGGGACAGACTGGTTGGGGAACTGGGAATGGGGAAGGATGGAGAGAGTGGGAAAGCAAGGGTTACTCGAAGTTAGAGAAATCAATATTCATACCACTAGGGTGTAAGCTGCCCAAGTGAAATATGAGGTGCTGTTCCCCCAATTTGCACTGGGCCTCATTCTGATAATGGGAGAGGCCCAGGACAGAAAGGTCAGTGTGGGAATGGGAGGGGGAGTTAAAGTGTTGAGAGAAATGTGTGTGTTCAACTGTACTTCTGAAATTAAGTTCCATTGAAGTCAATGGAAGCAATTTATGAAACTTAATTCATTTCTACTACATCATTCACTTAGTACATACATTAGATGGATTTCTATCTGTTTTGACACAAGCCGGATTGCATAAAATATTTGTGACTTGAAATTACTTTGGTTTATATTTTCTTTGGTGGAATTCCCCTAATATCCAGTACATTGGCGAACACACCTTTAATGAAGGGTCCCTGCTAATCTTAGCTTGAGAAGGCAAAATCACAATCAACAGAATTCCCACAGTTTAATGCTCTTCTTTGGTCATTCAGCAATACCCAGAAGACCGAAAACTACTTGAGATTCTCCTTTGCATCTAAATGTTGCTGCTTCCATGCATCAGGAAATCGTGTTCGCCTTTTTAACAGACTTGTTGTGATGCCTTGGAAATTTGCAGCTTAACATGACTGAGCTTGACAGACGAATATGCTCTGTAATTGGCGTGTTGCCCTTTCACAGTCGACCATTGAGGGGGCTTCAAGGCTTCGAAGCGCAATTACAGCAGCAAACCTTTGCCACAGGAAGATGGTTTACAGCTTTGACAAATCCGTGAATGTAAACATCCTGACATTTAGCTCACAATGGAATTAGGTATACAAATGCCATTGATTCGGTTTCAACCTGCAGGAATTTTAAGGAGCCAAAAGAAAAATCAATATAACATATTGAGCACAAAATCAATGACTGACTGAAAATGTCTGAAAATTTATGAAATAATTTGTTTTTACACTTTTGCGGTGACCTAAGGGCCTGTCCCACTTTGGCTATTTTTTAGGCGACTACAGGCGACTAGGCTGTTGCCACGTGGTTGCCAGGGTGTCGGTAGTAGTCTTCAAAGGGTCGTGAGTAGTCTCCAAAGCATAGCGTCTTTCTGGTCGCTGCTGGATTTTCAGGAGGAGCCAGCACTGCCCTCACAGCTGCGGCTTGCCTATTGGGGGGGGGGGGGGGGGGGGGGGTGGGGGGGGTGGGAACTGTAAAAGTGTCTCTCCCGAATGGAGACCCGACCTTTGTTTTCTGTGTCGTGTCTCCGTTCCCACTGCGGCCTACCATCGGCCATGCACCTGGAGCTGGGGGCTTCCAGCTGGGACCACCTGCGCTCTGGTTCGCAGAGACCGCGGCCCGAAATCACCACCTGTGGCGATGGCTGCCTTCGGAGGCTGCGGGAGCGGCTGCGACTCGTCTCCGGAGGCTACACCGGCACGGGCCGCGTGGACGTCGAAAGCCCGCAGGCCCCTGGGTGGGGGTCGACATCGGGAGCTCCGGCAGCGGCAGCGTCTTCGCCCGCCCCGAATCGCGGGGCTTGGGTCGGCCCGCCGCGGACCTTTCACCGTCCGGCGCGGTGCTTCAATGTCGGGAGTCCCGACCGCCTCGATGTGGCAACTTCAAAGGCCTGACCGCGGGAGAAGACGGCAGGGGAAGAGAGAAAGACATTCTGGCCTTCCATCACAGTGAGGAGGTGACTGGAGGAGACTCACTGTGATGGATGTTTCTTTTGTTTGGTGTTGGTTTATGATTGTATGTGTTATTGCATTTTTATTGCTTATTTTTACTGGTCTTATTGGTGAACTGCGGGTAATTTTTCATTTCACTGCACGTTAATGTGTATGTGACAAATAAATTGACTATTGACTATTGACTATTGAGAAAGTTGAACATTTTTCGGCAACAGTGCGTTTGACGCCAATGAGCGTAGCTTGACGTATTCTGACGTAGGTGCTGTCATAGGTTGTCGCCGGTGCTGCGGTGAATTCCATTGACGACTACCTACGTCAACCGGCGACAGGCATCAAAACCGGAGGTGAAAATGATGTGAATTGTCTTCGGTTATCGCCGACAGGGTCGTAGTTTGTCGTAGCTTGTCGCGGATGGACGTAGGTTGACTTTGGTTGTCGTAGGTTGACGTCTGTGTGGTCGTAGGTGCGGTCGTAGGTGGACGTCCTACTCACGACGATTGGGACGCTGGTTGTCAGTAGTTTGCCGTAACTTGACGTCGACCAGGTGGTAGGTTGTTGTAGCATTCAGAGAATTGGCCTCCACTGCCTTCTGAGGAAGAGAATTCCACAGATTCACAACTCTCTGACTGAAAAAGTTTTTCCTCATCTCAGTTCTAAATGGCCTATCCCTTATTCTTAAACTGTGGCTCCTTGTTCTGGACTCCCCCAACATTGGGAACATGTTTCCTGCCTCTAACGTGTCCAACCCCTTAATAATCTTATACGTTTCGATAAGATCTCCTCTCATCCTTCTAAATTCCAGTGTATACAAGCCTAGTCGCTCCAGTCTTTCAACATATGACAGTCCCGCCATTCGGGGAATTAACCTAGTAAACCTACGCTGCACACCCTCAATAGCAAGAATATCCTTCCTCAAATTTGGAGAGCAAAACTGCACACAGTACTCCAGGTGCAGTCTCACTAGGGCCCTGTACAACTGCAGAAGGACCTCTTTGCTCCTATACTCAACCAGATGTGGTCCAAACAAGACCACACCTGGAATATTATGTAAAGGTCTGCTCTTTCTACCCAAGAACAAATATACTTGCTATAGAGGGAGTGTATGCCAGATTGATTTCTGGAAAGGGAGAATTTTCCTTTAAGAAGAGGTTAAGTCAGATGGTTTATATTTTCCTGGAGTTTGGAAGAATGAAGAGTAACCTGAAACATGCTCATTTCTATAAGAAGATAACTGCAGATGCTGGTACAAATCGAAGGTTTTTATTCACAAAATGCTGGAGTAACTCAGCAGGTCAGGCAGCATCTCAGGAGAGAAGGAATGGGTGACGTTTCGGGTCGAGACCCTTCTTCAGACTCATTTCTCATTTCTTATGGGGGAACAACAAAAATATGGAGGGATGAGGTTTCCTTGACTGAAAAATCCTTTGGTTTCAAAATAAGGTGACATTTTTTGTTTTAACAAAGAGAAGTGAAACTTTGAAGTTCATTGTACGCAAGGTTGGTGGGACCTCGGTCACTCGAGCATGTTCAAAATGGAACATTTCAACAACTGATGAAGGATGTATCAGTTCTGTCATAATCTTGCTGAATGGCATTGCTGGTTGTGGAGTCTGCTCTAGTTTTTACACACTATGAGCTTCCATGTGTCATTTTAATGCAAGTGGCTGTGAGGTACATTGTCTAGTCTTGAGGTGATGAAGAGGATTATTTAATGTAAATTAAATTCTTCTCTTCCTTACTTAAACATACAACATCGAAAAGCATTGCTCAACCATTGCTGGCTGTGTTGACGTGTTAGCTAATTGGTATTCAATCCCCCTTCACTGTTCACAGCCTTGGGATCTCAAGTGACAGCCTCGCCAACAGCCTATCTCGTCAGCCTTTCTTCTTTTGTTGTTTTTAGTTTGTTTTACTTGTGTGTTTTGTGTATCTTTAGTTTTGTATTATGTGGGGGGTGAGAGGGGTTTGGGGGAAACTTTTTTAATCTCTTTCCCTGATGGAAATGCGACTTTTTCCATGTCACATCTCCATCTGCACTGTGGCCTTGACATCGTGGAGCTGGCGGTCCCTTTCTTAGGGATCGACCTCGGGAGCTCCAACCGCAGGTGCATTGACCGCCCTGATCGTGGGGGCTTCGATCGCCGACTGCGGGAGCTTCGATTGCCCTGACTTCGGATGCTTTGATTGCCCCGACCGCGGGAGAAAAGGAGGAAGAAGGTACAAGTTATTTGTCTTCCATCACAGTGGAGAATGTGAGGTCCCCGAAAAACAAGGTGGCCGTGCTGCCTGCACTGGTGAGGACTCGGAGTGAGTGCCGTGAGTGCAGTGATCTCGGTGTTTGCGGGGACATGGCCCCATGAGGACATTCCGGAGTCTAGTGCGAATGTGGACGACTTTCTGACTTCGGGTGGACTAGGACTGCAGAGCGAGTGACAGCGGTCGGTACAACTGTGGTCACATCACGGTGAAGGAGCGTGTGTGTGGCCCGGACATTGAACTGATGGCTGTGGGTCTCTGCTTATGCTGTGTGCCCTGGGGATTCTCGCACGCCGCTGTTTATGTTTAATCTTTATGTAGTTTTGTACCTCGCGGCTTTATTGTATGACTGTATGGTAAATCACATTTCACTGTACCTCGGTACACGTGACAATAAAGGACCAGTGAACCATTGATCTTTGTTTTCCTTCTCAGGTATAATTCACATTTTTATTATTAAAGTAGTTTCTAAATCTGCTTTCAGTTCCATTTTAGACAAAGAATTCCTGGAACCAGCTGTGATCATAGAGTCATACAGCGTGGAAACAGGCCCTTCGGCCCATCTTGCCCACACCAACCAACATGCCCCATCTACACTAGTCTCACCTGCCTGCGTTTCGCCCATATCCCTCTAAGCCAATTGGATCAATGTACCTGTCTAAATCTTTCTTTCACGTTCCATTTAGAACCGAGATGAGGAAAAACTTTTTCAGTCAGAGAGTTGTGAATCTGTGGAATTCTCGGCCTCAGAAGGCAGTGGAGGCCAATTCTCTGAATGCATTCAAGAGAGAGCCAGATAGAGCTCTTAAGGATAGTGGAGTCAGGGGGTATGGGGAGAATGCAGGAACGGAGTACTGATTGAGAATGATCAGCCATGATCACATTGAATGGCTCGAAGGGCCGAATGGCCTCCTCCTGCACCTATTGTCTATTGTCTATTGTGATAGGACCTCAGTTTGTCTGTTGAGTATTGGTGTATATTTCTTTCAGCATCAAACAGCTTGGGTGAACTTTTTTCTGAAAGGAATACAGAAAGGATGCTGGAAAAAAACTGAGATCAGGCAGCGAAACAGTTAATATTTCTGATTTGGGACCCTTTTTCAGGGCTGAGAAAAAGGAAATTCTTATGGGTTTTGATTTGCAGGTGTTTTGGGGACGGCCCTGGGAGCCTCTTGGACATCTGATCAGAGCTGCCATTTGAGTTCTGGATGCACATGCTGCATGAAAATAGAATATGAAATTCCATTTAGCACAGTCGGAGTTCTCAGAAGTACCATGCAAAGAGTGGGGACTTTGCCTGCGCAAGGTCTGAAGAAGTGTCTCGACCCGAAACGTCACCCATTCCTTCTCTCCTGAGATGCTGCCTGATCCGCTGAGTTACTCCAGCATTTTGTGATACCCTGCCTGCGCAAGGGCTTTCTTTGCTGTCAATGTACATACTGTCAGATCTACCTGCAGAAGAGAGATTGGTGAAGCCAAACTGAAATGTGCATTATCCTAGTGTTGGTTTTCTCACTACCTACTGCACACTTTATCTGCCAGCTTTGTTCGTCATCACTGTACCAGTTGATGATGGACACAGCTGCAGAAACCCTCATCCACGCCTTCATCACCTCCCGTCTGGACTACTGCAACAGCCTCCTCTATGGCGCACCCTCAAAAATCATCAGTAAACTTCAATACATTCAAAACTCCGCTGCCCGTCTACTCACCCACACCCCGATCCGTGACCATATCACCCCCGTCCTTTACAAACTCCACTGGCTCCCCATCCCCCAGAGAATCCAGTACAAAATCCTCCTCATAACCTACTAAGCCCTCCATAACCTGGCCCCATCCTACCTGACCGACCTCCTCCACAGGCACACTCCCACCTGCACCCTCCGCTCTGCTGCTGCCAATCTCCTATCCCCCCACATCCGGACCAAACTCAGATCCTGGGGGGACAGGGCTTTCTCCATCGCTGCTCCCACCCTATGGAACTCACTACCCCAAACCGTTAGAAACTCCTCCACACTCACTACATTCAAAACATCGCTGAAGTCTCACCTGTTCAGTACTGCCTTCAACCACTGAAGGTCACCTCACCTTCTGTCTCCTTTCTCTGTTCGTTTACTTATTTACTTATTTATCTATTTATTCATTTCCCCATGTTCTCTAAATCTCTGTAAAGCGTCTTTGAGTATATGAAAAGCGCTATATAAATAAAATGCATTATTATTATTATTATTATTCATTTTTGGCATCAATGGGGCAAGAGATTCAGGGCTTAAAAGAGAAGAAATAGACAATAGACAATAGACAATAGGTGCAGGAGTAGGCCATTCAGCCCTTTGAGCCAGCACCACCATTCAATGCGATCATGGCTGATCACTCTCAATCAGTACCCCGTTCCTGCCTTCTCCCCATACCCCCTCACTCCGCTATCCTTAAGAGCTCTATGCAGCTCTCTCTTGAAAGCATCCAACGAACTGGCCTCCACTGCCTTCTGAGGCAGAGAATTCCACACCTTCACCACTCTCTGACTGAAAAAGTTCTTCCTCATCTCCGTTCTAAATGGCCTACCCCTTATTCTTAAACTGTGGCCCCTTGTTCTGGACTCCCCCAACATTGGGAACATGTTTCCTGCCTCTAATGTGTCCAATCCCCTAATTATCTTATATGTTTCAATAAGATCCCCCCTCATCCTTCTAAATTCCAGTGTATACAAGCCTAATTGCTCCAGCCTTTCAACATACGACAGTCCCGCCATTCCGGGAATTAACCTAGTGAACCTACGCTGCACGCCCTCAATAGCAAGAATATCCTTCCTCAAATTTGGAGACCAAAACTGCACACAGTACTCCAGGTGCGGTCTCACCAGGGCCCGGTACAACTGTAGAAGGACCTCTTTGCTCCTACACTCAACTCTTGTCTTCATTCACTGGATAGTGAACTTATGGAATTCACTACAGCAGAAGACTAAGGAAGTCAGGTCACTGAATATGCTTAAGAAGGAGATCACAACATTTCTAGAAACCTAGGCTGTGAAGAGAGTGGAGAGGAGAGGAGAGGACAGGAATGTGATATTGAGATAAATGATCAGCCACGATGCTAATGACTGTGGAACAAGCTCAAAGGGCTCAATTGCCGCCTTGTGCTTTCCCCCCCCCTATATTTCTGTATTTATTGCCTGGATACTAATACGTACGATTTTTTTAGAGGTTCTGGACTTTGAGTCGGAGTCCTATGCCAACATCAATGCTGAAATATTTTTCCAGACTAATTTTGCTTGTACCTTCTTGCAGCCATGATTTACAAGAAGACATTAACAAGCTTGTAAAACTGGCATATAATTGCCAGATAAATTTTAACATGGATACTAAAACCTGTTACAGTTTGGTAAGAAAAAAGCATGCCTATTATAAAATAAACTAAATTGAGCTGCGAAGCAATGATATCTAGGAGGACAAATACACAGTTCATTAAAAGTGGGCCATAAATTAATATATTCATGTTAAAGGAAACCACTGGAATTATTTCTCACAGGATATGATTGAAATATGTTGAACAAGTTGAAAAACATTGCACAGCTACACTTAGATGAGTGCATAGTTTATTAGTCACTATGTATTCAAAAAAAATCTTTGCCCAGAAATTAATCCCTGGCCAGTCGCAGTAAACACTTTTACATTGCAATTAATATCTACTGGCATCATGATGAACCAGGTTATATGATTGCAAGGTAATCCACAGTCTAAAAGGACAGTCCAAGCATGCAACTTGATGGAGATTAAGTTTAGTTAGCAAGAAGTGGAGAATGGGACTGTCACTTTAATGACACGTCCTTGGCAGTGCAATGAGAGTTATGGACATACAAAGGCAAATACTAATCCTCAATGATATGAAGGAGAAGCTAGTGAGGGAACCCAAGGAAGAATGATTGGGTGGATTGGGAGAGAACAACAACACTTGCTCTTGACTAATTCCACATGAGAGGGTATTTTATGGGAAACTGGCTGTGTCCTTTAAAACCCCCTCGGTTTTGATACATCTACAACTTTCCGCAGTATCCTGCGGTCTTGGGCAGAGCTGTTTCCAAACCAAGCTGTGATGCAACCCGACAGTATGTTTCTATGGTGCATATGTAGAAGTGAGGAAGAATCACTGGGGATATGCCATATTTCCTCACTCCTCAGGAATTAAAGGCTTTCTTGGCTGATTCATCCTCACTTCTACATATGCATTTCTTGGCTGTCACATACAGTAAAAGTAGTTGGTCCACGACAGATCGTTGGGAATATTAATGCCAAAGTACTTAATGCTCTCTACCTTTCCCACATCATGGATACTGACTGGGGCATGTACTTCACCATGCTTCCTAAAGTCAATAATTAGCTCCTTTATCTTGCTGACATTGAGAGATAGGTTATTGCCCTGACACTCTGTCACAAAGCTCCCTATCACCTGCCAGTACTCCGTCTCTTCATTGTTCGTGATTCAGCCCGCCACAGTGGCATTGTTCGCAAACCTACACACATACTGCATGGAAACAGGCCCTTCGGCCCAATTTTCCCACACTGGCCAACATGCCCCATCTACACTAGGTCAAAAGAGAATGAAAGCTTTGAAGATATTTTTTAGGGAGAGAATTTTTAGAACTTAGCACCTTGGCAGTTAATGATGCAAATGCCTCAGGTAATCCTCCACAATTCCAATTGCTCCAGTGGCTGAAACTGGAGGAAAGTAGATATCTCGAACTTGGGAAGAGTAGATATCTCAAACTCTGGAACAGCTATATTTTAATCATGCAAAATTCCCATTAATTTTGTGTCACATCGACCATTGCGCTGCATCAGGCCAAACCAATCTGATGGAAAGCTGAATCTTCACATGTTAGATTAGTTAGATGAAAATCTGGGTCTTCACACGTTAGATTAGTTTAGATGAACAGGATGGAACAATTGGAATTGGAGCAATTGGAACTGGAGCAATTGGAATTGTGGAGGATTACCTGAGGCATTTGCATCATTATCTGCCAAGGTGCTAAGTTCTAAAAATTCTCTCCCTAAAGAATCTCTTCAAAGCTTTCATTCTCTTTTGACCTAGTGTAGATGGGGCATGTTGGCCAGTGTGGGAAAATTGGGCCGAAGGGCCTGTTTCCATGCTGTATGACCGTAGGTTTGCGAACAATGCCACTGTGGCGGGCTGAATCATGAACAATGAAGAGACATTTATTTACAGAAGCCAATTAACCTGCACGTCGTTGGAATGTAGGAGGAAACTGGAGAACCCAGAAAAACCGATGCTGTCACAGGGAGAACGGTCGCAAAAATCTGTACAGACAGCACCCGTAATCAGGATTGAACCCAGATCTCTGGCACTGCATGGCAGCAACTCTACCACTGCGCCATTGTGCCACCGTAGGGTTTCACACATGTTTCATCTGATGAAGAAGACCATGAACTGGAGATCAGATGGGGACGATCAGATACCATCACTGAGCCCAACGGTGGTGTACTGACGTGCCGAAGAAGTGGAACCAAGTTTACATCGACTGAGCGTACAAGTTTAGGAAAATTTGGAGGAAATCTTGAGGAAGATTTTACTTTCTGTGAAAATATCAGAATAATTTTCGTGTCATGTTTTCAACTGTTGGTATTTCAGGATGTTTTTAATTTCTCAAATCAGTTTGAAGTTTTATAGGAAGCAGTTAAAAAGCTGGGGGTTCCCAAGGTTTCTGGGACTTTCAAGGGACAGAGGGTTGGTAATATATCTGGTGAAGCCAAGTCAAGCTAATGTCCCATTATTGCAATGATCTTTCTGCACTGACTCGTAGCTTAACTTCTATAACCAAACTCAGTGAATACACTGAAACCCGTGGATATCAAAAATGGTACTGAAAAGGATGCTGCAATATGTAGAATTACAGAAACCTGGCAGCAGTTTGCCTCTGGGTTGTTTAACTTTTTGAAGTGCATCTTCATTTCCACAGATATCTATGATCTTTGCGTGGCTGTGGAACACCATTAATCATGGGGTTGACTGCTGTACATCTGGACTGAAAGGTTCACAGGAACGGATGATTGCTTCTGTTCCGGCTCCTTTGATTTAAAGATAAAAAAAGATGTAAGAAATGGTATTTACTAGATAAAGTGGACCCGTTGGGCCCAAACCTCTCCTGCATTGCTGCAGCACCCTGTCCTCCCATCTCTCCTCAACCCCCCCTCCCCTCTCCCTTCTCCCCCACTCCCTCCTTCCCCCCTCCCTTATCCCCCTCCCCTCCTTTTAAACTTAAAAATGTGAATAACTTAAAAAATATAACACCGATTTCAATAAAACTACTCGCATTATCACTAAAGTGACCATGGTGAGTAAGGTGGGCCTAAAATTGTCGCGCTATCGTGTACCGTTTTTGCTGAAGTTCAGTCACAAACAAGATAACAAACGAGAGTTTTAGTATACAGATGACAATGAACAGAGGGGCCACAGCTTTTGACCGATTTCAAAAAATACAGATAGCACACTGTATAATCAAGAATAACATTTTCTAGTAGAATAATGATTATAAAGGCAGAAAGCTAAAAGAAAGAGTGCCTAGAACAGTAATGAAGGATGAGCTGCTGGCTGACATGTTATTTAGTTTGTTGTCAGAAGAAACGGCAGATGCTGGTTTAAACCGAAGATGGACACAAAATGTTGGAGTAACTCAGCGGGACAGGCAGCATCTCTGGATAGAAGGAATGGGTAACGTTTTGGGTCGATACCCGTCTCAGATTTTTTGCCGTTTGCTGTTGTTTTCCCCACATATCTATTGAGGTGAGGATCACCTTTGCAAAACTGAGATTTCTCAGGAGTATTTTTGATCAGTAATCGTAAATTCAAATAAACGCACAAGGGTGGCACAGTGGCAGTGCAGTGGTTCAGCAGGTAGAGCTGCTGCCTCACAGCGCCAGAGACCCAATAGTCAATAGTCAATAGTCAATTTATTTGTCGCATACACATAAATGTGCAGTGAAATGAAAAATTACCCGCAGTTCAACAATAAGACCAATAAGAATAATCAATAAAAATGCAATAACACACAATCACAAACCAACACCAAACAAAAGAAACATCCATCACAGTGAGTCTCCTCCAGTCCCTCCTCACTGTGATGGAAGGCCAGAATGTCTTTTTCTCTTCCCTGCCGTCTTCTCCCGTGGTTAGGCTGTTGAAGTTGCCATGTCGGGCGGTCGGGGCTCCCCACATTGAGGCCCCCACCGGGCGAAGAAAATCCCGCGGCCTATTCCAGGCCGCGCCGGACGGTGAAAGGTCCGCGGCGGGCCGACCCAAGCCCCGCGATTCGGGGCGGGCGAAGACGCTGCCGCTGCCGGAGCTCCCGATATCGGCTCCCAACCAGGGGCCTGCGGGCTTCCGACGTCCAGGCGGCACGCGCCGGAGCCTCCGGAGACGGGTCGCAGCCGCTCCCGCAGCATCCGAAGGCAGCCAGCGCCGCAGGTGGTGAGTCCGGGCCGCGGGCTCTGGGAACCAGAGCACAGGTGGTCCCAGCCGGAGGCCGCCAGCTCCAGGTGCATGGCCGATGGTAGGCCGCAGCGGGAACGGAGACACGACACAGAAAACAAGGTCGGGTCTCCGCTCGGGAGAGACAATGTTACAGTTCCCACCCCCCCACCCCCCCACCCCCCCACATAACACACAACCACAACACTAACACACAACCGACACCCCGGCGACCATGTGGCGACAGCCTAGTCGCCTGCTGTCGCCTAAAAAATCGCCTAAGTGGGACAGGGGTTTAACTGGTGAAATGGGTGATCAATGGGCGCTGTGGGCCGAAGGGCCTGTTTCTAGGCTCAAATAAAAAAACAATGAAAGCTACAATGCAAGAAAGAGGCCATCTTATTGATAAAACTGGTCATATTCTAAGAATCAATATATAATTGTATGAGAATGACAATAAACCAAGTGAGACAAAAGTTTGCAATGTCTCTATTTTGAAGGGTTTATCTCATCGGACATGAGGAGTTACCACCAGCTACCCACGGCCAGGAAATGGCAGCTACCCAGTTAGACATTGACTATTCATGGTGGAGGACAACTGGGACTAGAAAGTGAACGAGTACGAAAATTATTGTGGGAAAGCGCAGCCATGAATAAAGTTTGTTCAGTCTGAGCAAAAACCTGTTAGGCTTCCAATGTTACGAGATGTCAGCTACTGGTCGGCACGTTGCAGAATAAATGAATGAATGAATGAATGAATGAATGAATGAATGAATGAATACATTTATTGGCCAAGTATGTGCATCTACAAGGAATGTGCCTATTGTGCGAACGGCATAATGTGGGATGCAGAGAGTTTGAAGGGAAGGCCTGTAGTCTCAGCTGCTGCCACCACCGAATAGATGTGCTGGGCCCTGTGTAACTATCTCTCAAACACTCCACGGGTGTATTGTTAAACAGGAAACAACTGGAATTGGTGCACTGTAAATCAAATATATTGATTTGACGACACGGTGAATGCAAAAAGAAAGATGTATTAATTGTAAAAGTATTTCGCATGTGTACGATTTTATGAATAAAATATTTATTTCAAATTGTTTTAAATATCTCACAATTCACTCCCATTTTAAATCCTTTCTGTTGATGGAAAAGAAAGGCCTGATGACTCCTGCATATACCTCAGGCACAGGTTACCACACCTCACATCATCGCTTTATTATCGTTCCATTATGGATTCGCTGAGCATCTCAGGCAGACTATAGACATCAAGCCACTGCCGTCTTTGCAGAGAGGTTAATTGGTGGAAAGATTAGAGTGATAGAGTTGTACAGCACGGAAACAGGCTCTTCAGTCCAAATCGTCCACGCCGACCACAATGTCCCATCTAAATTACTACCATTGCTCACGTTTGGCCCTTATCCCTCTAAACCTTTTCTATCCACGTGATGGGTTGAGGAAAATTATTTTTTCATCCAAAGAGTGCTGAAGGACTGGAACCTATTGCATACACTTCTACAGGTGTACAGTGGAGAGCATATTTACTGGTTGAATGCCCAGGAGCGATGAAGACTGCAAAAGGTTGTGAACACTGCCCAGTCCATCACCGGCTCTGACCGCCCCACCATCGAAGGGGTTTACCAGAGTCGCTGCCTCAAAAAGGCAGCCAGCATCATCAGAGACTCACACCACGCTGGCCACACACTCATTTCACCCTGCCATCAGGAAGAAGGTACAGGAGCCTGAAAACTCTGACATCCAAGTTCAGGAACAACTTATTCCCTACGGCCATTTGGCTATTAACTACTACAACCTCAAATAAGCTCTGAACTACATAGACTATTTTTGTTATTATTGGACTATTATTGTGTTTTTTTTGTGTGTACCTATGTGTGTGAGTGTGCATATATACATATATATGATCCGAAGATCTCGGAGAAAACCCACGCAGGTCATGGGGAGAACGTACAAACTCCATACAGACAGCACCCGTAGTCAGGATCGAACCTGGGTCTCTGGTGCTGCATTTTGCTGTAAGGCAGCAACTCTACCACCGTATGTAGATATACCCATACTCACAAATACACACACACACACACATATATATATTTTTTCCCCATGACCTGCGTGGGTTTTCTCCGAGATCTTCGGTTTCCTCCCACACTCCAAAGACGTATAGGTTTGTAGGTTGATTGGCTTGGTAAATATAAATTGGCCCTAGTGTGTGTAGGATAGTGTTAATGTGCGGGGATCGCTGGTCGGCGTGGACCCGGTGGGCCGAAGGGCCTGTTTCCACACTGTATCTCTAAAACTAAAACTAAAACACACACTGAACTTTTCTTTTCTCTCATTTATTATATTGTTTACAGTGCACTATGTTTACATATTCTGTTGTGCTGCTGCAAGTAAGAATTTCAATGTTCTAACTGGGATATACGACAAAAAACACTCTTGACTCTCTTGACTCTTGAAAGGGTGGTGGATGGAAAAAATACCCTCATATAATTTAAGAGGTACCTGGATGAGCACTTGAAACACACTAATAAGGCCAAGAATTGGGAAGTGGGAATGACCTAAATGGATACATTGAAGGTCAAGGTGGGAATGTTGGGCCGAATGGAATAATTCTATGATGCTAATTATACTCAATTCCAGTGAACTGAAGCCCATCATCAAACTGTTACCTAACCGAGCGCAGGCTCTGCGATCGTTTTGCTGAAAACCTCCGCTCATTCCGCCTAAACCTACCTGATCTCCCTTTTGCTAAACACTTTAACTCCCCCTCCCATTCCTACATGGACCTTTCTGTCCTGGGCCTCCTCCATTGTCAAAGTGAGGAACAGCACTTCATATTTCGCTTGGGCAGCTTACACCCCAGCAGTATGAACATTGACTTCTCTCACTTCAAATAACCCTTGCTTTCTCTCTCTCTTTCTCTCTCCATCCCCTCTCCTTTCCCAGTTCTCTGACCAGTCTTACTGTCTCCGACTACATTGTATCTCTGTTTGCTTTGTTGTTAACTTCTCCCAACGGTGGTGCAGCGGTAGAGTTGCTGCCTTACAGCGAATGCAGCGCCGGAAACTCAGGTTCGATCCTGACTACGGGCACCATCTGTACGGAGTTTGTACCTTCTCCCCGTGACCTGCGTGGGTTTTCTCCGAGATCTTCGGTTTCCTCCCACATTCCAAAGACGTTCAGGTATGTAGGTTAATTGACTGGGTAAATGTTAAAAAAATTGTCCCTAGTGTGTGTAGGATAGTGTTAATGTGCGGGGATCACTGGGCGGCGTGGACTCGGTGGGCCGAAGGGCCTGTTTCCACGCTGTATCTCTAAATCTAAAAAATCTAAAATCTAAAACAATGATCTATTCTACATTTTCCTTGATGCCCATTCCCTTTGTCCTGTTTTCACACTTTACACTTCCTTATCTATGTACCTGTACCTCCCTCTCCCCTGAAATCAGCCCAAAGAAGGGTCTCGACCCAAAACGTCACCCATTCTTTCTCTCCAGAAATGCGGCCTGTCCCGCTGAGTTGCTCCAGCATTTTGAGCCTATCCATCTTCCAGATCTTCATTGGATATGTTCAACTCTGCACTATCTTGGCAAGATTGTTGCTCTATATTTACAAGCCTAGACAGGATTTCTATCAATCTTATCACAATAGCTTTTTGTAAAGGTCTTTAATTACAGGTTGGAGTAAAAAAAAAATTATATCTCCAGCAGTGCTACATGATTAATTTTGTGTACATAAACATATACCTGACTGACAGTTCATTTTTGAATGTATTATGTTCAGGGATTTTAAATCCCAGCAGGCCTTCAATGAGATGTAAAAATGATGCATATTTTTCCAATTAATGTATTTTTGAAAATTACAGGGGGAATGAACTGATCAGTGTGAAACACTTGAGAGAAAAGTTGTTTGATTTTTGCAAAATCAGTTAAGATTAATTAGACAGTAAACAGAATTTTTTTTTTAAAAAGGTCCACTTGTAAGTTATTCATGAACTGTCAGCTTTGTTCCTGGCGTGGAACATTTTTATCACTCTACCTGCTCCTGGAGGTAGTTGGAATGAACCAAACTATGTTCTTTACCTCTGTAATATAAATTTTCTTGTTATGCTCGATATAAAATGAGATCTTATGTGTTCCTGCATAGGTTTCGAAGATTGGAATTAGATGTGTATGAGGCTGGAAATCACTCCAGTGCCTGCTGAAAGTTGGCAGGAGGCATTGGTATATTTCTGATAAGACAAGGTCAAGACAACCAGAAATGTCTTGTGAGTTGCAACCAACCAATCAACCTGTTTTGAGATTAAAAACATGAAAATATTCGGATTAAAAAATCAGGGAAAAAAAATTAGCGTAGGTGTAACATGGATATGTCACAAAAGTGTTATTATCCCCAAATTGCAATTATTCACCACCTAACAAAAGTTAACAAGTACTTATCTCGACTAATTAATCTTCTTCTCTAGGCACCTGATATCTAGTTAAGAGTCGAGCCAAGAGTGTGCAGTTGTCGTATGTATCGATGAACAATGAAATTCTTACCTGCAACAGCACAACAGGGTTGTAAACACATTGCTTGCCAGATAACGTAATAAACAAACAAAAAAAAATCAATAAATAAACATCCCAATATAGTGCAAAGCATAACAAAACCTCAAGTCCCTATGCAACCAACACAGTTGTAGTTCGAAGTTTAGTTGGAGTTCATAGTTGTTGGGAAGACGCTGTTTCTGAACCTGGACATCACAGTGATTAGCTTCAATTCACTGGAATTGAGTATAACCAGCATCATAGAAGGAGATCATTTGGCCCATCATACCCTCCTTCTACTCGATGGAAGGAGTGAAGTGAGAGTGTGGACAGGGCGGTGTGGGTCATTGATGATGTTGTCTGACTTTTTGGGGCAGTGTTTCCCATAGGTCCCTTTGTTGTTGGGGAGGTCTGTGCCTGTGATAGACTGGACAGTGTCCACCATGTTTTGTGATCTCCTTCATTCCGGGGCCTTTGGTTTGCCGAACTAGGCTGTGAAGCAACCAGTCAATATGCTCTCTACCGAACACTTGTAGAGGTTGAAGTGAGTATTCATCAAGATACCAAATCTTCTCAATCTTTCAAGGAAGTAGAGATGTTTTCAGAGTTCTCAGATTTTCAGAGATATGCACGTCCAGGATCTTGAAGTAGTTGACACCCTCCACCACAGCCTGTTGACGAAGACAGGTTTGTGGATCCTCGGCCTTCCTCTTTTAAATTCAAAACTGTTCCTTGGTTTTACTGACGTTGAGTGTAAGGCAGTTGTTCTGGCACCATTCAGTCAAATGATCGATCTCCCACATATGCACTGACTGATCATTATCCATAATTTGGCCAATTATGGCGGTCTCATTGGTCAATTTAAAGCTGGAGCTGGAACTGTGACTGGCTACGCAGTCATGGGTATAAAGTGAGTAGAGCAGGGGACTGAGCACACAGCCTTGCGGTGCCGCAGTGCTGATGGTTGTCGAGGAGAAAGTGCTGTTGCCAATTCATTCTGATTGTGTTCTATTGATGAGGAAGTCAACAAATCATTTGCAAAGGGATGCCCAGAGACCCAGTTCCCTGAGCTTGGTTAGAGGTTTGGAGGGGATGATGGTGTTGAAGTCGATGAAGCCTGATGTATGTGTTTTTATTGTCCAAGTGGTCCAGCGCAGAGTGGAGAGAGCCAGTGAGATTGCATCCCCTGTTGATCTACTGTGGCGTTAGGCAAATTGTAGTGGGTCCAGGAACTTGCTAAGGTGGGAGTTGGTATGTGCCTTAACCAACCTCTCAAAGCATTTTATCACCACGGATGACAGTGTCACCGGTCAATAGTCATTGAGGCAAGCCATTTTACCCTTCTTCGGCACTGGTATTATTGGCACCCTTTTAGTGCAGGTGTTACCAGGGGTCACAGGTTAAGGATAAGGGGGAAGACTTTTAGGACCGAGATGAGAAAACATTTCTTCACACAGAGAGTGGTGAGTCTGTGGAATTCTCTGCCACAGAAGGTAGTTGAGGCCAGTTCATTGGCTATATTTAAGAGGGAGTTAGATGTGGCCCTTGTGGCTAAAGGGATCAGGGGGTATGGAGAGAAGGCAGGTACAGGTTACTGAGCTGGATGATCAGCCATGATCATATTGAATGGCGGTGCAGGCTCGAAGGGCCAAATGGCCTACTCCTGCACCTAATTTCTATGTTTCTATGTTTAACATCAGACCTCAGTAATGCACAGTTGAAGATGTTCGCAAAAACTCCAACCAGTCGGTCCACGTAACTTTTGTTAACACGACATTGTACACAATCATGTCCCGGTGCTTTCTGTGGGTTTACACTCCAGAAAGGTCCCTGATGTTGGCCTTGGTGACTGAGATTGCTATACCACCGGGGGCTATGAGGACCCGAGAAGGCACATCAATCAGTGTTCTCTCTATTGAACCATGCGTAGAATGCTTTGAGCTTGTCCGGTGGTGATGCTTGAGCTGTTGCTTGGTTTCGCCTTGTAGGAAGTGATGGCAGGCAAGCCGTCATTTCAAGCCACATCAAGGTCTAATTTGACTGGCTTCTGTTATTGGGCCCAGACTCAGCCTGACGACATTCTGGTCCATCCACTCTTTGTCCTTTAACGACATCCACCAATGGATGTACTGTTGAAGAATAAATCTTCACAGTGAAGAATATGGCCAGGGCCTGTTTCATTCTGAAATATTGTGTTGTGTCATCATTGTGAAGAACATCAAGTAGATCTTTATAAGTGTGAAGTGAATTTTGGGAGGTCAAATAAGGGTAGGTCAAAAATGATGGGGCCACAGGAGAACTGATGAAGTATATAAGTTCCACGATTCCTGAAGAGTAACAAGAAGTTAGCTAGGGGGAAAAGAAGGCATATGGGATGCTAGCATTCATACGTTGATGCAGAGACTATAACCACAAGGATTAGTTTAACTTGGTATTGTGTTCATCGTGGGCATTGTAGGCCGAAGGTCCTGTGCTCCATTGTTCAACGTAAGCTAAGGTACAGCGCTCTAAAACACTGATAAGGTAACATCTGAAATGTTACATGCTGTTTTGCAAACTTTAGTATAGAAAGTATGTGATTTCTCTGGGGTGGATGTAGAGGAGATTCACCAGGATAATGGCTGGGGAAGAATATCTGAATTATTAAGAGCTACTGCATTTGTTTTTCCTTGGAGCTGAGATTAAAAGAAGATATAATCGAGGTTTACAAAATTTTGAGGGACAGATAGTGTAGATGGTGGTAAACCTTACCCCAGAGCAGAAGTATCTATAACCAGAGGGCACAAGCTTAAGGCAAGGCATGAGAGGTTTCGAGAGAATAGATGGATTCTATTATCCTGAATATAATTGATTGAGCTTACTCAAAGAAAACTATTGCTCGCAGTAGGAATTCTTTTAGAAATAGAATTAAATTACAATCTACTCAGCAGGTTACATGCATGTGAATCAATTTGTAGAGATTTTCTTTCATGTGTTTTCTATGATCTCTGCTATCAAGTGATATTAAGGCAAAATGATTAAAGATCTCATCATCGGATGAAAAGAAAATGAGTTGAATATCAAAGACCAACTGAAGTAAGGCAACAGGACAGTGGATGATCGAACAAAAATAAAATAAATTAGGTTAGCCGTTACCAAATTAGTGTAAATTTCTATGACAGTTGGATTAGCATATCAAACTTAGTTATATTTTTCATCAGAACCAGTGCCATTTTGTATCAAACTTAAAAAGTTGTGCAGCTGTAATCACAGTAAGATTGGCCCCCGACTCGAGCAAGCAGTCATTGGGAGAAATTATAAAATGGTACTTGCAGGCAAAGGGAGTGTTGTCCTAACCAAACGTGGACCACTGAGAATTGGAAAGGGGCAAATATTATGACCACTAAAATCTAAGAGAGTAATACGTCAGGAATATTTGTTTTTTTCTGGTAAGAAACCCTTACAAGAAGAGCTTTGGCAATTTGCCATCATCTTCTCAAGCTCATATAAAATTTGCAAGTACACAAAATTATGAGGGGCATAGATAAGGTCAACAGTCAGAATCTTTTTCCCAGGGTGGAAATGTCAAAGACGAGAGGGCATCGTTGTGGGCGACACGGTGGCGCAGCTGTAGAGTAACTGCCTTACAGCACTTGCAGCGTCAAAGGCCCGGGTTCGATCCTGACCACGGGTGCTGTCTGTACGGAGTTTGTACGTTCTACCCGTGCCCGTGTGGTTTTTCTCTGAGATCTTTGGTTTCCCCTCACACTCCAAAGATGTACAGGTTTGTAGGTAAATTGGCTTGGTATAAATGTAAATTGTCCCTCATGTGTGTAGGATAGTGTTAATATGTGGGGATTGCTTGTCAGCGCAGACTCGGTGGGCCGAGGGGCCTGTTTCCACGCCGTATCTCTGAGATGAGGGGCAAAAATATAAAGATGGTGCGCAGGGCATGTTTTAAATTATACTGTGTGGTGGCTGTCAGGCATGGTGGTGGAGGTAGGCCTGATAGTGGCACTCAAGATGCTTCTGGATAGGCACATGGATATGCAAGGAATTAGAATTGAGGGAGAGGAGATTAGTTTAACCGGGCATTATGTTTGGTACAGCCATCTTTGGAAATAAGATGCGAGCATTCATACATTGTAATGCATACACTATAACCTCAGGGATTAGTTCAACATGGTTTCATGTTCATCGTGGGCATTGTAGGTCGAAGGGCCAGATCCTGTGCTGCACATTATACCATGTTCTCCGTTCATTGACTGGGAGCAAGAATCATTGAATTCCTCCTGTTAATTTATTTTTAAAATGTCAGCTAATACAAATTCTGCTGATGGTAGAAGAGAAATGTGGGTCGTAAACTTTTTTCCCTTCCAGAGATTCTGAAAATAAGGACTATGATGCAGTGCCATCAGGAAAGAGAACCAAGTGAATGGGTTTGATAGCTCTTCCCAAAAGATTGCATGGGTATGATTGCTCCAATTAGATCAAAAATCTCCATAGGTAAACCCAGTCACCCATACACAAAGGGCCTTTCCAAAACCTGGTAAGCTGGAGAATTCAATATAGAAATAAAGCTATTGCATTAGAGCTGTGTCTAGAACTGTTGCTAGCCTAAAAGGTGAGTTATAAAATGGAGTGATATTACCTCATCTAAATCCAACAGTGCACTGGAAAGCAATAATTCCAGGAATGAGTGGGCTAGCATATAATAATATAATAATAATAAACATTTATTTTTTATAGCGCTTTTCCAAATGCTCAAAGACGCTTTACAAAAACAGTCAAGACAGAAAAACAAACAGACAAACTATCCTGACGGAGAAGCGGCGAACAAATAGCGGCAGCGTCCTCTCACGTCAGGGTCCGACAGTAGACAATAAAGAACACAAGACAAACAATTACAATTTTTAACACAAACAGCCATCACAATGATTGCTCCAGGCACACCCTCACTGTGATGGAAGGCAAAGAAAAGTCTTATCTCCTCCTCATTCTTCTCCCATGGTGCCACGAGGCGATCGAGGCTCCCGACTTTTGAAGCCCCCACCGGGCGATGGAAAGTCCCAGGGCAGAGCCGAGCAGGCCAATGAAGGTCCTGAGCCCCCACCGGGCGATGATGAGCGCGTGATAGCACTGGGCCTCTACTTATTGGAGTTTGGACGGTTGAGGGGGGACCTCATTGAAACTTGCAGAGTGGTGAGGGGCATGGATGGAGTGGATGTGGAAAGGATGTTTCCACTGGTGGGAGAGTCTGGGACCGGAGGTCATAGCCTCAGAATTGGAGGGAGGTCTTTTGGACAGGAGGTGAAGAGGAACTTCTTTAGTCAGAGGGTGGTGGAACTCATTGCCACAGAGGGCTGTGGAGGCCAAGTCGTTGGATATTTTTAGGGCAGAGATGGACGAGTTCTTGATTAGAACGGGCGTCAAGGGTTTTGGGGAGAAGGCAGCAAAATGGGATTGGGAGGCTGAGATCAGCCATGATTGAATGGCGAAGTGGACTTGTTGGGCCAAATGGCCTAGTTCTGCTCCTATAACTTGTGAACTTGTGAATAAACAAAATTAAAAATTGAAAAATAATATCATTGCACAGTAACACCGCACCGCAAACAAGGAGGTAAGAGCTATTTGGTTAAATATCAAAACCCATCTATTCTATCCTAATGCATGGTTTTTGATATTTGCCCCTCCCCTACCTTTAGCTTTAGTGTCTGGGTGACAGGGTTGACTTATGGAGATTTTTGATCTCTTTGGAGCAATCATACCAATGCAATTTCTTGGGAAGAGCTGTCTAACTCATTCACTCTTTCCTTTACATTGTCACATATACCGAGTCGCAGTGGAAAGCTTTGCTTACATGCTATTCAATCAGATCAAATAATACTGCACATGAATATGAACCAGCCAAACTCAAGTACCAAAGGTATAGCAAAGAGAAAGATATCAGAGTACAGAACATAGTTTCTGGGCATCGCAGCATAATAGTTCTAGAGGAAACTTCCATTGTCCACTGTAAGGTAGCTTGGAAAATAGGGACTAGCTTATGGAAGGGCCATTTAGAAGTCTGGTAAAATAGAGGAAGAAGCAGTCCCTAAAATCTGGTGTATTTCACAAGGAAGGTGGACAACAGGGCTGGAAAACGATTTCCTGTTTATTTCATCATGTGTGTGTGCTGGATACGGTGAAAGTGAGCAATACACCATTCACCTGAGATTGAAAGAGAATTCCTTCTGGCCATGTGCTTTTCTGGCATAAATTGGCACTGTCTGAAATTACTGACTTTGCAGGATGTAAATCAAATGTGTGCCCTCTTTGCATCGAAATGTTGTGGCCGACAGTAACAAGATTGGAAGCTTTTGAACAAACCTCAATATTTTGTTTAGTTTAGAGATACAGCTTGGAAACAGGACCTTCGGCCCACCGAGTCTGCACCGGCCAGCGATCCCATCACACTAACACTGCCCTACACACACGAGGGACAATTTGCAATTTTACCAAGCCAATTAACCTATAAACCTGTAAGTCTTTGCTGTGTGGGAGGAAGCCGAAGATCTCGGAGAAAACCCACGCAGGTCACGGGGAGAACGTACGAACTGTACAGACAAGCACCCTTAGTTAGGATCGAACCTGGGTCTCTGGCGCTGTAAGGCAGTAGCTCTACTGCTGCGCCACCATGCTGCACAACGTCTGGAAGTTATTTCTAAAGAACCAAATTTGCATCCATTGAATAATGAGGATCATTTTAACATGCAATGGAATAAACAAAATGATACAATGCCTAAGAAAACATTACGTTTTTCTGTAAATATTGGTGGTTATTTCATTGAATGACAAATGCATTTAATGTTATGTGGCTATCTATGATGGGAATTACTAAATCATTCTTATAACCCAGCCAGCAAGACTTTTATCTGTTGAAGTGAAATAAAAATCATTTTAAAATTATTTATTGTTTAAAAAAAAGCCACGAAGTAAATATTTTCAATTCACTCTCCTTTGATCTGATGCAATTTTCCTTTTAAGGAACCTTAAGGTATTTGTTTCCATGTCAGGACAGGAAATGTTATTCACACGGCTGAATGACATATATATTTATATACCACTCTTTACCTCAAACCAACCTTTAGTGCAAAAGTATATTATCGTATCACATTGTGCCATTTAAAAAAAAGAGATTGTCTTTTTGAAAAATGATGTAATCACAAGGTGTAATTGCCACTAGTTTGAAATCCTTTTTGGTGTCAGAAGAATTTATAGTTGTTCTACTTGGAGTACATGCACTATGGACAATATAATTTCAGACAACCAGCTAAAACTGTCAAAACAATGTGTATTGATGTGGGCCTCTCACAGTTCATACCTGCAAAGAATACCAAGTAGGCATCTCTGTGCAGAAGTATACAGACTTTTCCTATCAGGTCCCAAAAGTAATCTGGCTCTTTCCCAGTAAGTCCTCAGTGGTGAGTCTAATTTTAAATAGACGTCTCAATTTCGATCATCAGTCTTTTACAGCCACTGAGCTGATGATGTGATAGTTTTTCATGGATGTGGTTGTTCACACAGGTTTAGTCGTAAATATAATCATAATCATAGAGTTATACAGCGGGAACAGGCCTCTTTGGGCCCCCACCTGTCCAGGTAGACCAAGATGCTCCCTCTAAGCTAGTCAATAGACAATAGACAATAGACAATAGGTGCAGGAGTAGGCCATTCAGCCCTTCGAGCCAGCACCGCCATTCAATGCGATCATGGCTGATCACTCTCAATCAGTACCCCGTTCCTGCCTTCTCCCCATACCCCCTCACTCCGCTATCCTTAAGAACTCTATCCAGCTCTCTCTTGAAAGCATCCAACGAACTGGCCTCCACTGCCTTCTGAGGCAGAGAATTCCACACCTTCACCACTCTCTGACTGAAAAAGTTCTTCCTCATCTCCGTTCTAAATGGCCTACCCCTTATTCTTAAACTGTGGCCCCTTGTTCTGGACTCCCCCAACATTGGGAACATGTTTCCTGCCTCTAATGTGTCCAATCCCCTAATTATCTTATATGTTTCAATAAGATCCCCCCTATTTGCCTGTGCTTGGCCCATATTTCTCGAAACCGTTCCTATCCATGTACCTGCCCAAATGTATTTTAAATATTGACACAAGTCACAGCAGATGCTGGAATCTTGAGCAAAACACAATATGAGGGAGGAATTCATAGTGTCATTCAACATCTGTGGAGGATTCACTGAAGTTTAGAAGGGTGAGAGGGGATCTTATAGAAACATATAAAACTACAAAAGGACAAGCTAGATGCAGGAAAAATGTTCCCAATGTTGGGTGTGTCCAGAACCAGGGGCCACAGCCTTAGAATAAAGGGGAGGCCATTTAAAACTGAGGTGAGAAGGAACTTTTTCACCCAGAGTTGTGAATTTGTGGAATTCTCTGCCACAGAGGGCAGTGGAGACCAGATCACTGGATGGATTTAAGAGAGAATTAGATAGAGCTCTAGGGGCCAGTGGAATCAAGGGATATCAAGTCAGGCACGGGTTATTGATTGTGGACGATCAGCCATGATCACAATGAATGGCGGTGCTGGCTCGAAGGGCCGAATGGCCTCCTCCTGCACCTATTTTCTGTTTCTATGAGGGAATGGATGGATGACATTTTGGGTTGGGATGTTTCATCAATCTGATTCAGATGGAAAAGACTTTTAGATGTTGTTATTGTACCTGCCTCAATTACTTACTCTGGCAGCTCATTCCATATCCCCACCACCCCAGTGTGATAAAGCTGCTCTTTGGATACCTAGTAAATTGTTCCCCTCTCACCTTAAACCTCTGATTCTTAATATCTCAACCCTGGGAAAACAATTGTGTGCATTCACCCTGTGTATTCCCCTCATGTTTTATACGCCTCTACAAGATCACACTTCAGCCTTGTGCACTCCAAGGAACAATGTCCAAACCTGCTCAGCCTCTCCATGTATCACCGGCCTTCGAGTCCTAGCAACATCCTTGTAAATCTGCTTTGCACTCTATCCAGCTTAATGGCATCTTTCCCACAGCAGAATGATCAAAATTGAACACAGTACTCCAAGCATGGCCTCACCAGTGTCTTGTACAACTAGAACGTGATATCCCAACTTCTCAGCTCAGTTCCGTGACTGATGATGGCCAGCATGTCAAAAGCCTTCTTCACCATCCTGTTTACCCGCGATGCAACTTTCAGGGAACTATGTACAATCTAGGAGCATAAGTATTTCCCAGGCTCCTACTGTTCACTGTGAAGATCCTACTTTAGTTTGACTTTGCAAAATGCAACACCTCACACTGATCTGAATTAAACTCCATTTCTTGGCCCAGTTGATCAAGATCCCACTGTAATACTTGGTCACCATCTTTACTGTCAACGATACCACCAACTTACCATCTGCAAACGTACTATCATGGCTTGTACATTCTCATCCAAATCGTTGTTCGAGAGGACAAACAGCAAAGGACCTAGTACTGAAGCCTGAGCCACACCAGTCACAGACCTCCAGTCTGAAAGACAACCTGCTTCCACCACCATCATCAATTTCCTACCATGAAGCCAGTTCTGTGTCTTGCTTTCCTCAGATCCTATGCGATGTCATCTTCCAGAGCATCCTTCTGCAAATCCTTCCAGAATTGTTTTTTGGATATTTTCAGTGACACTCTGCTCATTTATTACAGGCATATTATAGCATCATCGAGTCATACAGCATGAAAGAGGGCCCTTTGACCCAACTTTCTCATGCCAACCAACATGCCCGATCTACACTAGTTCCACCTCCCTGTGCTTGACCCATACCCCTCTAAAGTTACCCTATCCATGTAGACAATAGACAATAGGTGCAGGAGGAGGCCATTCGGCCCTTCGAGCCATTCAATGTGATCATGGCTGATCATTCTCAATCAGTACCCCGTTCCTGCCTTCTCCCCATACCCCCTGACGCCGCATCCTGAAGAGCTCTATCTAGCTCTCTCTTGAATGCATTCAGATAATCGGCCTCCACTGCCTTCTGAGGCAGAGAATTCCACAGATTCACGACTCTCTGACTGAAAAAGTTTTTCCTCATCTCCGTTCTAAATGGCCTACCCCTTATTCTTAAACTGTGGCCCCTGGTTCTGGACTCCCCCAACATTGGGAACATGTTTCCTGCCTCTAAAGTGTCCAACCCCTCAATAATCTTATACGTTTCGATAAGATCCCCTCTCATCCTTCTAAAACCTGTCTAAACGTCTCTTAAAAATCATTATTTCGAGAATCGAGTGATTCCTTTTTCCACTTATGAAATTGCTCCCGAGACTATTTGATCCAGTATTTTCAATGCTCTCTGTTTGCATTTGGTCTGATTAATGGTGTGTGGAGAAGACTATTTCAGTTAGTGATGATAGAGCATCAACTCATCTTTGGTTCTGAGACTGTCCGATTATATTTTCTAGAAACCAAACTAATTTTTTAATTTTTTACCTACTGTTTCATAAAATCTGGACATCAGCTAAAAAAAATCAGAAGAATGGGAAATAGGAGTTGGTGCAGGTGCAGATCATAAAGTTTAGTTTAGTTTAGTGATACAGCATGGAAACAGGCCCTTTGGTCCACTGAGTCTGTGCCAACCAGTGAACCTCGCACACCAACACTATCCTGCACGCACTAGGGACAAATTACAATTTTACCAAGCCAATCAACCTACAAACCTGTACGTCTTTGGAAGAAACTGGAGCATCCGGAGGAAACCCATGCAGTCACAAGGAGAACGCACAAGGAGTACCTTGGAAAAACCCATGGAGGTCATGTGTATAACGTACAAAGTCCGTAAAGATAGCCCCAGTAGTCAGGATCGAACCCGGGTCCCTGGCGCTGTCAGGCAGCAACTCTACCGCTGCGCCACCATGCCACTGCAAGCTATGTTCAAGCTCTTTTAACCCATTCCATTGTTCAGTAAGATCATGAGTTAGCTTGTCCCTCCACTCACTGACAGAACCGATGTTTAGTGGCCATCTCTAATTGCTCTTGAGAAGGTGTTGAGCCACCTTCTTGATTGTTGCAGGCGAACCTATGTGTTGGGAGTTGTGTTTGTGACCAATGCTCTATTCATCTTTGACATCACACCCTTGCCAGTCCTCCATACTTGAGAACCTTTGTGTTGCACATTATTTGCGCATAGATACAGCTCTTAAGGATAGCCGAGTCAGGGGGTATGGGGAGAAGGCAGGAACGGGGTACTGATTGGGAATGATCAGCCATGATCACATCGAATGGCAGTGCTGGCTCGAAGGGCCAAATGGCCTCCTCCTGCACCTATTGTCTATTGTCTATTGTCTATAAGACTTGTGCGGTGAGCTCCATCCACACCTATTCTTTCAAGATGAGCAGCTTGCTTTTAACCACCGCCAGCTAGCTTAAACCATTGGGATATAATGGGTGAAAGTGGCTGTAGAGAAGCCAGGCGTCCAGGCCTGCCTGGGTCGAAGGAGCCTCAGCGGCGATGGCGATGGGAGCCTCGGCGGCGGCAGCTGGGTACTTGGCGGCGGATTGAGTCTTGATGGCAACGGGAGCCTCGGCGGCAATGGGGCCTCAGCGGCAATGGGAGCCTCGGAGGCAGCGGGAACCTTGGTAGCGGTGCAACGTGGGGGGGGGGGGGGGGGAGGGAGGGGAGGGAAGATGATGGGAACCCGGCATGGGGGGACCGTTGTGATGAACAATGGATGACCGGCATGGAGGGACCGCTGTGATGAACAATGGATGACCGGCGTGTGAGGGGACCGATGTGATGAACAATGGGGGACCCGGTGTGGCGGGGGGGGGGGGGGGGGCACTTTAGTTTTAGAATTCTCCGCCCAGGGGATAAGCCTGTGTTTGTTTGTTTGTTTGTTATTCGTTCCGGTTCTTTCCGGTTTAGGCACTGTGCACAGGGCAGCCAGCCAACAGTCGCTTGTCCTTTGCCCATCTAGTAATAAATAAATGTCAGTATGTCATACTGGAGATCCATAAATATGAAGGAGTAAATAAAATATATTCATCTATATACTAAAACTCTCGTTTGTTTGTTTGTTTGTTTGTTTGTGATCGGACTACAGCCATAACGGTACACAATAGCAAGACAATTTTAGGCCCACCTTACTCATCGTCGGCGCTTTAATGGTAATGCAAGTAGTTTTATTGAAATCGGTGTTATATTTTTTAAGTTATTCACATTTTAAAGTTTAAATCTCTCTCCTAGGGAGGGGATAGGGAGGATAAAGGGGGTTGAGTGGAATGGAGTGGGGGGGAGGGGAGAGAGGGTGGGGGGGAGGGGGGGAGGGGAGGAGGGGAGGGGGAAGGGAAGAAGGGAGAAGGGGAGGAGGGGAATAAGGGGAGGGGGGAGAGGTGGAGGGGTGGGGGGGGGGGGGGGGTGGGAGGGGAGGGTGCTGCACCAATGCAGGAGAGGTTTGGGCCCAACGGGTCCACTTGGTCTAGTAATAAATAAATGTCAGTATGTCATAGATAGATCGTCATAAACCGCACCCAAACAGGCTCTTCTGCCCAACTTGCCCATGCCAACCAAGACCAGGATGCCATCTACACTAGTTCCACCTGCCCGCTAAATATTTCCTATCCATGTACCTGTCCAAATGTCTTTTAAATGTTGTTATTGTACCTGCCTCAACTATCTCCTCTGGCAGCTGATTCCATATATCCACTACCCTCTGTGTGAAGAAATTGCCCCTCAAGTTCCTATTAAATCTTTTTCTTCTTACAAACCTATGTCCTCTGGTTCCTGATTCCCCTACTCTGGGTAAAGGACTCAGCATTTATCCTATCTATTCCCCTCATGATCTTGTACACATCCATAAATTACCACGCATCCTCCTGCACTCCATGGAATAAAGTCCTAGTCTGCCCACCCCTCTCCCTGTAGCTCAAGCCCTCAAGTCCTGGCAACAACCTTGTAAATCTTCTCTGCCTTTTTTCCAGTTTAACAACATCATTCCTACAGCAGGGTGACAAAATCTGGATGCAATATTCCAAATGTGGCATTATCAATGTCTTGTAACAACTGTAACATAACATCCCAACTTCTATACTCAATACCCTGACCGATTAATTCAGATGTACTGTAAGCCTTCTTGACCACCCTATCTAACTGTGTCACACTTTCAAGGAATTATGTACATGCAGTTCTAAATTCCTCTGCTCTCCAGAGCCCTGCCATTCACTGTGAAGGTCCTGTTCAGGTTTGACTTCCTAAAATGCAACACCTTGCATTTATCTCTATTAAGCTCCATTAACCATCCCTCAGTCTACTTTCCCAACTGATCAAGATCTTGCTGTAATATTTGATAAATATCTTCTCTATCTACACTACTACCCACTTTAGGGTCATCTGCAAACTTATTAATCATGCCTTGTATCTCATCCAAATCATTGATAAAAACCACAAACAGCAATGGGTTCAACACTGAACCCTGAGGCACACCACTAATCACAGGCCTCCAGTCCCTATCCGGTCAGCTGGCTCTCCCTGGATCCCAAACGATCTAACCTTCCAGAGCAATGTACCATGGGCAACCTTATCAGATGCCTTGCTGAAATCCATATAGACAATGTCCATGGCTCTGCCCTCATCAACCGTTTCGATAACTTCTTCAAAAAACAGTCGTATTCGTGAGACATGATCGTCCATGCACAAAATCACGCTGACTATCCCTAAGTGACCCCTGACTATCCAAATGGATATATATCTTATCTTTCCAAATATTCTCCAATAACTTGCCTACCACAGATGTTAGGCTCACTCGTCTTTAGTTCCCAGAGTTTTCCTTGCAACCCTTCTGAAATAGAGGCACATTATTTATTTTCTTAGGGTGGCACTGTGGCACAGCGGTAGAGTTGCTGCCTTATGGTGCTTGCAGCGCCGGAGACCCAGGTTCGATCCTGACCACGTGTGATGTCCATACAGAGTTTGTACCTTCTCCTCGTGACTGCGTGGGTTTTCTCCAAGATCTTCGGTTTCCTCCCACACTCCAAAGATGTACAGATTTGTAGGTTAATTGGCTTGGTGAATGTGTAAATTGTCGCCAGTGTGTGTAGGATAGTGTTAATGTACAGGGATTGCTGGTCGGTGCAGAATTGGTGGGCCTTCGGCTGTGGTGCCTTCAGCCCTTGGTGGGCCCTGTTTCCGCGCTGTGTCTCTAAACTAAACTAAATTAGCCACCCTCCAATCTTCCAGCACTTCGTCTGTATGGAATGATGATTCATATATCTCACCAGGGTGCCTGCAATGTACTCCAGCTTCCCACACTGTCCTCGGATATACCTGATCCGCTGGAATTTAGAAGACTGAGGGGGGATCTTATAGAAACATATCAAATTCTTAAGGGGTTGGAGAGGCAAGATGCGGGAAGATTGTTCCCGATGTTGGGGGAGTCCAGAACCAGGGGTCACAGCTTAAGGATAAGGGGGAAGTCTTTTAATAATAATAATAATAATACATTTTATTTATATAGCGCTTTTCATATACTCAAAGACGCTTTACAGAGATTTTGAGAACATAGGGAAATTAATAAATAGATAAATAAGTAAATAAATAAATGAACAGAGAAAGGAGACAGTAGGTGAGGTGACCTTCAGTGGTTGAAGGCAGTGCTGAACAGGTGAGACTTCAGCGATGTTTTGAATGTGGTGAGTGTGGGGGAGTCTCTAACGGTTTGGGGTAGTGAGTTCCATAGGGTGGGAGCAGCGATGGAGAAAGCCCTGTCCCCCCAGGATCTGAGTTTAGTCCGGATGTGGGGGGATAGGAGATTGGCAGCGGCAGAGCGGAGGGTGCAGGTGGGAGTGTGCCTGTGGAGGAGGTCGGTCAGGTAGGATGGGGCCAGGTTATGGAGGGCTTTGTAGGTTATGAGGAGGATTTTGTACTGGATTCTCTGGGGGATGGGGAGCCAGTGGAGTTTATAAAGGACGGGGGTGATATGGTCACGGATCGAGGTGTGTGTGAGTAGACGGGCAGCGGAGTTTTGAATGTATTGAAGTTTATTGATGATTTTTGAGGGTGCGCCATAGAGGAAGCTGTTGCAGTAGTCCAGACGGGAGGTGATGAAGGCGTGGATGAGGGTTTCTGCAGCTGTGGAGGAGAGGGATGGACGGAGACGGGCAATGTTTTTGAGGTGGAAGAAGGCTGTCTTTGTGATGTGTTTGATGTGTTTGTCGAAGGAGAGGGTTTGATCAAGGATGATTCCAAGATTCCGGATGTGAGGTGAGGTGGATACTGGGAGACCATCAATGTTGAGGATGAAGTTTTGGGTGGATTTGGTGAGCATTTTTGGACCAATGATGATGATTTCAGATTTGTTACAATTGAGTTTGAGGAAGTTTGATTGAAGCCAAGATTTTATTTAGGACCGAGATGAGAAAACATTTCTTCACACAGAGAGTGGTGAGTCTGTGGAATTCTCTGCCACAGAACATAGTTGAGGCCAGTTCATTGGCTATATTTAAGAGGGAGTTAGATGTGGCCCTTGTGGCTAAAGGGATCAGGGGGTATGGAGAGAAGGCAGGTACAGGTTACTGAGCTGGATGATCAGCCATGATCATATTGAATGGCGGTGCAGGCTCGAAGGGCCGAATGGCCTACTCCTGCACCTATCTTCTATGTTTCTATGTTTCTATGATCAGAATGTGGTAGATTACTGATGAATTCACACCAAGGATCTTCTCCTAATTGCACTGAACTGGAACTGCCCACCTAATACCACAAAGTCCCTTCCACACACCATTTAACCTTCCCAAGGGCGGGTAAGTAGGGAATAAATGCCAAAATCATCTCTAATGCCCACTTCTTGAGAATTAAGTAATAAAAAGACCAAATATTCTCGCCATTCTGTGAGATTATTTCTGATTGTAGCAGATAATTTGACTTTCCGCGAGAGATTCTTTGGAAGATGTGCATGGTGAGACTGATATGAATGGGTACCATTTGGCTGGGAGCTGAAGTCAGCAGCAGAATCCATGTGACCTGAAATAAATTAAAATCTCTCACTGTCAGTGATCGCCTCTAGGGATTCATTCGCTTGCATGGCAGGATCTCATAATTTATCTTGCGCCTATGGCAACAGTGAGTCAAGGATTTCTCACAGTACTGAAGGAACTGCATAAATCATTCTCCAGTCAAATACCTTCGAACAAGGCAACTCACCTGTACAATCAGTTGTGTTATTATAATTCCATCACTTTTTCTTGACAATACAATACGTAGCTTTTCTTAATTTTTTGATATTGGTATAATAAATCCAAATTAACACGCAGCACACTTTAAATGTTTTTGATTCAAAATCTTGCTGGAGACTGCGTTGGTTATTAAAGTTATTGGTTTTAGCATTTGTTCTGCCAAGCTTGGAGGCACCGTTACTCTTGAGATTTATTTTCGAAATGGATGGGTTTAAGGGCTGCTGGATTTAAGGTTTTTTTTTTCCCCAGGCTTAATCAGAGTGAAAATTTGATTGCCATCCAACTTCAGCTATCTCCCTTTCTTTCTGCTTCATAAATTGAAGCTATTGCTCTGTATTTCAATCAATGTGAAGTAAATCATTTTAATGAGATCATATCACTTTTTTAAAAGTATCGAGAGGAGAAGAGAAAAAAGACACTTTGCCCCAAGTGTGGTCTCTGAAGTGAATAAAACTTTCAATGCCGTAATTTACATTGACAGGGTGTTGAAGTGCAAACCTTGAAAGTGATAAACATGTCTTTGAGTTTAGGACTGCAGGGAAACTCCTAGGAATTAAATCATATCAAATTGTTAAACTGCTGTTTACATATTTTCTACAATTTAGCACACTTGCATTTCGCTTGCATTTTCTGTAGCAATGAATGAATGAATAAATGCAAAAAAGATACTTTATCCATTATAATAGGTTATTTCCAGCAAAAAAACAAACAGATTGTGGATATATATTTCCCCGACCTGCGCATCGTTTCATAGCTTTTGAAATGTTTTGGTGATATAAGGGATGAGAGGAAGGCCTGCTTCTGCAATGGATTCAGAGTGGTCGTTCAAACTCGTTGAGAGTTAAATTAATGAGAGATGAGCTTGATAGAATATGCCAGGCAGGTTTTGCCCAGCCATGTGAAACGATATATGCATTTTATCTCTTGTGAGACTCTGAAAGAACACATGCGTATGTGTGTCTTATCCTCTTGTGGGCGTGAAAATTTGCATTTAAGGCCACGCATTTGACTCATCAACATTTGTGAAAACGGCATAATGATCTTCAAGCAGCAGTAGAACAGCAAAAGCAGTTATTCCAACAGATCCAGTGGCGGCCAATGGAGGTGGGGGTGTAAGGAGAACTTTCTTGCTGCTGGCCAACGCGATGGTCGCCCGGGGGGCGGGGTGAGTGGCTCCCTCTCCCCTTTCCTCTCCCCCCTCCCCCCCCCCCCCCCGGCCCCGGGGGAGTTTTTAGGGGGGTTGTGGGGGGATGGAGTGGGTGATGTCGTCAGTTGGGGGAGGGTTGCCAGGCCCGCAGGATAGGTTTGCACCGAGGTTTGACGGGCCCGCAGGAGAGGTTTGGACCCAAAGGGTCCATGCCCGTCTAGTAATAAATAAATGTCAGTATGTCATACTGGAGATCCATAAATATGAAGCAGTAAATAAAATATATTCATATTAAATAAATGTCAGTACGTCATAGATAGATCAAGTCATAAACCGCACCCAAACAGGCTCTTCTGCCCAACTTGCCCATGCCAACCAAGAGCAGGATGCCATCTACACTAGTTCCACCTGCCCGCTAAATATTTCCTATCCATGTAGCTGTCCAAATGTCTTTTAAATGTTGTTATTGTACCTGCCTCAACTATCTCCTCTAGCAGCTGATTTCATATATCCACCACCCTCTGTGTGAAGAAATCAAAGTCTCTCTTAAAGCACCGTGGCACAGTGATAGAGTTGCTGCCTTGTGGTGCCAGAGACTTTGGTTCGATCCTGAGGACAAGTGCTGCCTGTACAGAATTTGTACGCTCTCCCTGTGACCACGTGGGTTTTCTCCCGGTACCCCGGTTTCCTCAAACATTCCAAGGACGTGCAGTTTTGTGGATTAATTGACTTCTGTAAATTGTCCCCAGTATAAAGGGTACAGCCAGTGTACCGGTGATCATTGGCCGGTGCGGACACGATGGGCCGAAGGGCCTTTGTCCACACTATCTTTAAACTAAACTTAAACATGCATTTAACAATCCAAAGAATAATATAACTTGGAACATCTCATCTTTGAAACAGTCACCACTTATGTTTCGGGGACAGTTCCTCTGAGGAGCCCAAGAAATGAATACCTTCCAGCGAATGTGCTTAGTTTGTGGGAATGGAGCACTGCAGGACTTCCACTTGCTCACATCTGCCACAAACTTAAATCAGCTAAATTGAGAGCAGGGTTATACCCGAGGCAGGTTTCCCCACCTTCTTGAAGAATAAACTCTGAGACATTGCTGCAAGCAACCCGAGTGAAAATAACTGGTGCATTGAAAAGGTTGTTGGCTTTGAGTTTAAGTTCCCAGTGCTAGGGGTATGGTGTCGCAGAGCTAATCCAAACGATTTACTGCAACCCTGGCCAATCTTATGTCTTATTACTTCAGATTCTCCCAATCAATTCTCATTAGCAAGGTTTATGGCATCCCAGGAGTCCATTTCAAATTCAGGATTTAAAGGGATACACCAAACATGCAGTAAGTCATATTTGGGATCTGAATGCATTCAGAAATTCAGACTGTTGTATTTTTATTTTGGAATCCCCCCCCCCTCCCAATCCCCCACCCCCACCGTCCTCTTCCCACCCTCCCAGGATATGCTTTGGGAAGGGCTGAGGGTATAGGGGATGCATTGTCACCTCCCAATGGCAGGAATAAGGAACTTAGACAGCCCAAAATGGCTGGGATAAAGTGGATGTGGAGAGGATGTTTCCACTAGTGGGAGAGTCTAGGACTAGAAGCCACAGCCTCAGAATAAAAGGATGTACCTCTGGAAAGGACATGAGGAGAAATTTCTTCAGTCAGAAGATGGTAAATTTGTGGAATTCGTTGCCACAGATTGCTGTGAAGGCCAAGTCATTTGGTAATTTTAAGGTGGACATTGACAGATTCTTGATTAGTACGGGTGTCAGGGGTTATGGGTTGAAGACAGGAGAATAGGGTTGAGAGGGAAAGATAGATCAGCCATGATTGAATGGCGGAGTAGAATTGATGAGCCGGATGGCCTAATTCTGCTCTTATAACTAATGAACATGAAATAGAGTCTTTGTTTTAATACAGCGGGAGATTGTCACTTTGCATTCCTGAGTTGGGGAGCAAGGGAAAATAGCACGCCGCTCCAGCCCATTCAAAATCGTCACGTTTTGCAGTCCATTGTGGCAGCCTTGAGTCAGAACAGTCAGAGTGGAAACAGTTATAGAGGAAACCTATTACAATGTGGAAGAATTCTCAGTGGAAACTGTTTTACGAAGTGAGATATCAGGGAGCGATTTAGTGCAATCCAGTCCAGTAGGTCGACCAGCCTTCTGCAGAACTGATCCAATTCACATCCCACTTTGAAATTATGGGATGAAAATCAGATGGCCACAACAGCAGCCAAGTTAACCACCCAACGAGTGAAATTGAAATCAACTCCCAAATCTGGATGTGATCATTTACATTGGGAGAAATGACCTGAAAATAATAATCAGCTTCCTATTTAAACTCTCTGTGTGGTGATCGACACTTATTCTTCAACTAATGATCTCAAAAAGTATTAGTCAATCGTTTGTTGCATCACCATTTGAGATTCCATACTGAAGACAAATTGGTTGTCACGTTTGCCGACAGAAAAGCAGTAGCTGCTTTTCAGAGAATTACAGGATCTGTGAAATGCTCTGTCTGAATAAACACTTTCCTTCATCAAAATGAGGGCAGTGGTGAGAGAAATCTTGTTTTCAGCCAATTTATCTCATCAAGGACATGGATAGAAATGGACATAAGTACTATTTGATAATTTCCTGCTGTCAATGCAAATTTACTCAAGTGTTAATATAGAGGCACTTGCTTTAACATTTCCACCAAAAGGAAAACCAAACAAGCAATGTTTCTTTTTCTCCCCCTGAGTATTTCTTCCGCTGTAAGATATGCTAAAATCTACAAATTAAAAACTCAGAAAGACGAAAGACCAGCTTCGTACCAATTACACCTACTGGATAGTAGGGACAATTTACATTTATACCAAGCCAATTAACCTACAAACCTATACGACATTGGAGTACGGGAGGAAACTGATCTCGGAAAAAAAAAACCCCACTCAGTCACTGGGAGAACGTTCAAACTCTGTACAGACAGCCCCCGTAGTCGGGATTGAACCCGGGTCTCTGGCGCCGTAAGGCAGCTACTCTACCGCTGCGCCACCATGCTCCCCTAGTCATTGACATTTCCACTATGAGACAAAGGTTCTGACTGTCTACCCTATCTATTTCTCTCATCATTTTATATACTTCTATTAGGTCTCGCCTCGACTTCCAAAGTAAACAATCAAAAAATGGTTGATGGGAATGGGATTAATGGGATTGCCCCATCTGGAACATGCATGGGTACAATGAGTTAAATGGCTTCCTCCTATGTCTTTATAAGTACAAAATAATCCCAGGGCATCACCACATAATTGGGCTTTGTCATGCTACAATTTCCTTTGAAGATACCAGGGCTGTAAAAATTGTTCCTGATGTGCGTAGGGTAGTGTTAATATGCTGGGATTGTTGGTCGGTGCTGACTCGGTGGGCCGAAGGGCCTGTTTCCGCATTGTATCTCTAAACTAAATTAAACTAAACCGAAGAACCAAGTCTTAGAACTACAGATCTAATGAGGGCCAAGGCAAATGTTTTGTTAAGGTACAACAGATGGCATGGACATAGTGGGCCATGGTGCCTATTTCTTTGCTCATGATCTTGTGACTCATTGTCCCTATTGCCCAATTCCATTCATAGTTCTTCAGAAAATGAGATTGTCAATGCAGGCAGCCAAACCTGGACGTCATTCAGGCATGGATTGATAGGTTTCACATAACATTTTAACCATATGTTCCTAATGTTGGGGGAGTCCAGAACCAGGGGTCACAGTTTAAGAATAAGGAGTAGGCCATTTAGGACTGAGATGAGGAAAAACGTTTTCATCCAGAGAGTTGTGAATCTGTGGAATTCTCTGCCACAGAAGGCAGTGGAGGCCAATTCACTGGATGTTTTCAAGAGAGAGTTTGATTTAGCTCTTAGGACTAACAGAATCAAGGGATATGGGAAGAAAGCAGGAATGGGGTACTGATTTAGGATGATCAGCCATGTTAGGAGGAGGGGGAGTTCAACGAGATCTGGGTGTCCTAGTGCATCAGTCACTGAAAGGAAGCATGCAGGTACAGCAGGCAGTGAAGAAAGCCAATGGAATGTTGGCCTTCATAACAAGAGGAGTTGAGTATAGGAGCAAAGAGGTCCTTCTGCAGTTGTACCGGGCCCTGGTGAGACCGCACCTGGAGTACTGTGTGCAGTTTTGGTCTCCAAATTTGAGGAAGGATATTCTTGCTATGGAGGGCGTGCAGCGTAGGTTCACTAGGTTAATTCCCGGAATGGCGGGACTGTCGTATGTTGAAAGGCTGGAGCGATTGGGCTTGTATACACTGGAATTTAGAAGGAAGAGGGGGGATCTTATTGAAACATATAAGATAATTAGGGGATTGGACACATTAGAGGCAGGAAACATGTTCCCAATGTTGGGGGAGTCCAGAACAAGGGGCCACAGTTTAAGAATAAGGGGTAGGCCATTTAGAACGGAGATGAGGAAGAACTTTTTCAGTCAGAGAGTGGTAAAGGTGTGGAATTCTCTGCCTCAGAAGGCAGTGGAGGCCAGTTCGTTGGATGCTTTCAAGAGAGAGCTGGATAGAGCTCTTAAGGATAGCGGAGTGAGGGGGTATGGGGAGAAGGCAGGAGCGGGATACTGATTGAGAGTGATCAGCCATGATCGCATTGAATGGCGGTGCTGGCTCGAAGGGCTGAATGGCCTACTCCTGCACCTATTGTCTATTGTCTATTGTCTATTGAATGGCGGTACTGGCTCGAAGGGTCGACTGGCCTACTCCTGCACATATTTTCTATGCTTCTATGTTTCTATATAAGTGCCAGACACAAAGGAGGATACAAGCAGCTGCCTTGTGTAGGAAGGTACTGCAGAGGCTGATTTATACTGATGATAAACACAAAATGCCGGAGTAACTCAACGGGTCAGGCAGCATCTCTGGGGACAAAGAACAGGTGATGTTTCAGGTGGGAAGCCTTCTTCTGTCTGAATTGAGTTGAATTTGTTTGAGAAGTATGACTCAACCAAGTCAGCTGTTCCAGTCAATCGGCATTAGGATTAAATTTAGATTTATTATTGTCAAGTGTACTGGGATACAGCAAAAAGCTTTACTTGCATGCTCTCCAAACATACAGTATCCGATATACTACACATAGATACAATCAAGTGAAACCCAAGTGTAATAGATAGAGTAAAGAGGAAGATAGAGTGCAAAAAATAATTCTCATTTTATAGAGCTTCAGTTCAGACTGTTCAGAAGCCTGATAACAGAGGGGAAGAAGCTGTTTTATTTCAAATAGAATACTGGACCCAATTGTGCTAGCTCAGATGAAAGGATCAACATCAGATTTTGTGAACACACTGGCAAATATCACACACTGCTGAATTTCATAACATTAATGAGATAACTTAATAACCCCGCATGACTGAAAGAACAAAGTTAACCCGGACGTTCGCATAATCTTACAGTTATATGTAATGCTCAGGGGAAAAAACAGTGCATGTTTGTTTTTCCTTTCAAGAAGCAAACAAAATAATTTATAGCATGTAAACAATCTGAGCTAGCTTGCATTTGGCCCACATTCCCCTAATCCTTTCCTATTCTCGAACCTGCCCAAATGTAATTGGAACATTATAGCACTTCCTCTAGCAGCTTCTTTTACCCACCCGCCACCCTTTGCATGAAAAATCTTCCCCTCGGATCCTCACCAAATCATACCCTCCCACCATAAACCTAACGCTACCCTGGGAAAAAGGATGTGACCATCCATAGTATTCACATCCTGATTTTATAAACCTCTCTAAACTCGCCCCTCAGCCTATCCATTCCCTCCTGATAACTCACGCCTGCCAGTACCGATAACATCCTTGTGAATCTTTTCCTGATCCTCTGTGATCCACATTTCTATGGCTCACAATGAACATCTTTTTCCATCTCCCTTCTAATAAGGAGAGACGATTGTGAAAGGGAGAGAGAGTTAAAGGTAGGAAAAGGTCAGAGCAAACCGTTTTCATTTCCACCGCATGTACATGCTATGAAAATACAAAGAAAATTATCTTATTCAGATCATGTCAACTTTCTTGCAGCATCTGAAGTAGACAATAGACAATAGACATTAGACAATAGGTGCAGGAGGAGGCCATTCGGCCCTTCGAGCCATTCAATGTGATCATGGCTGATCATTCTCAATCAGTACCCCGTTCCTGCCTTCTCCCCATACCCCCTGACTCCGCTATCCTTAAGAGCTCTATCTAGCTCTCTCTTGAATGCATTCAGAGAATTGGCCTCCACTGCCTTCTGAGGCAGAGAATTCCACAGATTCACAACTCTCTGACTGAAAAAGTTTTTCCTCATCTCAGTTCTAAATGGCCTACCCCTTATTCTTAAACTGTGGCCCCTTGTTCTGGATTCCCCCAACGTTGGGGACATGTTTCCTGCCTCTAACGTGTCCAACTCCTTAATAATCTTATACGTTTCGATAAGATCTCCTCTCATCCTTCTAAATTCCAGTGTATAGTAGATGTCTCTGAAATCATAAGCTAAGTTTAGTAAATGCGCTCACTTTCTTCCAAAGGCAATCAGAAACGCAAGCAAATAAGCTATGTATTGCTGTTAGTGTGACTGCTTGAACTGAAGACTAACTGATGTTCCAAGCTTTTCACGTATTAGTGCGAGACTAAACCTTCTGTCTGCATCAAAATGCAAAGTGCGGGAGGAACTCAAAGGGTCAGGCAGCATCTGCGGCTGGAATGGACAGAAGACGTTTCGGGTTGGGACGCTTCTTCAGAGTGATTGGAATGGGGCAGGGGGGAGGGGGGGAGAAAGCCTGGGAAGTGATAGGTGGATACACGTGCGTGGGTGGGGCGTGGGGGGGGGGGGGAGGAGGTTGGCAGATAGGTGGAGTAAGTGTCAAAGGCTAAGAAGTGAAAAGGAGCCAAAAGGGTGTCAGACAAGGAAAGGAGGAGTGAAATGTAAAGCCAGAGGGAGGGATATGGGTAAAAGGGGGGAGGGGGTAGGAAAGTGGGGGACCAAAGGGAAATGTAAAACTTAGGGATGGAAGATAAGCATACGAAGGAGGGAAAAGAGAAGGGTGACATGGAGGTACAGGTGGCGGTTGAAAGAGAGGGGTATGTACGAGGGTACAATAGACAATAGACAATAGACAATAGGTGCAGGAGGAGGCCATTCGGCCCTTCGAGCCAGCACCGCCATTCAATGTGATCATGGCTGATCATTCTCAATCAGTACCCCGTTCCTGCCTTCTCCCCATACCCCCTGACTCCGCTGTCCTTAAGAACTCTATCCAGCTCTCTCTCGAATGCATTCAGAGAATTGGCCTCCACTGCCTTCTGAGGCAGAGAATTCCACAGATTCACAACTCTCTGACTGAAAAAGTTTTTCCTCATCTCAGTTCTAAATGGCCTACCCCTTATTCTTAAACTGTGGCCCCTTGTTCTGGACTCCCCCAACATTGGGAACATGTTTCCTGCCTCTAACGTGTCCAACCCCTTGATTATAAAAATCTTATACGTTTCGATAAGATCTCCTCTCATCCTTCTAAATTCCAGTGTATACACTATTTGAAATTGGAGAATTCAGTATTCATTTTAGTTGTAAGCTACCCAAACAGAACATGAGGTGCTGTTCTTCCAATTTGCATGTGACATTGCATTCCAGAACATTTTTTTAATCTACTGTTGCAGACCACATAAAACCCTGTGGCTAATAAGCTAACTCTGGTATTGATTTAAGAGAGAAATTAAATGTAATCAACATTTTTCAATTGTACAAAAAAGGCACAAAGTGGTAGTCAGTATGAAGAAGGACCCCGACCCGAAACGACATTTATTCATGTTCACTAGAGGTGCTGCCTGACCCACTGAGTTACTCCAACACTTTGTGTCTCTTTTTTTTGTAAATCAGCGTCCGCAGTTCCTTGCTTTTGAGTTGCACTGTATTGAGAACAGGATATTAATGTCTGAGTTGTCGCTGGACATCCGACTGCTCTTTCAGAAGAAGCAGTGAAGAATTAAATTGCAAAAACTGTTAGATTAGCACGAGGCTTACATTTGGTAAATTGATCAACTGCAGAAAAGGTATACAAAATGTTTCTTTGGTTTATGAACAATAAGATCTCGTTATTAGGGCGTGCAGCGTAGGTTTACTAGGTTAATTCCTGGAATGGCGGGACTATCATATGTTGAAAGACTGGAGCGACTAGGCTTGTATACACTGGAATTTAGAAGGATGAGAGGGGATCTTATCGAAACGTGTAAGATTATTAAGGGGTTGGACACGTTAGAGGCAGGAAACATGTTCTCAATATTGGGGGAGTCCAGAACAAGGGGCCACAGTTTAAGAATAAGGGGTAGGCCATTTAGAACTGAGATGAGGAAAAACCTTTTTCAGTCAGAGAGTTGTGAATCTGTGGAATTCTCTGCCTCAGAAGGCAGTGGAGGCCAATTCTCTGAATGCATTCAAGAGAGAGCTGGATAGAGCTCGTAAGGATAGCGGAGTCAGGGGGTATGGGGAGAAGGCAGGAACGGGGTACTGATTGAGAATGATCAGCCATGATCACATTGAATGGCGGTGCTGGCTCGAAGGGCCGAATGGCCTCCTCCTGCACCTATTGTCTATTGTCTATTAGAAACTGTTAATTAAGACACTGACGTTCATAAATGTGACTTTTATTTTACACTTCCCTTTCGTTAACTAGCAACCCCCAGCTGTTATCAGGCAACTGAACCATCCTACCAACAACTAGAGAGCAGTCCTGAGCTACTGTTGGAGACATGTGGACTATCTTTGGAGACCCTCGGACTACCTTTGAACGGAATTTACTAGACTTTATCTTGCACTAAATGTTATTCACTTTATCCTGTATCTGTACACTGTGGACGGCTCGATTATAATCATGTGTAGGAAGAATCTGCAGATGCTGGTTTAAACCGAAGATAGACACAAAATGCTGGAGTAACTCAGCGGGACAGGCAGCATCTCTAGAGAGAAAGAATGGGAGACGTTTCGGGTCGAGACCCTTCTTCAGACTCATCGGACTGTAATCATGCATCGTCTTTCCACTGACTGGCTAGCACGCAACAAAAACTTTTCACTGTACTTTGGCACATGTGACAATAAACTACACTCAAGCACAAACTCAATTCTCGAAAACTGGTAACTATAGCAAACCTTTCTTTGACATGGGCAATATTCACTTTGGAAGTCCAACGCTCCATTTACTTTTCTTCCTGCTGAGACCTGACACTTATTTGCCTAGACATCGCACAATAATATCGATTCTGTCAACTTCATGCCAAGTTTTGATTAATGCTCGTTCTACTGATTCTTAATCAAAATCTATATCTGGGTTTCTTTGAAAAGTTAGCCTTCGTGCACAGAATAGTTGCCAACTTCGATTGGTGCATGCCTGGAGACATTTCCTCTTCTACTTATTTGCCCATTCTACCCAACCTTTTGTCACATTCTCCAAAAACGTAAGCAGTTAAAGTCTTTTGAGAAAATAAAACACAATTTTTGTTTTAACTTCCCTTTGATTTTACTTCTAGTCTGCATGCAATATGATTCCAGAGAATAATCTTTGAAGGACTCTGGTGGAAAGGTCAAAGACTAGAGGGCATAACTTTAAGGTGAGAGGGGCAATGTTTAACTTGTTCACTGCCAAGTTCTGTTTTTCATGTTCTGTGTTGGCCATGACCCAGGTATACTCGGGGGTGGCAGTGAACAGATTAGAGGAGCAGTGAGACCGCACCTGGAGTACTGTGTGCAGTTTTGGTCTCCAAATTTGAGGAAGGATATTCTTGCTATTGAGGGCGTGCAGCGTAGGTTTACTATGTTAATTCCTGGAATGGCGGGATTGTCATATGTTGAAAGACTGGAGCGACTAGGCTTGTATACACTGGAATTTAGAAGGATGAGAGGGATCTTATCGAAACGTATAAGATTATAAAGGGGTTGGACACGTTAGAGGCAGGAAACATGTTCCCAATGTTGGGGGAGTCCAGAACAAGGGGCCACAGTTTAAGAATAAGGGGTAGGCCATTTAGAACGGAGATGAGGAAAAAAAAATTCAGTCAGAGAGTTGTGAATCTGTAGAATTCTCTGCCTCAGAAGGCAGTGGAGGCCAATTCTCTGAATGCATTCAAGAGAAAGCTGGATAGAGCTCTTAAGGATAGCGGAGTCAGGGGGTATGGGGAGAAGGCAGGAACGGGGTATTGATTGAGAATGATCAACCATGATTACATTGAATTGCGGTGCTGGCTGGAAGGGCAGAATGGCCTACTCCATTGTCTATTGTCTATTGTCAGGGCAAATCTCAGAGGGTGTTGCATGCCTGGAATGTGCTGCCAGGGGTAGTTTTAGAGGCAAATGCGATCATGGCATTTAAGACGCACATGAATGGCACAGGGTGGCACAGGGTGGCACAGGGTGGCACAGTGGCGCAGCTGTGGAGTTGCTGCCTTAGAGCGCCAGAAAACTGAGATCGATCCTGACTACAGGTGTTGTCTGTCAGTCAGTACGGAGTTTGTACATCCTCCCTGTGACCACGTGGGTTTTCTCCGAGTGCTCTGGTTTCCTCCCACACTCCAAAGACGTACCGGTTTGTAGGTTAATTGGCTTTGTTAAAATTATAAATTGTCCCTAGTGTGTAGGATAGTACTCGTGTACGGGGTGCTCTATGCCCGGCGTGGACTTGGTTGGCCAAAGGGCCTGTTTCCAAAGTGGAAAAAATGGAGGGATATGGATCATGTGCATGCAGTGGAGATGAGTTTAATTTGGTATCGTATTTAGCTTGGATTTTGTGAGATGAAGAGCTGATTTCTGTGCTATAATGCTCTATGATCGATGTTCTATTCTTGAAATGATCAGCACCATCTGGGAGGCTGATAATCTTAGTAAGAAGCCTCAGAAAATTTCCTCTATTCTGGTCAGTATCCATTGGGAATTGTAGGAATTCTTGCATTCCTCCCATTCATCTGGTGTACTCTTCTGGGATGATTAAACGACTACTTTCAGTGACCTTTCTCTGAGGCTGTAAGGGTCTCCATGGCAATTCTTGTATGAAGTGTTTGGCATGCAATAGCATATATTGTTTAATATTAGGCAATTCATTGTTCAGGTTCTGCTTTTAATTTAATTTTAGTCTCAAGTTTTCATCTGCCTTGTGTGTTATGATTGTTGGCAGACCAATTTTCTTCCAGGGATGAATAAAGTTCTATCATATCGTATTGTATCGTATGCTGAATGAAGTTCTATTTGCCATTTCATCCTAGCCGCATTGACTTCCAATCACTTCAGTTTTCCCAAGTCTTTCGTTTGAAAAATCTCCGTTTGGTACTCAAATCTCAGCAATGCCTTCCCACTCTTCCCTGCCTCTGCTGGCTTTTCCAATGCACAAACCCAATCCCAAACTCTCCGTCTTGTTACACCTTGAAAATAAACATGATTACTCAACCTTTCTTGTTGGCTTAAAGTATCAGATCTAATTGTAGCATTCCAAACATGTAATAAGCACACTCCTCTATCAAAATTAATTAAACGGCATAAACAAGATAATTAACCACTCAAATGCACCATTTATTATTCTTTGCAGTGATGGAATTAATTAAAACTTGGAAATCTACTCTCGATGTGCACTGGAAGAGAATTGTGAAATTATAAAAGCGCAGAAGGGCATTCAATCCATCAAGTCCGTGCCACCAATTTGCAAGCGCAATTCTGTTAATCTCTATTCCAGAGCCCTGCATTTATCTTTCTTCAACTACCTACCTAATTCTTTTCAGAAAGGCATGATTAAATCAGCATCTCAATCCTTTCAGGCAATGGGTTTCATATCACAATCGATCACTGCATCAAATCCCTCATCAAAACTTTATTTTCTCAATCACCTTAAAGTGTGTCTTTTGGTTCTTGACCATTCTGCCATTGGAGATATTTCCTCTCTGGTCAGGTTTTCTAGAAGCTACGCATTTTTTCTAAAAGGTCTATCAAATGAATTCTTAACCTTCTCTGCTCCAAGGAACATATCTTTAGAGTATTCACGGAATTGAAATGGGAGAATCAGAGAAAAAAGCACAGAATCAAAGTGTTATACAACGCGGAAACAGGCCCTTCGGCTCAAATTGCTCATGCCAACAAACATGCCCCATCCACACTAATCCCCCCTGCCAGCATTTGGCCCATATCACTCTAAACCTATCCTATCCATGTACCTGTCCAAATGTTTCTTAAACGGTGCAATGGTACCTGCCTCAGCAGCTCGTTGCATACATCCTCCACCCTTTGTGTAAAAAAGTTACCTCTCAGGTTCCTATTAAATCCTTCCCCCCTCACCTTAAACATATGTCCTCTGGTTCTCAACATCCCTACTCTGGCCAAAAGACTGCATTTAGTCAGTCTATTCCTCTCGTGATTTTGTACACCTTTGTAAGATCACCCTACTTCCTCCTGCACTCCAAGGAATAAAGTCCTAGCCTGCTCAATTTGCAATTATACCAAGGCAATTAGCCTACAAACCTGTACATCTTTGGAGATGAATGGCTCTGCAGTTTTTATTTTTTATGTCACATGTTGTTTGAGAGAAGCACAATTCAAACCCAAAGTAAACTTGCACCATTGATGCATCTTAATCACAATATGAGGAAAACACATTTTAAAATTTCTATTGCACTTATTGGCAAAGGGGTAAATTTCTTGAAATAAAATAAAACAGAAATGCTGAAAATACTCGGCAGCCACATCTTTGGTTTTAGAAATACAGTGAAACAGGCCCTTCTGCCCACTGAGTTCATGGCAACCAATTATCACCTGTACACTAGTTCTATCCTACACATTGGGGACAATTTACAGAAGCCAATTAACCTGCAAGCGTACACGTCTTTGTAATGTAGGAAGAATACGGGGCACCAGGAGAAAACCCACGTGTTCACAGGGAGAAGCTCTGTACAGACACCACCCCCACAGTCTGGATCAAACCCGGGGTTCTGACTCTGTAAGGCAGCAACTCTACCGCTGCGCCACTGTGCCACCCCGAAATGTCACCTATCCATGTTCTCCAGGGATGCTGCCTTACCTACTGAGTTGTTCCAAGGCCTAATGTTCTTCTGCCTGAAACAACAACTCTGCTCATCTTTCCACAAAGGTCACCTGACCTGCTGGGAACATTCCAAATTTTTCTATATTTGTTATTTTCACAATCTAGTTTTTTGGGGCGATTTTTCCAAATTCCTGGAATATGGCTTCAATAAAACACCCTGAGGAAAAAGCAAGAAAGATTTGTTTTGGTCTTGCATGATCTCAAAGCATCAAAAAGTGTTTTACATTCAATAAAGCACGTAAGAATTATGGTCACTGATTTAAGAAATATGGTAGCCTATTTGCACAGGCAAGGCCTAGTCTGTGATTTGACTTGACTTGACTAGTCAAATTCAGCGCAATGATGACCGGGCAATCAAGTAAGACAAATTTGCTGTCATATGCACAACTATTGTGAGGCACAGGTACAATGAAGATGTTGTATGCAGCAGCATCACACGCACATAGACTCGGGCAAACACACCAAAACATAAATTATACATAAGTTATAAATAAATTAAACATGAATTCTGCAAGGCAGTAAATGGAGCAAAAAAAAGACAGAGAAAATAACAAGATATTAATGCAAAACAATTCGAAAAAATACAAGTCCATGGTTGCGCAAGAGCTGGTTTGTGATGTTCCGTTGTCGAGGTAGGTTTGGGGTTTGGTTTAGTTTAGAGATACAGCACAGAAACAGGCCTTTCGGCCCACTGAGTCTGCGTTGGCCAGCGATACCCACACGTTAACACTATCCTACACACACACACACACACACACACACACACACACACACACACACACACACACACACACACACACACACACACACACACACACACACACACACACACACACACACACACACACACACACTCACACACACACACACACACACACACACACACACACACACACACACACACACACACACACACACACACACGACAATTTACAATTTCACCCCCGAAGCCAATTAACCTACAAACATGCACATCTTTGTAGTGTGGGAGGAAACCAGATGACCCGGAGAAAACCCACGGAGCTCAGGGGGAGAACGTACAAAGTCCATACAGACAGCACAATGGTCAGGATCGAACCTGGATCTCTGGCGCTATAAGACAGCAACTCTACCGCTTTTCCACCAAGCCACCCTTGCGTGGGGTGCTTCAAGAACCGGACAGTTGTAGGAAAATAGTTGTTCCTGAACCTGGTGTTGTACAACTCCAGGCCTCTGGGCTACTCGATGGTAGCAGCGAGAAGTGGGCGTGGCATGGATTACGAAAATCCTTCACGCTAGATGCTCCCACCTTATTGAGGCTGTGTGTCATGTTGTTGCTTTTGATGATGGGGAAGACTGTGGCCACCACACTCTGCAGCATCTTGCGTTGCGATGCGTTCCCGTGTTGATGATCAATGAGGAGGAGATGTTGCTGCTAATTCACACTGATGGAGGCCTGCTAAGGACAAAGTCAATGATCCTGTTGCAAAGGGAGATAGAGGGCTGATTACTGGAACTTGGTAATGAGTTTGGAGGGGATGGTATTGTTGAACAACGAGCTGTAGCCAATGAACGTTTGTGTCCCCGTTATCCAGATGATCCAGAACAGAGTGGAGAACCAGTGAGGTAGAATTTATTAAGTATAAGAAGATAACTGCAGATGCTGGTACAAATCGAAGGTATTTATTCACAAAATGCTGGAGTAACTCAGCAGGTCAGGCAGCATCTCGGGAGAGAAGGAATGGGTGACTTTCGGGTCGAGACCCTTCTTCAGACTGAGGAAATAGAATTTATTGTTGACCTGTAGCGGCAATAAACAAATTGAAGCAAATTCGGGTCTTTTCAGAGGCAAGATTGTTAAGCAGCTGATTGTTTAGTTTAGTTTAGAGATACAGCGGGGAAACAGGACCTTTGGCACACCGAGCCCGCACCAACCAGCGATCCCCACACGTTAACACTAATCTACACACACGAGGGACAATTTACACTCATACCAAGCCAATTAACCTACAAACCTGTACGTCTTTGGAGTGCGGGAGGAAACCGCTCAGTGAAAACCCACGCGGTCACGGGGAGAACGTACAAACTCCATACAGACAGCACCCGTTGTCAGGATTGAACCGGGGTCTCAGTCGCTGTAAGGCGGTTGCTCTACCGCTACACCACCGTGTTGCCATTGTGTTCCTCTTCTGTATTCAATGATTATAAGCCTCAATGATACTCTCCTGCAATCTAAAGTTCAGACATCCTGGAAGTGGAATGGAAGCAGTTAGCCTTACCCAGAGTGTCAACCTATGCTGCTCGTGTCAGCAACCAGAGTGACTTCTGTGTTAGTTGATTTGCATCCTCTCAGAGTCCAAAGGATCAGCTTGAACATTCACAGATTTCCCAGCATGCCAGCCGGAACATTTATCTGCTTAATTCATGTCAGATTAGTTTGTAAATCCTTTGAAATTGGCTTCTAGGAGAAATAATAGTTTTTTAAATTTAATTTAATTAAGTAGGCTTAATTGTTTTAAGTAAAAATGTGCATTCCCCCCCTTGACTTAACTTTCAATCATTTTAATTTTCTAAGTTTTTAAAGGGTTTAGCTTGCAGTGCCTTGTGAAAATCAAGAGCATTCAAGTTCATAGGTTCTAGGAGCAGAATTAGGCCATTCGCCCCATCAAGTCTACTCTGCCATTCAATCATGGCTGATCAATCATTCCCTCTCAACCCCATTCTCTTGCCTTTGCTCCATAACCCCTGACACCCGTACTAAACAAGAAGCAGAGGATTTAAGTGTTAGCTTTGACAGCCTGCAAGCAGGGATGTGTGGGCAGAGGAATTTAACACGGGCAGGACCTAATGTTCTGAAGGAAGCACAGAACATTTAAGAATAAGGCGGTAGGCCATTTAGGTTTGAGATGAGGAAAATCTTTTTCACCCAGAGAGTTGTGAATCTGTGGAATTCTCTGCCACAGAAGACAGTGGAGGCCAATTCACTGGATGTTTTCAAGAAAGAGTTAGATTTAGCTCGTAGGGCTAGAGGAATCAAGGGATATGGGGAGAAAGCAGGAAAGTGGTACTGATTTTGGATGATCAGCCATGATCATATTGAATGGCGGTGCTGGCTCGAAGGGCTGAATGGCCTACTCCTGCACCTATTGTCTATGTTTCTATGTTTCTATGATGGAAGGCACATGCCCTTCCTTATAGCCAGATATTTGGGAGCTCCCTGTAGAAGATGATGCCTAGAACCACACTGGAAGTAACACCGCAGTCAGTCCAAGGCATCTGGGAAACTCCGAATAAAGGAAGATCTGTCCCTTTAGTTCAAAAAAATTAGTTAAAGACAACGTGGCCTCCATGAAGTTGAGTGGCATGTTGGGGGTAATTGACCAATATACAGTACAGCATGTTGGTAGGAAACCTTTCTCAAAATTACCAAAACATCTTTGTTCAAAGAGGCTGACATTGAATAACTTTTCAGTCATGGGAAATCACGTGTAGAAACAAGGAACTGCAGATGCTGGTTAATACACAAAAAGACAGAAAGTGCTGGAGTAACTCAGCAGGTGAGACAGCATCGCTGGGGGACATGGATAGGTTACAATTTGGGACGAGACGCTTGTTCAGATTCTGACGAAGGGTCTCAACTGAAACGTCACCTATCCATGTTCTCTCGAGATGCTGCCTTATCTGCTGAGTTACTTTGTTTCATTATAAGGAAAACTACTTTCTTTATTTCTCCTGGAATAGTCCTCTCATATTTTGAGCATTCACTAAAATGATTGGAGGAAGGTGATGTCCATTTGGAAAGCCAGCCAGAAGCTTTGGCTCTGGCAGGTTACGCTTTGGGGTCAAATCTGGAGTTATTCTTGATCTACAGGAATAGCTCCTTTCCTGACTGACTGAACAAAATGCCTTTCATCCTACACTGGTTAATGACTTTGCAGGGTTGGGGCTTTCCCAGGCCTCGGCTCAGGCAGCATCATTAACACACGAGGAACTGCAGATGCTGGAATCTCTGAGCAAAGCACAATGTGCTGAAGTAACTCAATGGATCAGACAGCATCTCGGAGAACATAGGGAGATGATGTTTTGGATTGAGACACTTCAGAATGATTATTGTGGGGGGGGGGGGGGGGTGAGAAACTGGAAAAGAGGTAGGAGGAGGAAATAGCCTGACCAGTGATAGGTGAGTACAGGTGAGGTATTTGATTTGCAGATAGGTGGGGTAAGTGACAAAGGCTCATGCTGAAAAGGAGATAAAAGAGTCTCTGATAAGGAGAGAAGTTGAATCAGAGAGAGGGATATAGTTGGAAGGGGATAGGGAGGAGGGGAAGAGGGTCCGGATAGTGGGAAAAATGGGTGCATACCGAGATAGGTGTGGGGATGGGGGGGGGGGCACATGAAAGGGAGAGGGGGAAGTTAGTGTTACTAGTGTTACTAACTTACATTTACATTCACCCAACATTGGAGAAGTCAATGTTTTATTTTGTTGGGCTGTAAGTTACTCCTCCTGCACCTATTTTCTGTTTCTATGTTTCTATTGAACGGTACAGCACAGGAATAATGTTGATGCCGAACATGATACCAAGTTAAGCTGATCTCATCTACATGTACATGATCCATATCCCTCTGTTCCCTGCACTTCCATGTGCCTGTCCAAATAGCTCATATGCCGCTATTGTATCTCCCTCTACCACCACCCCTGGCAATGTGTCTCAGGCCCTTACCAGTCACTGTGCAAAAAAGAAACTTGTCCGGCACATCTCCATTTAACTTTCAATAGACAATAGGTGCAGGAGGAGGCCATTCGGCCCTTCGAGCCAGCACAGCCATTCAATCTGATCATGGGTGATCATTCTCAATCAGTACCCCGTTCCTGCCTTCTCCCCATACCCCCTGACTCCGCTATCCTTAAGAGCTCTATCCAGCTCTCTCTTGAATGCTTCCCCTTCTCATCTGCTAGATATGCCCTCTAGTGTTGGACATTTCCACCTAGGAAAAAGGTTCTGACAGATAACACTCTCATTATTTTATATACTTCTATCAAGTCACTCCTCAACCTCTGACGTTCCAGGGGAGACAATCCTAGATTATCCTGCCTCAGCTCGTAGCTGAAACCATCCAATCCAGGCAGCATTCCGGGTAAACCGCGTGACTAGCACATCCACATTTAAAATACATAACAACCTTGATTCCATTTGGATTAAATACCCAGATGTGTTAAAAAGTCGAATAAGTTGAAACCCTTCCCCGGGAACGTATTTCGCTGCTGTATGAGAAAGCTGTTTGTTCTGCACATGATGTCACTGCATTCACCTGGATAATAACAGCAACAAATTTATCGACTCTCGTGCTCACGATGCTTTGTGGATGAAACTATTGTTTTTCCGTAAATGCACGTTCATTGCACCCCTACTATTCAGCCGATTGCAACATCCTATCTAAGACTCCACGGTGGCGCTGCGGTAGAGTTGCTGCCTCACAGCGCTTGCAGCGCCGGAGACCCGGGTTCGATCCCGACCACGGGTGCTGTCTGTACGGAGTTTGTACGTTCTCCCCGTGACCGCGTGGATTTTCTCCGAGGTCTTCAGTTTCCTCCCACATTCCAAAGAGGTACAGGTTTGTAGGTTAATTGGTTTGGTGTTTGTGTAAATCGTTCCCAGTGTGTGTAGGATAGTGTTAATGTGCGGGGGTCGCTATTCGGTGAGGACCCGGTGGGCCGAAGGGCCTGTTCCCGCGTTGTATCTCTAAACTAAACTCTAAAACTGGATAACTTACCAGAAACCGCGATCTGCCTGGAATTTTTCTCATCAGCAGCACATCTATCAGACCCTCTGCAATTTAATAATGAAGATCAATTTGTCATTTGCTCTCATTAAATTGCTAAGGATTGTGAGAACAACATCTTGTCTCTTGACTACCTCTTGTCACATTATTCCCCTGACTGAGAGAGAATTCAGGATTGCCAGCACACATTGTGCTTGCTTGATTAAAGCTGAATAATTCATTATTAATTAATAATCCGAAAATTCTTTCTTCCCTCGTTCACTGATGTCAAGGATTTATTTAAAATCACTGAATAATTACTTGTCAAAAAAGCGCAGAGTGGAATTTCTGGTTAGCACATTGAACATTCAAATATTCTAAGGTGAAAACTTCAGTGCTTTGGCAACAGGAGATAACAAAACTCCACCATGTAATGAGCATATCCAGAGGAAAAATGCATAAAGACCTTGATTTCATTAAGATTAAATACCCAGACGTAATTTCCTGACTACAACAAATTACATTTAGAATAGAGTCAATACAGTAGAAAATCTTCCCAAATAACTTTAAAAAAGAGAAATACAAACTTTATCTTCAAACCAAAGAGATTTTCTGTCAATTTGGGGAATGTCCCCAGATGGTCGATTGTTTGTCCTCTGGAACATGCTGTTTCTTCAATGTTTAGTTTCGGAGACACAGTTTGGAAACAGGCCCTTTGGCACATCGCGTCCGTGCCGACCAACAATCACCCGTACACTAGTTCTATCCAACAAACTAGGGCCAATTTACGGAAGCCAATTTACCTACACTTCTTTGGAATGTGGGAGGAAACCGGAGCACCCAGAGGAAATCCACATGTTCACAGGGAACATGTACAAACTTCATTCATATAGACAAAAAAAACGCAGTCAGGATCGAACCCGTGTCTCTGGCGCTGTGAGGCAGCAACTCTACCGCCGTGCCACTAAGCTGCCCTAATCGTGGTCCTGAATGGAGTCTTCTGTCTCGTGGTTGACTCCAAGCTTATTGGCTTGAAACACAGGGTGGTAAAAGGCTTCACTGAGCTCGTGGCTGGCTGCATTGATGCTAGACTTGTCCTAAAGCAAATACATATGGGCAGAATCATGCATTCACATTGAATTGGGAGATGGGGAAAATTGCTAATGTTACTGCTGCTATGAAAGGTCCTCAGTATGATACAAATTTCCTGTGGCTTGTTGCCTGCTGAGCGGAAGGTTGCACTGTAGATCCATGTCTGGTTTTACTGTTGTACACCCGATCTGTAATCCAGGTCGGGTTTTTACTACGTCATCTCGTGTGCTGTTTCGGCTATTCTTCAGATTTGTATGCGAGCTTGAACGAACAGCAGCTAAGTGCATCTACTCTATATGTTATAGACAATAGACAATAGACAATAGACAATAGGTGCAGGAGTAGGCCATTCAGCCCTTCGAGCCAGCACCGCCATTCAATGCGATCATGGCTGATCACTCTCAATCAGTACCCCGTTCCTGCCTTCTCCCCATACCCCTTCACTCCACTATCCTTAAGAGCTCTATCCAGCTCTCTCTTGAAAGCATCCAACGAACTGGCCTCCACTGCCTTCTGAGGCAGAGAATTCCACACCTTCACCACTCTCTGACTGAAAAAGTTATTCCTCATCTCCGTTCTAAATGGCCTACCCCTTATTCTTAAACTGTGGCCCCTTGTTCTGGACTCCCCCAACATTGGGAACATGTTTCCTGCCTCTAATGTGTCCAATCCCCTAATTATCTTATATGTTTCAATAAGATCCCCCCTCATCCTTCTAAATTCCAGTGTATACAAGCCCAATCGCTCCAGCCTTTCAACATACGACAGTACCGCCATTCCGGGAATTAACCTAGTGAACCTACGCTGCATGCCCTCCATAGCAAGAATATCCTTCCTCAAATTTGGAGACCAAAACTGCACACAGTACTCCAGGTGCGGTCTCACCAGGGCCCGGTACAACTGTAGAAGGACCTCTTTGCTACTATACTCAACTCCTCTTGTTACGAAGGCCAACATTCCATTGGCTTTCTTCACTGCCTGCTGTACCTGCATGCTTCCTTTCATTGACTGATGCACTAGGACACCCAGATCTCGTTGAACTCCCCCTCCTCCTAACTTGACACCATTCAGATAATAATCTGCCTTTCTATTCTTACTTCCAAAGTGAATAACCTCACACTTATCTACATTAAACTGCATCTGCCATGTATCCGCCCACTCACACAACCTGTCCAAGTCACCCTGCAGCCTTATTGCATCTTCCTCACAATTCACACTACCCCCCAGCTTAGTATCATCTGCAAATTTGCTAATGGTACTTTTAATCCCTTCGTCTAAGTCATTAATGTATATTGTAAATAGCTGGGGTCCCAGCACCGAACCTTGCGGTACCCCACTGGTCACTGCCTGCCATTCCGAAAGGGCCCCATTTATCCCCACTCTTTGCTTTCTGTCTGTCAACCAATTTTCTATCCATGTCAGTACCCTACCCCCAATACCATGTGCCCTAATTTTGCCCACTAATCTCCTATGTGGGACCTTGTCGAAGGCTTTCTGAAAGTCGAGGTACACCACATCCACTGACTCTCCCCCATCAATTTTCCTAGTTACATCCTCAAAAAATTCCAGTAGATTTGTCAAGCATGATTTCCCCTTCGTAAATCCATGCTGACTCGGAATGATCCCGTTACTGCTATCCAAATGCTCAGCAATTTCGTCTTTTATAATTGACTCCAGCATCTTCCCCACCACTGATGTCAGACTAACTGGTCTATAATTACCCTTTTTCTCTCTCCCTCCTTTCTTAAAAAGTGGGATAATATTTGCTATCCTCCAATCCACAGGAACTGATCCTGAATCTATAGAAAATTGAAAAATGATCTCCAATGCTTCCACTATTTCTAGAGCCACCTCCTTAAGTACCCTGGGATGCAGACCATCAGGCCCTGGGGATTTATCAGCCTTCAGTCCCATCAGTCTACCCAAAACCATTTCCTGCCTAATGTGGATTTCCTTCAGTTCCTCCATCACCCTAGGTTCTCCGGCCCCTAGAACATTTGGGAGATTGTGTGTATCTTCCTCAGTGAAGACAGATCCAAAGTAACGGTTTAACTCGTCTGCCATTTCTTTGTTCCCCATAATAAATTCCCCTGTTTCTGTCTTCAAGGGACCCACATTTGCCTTGACTATTTTTTTCCTCTTCACGTACCTAAAAAAACTTTTGCTATCCTCCTTTATATTATTGGCTAATTTACCCTCGTACCTCATCTTTTCTCCCCGTATTGCCTTTTTAGTTAACTTTTGTTGCTCTTTAAAAGAGTCCCAATCCTCTGTCTTCCCACTCTTCTTTGCTATGTTATACTTCCTCTCCTTAATTTTTATGCTGTCCCTGACTTCCCTTGTCAGCCACAGGTGTCTCTTACTCCCCTTAGAGTCTTTCCACCTCTTTGGAATAAATTGATCCTGCAACCTCTGCATTATTCCCAGGAATACCTGCCATTGCTGTTCTACCGTCTTCCCTGCTAGGGCCTCCTTCCAGTCAATTTTGGCCAGCTCCTGCCTCATGCCTCTGTAATCCCCTTTGCTATACTGTAATACCGACACTTCCGATTTTCCCTTCTGCCTTTCCATTTGCAGAGTAAAACTTATCATGTTGTGATCACTGCCTCCTAATGGCTCTTTTACCTCTAGTCCCCTTATCAGATCAGGATCATTACACAACACTAAATCCAGAATTGCCTTCTCCCTGGTAGGCTCCAGTACAAGCTGTTCTAAGAATCCATCTCGAAGGCACTCTACAAACTCTCTTTCCTGGGGTCCATTTCCAACCTGATTTTCCCAGTCTACCTGCATGTTGAAATCTCCCATAACCACCGTAGCATTACATTTTTGACATGCCAATTTTATCTCCTGATTCAACTTGCACCCTATGTCGAGGCTACTGTTTGGGGACCTATAGATAACTCCCATTAGGGTTTTTTTACCCTTACAATTTCTCATTTCTATCCATACTGATTCAACATCTCCTGATTCTATGTCACCCCTTGCAAGGGAATGAATATCATTCCTTACCATCAGAGCAACCCCACCCCCTCTGCCCACCTGTCTGTCTTTTCTATACGTTGTGTACCCCTGAAAATTCAGTTCCCAGCCCTGGTCCTCTTGTAGCCATGTCTCAGTGATCCCTACAACATCATACTTGCCCATGACTAACTGAGCCTCAAGCTCATCCACTTTATTTTTTATACTACGCGCATTTAAGTACAACACTTTAACTTCTGTATTCACCTCCCCTCTCACATCGGTCACAATTGGCCCTGCCCTTAATTTCTTTTCCCCTCTAGAACTTCTGTTCCCATTCTTCCGAGAGTCTTTTGCAACATCTCCTGTATTCCCTTTTTTTACCTCATCTTCATATTCACAATTTGTCAACCCCTGCCCCCCACTACTTAGTTTAAAGCCACAGGTGTCGCACTAGCAAACCTGCCTGCCAGAATGTTTGTCCCCCTGCTGTTAAGATGTAACCCGTCCCTTTTGTACAAGTCACCCCTAGCACAGAAGGGATCCCAGTGGTCCAGAAATCTAAATCCCTGCTCTCTGCACCAGCCCCTCAGCCATAAATTCATACCCTCTATCTCTCTGTTCCTGGCCTCACCAGCACGAGGTACCGGTAGCAGTCCAGAGATAACCACCTTCGACGTCCTACACCTATACGTCGACCAACAAATGATCGTATAACAGTGTTTATACGTCGACCAACAAATGATCGTATAACAGTGTTATACGTCGACGGACAAACAAACCAGACACTCCAGTCTCCACTGTGTAATAGTCTAGTTAAGGGTACATTTGCTGGAAGTTGCATGTAACTCTTAGCAGAAGATCAACATCTTTCAGGTTTAATGGGCATGGCAATGGGGGATAGAGAGATGGAGAAGTGTTTTAGAGTCATCGAGTCATACAACACGGAAACAGGCCCTTCTGCCCAACCTTGGCCATGCCAACCAAGATGCCCCAGATGTGTAGGAGGGAACTTCAGATGCTGGTTTACACAGAAGATAGACACAAAATGCCAGTATCTCAACGGGGCAGGCAGCATCTCTGGATAGAAGGAATGGGTGATGTTTCTACCACCTCTCGCAGCTCATTCCATACACCTACCACCCTCTGTGTGAAAAAGTTTACCTCTCAGATTCCTATTCAATTTTTTTCCCCTCTCACCTTAAACCTATGTCCCCTGGTTCTTGATTCCCCTACTCTGAGTTCTGCATTTACCCTATCTATTCCCCTCATGATCTTAAACACCTCAAAAGGTTCACCCCTCATCCTTCTGCACTCCAAGGAATGAAGTCCTAACATGCCCAACCTCGTCCTATAGCACAGGCCATTAAGTCCTGGCAACACCCTTATAGATCTTCTCTGCACTCTTCGCAGCAAAACAGCATCCTTCCTAAAACAGGGTGACCAAAACTGAACACCATGCCACAAATGCGACCTCACAAACATCTTGTACAATTTTAGTTTTTTTCTTTTCAGCGATACAGCACGGAAACAGGCCCCCCGGCCCACCGAGTCCAGAGCGACCAGAGACCCCAGCACAGTAACACTATCTTACACACACTAGGGATAATTTTACATTCTTACCGAGCCAACAAACCTACAAACATGTGCATCTTTGGAGTGTGGGAGGAAACCGAAGATCTTGGAGAAAACCCATGCAGGTCACAGGGAGAATGTACAAACTCCATACAAACAAGCACCCGTAATCAGGATCGAAACCAGCTGTCTGGTGCTGTAAGGCAGCAGCTCTATTGCGTGCCATCGAATAGCATGACACCCCATCTTCTATACTCAATACCCTAACTGAAGAAGGCCAATGTACTGAAAGCCATCTTAACCACCCTATCTACCTTTGATGCCACTTCTAAGGAACTATGTAGTTCATAATTTTAGGGTCTGGGGAGTGAAGATCTTCATTCAAGGGATTAAGGGTACCTAAAGAAGCCAATGTGTGGCTGTTCCTTATGTATGAGTCTTGATTTTAACACTGTCGTGAAAGCAACGCTCGCTCTGAATGAGCACTTGCTGTGATTTCGACGATTTCCCAAGTGTTGGTAGACAATAACTGCAAGTATATTCTTTAGCTGATTTCCCTTCTCAAGGTCAGTAGCCCCGAAGCCTCTGTTGGTGTCCCAACTGATCTGTGACATGAGCAGAAACCGAGGATCAAACCAGACCTTCCTGATCCAAATAATTCAGCTACTCATTAACTGTCGGGAGAATTGACTTTTGAAATATTTCACAAAACACAGTAATGGTATTCCCTACCCACCAGCATTTCATGAAAAGAATCTGAAGTTTCACGTTCCTCTTTTCCTCTGTGTAATCATTAAAAGATGTATATCTTTTGTGTCTGTTAATCTCCAGTAATTAATGTTTTAAATCTCTTAATGAACTGGAATGTGTCCTATGTGTGAGTCTTTAATATTTGATGTATTGCAGTTATGCTGCATGTAATTATGGATTATGTCATTTGTTAAATGCATTATGCATGTTCTTCTGCGAAAAAAGAAATGCTTGAATAAAAAGGGAGAAAGGGAATTATATCCTTGTCTTAAATAACGGAGGGGAGGGAGGGGGGGAGGAGGTATACACTTGGGGGTCACACTGAATGAAATGTTAATCAAATATATAACAGATGCTGAATAAAATATCAGTTTCAATAATTATGCTGATAATATTCGAAGGAACTCTTTCCAAGTATTGCAGCGGGTTTAAAAATAATAATTGAATGTAAGCATTATGGAAATTCTGTGGAACTGAGTTGAGCGAGATGGAATAACCTGTGTCATTAACGTCCATGCCATATTCACTGCGTGAATGATATAAAATCATTAAGGATAATGGCGAAGGAGATCCAGGTTTTTTTTGCACACAATGTACCCGATCATAGCAGAGAAAAATAGAACGTAGAACAGTGCCGCACCAATAGGCCGAAGATAGACACAAAATGCTGGAGTAACTCAGCAGGACAGGCAGCATCTCTGGAGAGGAGGAAACGGGTGACGTTTCAGGTCGAGATACTTCTTCGGACTGAGAGTCAGGGGAGAGGGAATCTAGAGATATGGAAGGGTGAGGTGTGAAAACAACTGATCAAAGCAGATGCTGTTAAGGAAATGTAGAATGGTTCATTGTTAGGTGAGGGGAAGGTGACTCGATAATCCTTTTCCCCTGACTCCCCTCAGAAGGCAGTGGAGGCCAAGTCTCTGAATGCATTCAAGGGAGAGCTAGATAGAGCTCTTAAGGATAGCGGAGTCAGGGGAGAAGGCAGGAACGGGGTACTGATTGAGAGTGATCAGCCATGATCACATTGAATGGTGGTGCTGGCTCGAAGGGCCGAATGGCCTACTCCTGCACCTATTGTCTATTGTCTATTGACTCTCAGGGGTGGAACAAAGGTGGACCTGCGGCGGGATACTTTGTAACTTTGTCAGCACCCTGTGCCAATAAAGTATTCATTCATTCATTCATTCATTCATTCAATTAAGTTGTGAGGGAAGGCTGAAAGAATTTGAGCCTAATTAAGGGTTCTATGATTTTTCTTCATTGTCGACCATGAGTTGAAAATAGTCTAACTCCACATTAGATTAGAATAAAGATTTGAGTTGCAATCTACAGAAAGTAAAATTTAGGACTGGTATCAGGATGTTACATGAAGATTGATCGAGCTTGTATTGAACTAATGAATGTTGTACTCAAAAGGATAATCTACAATTATCCAAGAAATAAACGTGCTGATGAAAATAAAATAAAATAAAGACTTTCTGAAGACACAAACTGCTGGAGGAACTCAGCCACAGGCAGCATTCTTGGAGAACATTGACAGGTGACGTTTCAGGTCAGAACCCTTCTTCAGACTCTGAAGAAGGATTTCAACCTGGAACGTCACCTATCCATGTTCTCCAGGGATATTCCCTGATGACCCGCTGAGTTACTCCAGCATTTTGTGTCTTTCCTTGGTAAACCAGCATCTGCAGTTTCTTGTTTCTGCATATTGGAGACTTTCAGGATGGGTTGAATGTGCTCTGCTGAAGTAGTTCCTTTTTTTTAATGAATCATGAGAATGCCGTGAGCATGGAACAAATTGGAATTCAATAATAATCTTTGCAGTGGAATAGTCAAACAAGTCGAAGTGCAATGGATTCTGGAATTGTTTTGTTGATTGCAGTGGAGCAAAGGTGAGCGTGATATTTTAAAATGATAGGATTGTGAAAATAGGAAACCATTGAACTTTTAGCCGGCCATCAATAGCATTGAACAGTGGAATCTATAATGTAGAATAGATCAACGGTATACTTTGAAAAGAGTAATTGGATTGAGCAGAATCAGCATGATTGTATGAAAGGACATTTTTGTTTGGCTAATCTACCAGAATTCTTAGAGGATGTGTAAGGAGGAACTGCAGTTGCTCGTTTAAACCGAAGATAGACACAAAAAGCTGGAGTAACTCAGCGGGACAGGCAGCCTCTCTGGAGAGAAGGAATGGGTGACGTTTCGGGCCGAGACTCTGAGGAAGGGTCTCGACCCGAGAAACGTCACCCATTTCTTCCCTCCAGAGATGCTGCCTGTCCTGCTGAGTTACTCTAGCTTTTTGTGTCTATCTTCTTAGAGGATGTGACTGGTATGAATAGATAAGAGTCCTTCTTAAAATAAAAAGAATAAACTACTTGCTGCAGAGGGAGTGCAGCAAAGACTGGTGAAACTAGTTTTTGGGTTAGCACATCTGCCACACAGGAAGACAATGAGTAGACTGGGTCTTTTCCCCCTAGATTTTGGTAGCATGAACGATCTCTTACAAAGTTCTTAAGAGGAGACAGGAAGGGGGGAGGATGTCGCCAGGTGTCTAGGTCACACATTAGTGGGAGTCTATATAGGGCTGAGATGAGGAGACATTTCTTCACTTAAGAGGGCAGTGATTCTCTGAAATTTTCTACCATGGTAGGCTGTGGAGGCTCAGTCAAAGAGTGCATTCCAAACAGCAATTGATAGACTTATGAAGACAAAAGGAATCAATGGATATAGGGCTAATGCAGGCAAGGGGACTGCGGTGAAGCCGGGTGGTGAGGCCTGTCTGGAGCCTCAGCAGGGGCAGCGATGGAAGCCTCGGTGGTGGCAGTGGGTGCCCCGGCATTCGTGGATGTCTCGGCAGTAGCGGGAGCCTCGGCGGCAACCTGGGCCTTGGCGGCAACGGGAGATTCGGTGGCAGTGGGGCCTCACAGTCGATAAGCATGGGGGAGAGAGGGGAAGACAATGGAGGACCTGCCGTGGGGAGACCGCCGTGAAGAACAATGGAGGACCCGGCGTGGGGAGACCGCCGTGAAGAACAATGGAGGACCCGGCGTGGAGAGACCGCCGTGAGGGACAGTGGGAGAACAAAGGGGAACCTGGTGTGGGGAAGGGAAGGGGCACTCTGGTTTAGAATCCTCTGCCCAGGAGATAAGTCTGTGATTGATCGTTTTGTTCATTCGTCCTGGTGAAGGCGCTGTGCACGTAGCAGCCAGCCAACAGTTACTTGTCTTTCTCTTTTTGTTTTCATTTTTAATTTCAAGATTTCGTGTACCTTGCGTGTTGTGACTGTCGACAGACCGATTTCCCTCCCGGGATGAATAAAGTTTTATCGTATCGTATCGTATCGTATCTTATTATTATCACGTCCCTGCCTGCACAGCAGGATAAACTGGGAAACTGAATCTGGCTACACTGGGCTCCAGTCTTCATATTTAATTTGGACCAACAGATGTCACCAGGTTTCAAGGCAACACCTTGAAAGGGAGTTGGTCATGCCTTGAATTTAAATGTTTTCCCACTCTATTACTGGCAGTGAGGAGAATTAGTACGGTACGGTACGGTAGCGCAGCGGTAGAGTTGCTGCTTTACAGCGAATGCAGCGCCGGAGACTCAGGTTCGATCCTGACTACGGGTGCTGCATTGTAAGGAGTTTGTACGTTCTCCCCGTGACCTGCGTGGGTTTTCTCCGAGATCTTCGGTTTCCTCCCACACTCCAAAGACGTACAGGTATGTAGGTTAATTGGCTGGGTAAATGTAAAAATTGTCCCTAGTGGGTGTAGGATAGTGTTAGTGTACGGGGATCGCTGGGTGGCACGGACTTGGTGGGCCGAAAAGGCCTGTTTCCGGCTGTATATATATGATATGATATGATATGATAGTATCCCATTAAATGATCAAGGTGCTGAATCCGTGGAATACATTGCCACAGAAGGCTGTGGAGGCCAAGTCAATGGATATCTTTAAGGCAGAGATAGATAGATTCTTGATTAGTACGATTGTCAGGGGTTGTGGGGAGATGACAGGAGGATGGGGTTAGGAGGGAGAGATAGATCAGCCATGATTGAACAGAGGAGTAAACTTGATGGGCCGAATGGCCCAATTCTGCTCCTATCACTTATGAATATGTACTCGACTCTCTCTCTTTCCATCCAACTGCTCATAATTATTTTTTGTTCCCATGTCATGTCTACCACAGAGAGGTGTGATTATAAAAATAACTATTTCTAAGTAATGGTTTTAGAATTCAACACTTTTGGAGTGATTCGTGGGAGGATGGTGGAAGGATGAATGACCTATTATGGTAATACTTACTAAATTCCCTCTGAAAAAACAAACTCACTATGGCTTTAGGACCGAGATGAGAAAACATTTCTTCACACAGAGAGTGGTGAGTCTGTGGAATTCTCTGCCACAGAAGGTAGTTGAGGCCAGTTCATTGGCTATATTTTGGCTATATCAAATGTCAATTTTGGCTATATCAAACGTCAATTTTCCCACCCATAACCGTGGGCACATTCTGGACCTTGTCTGCTCCACTGGACTAAATCTACATCACCTCTCTGGCTCCGACCCCACCCTCTCTGATCACTTAGCCATCACCATGTCTGTCAACATTCCCACCCCGGCTCCAAGGCAAAAACGCAAAATCAACTTCCGTAAGCTGAACTCTGTTTCACCAACCTCGCTCTCATCCTCCCTCTCTGAAATAATGTCCGCCTCTCCCTTCGTTGATCTCCACAGCCCCTCTGACCTCACTGACTACTACAACCACACTCTCTCCTCCTGCCTCGACCAGCTTGCACCTACAAAAACCAAAACAGTTTCCTTCACCCACTCTGCTCCCTGGTTTACCCCCGAACTCCGCATGATGAAAACTCATGCCCGCCAACTTGAAAGACTCCGCAACAAAACAGGTCTCACAATTCACTCCCAAGCCTACAAAGACCACCTGCAGCACTACAAAGATGCCCTCTCCCGTGCCCACTCCACCTACTCCTCCTCATGACCTACAAAGCCCTCCATAACCTGGCCCCATCCTACCTGACTGACCTCCTCCACAGGCACACTCCCACCTGCACCCTCCGCTCTGCTGCTGCCAATCTCCTATCCCCCCCCATCCGGACCAAACTCAGATCCTGGGGGGACAGGGCTTTCTCCATCGCTGCTCCCACCCTATGGAACTCACTACCCCAAACCGTCAGAGACTCCTCCTCACTCACCACATTCAAAACATCACTGAAGTCTCACCTGTTCAGTACTGCCTTCAACCACTGAAGGTCACCTCACCTTCTGTCTCCTTTCTCTGTTCGTTTACTTATTTATCTATTTATTCACTTCCCTATGTTCTTTAAATCCCTGTAAAGCGTCTTTGAGTGTATGAAAAGCGCTATATAAATATAATGCATTATTATTATTATTATTATGTTTAAGAGGGAGTTAGATGGGGCCCTTTTTGCTAAAGGGATCAGGGGGTATGGAGAGAAGGCAGGTGGTACAGGTTACTGAGCTAGATGATCAGCCATGATCATATTGAATAGCGGTGCAGGTTCGAAGGGCCAAATGGCCTACTCCTGCACCTATTTTCTATGTTTCTATGTCTATGTTTCTATGTTTTACTGAGATTTACGTGGAGCATTTGGTTTATTGAGTTGATGCCATGAATTTTGTTTATCTCAGCTGGATGGTAACACAGTTTGAAGTAAGAATCATTCTCCCATGTCATCTTAGATTGTTGCAAATTTAGGCTGAGACGAGATGTGACGGTTGTTTAAGATTGCAGCTGAACAATAGTCAGCAGTGGTGGAGTAAATTGTTTGGTTATATAATGTCAACTGAGTACGAAGCAGATCAAAGGCCACAAATTCCATGATTGCAATGACAAACTACAAAACCAATTTCTTTATAATGCAAAGTGCTGTAAAATATGGATTTGTTGTTTATTGTATTGATTTTGACTGATGGAATTCTCACATTTGTATAGTAATATAAAGCAGTGTCAGATGCGCAAGATAAAATCAAATCAAATAGGTCCTTCGTCATTGAGTCACGGAGTCATACAGCATTGTAACGGGCCCCTTGGCCCAACTTCTCAAAATGTAACATCTTGCACTTCTCTGTATTAAACTCCATTGACCATTCCTCAACCCACCTACCCAACAGGGCGTCATGGTGGTGCAGCGGTAGAGTTGCAGCCTTAGAGCGCTTGCAGCGCTTGCAGCGCCGGAGACCCCGGGTTCGATCCCGACTACGGGAGCTGTCTGTATGGAGTTTGTACGTTCTTCCCGTGACCTTGTGGGTTTTCTCCACGATCTTCGGTTTACTCCTGCACTCCAAAGACCTACAGGTTTGTAGGTTAATTGGCTTGGTATAAATGTAAATTGCCCCTGGTGTGTGTAGGATAGTTTTAACGTGCGGGGATCGCTGGTCAGGGCGCCTGTTTCCACGCTATATCTCTAAACTAAGCTAAACTAAACTGATAGACAATGGACAATAGACAATAGGTGCAGGAGGAGGCCATTCGGCCCTTCGAGCCAGCACCTCCATTCAATGTGATCATGGCTGATCATTCTCAATCAGTACCCCGTTCCTGCCTTCTCCCCATACCCCCTGACTCTGCTATCCTTAAGAGCTCTATCTAGCTCTCTCTTGAATGCATTCAGAGAATTGACCTCCACTGCCTTCTGAGGTAGAGAATTCCACAGATTCACAACTCCCTGACTGATATGGTCATATGTTCAGGGAACCCCTCCCTAAACCCCTCTGCTCACCACATATCCACTTTAAAATACTACTAAAACTGACCTCATTGATTATACAGGCCACCCCCCCCCCCCCCCCCCCCCCCCATAGTATATTATCCTTTGACCCACCAATGTCTTTGCTTCTGGGTGTTAGAGATGTGCATTGGGGTTTTTGTCTATTATTAACATCTCAATCTAATTGTAATCATCATATATTAAAATCATTTTTTACTATAATAAGATTGAGGCTGCCACCTAATTTTGCACGCTATTTCATGTTTGAAACAAATATTTTAAAATGTGCCTTTCCTTCATAAATGGTCCATATCAGATAATAAGTTATACTTCCAAAATTAAGAAAGAATATATGGCCGAAGTAGAGCAATTGGAGAAAGAAATTACAAAATTAGAAAAAGAATCTCAAAGGTATGTAACGGAAGAGAAACGAAGACAACTTATCAATAAGAAGTTACAATATAATACATTACAGACATACCGAACAGATAAAACAATTATGAGAACTAAACAGAGGTACTATGAGTTAGGAGAGAGATCACATAAGGTCCTTGCCTGGCAGTTGAAAGCCGAACAGTCTTCGAGAACAATTAACGCCATTAGAATAAATACAAATAAAATTACTTATAAACCTTTAGAAATTAATGAAACCTTTAAAAAAAATTATTCTGAGCTATACCGGTCAGAATCACAAAAAGATACTAATGAGATAGAATTTTTTTTAGCACAAATAAACCTTCCTAAATTAAATTTAGAACAGATGGGATTAGATATACCTTTTTCATTAAAAGAGGTCAAAGAAGTTTTAATATCACTACAGAGTAATAAATCCCCAGGAGAAGATGGGTTCCCACCAGAATTTTATAAAAAATTTAAAGAATTATTAATTCCTCCTTTTATGGAGGTAATACAGCAGGCAGAAAGAACACATAACCTCCCAGAGTCTTTTACGACAGCGATTTTAACAGTAATACCAAAAAAAGATAGGGACCCTTTAAAACCAACATCATATAGACCTATATCTTTGCTGAATACAGATTATAAAATAGTAGCAAAAATTTTATCTAATAGATTGTCTAAGTATTTACCAAAATTAGTACATATGGATCAAACTGGATTTATTAAAAATAGACATTCTGCAGATAACGTAACTAGGTTACTTAGTATAATGCATTTGGCACAAAAGAGGAATGAAATAAGTGTAGCAGTAGCTCTGGATGCAGAAAAAGCATTTGATAGGTTAGAGTGGGATTTTTTATATAAAGTATTGGAAAAATATGGGTTAGGAACAACTTTTATAAACTGGATTAAAACTCTAAATGTGAATCCCAAAGCTAAAGTAGTGACAAATGGCCAAATTTCAACACCGTTTCAATTAAAAAGGTCAACTAGACAAGTTCCTACCCAAACCACCCCAACCCCGGGCACTTTCCCCTGCAACCGCACGAGATGCAACACCTGTCCCTTTACCTCCCCCCTCAACTCCATCAAAGGACCCAAACAGTCTTAACCACTTTGAAGAACTAGACAAGGATGCCCATTATCACCTGCTTTATTTGTCCTGGCGATAGAACCGTTAGCTGAACTAATTAGAACTGACCCAGATATTAAGGGTTTTAAAGACAATCAGGAAGAATTTAAGATTAACTTATTTGCAGATGATGTTTTGATATACTTAACAAAACCATTAGATTCGTTGCGCAAACTATCTTTTAGATTAGAAGAATATGGAAAAATATCAGGTTATAAAATAAATTGGGATAAAAGTGAAATTCTACCCCTTACTAAAGGAGATTACACTCAATGTCGATTTAGATGGCCATTAATTGGTATAAAGTATTTAGGTATAAGAATTGATAATGATATGAAGAACTTATATAAATTAAATTATTTATTATTACTAAGAAAAATAAAAGAAGACCTTGATAAATGGATGACATTACCAATAACATTAATAGGAAGAGTTAATGCCGTTAAAATGAATATATTTCCGAAGTTACAATATTTATTCCAAACATTACCAATACAAGTACCACAGAAGTTTTTTCAAGAGTTAAATAAATATGTGCGGAAATTTCTCTGGAAAGGTAAGATGTCAAGAATATCGTTGGAAAAATTGACATGGAAGTTTGATTCAGGAGGATTACAACTTCCGAACTTTAAGAATTATTATAAAGCAAACCAACTTAGATTTATTGCATCTTTTTTTGAAGAAAAAAACCCGGCATGGACAAGAATAGAACTAGACAAAATAGGAGAAAATATACCACTTGCGGAAGTGGCGGCGCCTAACGGCTGCGGCTCGCTAGCAGTCTGTTCGTCTTTTTTCCTTTTTTTTTGTTGTGTGTCGGTGTTGGGATGGTTTTTGTTTTTTTTTGGTTGTGTATGTGTGGGGGGTGGTGGTGTGGGTGGGGGGGTGGTGGTGTGGATGGGGGGGGGTGGGGGAAACCTTTCTTTTTTAGGTCTCTTCCTCACTGCGCGGGGTGCGGCTCGGCCGCGGGGCCTTCCATCGCCCGGCGCGGCTCGGCCGCTGGACTTAACATCGCCCGGTGCGGCTTGGCCGCAGGGCCTTCCATCGCCTGGTGCGGCTCGGCCGCGGGGCCTAACATCGCTGGTGCGGCTCGGCCGCTGGAATTAACAGTGCCCGGTGCGGCTCGGTCGCGGGGCCTAACATCGCTGGTGCGGCTCGGCCGCTGGACTTAACATCGCCCGGTGCGGCTCGGCCGCTGGACTTAACAGTGCCCGGTGCGGCTCGGCCGCGGGGCCTTCCATCGCCCGGTGCGGCTCGGTCGCGGGACTTTTCATCGCTGGTGCGGCTCGGACGCTTGACTTAACATCGCCCAGTGTGGCTTGGCCGCGGGGCCTTCCATCGCCCGGTGCGGCTCGGCCACGGGGCCTAACATCGCCCGGCGCGGCTCGGCCGCGGGACTTAGCTGCGCACGGCTCGGTCGCGGGGCCTTCCATCGCCCGGCTCGGTCGCGGGGCCTTCCATCGCCCGGTGCGGCTTGGCCGCGGGGACTTCCACCCCCTTGCGGGTCGGTCGGGGACGAGCTGTCTGTCCGTGGGCGTGGGGAAGAGAGTGGAAGTTTTGTTGCCTCCATCACATTGAGGGGGTGTTTGGAGTCACTGTGATGGACGTTTGTGTTGGGATCATGTGTCTTGTGTTCTTTTTTTGTGTGTGACTGCTATGTAGTTTCGTTCGGTACCTTGGTACCGAATGACAAATAAAGCTCTGTTGAACTGTTGTTGAAGACTTTATATATAAATGGGAACCTAAATTGATACGGGGACTGAAAGAATCTCCATTATTAAAATACTTGATCGGATTATGGAATAAGGAAAATTTTGAGGATGAAACAAAAAAATCTTTATTAGGAAAGACAACTTTGATTCAGAATAGATTGATACCTTTTACAATGGATAACCAGCTTCTATATAGGTGGGATTAAAAAGGGATTAGATATATAGGTGATTGCTTTGAAAAAGGTATACTGATGTCATTTGAACAATTGAAAAATAAATATCATATATCAAATAATTCTCTTTTCTGTTACTTTCAATTAAGAGCTTATTTAAAAGATAAATTTGGTCAAACAATGTTATTGCCGAAATCTAAGGAAATTGAAAACCTAATTCAAAATGGACAAATTAAAAATTTTACTTTTATTATTCTCTAATCTAATTCAAAAAAAGGCCCCTAAACAAGGAATTCATATATCAAGGCGAAAATGGGAAACGGATTTGAATATTAATATTGATGGAACAAATTGGTCAAAACTATGCCTTGACAGTATGAAAAATACAATAAATGTTCGGTTTAGACTAGTACAATATAACTTTCTGCATCAATTATATATCACACCACAAAAATTAAAGAGAATAAATTCAAGTTTATCTGACCAATGTTTTCGGTGCAATCAAGAAATTGGTACTTTTTTTCATTCTACTTGGTCCTGTTCAAAAATACAACCTTTTTGGACAAACTTAAGAAGTTTTCTAGAACAGATTATCGGAATACAACTTCCATACAACCCAAGATTTTTGTTATTGGGTGATGTTGAAGGAATAAGACCACAACTTAAAATGAATAAATATCAGAAAGAATTTATAAAAATTGCATTAGCAGTAGCCAAAAAAACTATCGCAGTTACTTGGAAATCTGATTCCTATTTAAGTATGGACCTTTGGAATAATGAAATTTCTAACTGTATCCCACTTGAAAAAATTACTTATAATTTAAGGAACAAATATGATACTTTTTAAAATATCTGGAGTCCTTATCTACAAAAGAGGGGCCTATATATATATATAGAAGAATTGTTCATATTCTCAATGGTTCTTTTGGGAGAGATGTACATATATATACAGTTTATTCTGTTTGGAATTCCATGGGGGCGTGTGCAGGACCCCCAACACCCAGGCAGTCTTTAATTTTTTTTTCTTTTCTTCTTTGTTCTTATTTGGGGTTAGTATAAGGAGGGTGGGGGGAAGAGTGGGAGGGTTTGTTTTCTAAAAAGTTCTGTGAAAAATTTTAAAAAAAAATAAATATATATATATATATATAAATAAATGGTCCATATGCTTTCATCATTCGACCTACAGCAACGTCTTTTTTGTAATTTGACAGTAATTGAGGAGGTGCTAATTTTTACCCAGTCTCTACTACATCATGCTTTTATCAGCAAATTGTCTAATTTATTATTAAATAGTTCATGATTTCTTTTTTTTTTAATTGAACTTTGTGGAATTATTGTAGGCATATGCTTAAAATATAGAACCAACAAACACATGGAAGAAAAAAAACTGGTATTCTATTGAATTAAGGCTCAAACATTCAGGTCGATCAAACATGTAGTTGAGGCCAGTTCATTGGCTATATTTAAGAGGGAGTTAGATGTGGCCCTTGTGGCTAAAGGGATCAGGGGGTATGGAGAGAAGGCAGGTACGGGATACTGAGTTGGATGATCACCCATGATCATATTGAATGTCGGTGCAGGCTCGAAGGGCCGAATGGCCTACTCCTGCACCTATTTTCTATGTTTCTATGTATCTTAACTCTTGTTAAAATTTGTTACTTTTATATTTTTGTCTCATTCTTACTCACACATTTCTAGTCTATGAGCATATATCAGCACGCATCCAACAGTAGGGAAAATTGCAAAGATCTATTATTGAGGGAGTGGTAACAGTGCCCTTAGAAAATACTCATGGGAATAGGTGAAGTTACGAGGAGCTATGAAAGCTGTAACCATGTTTGTCAAATCTGTTAGAGTTTTTTGAGGTTGTACCTGGTTAACAGGTTCAGAGACCCAGTGAACGTGGTGTATTTGAACTTTTATAAGCCTTTAATTAGGTGCCATGTAAAAGGTTGTTAAACAAAATTGAAGGGCACAGGATTGCAGGTAAAGTATTGGCATTAGGGTGGCACGGTAGCGCAGCAGGGCGGCACGGTAGCGCAGCGGTAGAGGTGCTGCTTTACAGCGAATGCAGCGCCGGAGACTCAGGTTCGATCCTGACTACGGGTGCTGCACTGTAAGGAGTTTGTACGTTCTCCCCGTGACCTGCGTGGGTTTTCTCCGAGATCTTCGGTTTCCTCCCACACTCCAAAGACGTACAGGTATGTAGGTTAATTGGCTGGGTAAATGTAAAAATTGTCCCTAGTGGGTGTAGGATAGTGTTAGTGTGCGGGGATCGCTGGGCGGCACGGACTTGGAGGGCCGAAAAGGCCTGTTTCCGGCTGTATATATATGATATGATATGATAGAGTCGTAGAGTGATACAGTGTGAAAACAGACCCTTCAGCCCAACTTGCCCACACCGGCCAACATGTCCCAGCAACACGAGCCCCACCTGTCCGTGTTTGGTCCACATCCCTCCAAACCTGTCTTATCCAGGTACCTGTCTAACTGTTTCTTAAATGTTGGGATAGTCCCTGCCCCAACCACCTCCTCTGGCAGCTTGTTCCATACACCTACCACCCTTTGTATGATTGGTTAACAGCCATGAAAAGGTTGCTTTCAAATTGAGAAGTGGAGTGGTGATGAGATGCCATCTTTTGAAAACCTACATCAATGATGTAGATAATGGGGCCAAGTGTAGTACATCCACGTGTGTAACAAGGAACTGCAAATGCTGGTTTACACCGAAGATAGATGCAAAATGCTGGAGTAACTCAGTGGGTCATCCAGAATCTCCGGAGAAAAGGAATGGGGGACGTTTCAGGTCAAGACCCTTCATCAGACTGAAAAGTTCAGAACATAATACCATATAAACTAATCTATTCTCACTACATATTATCCATAACTTCAATAAAACAGCTGACTCCTTGCTAAGAAGCTCTTTTTACATTGGTCTAATGGGATTCCCATATTGCTCAATTTTACTGCCTTATCACAATTGCTCTACTAATTGCCTTTCATTGCTACTCCTCCATGTGAAACATTACGTTGTAAAAAGCTTGCCTTTGCTTCAGTCTGCTCAGCACCAACTGATTCCTCCATTCTATTGAAACCTTAATTAAAAGGATAATGTTTTACCCAAATGTTTTCCTTTGGCTTGGCTAACTGTTGTCTTCTACATGTTTTATCCTCGGTGTCCTCCATATAGTGGTAAAGAAGGCTTGTCTTCATCGGTTGGGCCATTGAGAATAAGAGTCAGGAAGGCATGATTCAGCTTTATAGGACTTAGGTTAGGCAGCTTTTGGAATATTGCATGCAGTTCTGGTTGCCTGATTACAGGAAGGATGTGCAGGCTTTGGAAAGGATGCAGGTGAGGTTTATCATAAAGATGTCAGGGGTGGAGGCTGAGGCAGGTATGATAGTGGTATTTAAGAGGCTATTGGATATATTGGGAATGGAGGGATAAGGATTATGCGCAGGTAGATAAGAGATGGACTTGGTATCATGTTCGGCACACACGTTGTGGGCCAAAGGGCCTTTTCTTGTGCTGTACTGTTCTGTTCTATGTTCTATATCAACAACTGCAATCTCACTGAAACTTGGCAGTCAGTATGCAATGAAACCTCTCCAACTAAGGTCCCACATTAAACTGGTCATAACTTAATATAAAAATCATTAAATGTTAATCCAAATTTAAAAATTCAGTGGCCAACATAACAGCATACTTATAATTATTTTATGATTTTCATGGTCTATTGCTTAACAAATAAAATCTAAAACAACATTATACCAATGCATAGATGTAAAATATAACATTTAGGTTGTGAATAATAATTACTAAAGGGTGATTGACCTGAAATATTAACTATTGTTAGTCTCACTATTGATTCTGAATGTTGCCAGCTTTTTATGTTCTTGTTTCAGGTATCATTGCTGTTCCTCGCACTTCATTGAGTGAATAATTATTGTTGCCTTAAGGTGGTACCAGTTTAAGCACTGTGTCATGTGATTAACGGCTGTTTGGGCTACATCAGTGTTAACAGGAGGTTTTAGAAGCATTCGGGAAAGGACTCTGAATATGGTACATATTTCTTGTTTGAATTCCTTGGGTCTTGCATGTGTCGATCTGTACAATCTGCACAATCTGCATCATGTAAAGAGATCAAGAACCTACTGTGTGCACCTACTTTACAACAAAGTTTTATATTTAATACACTTTAAGCCAATGTGGTTTTTTATCTTATACCCAAACAGGGCAAATAATTCAATTCCATGTTAATAGTGAGACACAAGATCGTTGTGTTTTTAACAGCTTGGTAAATAGTGTTGTTTTATTGTCTGTGAAAATGTAATCAAAAGTTCTCCCAGTGCTACGTTATTATTATCTTCCATTTCCAGCTGTCCTTTAATCCCTGACATTGGATAAGAAGCATTGCCTCAAGGAGAAGCTATCTTTGAATACTGCCTTTGGGATCTGGTGCTCACTATCTTAATGCTTGCCACTCGGGAAGTGGTAGTGCATCAGTTATATTTGAAGACTAGTCTCTGAGTTTCACGGCACTAGGAAATAAATCCTAATGATGCATTAACAGCTAATACAACGTACATAGGATTGAACAAAATATCGACAGCTCATGAGTGATCAATTTACTGTTAAATTCCACGTAAGTGAGTCTTAAAAAGTAGAATAACATTTAGTCTTTATACTTTAGAGATACAGCGTGGAAACAGGCCCTTCGGCCCACCGGGTTTGCCCAAACCAGCAAACATCCCGTATGATGGCATTATCTTACACACTAAGGACAATTTAGAATTTTACTAAAGTCAATTAACCTGCAAACCTGTATGTCTTTGGAGTGTGGTACGAAACCGGAGCACCTGGAGAAAACCCACACGGTCACAGGGAGAACATACAAACTCTGTACAGACAGCACCCGCAATTAGGATCAAACCTGGGTCTCTGGCGCTGAGAGGCAGCAACTCTACCGCTGTGCCACAGTACCATCGTCCTCATAGAATATGAAGGTTGCTGCCAATGCTACCATTTATTGGGCATCCTTCATTGCCCCTAAACTGAGCAGTCAGATAAGGATTGGAGGCAGGCAGGCAGTTGGATTCATGGGAGGTGGTCTTGGAGGGGAGGATGCTCCTCAAACTGCGGAGCATCCTGGACAATACAGCTCACCCCTTCCATGACACACTGGTCAACCCAAGGAGTACCTTCAGCAACAGATTGGTTCCACCAAGATGCAAGACAGAATGCCACAGGAGATCCTTCTTCTCTGTGGCTAAACTTTACATCCTTCTGTCGTGGGGTAGACTGAGACTGACTCCCATCTCCTCCTATTTTCAAAGCTGAGATTACCAGGTTCTTGATTAGTAAGGGTGTCAAAGGTTACGGGGAGAAGGCAAGAGAACTGGGTTGAGAGGGAAAGATAGATCAGCCATGATGAATGGCAAACTAGACTCGATGAGCTGAATGGCCTAATTCTGCTCCTATGACTTGTGAACTTGAACTTATGAACTTTCTCAGTCAATTCATTCCATTTACACAGTATCCTCTGTGTGTACTAGTTTATGAACTTAGTTTATGAATTTATGAACTTAGGAAAACTGTTCCAGCCCAATTACAACACTGTTAGCTGCATAACAATTTTAATAATTGCTTGGATATGTATGGTTCTCAAAAATTAGGGTACATTCAATCTACCTAAATACTGCTCATTGATACTGTAGCCAAACATCAACAAAGTGTTGGAAGTTATCATTGAAAGTGCTGCCCAGTAGAGCTTACTTACCAATAACTACTCAGCTAAGTCCAGTTTGGGTTTTGCCTGGACCACTTCTCTACAGACCTAAGACACCAAGTCTGCACTGACCAGCGATCCTCACACACTAACACTATCCGACACACACTCGGGACAATTTACAATTGTACCAAGCCAATTAACCTACAAATCTGTATGTCTTTGGAGTGTGGGAGAAAGCCAGAGATCCCAGAGAAAACCCACGCACTTCACATGGAGAACACACAAACTAGTACTGACAAGCACCTATAGTCAGGATCGAACCCGGGTCCCTGGCACTATAAGGCGGCAACTCTGCCGCTGCGCCACCGTTGCGCCCAGACTCTATGAATGAATGAATGGTTTGCGTGGTGAGTGGAGATGAACACCTCAATGATCCGAGTCATACTTTGCACTGTGGAAAATGGTTGCGGAAAATGGGGCGAGGGGTGGGGTGCAGTCAATCAACTCAGCCCTGGGACATCAATGCAAGAATTTCTCAAGACACTATCTTAGTCCCAACTGTCTTCAGCTGCTACATCTGTATATTGCCTTCCATCAGAAAGACAATGTGCTGATGACTGACAATAGACAATAGACAATAGGTGCAGGAGGAGGCCATTCGGCCCTTCGAGCCAGCACAGCCATTCAATGTGATCATGGCTGATCATTCTCAATCAGTACCCCGTTCCTGCCTTCCCCCCATACCCCCTGACTCCGCTATCCTTAAGAGCTCTATCCAGCTCTCTCTTGAATGCATTCAGAGAATTGGCCTCCTCTGCCTTCTGAGGCAGAGAATGCCACAGATTCACAACTCTCTGACTGAAAATGTTTTTCCTCATCTCAGTTCTAAATGGCCTACACCTTATTCTTAAACTGTGGTCCCTTGTTCTGGACCCCCAACATTGGGAACATGTTTCCTGCCTCTAACGTGTCCAACCCCTTAATAATCTTATACGTTTCGATAAGATCTCCTCTCATCCTTCTAAATTCTAGTGTATACAAGCCTAGTCGCTCCAGTCTTTCAACATATGACAGTCCCGCCATTCCGGGAATTAACCTAGTAAACCTACGCTGCACGCCCTCAATAGCAAGAATATCCTTCCTCAAATTTGGAGACCAAAACTGCACACAGTACTTCAGGTGCGGTCTCACTAGGGCCCTGTACAACTGCAGAAGGACCTCTTTGCTCCTATTCTGCACCGTATTCAATTCCATTTGTGACTCCTCAACAAATTAAGCATTTCCCCATGCATAACATTGAATTCAATAATTTCATATAATCACGTTTCCCAATTGGTGTTTCAACTGTCCAATTCACTTTCCGGAGATATTCCGTTTTTTTCTCACCGCATCGATGATACTTGGTCTGTTGAGCACCACCAGTTTTCTCTTATTTCTGATGTCCAAGAACCCTTGTGTTCTGTGTCTCTCAGTTTAGTTTAGTTTAGTTTATTATTGTCATGTGAACCGAGATATTGTGAAAAGCTTTTTTGTTGCGTGCTACCCAGTCAGCGAAAAGGCAGGTCCAGCATGTTGTTGCTTCTTTTCCCCTTTTGGACTTCCACTATTCGTCTTCCTCTCTTTGCACCCTTTCAGAGATCAGCTGTCAAGACCTGGCATTCACTTCCCACTCTAAAAGGCACTAAAAACCATTGTGCCACCTGAACAACCTTGGCCTCTGCACAAACATCCCCTCTGTTCCTCCCCTCTCCGTATCATGTAGCACACATTTTTTTCTCACTTTTCCAGTTCTGATGAAAAATTATTGACCTCTTTATCCCCAGCAATTTTTAATTTTGTTCCAGACTGAGTTTTCTGTGCGATGTGCCTCACCTCCAGATACCTCCAAGCCATTTTACACCATCGTAGCAGGTCCAAGTCAGTAGAGTGAGTGTATAACGTTGAATTATCCCTTGTACCCTTCAGCTTCAGCTACCCTTCAGTACAGCTTCAACCATACACAATGAAACTGATAACTTCCATGAGAAAACAGTCCACTCGATTATCATATCATATCATATATATACAGCCGGAAACAGGACTTTTCGGCCCTCCAAGTCCGTGCCGCCCAGCGATCCCCGTACATTAACACTATCCTACACCCACTAGGGACAATTTTTACATTTTACATTTACCCAGCCAATTAACCTACATACCTGTACGTCTTTGGAGTGTGGGGGGAAACCAAAGATCTCGGAGAAAACCCACGCAGGTCACGGGGAGGACGTACAAACTCCTTACAGTGCAGCACCCGTAGTCAGGATCGAACCTGAGTCTCCGGCGCTGCATTCGCTGTAAAGCAGCAACTCTACCGCTGCGCTAACTCTACCGCACCCCATTCACCACACAAACCATTCATTCATACACATAAGCTGGAAAGGGTACAGAGAAGATTTACAAAGATCTTGCCAGTGTGCGGGGATCGCTGGGCGGCGCGGACCCGGTGGGATGAAGGGCCGGTTTCTGCGCTGTATCTCTAAATCTAAAAAATCTAAACTTCACGTCTGTGGTAAGGAAGCTGCTGGAGGTGATTCTTCAGGATAGGATTTATGTGAACTATACAAGTGGTCAGCATTAGATAAGCTGGGCCAAAGGGCCTGTTTCTGTGCCTTGTGATTCAATAACATGACATGGATATACAGGGAATGGAAGGATATGGATTATGTGCAGAGAGATAAGATTCGGACTTGGCAGTATGTTAGGCACAGACATTGTGGCCTGAAGGGCCAGTTCCTTTGCTGTACTGTTCTTCGGGGGTGGGAGGGAGGGGGGAATGTTAGAGGAATATTTATTTACATGTCAATGCTAATGATATTTATTGTGCTGGAATAAAGTCACCCGTGGCTTTCGATAAAGGAAATAGCATCGGCATCATGGAAGCGCTGCAGACATAGATGAAGGTTGTGTGTGACCAAAGAGAATGTTCTGCAGAGATACAGGACAAGTTTCAATGAACAGAAAAGTCTCCTTCTCTGCCGTAATAGAAACATAGATAATAGGTGCAGGAGTAGGCCATTCGGCCCTTCGAGCCTGCACCGCCATTCAATATGATCATGGCTGATCATCCAACTCAGTATCCCGTACCTGCCTTCTCTCCATACCCCCTGATCCCTTTAGCCACAAGGGCCACATCTAACTCCCTCTTAAATATAGCCAATGAACTGGCCTCAACTACCTTCTGTGGCAGAGAATTCCACAGATTCACCACTCTCTGTGTGAAAAAAACCTTTCTCATCTCGGTCCTAAAAGACTTCCCCCTTATCCTTAAACTGTGACCCCTTGTTCTGGACTTCCCCAACATCGGGAACAATCTTCCTGCATCCAGCCTGTCCAACCCCTTAAGAATTTTGTAAGTTTCTATAAGATCCCCACTCAATCTTCTAAATTCCAGTGAGTACAAGCCGAGTCTATCCAGTCTTTCTTCATATGAAAGTCCTGCCATCCCAGGAATCAATCTGGTGAACCTTCTCTGTACTCCCTCTATGGCAAGAATGTCTTTCCTCAGATTGGGAGACCAAATCATCCTGATCATCCAGAATCAGTACCCCGTTCCTGCTTTTTCCCCATATCCCTTGATTCCGTGAGCCCTAAGAGCTAAATCTAACACTACCGCTGCGCCACCGTGCCGCCCTACATCAAAAGATCAATGAACAATATCAAATTCTTTCTTACGCTCTACGGAGTACTAATGCAACGCACTCGTCATTTCTGTAGTCCACTCTCATGTATTTTCTTAGAAAATAGAATGTAATCATAACAGGACAGCTGTGTGTCACAGCTGGAAGAGCTGCTGCCTCGTAGGCCTTGTGATCTGTGTTCGGTCATTGCCTCATTGCAAGCGTAATGTTTGCACATTCTCCACAAACGATCTTTGGTTGGTGAGGTCTCGGTGGGCTGAAGGGCCTGTTTCCGTGCTGTAGCTCCAAATTAAACTAAAATTACATTTACAAAACAGCGATACAATTAGCAAGAGTGAACAGGACATCTAGTTGTAAAAGTCCATTGGAGCTTTTTTGAGATTGTAATCAGCAGAATGGATAAGGGGTTCGAGTAGATGTCCAGTATGTGAATAGTTGGCCATGAGGTCATAAGGTCATAAGAGATAGGAGCAGAATTAGGCCATTCAGCCCATCAAGTCTACTCCGCCATTCACTCATGGCTGATCTATCTTTCCCTCCTAAACCCATTCTCCTGCCTTCTCCCCATCACCCCTGACACCTGTTAGGTCTCTCAGGTGCTGGACAAGTGAATTGTTAAACAAAATCAGAACACATGCTATTAGGCTGGTATACTTATATGAATTTGAGAAATTGATACTAGACAAGAAACAATATAGGAATAAAGGGGTCCCATATGACTACAGGGAGAATGTGTAAACTCCTCACAGGCAGCACCCGAGGTCAGGATCGAACCGGATTATCCGGTGCCGTGAGGCAGCAAAGCAGCTCCACCAATTGCATCACTGTCCAGCCCTAATTTTAAGTATTAGAAAACAGGTGTTGAAGCAATATTATGAGTTTGGTTGACGTTTGATAGCGTATGGGAATCTACCTGCAAACCATTGCTGAAGCTGTCATTAAAAAAAGTAACGTGGGATCCTGTGAGCATTTGTTGGACTTTACTTGCAACTTTGATACAAGGAAGAGCGAAAATGCCACTTCCACTTCTGCAGCTGCTGAGTGGACAGAAAAGGTGTCCTCAGAGGGTAGTTGGAGGCCATTCGAAGAAATGGCTTGTGTGTTAAGTCTTTATTTTTAACTTGACTGGATGGGTACCAAGGTGCTTTTGTGTTGCATTTTGACAGCGATAACTGAAGTTACATTTGAATCTTTTAATCTGCTTTCTGCACACTGATGATCTAATGGAGATAGCAGCAAGCACACAAAACTGCGCTCATATAAATGTAATGGCTATCAAAGTCAGTGGAAACACATTTCAACAATTACGACTCTCCGATATACCTTTTTGTTAGATCCACTGAAATTATTCCTGTGGTGGAAATCTAGGCTGTAAATTACCATTGAAATGACTTGCCATATTTCAGCTGCCATAATATTTCTGTTATTTATTACAGCTAGCGGGCTATGCAACCTTGAGCCTAATCATGCTAAGATTTTACAAGATTCACAGCTCGACGAGAGAAGTCATTATTCACTTGACAGGTACTGATTTGTATTCTTGATGATACTGTTCCCACGTTCAATCATGGCCTGGACTACACTGAGAACATGATAGGAAAAAAGAGGGGAACATATGTGGTTATTTAAACACTCAGTGACACATAACCTAACTGTGACAAATATATCCTTGTTCTCTTTCCACAAGCATGGGCTCTTGAATGACTAATGAGGGCTGGGGTAAGCCTAGTGAAGTAGGCAGAGTAGTTAACTTCTCGATTCAATGGATATATTTTTAAGGCAGAGATAGATGGATTCTTGATTCGCATGGGTATCAGGGGTTATGGGGAGAAGGCAGGAGAATGGGGTTAGGAGGGAGAGATAGATCAGCCACGATTGAATAGCGGAGTAGACTTGATGGGCCAAATGGCCTAATTATGCTCCTATTAATTATGACCTTATGGCCTTATTATCTGTCACAGTAATGATTGTAGGATATGTTCCTTTGAGTTGTTACTTTCACCAGTCCCTGGTTGAGCAGGTTATCTTTTTATCAGTTCTTTGGATATCTCCTCGATGAAAACGCTCAAATAATTTGGATTTTGCAATGCGTCTGCACATAGCAGCTGGGATTGCCATCTGTAAGTGCCAGAAATTTGGGCTCTCTGCACATTAGGATGGAAATGTGAAACACTCCTGACAGCTGGACACCTGTGATTTTAAGACTATACTCCACTGCTGGATACGATACGATACGATGCGACAGAACTTTATTTATCCCAGGAGGGAAATTGATCTGCCAACAGTCATAAAACACGAAATACATGAAACGTGTAATTAAAGTGACAAGTGGAAAGAATTGGAGACGTGCAAAGATTTTTTTGGGGGGTGGGGGGGGGAGGGGGGGGGGGGAGGGGGGGGAGTCAGTCTACCCCACGGCAGAAGGGGGAGGAGCAGTACAGTTTAAATATATCATGTGCCACAGCAAGGGCATTCAACACAGAGCCAATACTCCCCCAGCGATGGTGGGGAATCCTCTCTGGGTGTTCCTGAGCAGAGTTAGGCTATTCGGCCCATCAAGTCAACTCCACCATTCAATCATGGCTGATCTATCTCTCCCTCCTAACCCCATTCTCCTGCCTTCTCCCCATAACCTCTGAGCAGAGTGGATTCCTCATTGTAAATGGCAGGAATCTGTCCTCATTGTTGTACGTGGAAGGGAATTGGTTCTTTAGATATTTCTAGTTGGTGTGCTTTATTTACATTTTTAAAATTATTTAGATTTAGAGATACAGCGCAGAAACAGGCCCTTCGGCCCACCGGGTCCGCGCCGCCCAGCGATCCCCGCACACTAGCACTATCCTACACCCACCAGGGACAATTTTTTTACATTTGCCCAGCCAATTAACCTACATACCTGCACATCTTTGGAGTGTGGGAGGAAACCGAAGATCTCGGAGAAAACCCACGCAGGTCACGGGGAGAACGTACAAACTCCATACAGACGGCGCCCGTAGTCAGGATCGAACCTAAGTCTCCGGCGCTGCATTCGCTGCAAGGCAGCAACTCTACCGCTGCGCCACCGTGTCGCCACGGTGTAAATGTATTTAGGTAGTTTTTAAAAAACGTTTTGTGATACTTTACAAAAAATATATTATTGCCTTTTTCTCGTGGATAGGATAGTTTTTGTTTTTGTTTTGGTTCGCATCTGAACATGATATTTCTGTATTGTGACAGGTTTGACTATTGACTAAGCTAGTCTACTGTCCAAGATTTGCTAACATCTCCATGTGGAGGGGTTGAGCTGTGTACTTCCCCCACCCTGTCATTATGCTCCCTCTGATCCTTCCCACATCTCCTCCCAAACAATTTGACAGCGTCATAGAAACATAGAAACATAGAAAATAGGTGCAGGAGTAGGCCATTCGGCCCTTCGAGCCTGCACCGCCATTCAATATGATCATGGCTGATCATCCAACTCAGTATCCCGTACCTGCCTTCTCTCCATACCCCCTGATCCCTTTAGCCACAAGGGCCACATCTAACTCCCTCTTAAATATAGCCAATGATCTGGCCTCAACTACCTTCTGTGGCAGAGAATTCCACAGATTCACCACTCTCTGTGTGAAAAAAAACTTTCTCATCTCGGTCCTAAAAGACTTCCCCCTTATCCTTAAACTGTGTCCCCTTGTTCTGGACTTCCCCAACATCGGGAACAATCTTCCTGCATCTAACCTGTCCAACCCCTTAAGAATTTTGTAAGTTTCTATAAGATCCCCCCTCAATCTTCTAAATTCCAGCGAGTACAAGCCGAGTCTATCCAGTCTTTCTTCACATTGTAGGGCTCTTTCTGCGGTTCCAGCCCTCATCATAAAGAATGGTGAAACCATCCAGGAACTTGTTCTTGGAAAAGCTGCACTCGGTGAGAACAGGATATTAGCAGGTGTGACTTCTCGGGAAAGTCTGGGCTAATGTGTACGTGGTTTGTTATCTGCGCTACTTAGAATATACATAAAGACTTCCAAGCAAAAGAGGAAACTTTTCTTAATTTTAGTTTAGTTTAGTTAGTTAACTTAGTTTAGTTAAATTTAGTTTAGTCAAGTCAAGTCCAGTTTATTTGTCACATACATATACAAGATGTGCAGTGAAATGAAAGTGGCAACGCCTGCGGATTGTGCTAAACTACAAAACAGAATAGAATTATTTTTTTTAACACAAAAAATAAACTAATACAGTTTAATTAAATTAGTCCCTGGTGATATGAGAGTTAACAGTCCTGATGGCCTGTGGGAAGAAACTCCGTCTCATCCTCTCTGTTTTCACAGCGTGACAGCGGAGGCGTTTGCCTGACCGTAGCAGCTGGAACAGTCCGTTGCTGGGGTGGTAGGGGTCCCCCATAATGTTGCTAGCTCTGGATCTGCAGTTTGGTTTAGTTTCTCATTGCCATGTGTACTGAGGTACAGAGAGAAGCTTTTTTTGTTGCATGCTATCCAGTCAGTGAAAAGACTATACATCATGAGAGGAATAGATCGGGTACAAAATCATGAGAGGAATAGATCGGGTAGATGCCCAGAGTCTCTTGCCCAGAGTAGGGGAATTGAGGACCAGAGGACAAAGGTTCAAGGTGAAGGGGAAAAGATTTAATAGGAATCTGAGGGGTAACTTTTTCACACAAAGGGTGGTGGGTGTATGGAAGAAGCTGCCAGATGAGGTAGTTAAGGCTGGGACTATCCCAACGTTTAAGAAACAGTAGGACAGGTTTGGAGGGATATGGACCAAGCGCAGGCAGGCGGGACTAGTGTAGCTGGGACATGTTGGCCAGCGTGGGCAGGTTGGGCCAAAGGGCCTGTTTCCACACTGTATCACTCTATGACTCCATGACTCTATGATTACAATCAAGCCGTCCACAGTGTACAGACACAGGACAAAGGGTATAATGGTTACTGCATTCAAAGTCAGGTGGAACATACAACAGCACCAGCATCTTCTCTTCAGCTTGTGTCCTTGCTGTGGAAAAACAACCCAGTATTTAGTGATGTGTTTTATTTTCTCCACAGGATTGTAAACAGGGATCAGAAAACGAGCAATTTTTAATGCTTGGATATGTTGCAGATGTGGCCCTCCTGAGTTAATTAAGCCGAGAATTCCCAATGAAGTATGAGAATTATCTTCCTTTACAGTTTTCAACTGAGCGTAGCAATGTAATGGTTTTATAGGATTGTTTTCACTCTTATACACATCAGAGAGTCAGCTTTGGGAACTCTGCTGCTCAACATATTGATTAATCTTGTGCCATTTCCTCGCACTTCTCAAGCTTCTAAATATACTTTTCGCAAATCACTCCATCCACATTGGAGTTAATGCCATGTCTCTCAAGGGCTTACAAGAGCTCTGAGCAAGTCTTCACAAACGTGGGCTCCTCATCTCACTGATCGTCCGTACTTGCAATTCAATTTTCCACTCTGGGTTGGTCATTTTACTTCAAGTTCATCATTTACTTTCAGACTCTACGTACTCTGTACATACACACCTCAATTTTCTCATGAGGAATCTTGATTTCAGTCACACCCTCCAATCTAGTGATGGAAAATATTCCTTCAAATCTTGTTCGGTAAAAATGCTGGTTCGGTAATTCCTAACAACACCGGCCTGAGGCAGATTCTGCAGAGTCTAGCTCATAAGGAGTACCAAACATGCTTGTTCGGATTAAAAGCTCCAATGATGGACGAATCCAGCAAGTCAAGGAGTATCCGTGGGCAGAGGTGTTTTGGGTCAGTGTCCTTTTTTCAGAATGCTTGGATGTTAAATCTTCTGCCTTATTTTATAATGAAGGTACAACTCATGAGCCAGACTGGCAGCAATCATTGTCTGGCCACAGGAAGAAATCAGGAAATCAAGTTGTTAATGACTTGTGGGAACTAGCAATTGGTGACGGGTTCAACTAATTAACAATATTTACAAAGGGAAGATGGGAAGAGGAATAAACACACAAACCTATTTGCACACTTATGCGCGCGCACAAATACACGCCTACGTGCGCGCACACACACACACACACACACACACACACACACACACACACACACACACACACACACACACACACACACACACACACACACACACACACACACACACACAGACACACACACACACACACACACACACACACACACACACACACACACAAAGGCCGCATATGCACACAAACATGCATACCATTTAGAACAGAGATGAGGAAAAACTTTTTCAGTCAGAGAGTTGTGAATCTGTGGAATTCTCTGCCTCAGAGGGCAGTGGAGGCCAATTCTCTGAATACATTCAAGAGAGAGCTAGATAGAGCTCTTAAGGATAGCGGAGTCAGGGGGTATGGGGAGAAAGCAGGAACGGGGTACTGATTGAGAATGATCAGCCATGATCACATTGAATGGCGGTGCTGGCTCGAAGGGCCGAATGGCCTACTCCTGCACCTATTGTCTATCGTCTATTGTCTATTGTCTATATAACCACATGCACGCATACACAAACAATGGCCGGTACATGCACAACCACACACATGCACAACCATGGACCCGCCTAAACACGGATAAACGGATACATGCACACATGTTCACAGGCATTTTAATTAATACTGGCTCCAGTAATGATGACTGTATCTCAGGAAGAAAAGAATGAAAACTGTGATTTATACAATAGTCTTTGGGATTCTTTCCTGCTGGTGTATTGCATCCTCATCTTATATATTGAAGCTCCATAGGGTGTTAATTCTAACATAATGTAACATAATAGCAGCTGCGGCTTATCTGCGGTCCATTTGTCTTTGTGTTTTGTTGTTTTTTTTGTCTTAATTGTAGTTGTGATGTTGTGTTTTTGTGTTTGTGTACTATGTGTGTATGTGGGGGGGAGGGGGGAACTGTAAAATTGTAAATAGGTGTCCCTTCCGAACGGAGACCTGACCTTTGTTTTCTGGGCCATGTCTCTGTTCCTGCTGCGGCCTACCATCGGCCCAACTCCTGGAGCTGTGTAGCCTCCAGGGCACCGGTTCGCAGAGCCCGCGGATCGGACTTACCATCAGCGGAGCCGGCCGTCTTCGGAAGCTGCGGGAGCAGCTGCGGGAGCAGCTGCGGGAGCAGCTGCGACTCGCCTTAGGCTCGGGCCGCGTGGATGCCGACATCGGGAGCTCCGGCAGCGGCAGCGTGTTCGCCCGCCCCGGATCGCGGGGCTTGGGTCGCGGACATTTCACCGTCCGGCGCGGCCTAAGATAGGCCGCGGGATATTTCTCTGCTGGGCGGGGGCTTCAATGTCGGGAGCCACGACCGCCCCGACGTGCAGCAACAGCAGCAGCGTGTTCGCCCGCCCCGGATCGGACTTATCATCGGCGGAGCCGGCCGTCTTCGGAGGCTGCGGGAGCGGCTGCGACTCGCCTTAGGCTCGGCCCGCTGCGGACCGTCCGGCACGGCCTGCAACCACAACAACCTGACCGCGGGAGAGGACAGCAGGAGAAGGGAAAATACATTGTGGCCTTCCATCACAGTGAGGAGAGGACTGGAGGAGACTCACTGTGATGGATGTTTTATTGATGGATGTTTCTTTTGTGTGTTTTGGGGGTTGTGTAATTTTAATGCCTATTTTGATGCTTTTGTTGTTGGACTGTGGGTGACTGAATTTTCGTCCAATTTGGATGACAATAAAGCTATCTTGAATCTTGAATCTTGAATCATGTGGGTGATCCAAGCCAATCCCCACCATGAAGTTGTTCGAAGATTCTCAGGCTCCTGTGCCACCTTCCTGATGGTAGCAGTGAGATGAGAGCACCGCTGGGATGATGTGAGTTTTTGATGCTATTAGTTGCATTTTTGAGGCAGTGCCTCCTGTAGATCCCATGTATAGTGTGGAGGTCAACATCTGTGAATGACACATGGGCAATGTCCATAGCTTTCTGCAGCGTCCTTCATTCCTGGACATTTGAGTTACTGAACCAGGCTGTGATGTAACTAGTCAGTATGCTGTCAACTGTACACCTGTTGAAGTTCGATAGAGTATTCGGTGACATACCAAATCTCCTCAAAGGTATTAATTCTCAAAATGCTGGAGTAACTCAACAGGTCAGGCAGCATCTCAGGAGAGAAGGAATGGGTGACGTTTCGGGTCGAGACCCTTCTTCAGACCTATGTGCACACTTATGCGCACACACAAATACACACCTACGTGCACACACACACACAGTCTCTCGACCCAAAACGTCACCCATTCCTTCTCTCCTGAGATGCTGCCTGACCTGCTGAGTTACTCCAGCATTTTGTGAATAAATCGATTTGTACCAGCATCTGCAGTTATTTTCTTATACTACCAAATCTCCTCAATCTTCTGTGGAATTGATATACTTTCTTTGTGAGTTTCAATCTGTTGGGCCCAGGGTAGATCTTCAGGAATATGCATGCCCAGGAACATGTAGCTGTTGACTCTCTCCCCCACCGCCCTATCGATGAAGACTGGTTCATGGATCATTTACTGTACTTTCAACAATCAAGTCCAAGTCAGTGGATATTTTTAAGGCAGAGAAAGACAGATTCTTGATTAGTGCGGGTGTCAGAGGTTATGGGGAGAAGGCAGGCGAATGGGATTAGGAGGGAGAAATAGATCAGCTATGATTGAAGGGCGGAGTAGACTTGATGGGGCGAATGGCCTAATTCTACTTACGACCTTATAAACAATCAGCTTCTTGGTGCTGTTGATGTTGAAAGCAAGATTACAATCCAGCAGTATGAAGTGCCTCATATTCTGCTTGGGTAGCTTATAACCCAATGGTATGAACATTGAATTAACATCTAATTTTAGGTAACATACAAATACATCCTTTCACTGGAGTTTAGAAGGATGAGAGGGGATCTCATAGAGACATATACAATTATAAAAGGACTGGACAAGCTAGCTGCAGGAAAAATGTTCCCAATGTTGGGCGAGTTCAGAACCAGGGGACTCAGTCTTAGAATAAAGGGGAGGCCATTTAAAACTGAGGTGAGAAGGAACCTTTTCACCCAGAGAGTTGTGAATTTGTGGAATTCTCTGCCACAGAGGGCAGTGGAGGCCAAGTCACTGGATGGATTTAAGAGAGAGTTAGATAGAGCTCTAGGGGCCAATGGAATCAGGGGATATGGGGAGAAGGCAGGCATGGGTTACTGATTGTGGATGATCAGCCATGATCACAATGAATGGCGGTGCTGGTTCGAAGGGCCGAATGGCTTCCTCCTGCACCTATTTTCTATGTTTAAATACTCCCTTTACCACTCCCTCTGTGAAAAGTTGACTAACCAGTTGCACAGTTCGCAATTATGTGTCCCTCTTGGCATCACACTAACAATCGGCCTCCCGTAGATACCCTGCCTGATGTCACCTGTTGCTGACTGTGATTTGTCTTGGTCTTTTCTTGTTTCCAGTTCCTCCCTCCAACAATCATTCTGAAGAAGAGTCCCGACCCAAAACGTCACCTATCCATTTTCTCCACAGATGCTGCCTAATCCGCTGAGTTACTCCAGCACTCTGTGAAACATCACCTATCCATTTTCTCCAGAGATGCTGCCTAACCCGCTGAGTTACTCTAACATTTTGTGTCTATCTTTGAGAGCAAGTTTGTTGTTCTGGTACCATTCAATCAGATTATCAATCTCCCTCCTGCACTCTCTGACATTGCTACCTGTTATACGCCCAACAACGATGACTTTGTTGCTGAATTTCACAATGGCATTCTAGCAGTGTTTGACGACACAGTCACGGGTATGGAGAAAGTAGAGCAGAGAACTGAACACACAATCTAGAGGTGCTCCTGTGCTGATGATCATTGAGGGGGAAGAGTTTTAAAATTGGTTGATACAGCATGGAAACAGGCCCTTTGATCCACCAAGTTCATGCCGACCTTGATCACCCGTTCATACTCGTTTTACGTTATCCCACTTTCATATCCACTCCCTACACACCAGGGGCGATGTACAGAGGCCAATTAACCTGCAAATCCACACATCTTTACGCAAGGGAGGAAACCGGAGCACCCGGAGGAATTCCCTGCAGTTTTGACATTACCCTTGCCATGCAAAAAGTCTCCCTTATCATTGTTAAATGAATTGTAAAAACAAGCTTGAGTCTGGCTTTTGTTGGAATTGCTGTGAGTGGATTTCCAAAGTTTTCTTCCCTTGTCATGGAGTAACAACCTCTATTTTACAATCCCTATAACTCTAGTATGGTTCTTGTCATCTCCTGTAGTCTTTCACTAGGATACCATTTACATGATCAATCATTCAGGGACATTCTCAATGAAAACAGAGCAATTTATTTCCCTCTGCAAACAGCCAGCGACCTGTTAGGTATGGAAGGAACAAATTAATAGAGTTCACTCCAGTCTGATGTGCCCTTGCATGTGTACTCTCTATGAATCATTAATGAGAGGAGAGGCAAAGTGGAGTCAGGTATTCAAATATAGGTTTAAAATGAGGCCTAAAATTGAAAAACAAGGATTGTAAAATGCTTTGTTTCTTGATTATTGTCAGTGCTTTTCAGAAATGATACACCGAATGTAATTTCCCTGGGTATGGACTAGGTATAAATCCATCAATAAGCAATGGATTCAAAATGACGTGTTTGTGGGACTCTGTTTAAATCAGGCGTAAGATTATTATTATTATTATCAGATTCCTTGTGGATTTATGTTGAAGCATGTTTGAGGAAAATGGCTCCTTGTTTAATCACCGCTCCACATTGTGAAGGCACATTTCAAGGTTTAAATTAGGTAAATTCAATAGTTGCTGTATGACATGGACAGAGGCCAGAGAGATCATGGGAAGTGCATCAAGGCTGCCCTAAGATTCTTTTAGCAAAAGCAGAAAGGCATCATGTCTGAGGATATGTGAGAATTCAACTGTCTGTCCACAAGGGGCGTGGCTGTGTTCTGCAGCTGCGGCTCACCGGCAGTCTCTCTGTCTTTTTTTTTGTTTTTTGTCTATTGTCATCGTTTAATGTACGTTTTGTTCTATTTTTAACTCTGTGTATGTGGGGGGGGGTGGTGGGGGGGTTGGGGGAAACCTTTTTTCTAATCTCCTCCTCAACGGAGATGCGACCTTTACCGTGTCGTATCTCCGTTCGCGCTACGGCCTAACATCGTGGAGTCGGCGGCCTCCAGCTGGGATCGACCTTGAAGACTCCGGTCGCAGGGTCTGGACTTACCATCTCGGAGGCTTCGGCCGTGGGCCCTGCAGACCGCAACATCGGGAGTTCGCAGGTCCCTGGCTGGCGACCGGTTTTTGGGAGCTCCAGGCGTAGCAGCTTCGACCGCCCCGAAGTGCGAGGTATGATCGACCCGCTCGCAGGCCCTTCATCACCCTGCGTGGCTCGGCCGCAGCACTTTCCATCGCCCGGTGGGGGCTCAGGACTTTCATCGGCCTGCTCGGCTCGGCCCTGGGACTTTCCATCGCCCAGTGGGGGCTCAGGACTTTCATCGGCCTGCTCGGCTCGGCCCTGGGACTTTCCATCGCCCAGTGGGGGCTTAGGACTTTCATCGGCCTGCTCGGCTCGGCCCTGGGACTTTCCATCGCCCGGTGGGGGCTTCAAAAAGTTGGGAGCCTCGATCACCTCGTGGCACCACGGGAGAAGAATGAGGAGGAGATTTGGCGGCACGGTAGCGCAGCGGTAGAGTTGCTGCATTACAGCGAATGCAGCGCCGGAGACTCAGGTTCGATACTACGGGTGCTGCACTGTAAGGAGTTTGTACGTTCTCCCCGTGACCTGCGTGGGTTTTCTCCGAGAACTTCAGTTTCCTCCCACACTCCAAAGACAGGTATGTAGGTTAATTGGCTGGGTAAATGTAAAAATTGTCCCTAGTGGGTGTAGGATAGTGTTAATGTATGGGGATCGCTGGGCGGCACGGACTTGGTGGGCCGAAAAGGCCTGTTTCCGGCTGTATATATATGATGTTGATGATGATAAGACTTTGCCTTCCATCACAGTGAGGGTGTGCCTAGAGCAATCACTGTGATGGCTGTTTGTTTTAAAATTGTATCTGTGTGTCCTGTGCATTTTGTTGTCTACTGCCGGACCCTGACGTGAGAGGACGCTGGCGTTGTTTATTCGCCGCTTTTCCGTTAGGATAGTTTGTCTGTTTGTTTTTATGTTGATTGTTTTTGTAAAGCGCTTTGAGCACCCGATAAGGCGCTATATAAAATAAATGCTTATTATTATTATTATTATAACTGTCATTGCTAAGTATTTCTGGTACTTTATGGTGAATTGTCATATCTATATACTAAAACTCTCGTTTGTTTGTTTGTTCCTGAACTACAGCCAAAACGGTACACGATAGCGTGACAATTTTAGGCCCACCTTACTCAGCGTCATTACTTTTGTGCTAATGGAAGAAGTTTCATTGAAATCGGTGTTATATTTTTTAAGTTATTCACATTTTAAAGTTTTTAAAAAACCGCGCATGCGCAATCGGGGTCGATACATACGTAAGATGGCCGCCAGATCCTCGCCTATACTTACGTAAGATGGCCGCCGGGTGACCGTGCGTGCGCAGTTGGGAGGAGGGTCGCCATTTTGCATTCAGCTCCTACTTCCTGCCAGACGCCCGATTGGTCCGCGTCCCACGTGGGGGGAGCGTCACCGCCGAGGCCGCCGCTGCTCCCGCTCTAAGCCCCGGGCTTCTCCTTCGCTTCTGAGCTGCTCAGCCCTCCAGCTCCCGCTCAGCCATTGCGCCGCCACTCCCGCTCCCGCTCTAAACCATGGGCGAGACCTTTACTGCTGGGCCCCGGAGCTCCCGTTGAGCCACCGCCGCCACCACTGCTGCTGCTCCCGCTCAAAGCCACAGGCGTCTCCTTCGCTGCTGAGCCCCGGAAATGCCACCGAGCGGTTAAAGGTCAGACTTACTAGACCAAGTGGACCCGTTGGGCCCAAACCTCTCCTGCAATGGTGCAGCACGCTCCCCTCCCCTCCCCCCCCCCAACCCTCCTCCTCCCCCCCTCCCCCTCCTCCCCCTGTCTGCCAGGCTTTTCTTTCAAGAGGACTTTGCATTTCAGAAAAAGAGTACAATCATAAGTTGTGTAGGGAGGAACTGCAGATGCTGATTTAATCCAAAGATAGACACAAAAAGCTGGAGTAACTCAGCGAGACAGGCAGCATCACTGGAGAGAAGGAATGGGTGGCATTTCAGGTCGAGACCCTTTTCCTAAGTTTATAAGTTCTAGGAGCAGAATTAACCCATTTGGCCCATCGGGTCTACTCTGCCATTCAGTCATAGCTGATCAATCATTGCTTTCCCTCTCAACCCCATTCTCCTGCCTTCGCCCCCATTACCCCTGACACCCTTATCTATTGGGCCAGTAGTTTTTTTGTACTTGTAAAGAAAGATGAAATGCCACACTTTGAGTCATTTTTGGTGGTTGATTGAATGTGACACTCGGTTGCACTGTTTACACTTACACGATTGCAATCAAGAGCTTTGAATGGGGCTGATTCGAATTTAAATCTCCCGTTATTTGGCCAAAGATGGCCATTAAATTATGAATTTTTGCTGTGTTTGAGTTGTGTTGGTCTACCGTCTAATCCACTACAGTATTAATAAAAACATGAACAAAAAGCAAATCATTGTTGACCAAAGGAGCCCTTTATTAGATGATTACCCTGGGGTCAACCCGAAATATGATTAACTTTGAAAGGTTGCTCAATTTAGCAGTTGTTCATTAAAGTGAATGAGCAGGAAATTGAGTGAATTCTACGATTGTCCTGCACCTGATTACACTTGAATGATCTCCAGATGATCTTTTGTGGGCACTGGAAGGCCTCCCAGATGAGTTGTTGATTTTGGCAATGGTTCCACAAAAGGGTGGATAATATGAATAAATTTTTTTTTTTAAACAATCTGGGTCACTCTTGTAGAGGTAGAAATGTAAGTCATCCTATTGAGAAGCATCACAAAGAAATCGCAAGTAAATCCAACTTTTACATCACATCAAACTTCATGTGTTGAAATTAGTAAGGGGCATATGTACTAGCTGGAATCCACATCTGACTTGTGCTATGAAGATTGTGCCAGCTGGCTTGCAAATCTGCCTTACCATACTCTCACTGCTTTGAGCAAGAGCTTAAATTAAGCTTAAAAATGCAATTAAATTCATGTTAAAAAGGCACAGCATGAGTTCCGATCAGACTTAGCATAAAGGGAGGAGCCATGTGCCTTGGAGTACTTAAAAGGGCAGGTATTTTACAGGGTGAAAAAAGTAAGCTTCCGCAGAACCAAGAGTTAAAGGTAACTAAGTGCCTAAGTAAAATGGAAACCAAAATATATTTAAAACATTCAAAATAAAATTTGTCAATTTATTTGGAGGATATGCTCGTGAGGAGTGCTGCAGATAAGACCAATAAATAAATCTCAATTGTCGATATAGAGGTTCTTCTAAATTGTTTCAGGTGGAATACTTCCATTTAGATAGCGCTCTTACTGATAGCGGAGTCAGGGGATATGGGGAGAAGGCAGGAACGGGGTACTGATTGTGGATGATCAGCCATGATCACGGTGAATGGCAGTGCTGGCTCGAAGGACCGAATGGCCTACTCCTGCACCTATTGTCTATTGTCTATTTATTTAAGTAATAAAATAATAAGAATAATTAGATAATGGTTGCATAGTTGCAAACAGTCACGATTTTTAAGGCATTTGTTGCAGATTTTTGCAGATCCCACCAAAGTTCCAGTCTCACTGAAAGCAAACCTGTAGTGTTGTATGAAATGAAATCTACTTTTCATTCATAACCAAAGGTTTATCTCTTTGAATCTCCTTTTCCAAAAACTAGTGACTCAGCTTGGGGTGATACCTCTCAATTAATGGGTATTTGATGAGTCCCTCGGTCCACCAGAGAAGCAAGAGACTGCAGATGCTGAAATCAGGAACCAAGATCAAGCTGTTGGAGGGGAACCAATATTCTCAGAGGGGGCGTTCACTAGTGCTACTCGGGAGGCATTTAAACGAGAGGTGGTGGGAAAAGTATAGGTCAGCAAGTGGAGGGATTAATAGGAAGGTAGAGGTTGTGACAACTAAGTCTGAAAGGAGGATGGGTAGGGGAAGGTTAAACAACATGGTGAGACTGATGGCCTGAAATATGTTTATTTCAATGCAAGGAATACGTTAGAGGCAGGAAACATGTTCCCAATGTTGGGGGAGTCCAGAACAAGGGGCCACAGTTTAAGAATAAGGGATAGGCCATTTAGAACGGAGATGAGGAAAAACTTTTTCAGTCAGAGAGTTGTGAATCTGTGGAATTCTCTGCCTCAGAAGGCAGTGGAGGCCAATTCTCTGAATGCATTCAAGAGAGAGCTGGATAGGGCTCTTAAGGATAGCGGAGTCAGGGGGTATGGGGAGAAGGCAGGGACGGGGTACTGATTGAGAATGATCAGCCATGATCACATTGAATGGCGGTGCTGGCTCGAAGGGCCAAATGGCCTCCTCCTGCACCTATTGTCTATTGTCTATTGTCTATCGTCTATTGTCTATTGAATATTATAGGTAAAGCTGATGAACTTGGAGTATGGATCAGTGTATTGAACCTTGAGTTTTCCTCTCCCTTGACTCTCAGTCCGAAGAAAGGTCATGAGCCGAAACGTCACCTATTCCTTTTCTCCAGCGATGCTGCCTGACCAGCTGAATTCCTCCAGCATTTTGTGTCTATCTTCGGTGTAAACCAGCATCTGCAGTTCCTTCCTGCACACATGGAACCATATTGCTGTGGTACTGAGTGAACCTTATTACAATGACTTGGTTTTTGAAAGGAACAGAAGTAGCAGCTCAACATTCCAGGGCTTTGATGTTTCAGATGTGATAGAGAGAGGGAAGTGAGAGGCAGAGGAGTTGCAATATGAATGAAGGAGAGCGTTACAGCTCTACTCAGAGAGGACTTACACTGAGGGTTCATCCATTGAGACAATATGGATGGAGCTCAAAATCTAATGGGATTACAGTTGCAAATGAAGCACAAGGTAAACTCGAGGAACAACACCAAACTTCCAACTTGGCACCTCAGTCTTGTTGACTTAATGATGAAATCTGCATCTTTAGACAATCAGCCATTCCACTCTTGTATCTCACATTACCAGCATTCACTTTTTGTTTCATGATTCATAGAATCGTACAGACTAGAAGCAAACCCAATGGTCCACCATGTCAAAAATGCATGTTGAAGCTATCTACTCTTATCCCATTTAGTATATTAGGTCCGTAGGTTATTTTATCTTCTTCTGGTATTTCAAATTTCATTCAATTCATCCTATTTTCACATCCTCCAGTCATAATTTCTGCCCTTCATCAGCACCTTCTCTCGGTTGGCACAGTTTGTGCCATTCAATCTAGCCTGATTTCCACATTATCATAGAACTTCCCCTTCATTCTCCAGCTTGCTCCCTCTCACTGCATCTTTAACTGTGTTTCATTTCCAACTGTTCCTGTCTGTGATGAAAGATAAAACATAACTCTGTTTCTCCCTGTAGAAATGCTGCCTGATCTACTGGGTATTTCCAGCATTCTCTTTTTATTTTATGTTTTGCCAGGAATCCTGTTTGATTTCCAATCAACGTCATGATTTAGCAATAAGAAGCAAATACCACATTTTAATGGATCAAAAGCTGGTAATATGCCCACTTGCAACTATATAGTCTTTTAAGAGTGACATCCAAGAAGATGTTTCTTTAGTTTAGTTTAGTTTAGAGATACAGCGTGGAAACAGATCCTTCAGCCCACCAAATACGTGATAAACAGCGATCCCCAAACACGAGCACTATCCTACACACCAGGGACAATTTACAATCTTCACGGAAGCCAATTATCCTACAAACCTATACATCTTTGGCATGTGGGAGGAAACCAGAGCACCCGAGGAAAATCCACGTGGTCACAAACTCCATACAGACAGCACCCATAGCCAGGATCGAACCCGGGTCTCTGGCTCTGTAAGGCAGCAACTCTCCCACTGCTCCACCGTGCCTGCCCACTCCGTTCCTCTTCTACTGGTCATCAGAAGAAGGAACCCTGACCTTTTTCTGGTTGAGATAATTAGGCAATCATAAGAAGCAGGAATCCTGGGCATTTTGATTTGCTGTTTAACCCAACTCTACTCTGGTGCTGAAAATTTGAAATGAAGTCAGAAAAGGCTGGACATGCTCAACAGGTCAGTTAGCATCCTCACCCTTCACATATGTGGTGTGACCTGCTAAGTGGTTCGAGCATTTGTGTTTAAATCCCAACTCGTGGCTAAGATTGGTTTCAAATGAATAATATTCTACAAGGCATAAGATTTATTTTGCAATACAAATATGTACCAAGAAGAAACAGGTGTGAGGTTTGGCTTAAACATGGTTCATTATTCCTCAAGCTCCTGCTCCCAACGCATTCACTCAATGAAACCAAACAATCCGGAGACTCGAGTGGATAATTTGTTTTTGTTAATGGACTTATCTCCAAGCAGCTAAGCTGTAATGTACGTAGTTAGCTTTATCAAAAGATGTTAAATTGGATAAGTTGTTTTATTTTCCCTCTTTGTCCATTACTTTGGCATGCAATATCTGTTCTGGGGACAAAGTATTCTCTGAATTGCTGTGCAAGCGCTTACCGGAACTGAATAGTCCACCCCTTACTGGATCAATTCCCAGTTGTTAAGTATTTCACAGCTGTTCATTTTTATTTTATGGGAAACCTTCTGTTGTTTAATTCCCACTTTGTCCCTTTCCATTTTGCTGCAATAAGATTCGCTTGCCAACTGTATTTTTACTCGTTCGGTATATTCTGCCTGTTGCTTCAATTAAACAGGGCGCAAAGAGAGAAGTAAAAAAAAAAAACCCTAGTGTCTCTCACGTAAAGATGCTAATTGACTATTTCAATTAAAAATATGCATCTGCACGCGGTGAACTGGTCTGCTGCTGATAAATCTGCAATCCTCCCAGTTTTCACCCATGAAGGTGCAGATTCACACCGGGGTTAAGCTTCACAGCATCTCTTTAAAAGGCAATCATGCGCCTTCAACACATTTGGAAAGTGGTAGCGAGCGCCTGCAGTTTATTCAAACATGGAGAATGGGCTAAGTAGCATGTTAATGCATCATGCTTACTGGCTCTCTAAAATGGATTTAGGGACTGAGGTGTGGGGTGCGTAGAGTTACATAATTGGAAGCTATGTGGCAAATGCTATAATTCTGTCGGCTGGGTAAGAAGAACTTTTACATATCGTCTCCCTCATGTAAGGATAGCTCACCATGCATTACAGGAGAATGGTGGGAATCTTTGACAATACACCACTCAAGGAGACACTAGGACATGTTTGGTACATTTGCCTTCATTGGGAAGGGTATTGAGCACAAACGTCGGAACATCATGATACAGCTGGAGGTTTATGGCCTTGGTAATGATCAGCAGTGGATGAGTAAGTTGTGTGATGATCAAAATGTTTGAATTGAAGAAACGCAGCTTCTGTGAAAGGGTGGGAGGACTGGACAATATTGTTTACATAGAGAAGGGATTCAAAACATTATGCTTGAGAATTTCAGAATTGAGGTTGAATAATTTGTAGCCAAAAGAGTAGGTTATGGCTTAAAGTGATCCGACTAAATCAAGGCATAGAGTTCATGTTCATAAGTTCTCGGAGCAGAATTAGGCCATTCGGCCCAGCAAGTCTACCCTGCCATTCAATCATGGTTGATCTATCTTTCCCTCTCAACCCCATTCTCCTGCCTTCAGCCCATAACCCCTGACATCCTTACCAATCAAGAATCTGTCAATCTCTACCTTAAAAATATCCATTGACTTGACAGCGGTCTGTGGCAATAGACAATAGACAATAGGTGCAGGAGGAGGCCATTCGGCCCTTTGAGCCAGCACCGCCATTCAATGTGATCATGGCTGATCATTCTCAATCAGTACCCCGTTCCTGCCTTCTCCACATACCCCCTGACTCCACTACCCTTAAGAGCTCTATCTAGCTCTCTCTTGAATGCATTCAGAGAATTGGCCTCCACTGCCTTCTGAGGCAGAGAATTCCACAGATTCACAACTCTCTGACTGAAAACGTTTTTCCTCATCTCCGTTCTAAATGGCCTACCCCTTATTCTTAAACTGTGGCCCCTTGTTCTGGTCTCCCCCAACATTGGGAACATGTTTCCTGCCTCTAACGTGTCCAACCCCTTAATAATCTTATACGTTTCAATAAGATCCCCTCTAATCCTTCTAAATTCCAGTGTATGTGGACAAATAGTGGACCATTCGAAGATCTTGAGTTTACAGATAATGGAACAAGAAAGGCCAGCCAGCAGTGTATAAAATGCATCATGCTTAAAGGTAACAAAGGCATGGATGAGAGGGTGCAATGGCAGCTCAACTGAAATAATGGTGGGATCAGATAAAATCATGGAAATTAAAAATTATCCAAGTGAAGGTACGTGGCCCAGATATCATGGATCCAAACTGGATACGATCGCGATTAAACCACCACATAATGGGAAGGCTGCAAGCAGTATAAATAACAGCTGCAAATGCTGGGTTAATTCCTTTGTGCAGATGGGGAAAAGCTGAATTTGTTGGAAGGCAACATGTCTTTATCCTGAGGACACAAGAGACTGCTGATGTGGGAATTTTGAGCAAATATTGATTCCATTTACCCGCACGTGGCCAACAGCCAACTTGAACAATCAACAAGTGTTGGTGGAAATCACGGGTCAGGGAGCATCTGTGGAAGGATGTGAGTTTCTTCAAGAATTTGTCGTTTTCTGTATTACCCATGAGGAAACGTTGAACAGACTTGGATTGTTTTCTCTGGAACGCCAGAGGCTGAGGAGAGGCCCGATGGAAGTATTTAACATTATAATTGGATAGACAGTCAGAACCTTTTTCCCAGGGTGGACATACAAAAACGAGAGGGCACAGTTTTAAGGTGCAAAAGGACAAAGTTTAACGGAGATGTGCAGGGCAATTGTTTAACACAGAGGGTCCTGGGAGCCTGGGGTGGTGGTGGAGGCAAATATGATAGTTTTGTTGGATAGCACTTGGAAGTGCGGGGAATGGGCAGATATGAATCATTTACAGGCATGTGAGATGCCTGTCTCCAAAGACGTACAGGTATGTAGGTTAATTGGCTGGGTAAATGTAAAAATTGTCCCTTGTGGGTGTAGGATAGTGTTAATGTACGGGGATCACTGGGCGGCACGGACTTGGAGGGCCGAAAAGGCCTGTTTCCGGCTGTATATATATGATATGATATGACATGATTAGTTTATCTTGACGTCATCTTCGGCACAAAGATTGTGAGGTGAGGTGAATTGTGAGGTTCCTGTGCTATATTTTTCTATGTTCTAAGCTCCTGCATTAATTGCACACTTAGATTTTCACGGTGGCTTTCATGTTTTCGCGATATCTTACAGTATTTCACTTCAATTAAAGTATTTCTGAAATGCATTCACCGTTATGAAATAGGTAAATGTCAGCAGGCCATCGATCCACATAGCACATTGAGATGAATGAGTATCACCCTGAATTATTCTGCACTGCCTATAGTTTTGCTGCTGTAACTATGTAGAAAATGCGCAAGGAAATTCAGGATCATGGATAATCAGTTTCAATTATGCTAGATAAGTTATTGGTTTAGTTTTGTTTAGAGATACAGTGAGGAAACCGGCCTTTTGGCCCACCGAGCCTACCACCGACCAGCACATTAACACTATCCTACGCACACTAAGGACAATTTACATTTATATCAAGCCAATTAACCTACAAACCTGTACGCCTTTGGAGTGCGGGAGTAAACCGATGATCTTGGAGAAAACCCATGCGGTCACAGGGAGAGCGTACAAACTCTGTACAGACAGCCCCTGTAGTCGGGATCGAACCCTGGCCTCTGGCACTGTAAGGCAGCAACTCTACCACTGCACCATGTCACCACTGACATATTGCCAAATTGTTGGCAAAATCGCTGAGGTGAAAACCCCTCATTTCTTAGAAGAGCGATCCCATCTAGCCTTCCTCAAATGCTGCCTTTGTAAATTGGAGGAATCTTCATCTGTTCCACATCATGCAATGGTAATTTTGCCTCATCATTTGCTAAAGGGATTGTTGGTTACAGTTTACACTGGTGACGGACGGGGATAAAGAGGTTGTAAGGGCAGTTACTGTCATTTGTGGCCATGTTGCGAGCATCCCAGGGAATATGTTTTCCAGAAGAACGGAGATACCTTGCCATTTAAGCCACCGGCTGCTGTTGAGAGATTGAATAATGCACCTAATTTATTTCATTGGAAACTGCTCAAGCCAGCCAGTTTTCAGACTTGACCTGTTGTAAATGCAAACATTTTCCACTTGTTGAGAAGGTGCACTGGTCCTTCAGTATGTGTAAGAAAATAACTGCAGATGCTGGTACAAATCGAAGGTATTTATTCACAAAATGCTGGAGTAACTCAGCAGGTCAGGCAGCATCTCAGCATCCCCCTGACATCAGTCTGAAGAAGGGTCTTGGCCCGAAATGTCGCCCATTCCTTCTCTCCTGAGATGCTGCCTGACCTGCTGAGTTACTCCAGCATTTTGTGAATAGGTCCTTCAGTATGGTCAACGTTGCCTTAATTCTTCAGTGTTAATTAAATCTATAATCTTCTAACCTATAAGCAAGAGTGTTACGGGAGGACCAATGAAGAAGCGTCTCGACCCGTAATGTCACCTACTCCTTTTCTCCAGAGATACTGCCTGACCCGCTGAGTTATTCCAGCACATTATGTCTGTCTTCAGCAAGAGTGTTACATTGGGCCATGGCTAACATTTAACCCCACGTTAGATGTAAATCCTTGTGTATTACTGTATTTAATTGTTTCAGCTGTTGTTTTCTCAGTGGTTAAATTAACAGACTACCTCCACCCAAGGATGTTCTAAGATTAGCCCGATTTAATTAAAAACAGATTCATTATCCTCATGTTGATTTTTCAGTGGGGAGTCTTTTTTTAATTGCAACTCTCAGATTTCCTACCTGCAATTAATGAGTTGTTTGGTCATTAAGTAATAGCTTTTCTTGTCAGCGTGAATACAGTAGAGATCAATGAAGACTAAGATTTGACAACAGTGAGGAGAAATATATAAGGATTCAAAGCTGCAATGGTTGCAAAAGAAAAGATAATAAAGCAATGGAAAAAAAATTGTGAAACCCACTTAGAGCTGAGCTCCAATTTGACAAATAAGGTTCCATGATATTGTTTTAAAAATAGAAGTCTTGAGATATAGACATCATTTGGCAAGATCACAATTAAATGCAAGGATAACCCTAAGATTCCAGTTGCTAATCATTTTAATTCTCCATTGCGTTCCACATCTGACCTTTCTGCCATTGACTTTCTGCAGTATTCCAGTGAGACCGCACCTGGAGTATTGTGTGCAGTTTTGGTCTCCTAACCTGAGGAAAGACGTTCTTGCCTTAGAGGGAGTACAGAGAAGGTTCACCAGATTGATCCCTGGGATGGCGGGACTTACATATGAGGAAAGACTAGATAGACTGGGCTTGTACTCGCTGGAATTTAGAAGACTGAGGGGGGATCTTATAGAAACATATAAAATTCTTAAGGGGTTGGAGAGGCTAGATGCGGGAAGATTGTTCCCGATGTTGGGGGAGTCCAGAACCAGGGGTCACAGCTTAAGGATAAGGGGGAAGTCTTTTAGGACCGAGATGAGAAAACATTTCTTCACACAGAGAGTGGTGAGTCTGTGGAATTCTCTGCCACAGAAGGTAGTTGAGGCCAGTTCATTGGCTATATTTAAGAGGGAGTTAGATGTGGCCCTTTTTGCTAAAGGGATCAGGGGGTATGGAGAGAAGGCAGGTACAGGCTACTGAGCTGAATGATCAGCCATGATCATATTGAATGGCGGTGCAGGCTCGAAGGGCCGAATGGCCTACTCCTGCACCTATTTTCTATGTTTCTATGTTTCTAAGCCCAATGTAAGCACAAAGAATAAGTTTGCTTCTTCTGACCAGGGACCCTCTAGTCCTTAGGACATGATACTGAATTCAACAATTCCAGACAAGCTGCCTTTGCAATGTGTGTCACTAGTCGAACCCTAACAAAGGGGCTGGGCTGCCAACGCCACGATGTAATGGCCGCAGCGCGGACGGAGATACCAATGAAAACAAGTCGCTTCTCGGTCGAGGAAAGAGATAAAGAAGGTTTCCCCCAATCCCCCCCCCCCCCCTGCCCCCCACCCCCCACATAATACCAAAACTAAAGGTGCTCTAAAACATACAAGTAAGCACAGTAAACACAGACCAAAACAGCAAAATAAGAAAAAAGACGAGACAGGCTGTTGGCGCGGCTGCCATGTACGGCGCCACCTATAAAATGTGGAGGCATTTAAAGGCCAGACACTGTATGAAATGCAGATTTCCTCCATAAAAAGACATACGAGTTGTTATGATTGATAGAAAGATACAGCTTGGAAACTGGTTCTTTGTTATCCCAATTTTGAAGTTAGTGCTGTTTTTAAGATACATAGATACATAGAAAATAGGTGCAGGAGTAGGCCATTCGGCCCTTTGAGCCAGCATCACCATTCAATGGGATCATGGCTGATCATCCACAATCAGCACGCCATTCCTGCCTTCTCCCCATATCCTTTGATTCCGCTAGTCCTCTATCTAACTCTCTCTTGAATGCATCCAGTGAGTCGGCTTCCACTGCCTTCTGTGGCAGAGAATTCCACAAATTCACAACTCTCTGGGTGAAAAGGTTTTTCCTCATCTCAGTTCTAAATGGCCTACCTCTTATTCTTAAACCATGGCCCTTGGTTCTGGACTCCCCCAACATCGAGAACATGTTTCCTGTATCTAGTGTGTCCGATCCCTTAATAATTTTTATATGTTTCTATAAGATTCCCTCTCATCCTTTGAAATCCCAATGCATACAAGCCCAGACGTTCCATTCTTTCCTCATACGACAGTCCCGCCATCCCGGGAATTAACCTCGTGAACCTACGCTGCACTCCCTCAATAGCAAGAATGTCCTTCCACAAATTAGGAGACCACAACTGCACACAATACTCCAGGTGTGGTCTCACCAGGGCCCTGTATAACTGCAAAAGGATCTCTTTGCTCCTATATTCAAATCCTCTCATTATGAAGGCCAACATGCCATTAGGTTTCTTCCTTGCCTGCTGCACCTGCATGCTTACGTTCAGTGACTAATGTACAAGGATACCCAGGTCTCATTGCACTTCCCCTTCTCCTAACTTGACACCATTCAGATAATAATCTGCCTTCTTATTCTTCCCACCAAAGTGGATAACCTCACATTTATCCACATTAAACTGCATCTGCCATGCATCTGCCACCCACCCAAATAATCCAAGTCACACTGCATCCTCATAGCATCCTCTTCACTGTTCACAATACCACCCAGTTTTGTGTCATCTGCAAATTTGCTAATGTTACTTTTAATTAGAAATAGAAACATAGAAAATAGGTACAGGAGAAGGCCATTTGGCCCTATGAGCCAGCACCGCCATTCATTGTGATCATGGCTTATCATCCACAATCAGTAACTTTGTGCCTGATTTCTCCCCATATCCCCTGATTCCACTAGCTCCTAGAGCGCTATCTAACTCTCTTTTAAATTCATCCAGTGAATTAGTCACCGCTGCCCTCTGTGGCAGAGAATTCCACAAATTCAAAAGTTTCTTCTCACCTCAGTTTTAAATGGCCTCCCCTTTATTCTTGGACTGTGGCCCCTGGTTCTGGACATTGGGAACATTTTTCTTGCATCTAGTTTGTCTAGTTCCTTCATCTAAATCATTAATGTATATTGTGAATAGCTGCAGTCCCAGCATCGAGCCTTGTGGCACCCCACTAGTCACTACCGTCCATTCTGAATGGGAACCGTAAATTCCTACTCTTTGTTTCCTGTCTGCCAATGATTTTTCTATCCATGTCAATACCCTACCCCAATACCATGTGCTCTAATTTTGCCCACTAATCTCCTGTGTGGGACCTTATCAAAGGCTTTCTGAAAGTCCAGATACACTACATCCACTGGCTCTCCCTCATTCATTTTACTTGTTACATCCTCAAAAAAATTCCAGAAGGTTAGTCAAGCAAGATTTCCCCTTCGTAAATCCATGCGGACTTGGACTGATCCTGTTACTGCTATCCAAATGCGCTGCTATTACATCTTTAATAAATGACTCCAGTATCTTCCCCACCACCTATGTCAGGCTACCTGGTCTATAATCCCCTGCTTTCTCTCTAACTCCTTTCTTAAATGTGGGATAACATTAGCTACCCTCCAGTCCACAGGAACTGATCCAGAATCTATAGAACATTGGGAAATGATCACCAATGCAGAGGCAGAGATACAGTAGAGACATAGACTCTTTAAGGCAGAGATAGACAGATTCTTGATTAGTACAGGTGTCAGAGGTGTCAGAGCAGGAGAATGGGGTTAGGAGGGAGAGATAGATCAGCCACGATTGAATGGCGGAGCGGACTTGATGGGCTGAATGGCCTAATTCTATTCTTATCACATGACCTTGGGCTTCCTCACAGTTTCAGAAAGTCAAGTTTGATCCTGACTTCAGGTGCTGTCTGATTGGAGTTTGCATGTTCTCTCTGTGACTGCATGGTTTCCTCCGGGTGCTCTGGTTTCCTCAACCATTAAGAAACCCTGCTGCTTTTTAGGATACTTTTCCCCATGACTAGATAGGTGGCAAGGGATTTGGAGAAGGGAGGAGGGAAGAGTTGTTGGAAAATGCAAGAGAGAGAAAAGGGGATTAGAACAAATAGTTTGGCGTGGAGATAGTGAGCCAATGAATCTCTTTCATGCTGCCTGATCTTATAACTAGATGAATGTTTGCAGTAGCATACGTAACAGGCATTCTGATCATATTTTTATTTAACTACTCTAGTTTGATTCAAATAGCAAAGCTAAGTCGGGCCACAGACGGAGTATTGTGTGCAGTTCTGGTGCCATACTGTAGGAAGGATGTGGATGCACTGAAAAGGGTGTCAAGGAGACTCACGAGGATGTTGCGTGGGATGGCACATTTCCATTATGAAGAGAGACTAGATACACGCCAGAAAAGTGGCGACTCTTTGCATACTGCCGAGGTGAGGTCTGCTGTATGATTTTACTGGATTGTTTACAAAGCAAAGAATTTCACTGTATCTAGGTGCATGTGAAAATAAAGTATCATTGAATTGTTGAAACTGGAGGCACAGGATACTGCTTATTGCTGGAATGTTTTGTGCTGTTATATGAAGTTAATTTTCACCTGTATTTGAAAGTGAATGGCTATTTCTGAAACTGGGAACAGTACAGGACAGCTTCCGTTATCATCTGTCCATAGATTCACTGACGGTTGAATGTCATTTTCATTCACCGTAAAGAGCATTGTGTCAAGTCCATTTTGCAGGGTTGGAATCACATCCAAGCCAGATCTGGAAGAAGAGATGGGTTTCCCTCTCTGAAGCATATCTGTCAACGAGATGTTTTCGTTTTCAACTGTCCCATGGATTGCATGGTCATTTTGTCTGTCGTACCAGCACTTGTAAACAAATTTATTCAATTTAAGGCCACAGTATGAGGGCAGCACAGTGGTGCAGCGGGTAGAGCTGCTGCCTCTCAGCACCAGGGGCCCAGGTTCAATCCTGACCTCGGGTGCTACCTGTGTGGACTTTGCACGTTCTCCCTGCGATCAGGTGTGGTTCCTTCGGGTGCTCTGGTTTCCTCCCAAATCCCAAAGACGTACAGGATTGTTGGTTAGTTGGCCAACAGTGCAGGGAGTGGATGCAAAACTAGGAGAACATAGAACTACCATGAATGGGTGATCGATGGTTGGCGTGGATTCGAAGGGGCCAAAGTGTCTGTTTCCAAGCTGAACCTCCAAACTAAACTAAACTAAATATGTTGCATTTGAGCTGATTTACTGTTGGCATCTGATAACACAAGAGCATTGTCAGAGCTTATTCACCAGTGCAAGACAAATCAAATCATCAGGGACTATTAATCCTTTTATCCCTCTTTCAAATATAATTAAGGACATAACTGGAGTTTTCTGCCTGTTTTTAGTTTCCCTCTCTGAACTAAAAAAGAGTTTAGTTTTAAATCCCTAAATCCAATTGATTTAGTAATGTTTCAGTTGTGTTAGTAAAAGTGTAATTATCTTTCATATCAGCTCCTCTGAGAGCTAATGTCACTGGTTCAGAAAGGAAACACTTTCCATTCATGCCTTTGAAATTGTAACCAACACCATTTAATCCTCATTTCAATTAATCACAGAATTGTTTGCCTCACACTCCATTTGTTGCTTCCCATTGAAATACTCCCCCAAGGGTTTATTACCAGACTGCGACTGATGGGTGCTTTCTCCATAAATCACAACCTTCATCCTATCCTTCTGCTACATGAAGACTAACTTGATCAAAGAATAAAACAAGGGCCAATAAAGCAGTTGTGCAAAATAAATAGACAATAGACAATAGGTGCAGGAGTAGGCCATTCGGCCCTTTGAGCCAGCACCGCCATTCAATGTAATCATGGCTAATCATTCTCAATCAGTACCCCGTTCTTGCCTTTTCCCCATACCCCCTGCCTCCGCTATCCTTAAGAGCTCTATCTAGCTCTCTCTTGAATGCATTCAGAGAATTGGCGTCCATTGCCTTCTGAGGCAGAGAATTCCACAGATTCACAACTCTCTGACTGAAAAAGTTTTTCCTCATCTCCGTTCTAAATGGCCTACCCCTTATTCTTAAACTGTGGCCCCTTGTTCTGGACTCCCCCAACATTGGGAACATGTTTCCTGCCTCTAATGTGTCCAACCCCTTAATAATCTTATACGTTTATAAGATGGTGGCCATCAATTGCCTATCTGCGAGGAGGAAGGAACTGCAGGTGCTGGTTTACACCGAAGATAAGACACAAAGTGCTGGAATAACTATAACTTTAAACTTTTAGACTTTAGAGATACAGTGCAGAAGCAGTCTCTTTGGCCCAAACGTCTGTGCCGACCAGCGATCTCCCCGTACACTAACACCAAACTACACATGAAGGTCAATTTTACAACTTACTGAAGCCTACAAACCTCTACGTTTTTGGTGTGTGGGCGGAAGCTGGTGCACCTGGAGAAAACCCACATAGTCAGAGGGAGAACATATAAACTCCATACAGAGAGCACCCATAGTCAGGATCAAACCAGGGCCGTCTTAACACATGGGCATGATGGGCATGATGGGCACTTGCCCGGGGCCCCACGAGCATAGGGGCCCCATGCTGATCTGTGTATGTTAAGTGACTTGCAATAAATAAATACTACTTTAAAAATGTAGGTTCAATAAGTGCTTTTTTCACAACATTTTCGGTCCCTAAGTGCTTCTCACAGCGATCTGTTTCGCAACAATTAGCTCCCTAAGTGCTTTGCTTTTCCATCCCTAAGTGCTTCTCACAGCGATCTGTGAGTGCTTTTCGCAACAATGTAGCACCCTAAGTCCATCGCTAAGTGCTTTTCGGTAAGTGCTTTTCGCCGGCACGACAAGGGGGGGCTGGTATGGAAAGGGGGGTGGGGGAGAGTAACGGTAGGGGCCCCAGTACACTGCTTTGCCCGGGGGCCCATAATGCTGTAAAAACGGCCCTGGATCAAATCCGGGTCACAAGTTCACAAGTTCACAAGTGATAGGAATGGAATTAGACCACTCGGCCCATCGAGTCTCCTCCGCCATTCAATCATGGCTGATCTCTGCCTCCTAATCCCATTTTCCTGCCTTCTTCCCATAAGCCTTGACACTTGTTCTAATCAAGAATTTGCCTATCTCTGCCTTAAAAATATCCACTGATTTGGCCTCCACAGCCCTCTGTGGCAATGAGTTCCACAGATTAACTACCCTCTGACTAAAGAAGTTCCTCCTCACATCCTTTCTAAAAGAGCGCCCTTTATTTCTGAGGCGATGACCTCTGGTTCTCGACTCTCCCACCAGTGGAAACATCCTTTCCACACCTACACTATCTATGCCTTTCATTATTCTGTAAGTTTCAATGGGGTGCTGTCAGGTATGGTGGTAGAGGCAGATACAATGGAGGTATTTAAGAGGCTTTCAGACAGGCACATGGATATGCAGGGTATGGGTCATGTGCAGGCAGATATGATTTAATTTAGCGGCATTATGCGCAGCAAATACATTGTGGGCCAAAGGCCCTGTTCATGTGCTGTATGTATCTACACCGATCAGCCATAACATTATGACCCGATGAGCCAAAACATTATGACCACCTGCCTAACATGCTGTTGGTCCTCCATGTGCAGCCCCATACGCAGCAGGGTGCGATGCACTGTGTATTGTGACACATTCCTCCCGTGACCACCATTAAAACTTTGTGTGACTTGTGCCACAGTAGACCGTCTGTCGGTTTGGACCAGATGGGATGGCCTTCGTTGCCCTCGCGCATCAATGAGCCTTGGGCATCCAACACCCTTTCGCCGGTTTGTGGTTTGTCCCTCCTCGGACCACTGTCAGTAGGTACTCACCACTGCTGACCGGGAGCACCCCACAAGCCTTGCCGTTTCAGAGATGCTCTGACCCAGTCGTCTGGCCATAACAATTTGGCCCTTGTCAAAGTCGCTCAGGTCTTTACTCCTGCCCATTTCTCCTGCATCCAACACATCAACATCAAGAACTAACTGTTCACTTGATGCCTAATATATCCACCCCTTGACAGGTGCCATTGTAACAAGATAATTAATGTTATTCACTCGCCTGTCAATGGTCATGATGTTTTGGCTGATCAGTGTATGTTTCATATTCTGTGTAGTGTTTTCATATAATTCAGACGCCCCTTGTAAAATGTGTTTGGAAATACATTGCATTTAAATATATCTTTCATTTGATCTGATCCGTTGGTGGTCCAATTATGGAGAAGTGGTGGAACCAAACTGCATTGTTAAAATTTTCACAGTCTATGACATTTAATCAACAATGACATCTCATCCCAAATTATCTGGGCATCTTTTTCCGAAGGGAAGCCCCACTACTTCTCTTAGTTAAGCCGGTGGTACCCATATCATTGGAAGGATTAAAGGACTTTCTTTTAGGAAGGAGATGAGGAGGAATTTCTTTAGTCAGAGGGTGGTGAATTTGTGGAATCCTTTGCCACAGAAGGCTGTGGAGGCCAGGTCAGTGGATATTTGTAAGGCAGAGATAGATAGATTCTTGATTAGTACGGGTGTCAGCAGTTATGGGGAGAAGACAGGAGAATGGGGTTAGGAGGGAGAGTTAGATCAGCCATGATTGAATAGCGGAGTAGACTTGATGGGCCGATTGCCCTAATTCTACTATTCCTTATGACCTTATAACATAGCCTTGCTATGGAGCAACATTTCTTCTTGGGCTACTTGTTAATGAAGCTGATTTTGATGTCTGGTAGTTTATAATTCAATGCATTGGTGCAATAAATATATGTGCCACATGTTACATTGTTCTGTGCATGTCCAATCGATAGACTCCCGACTAACTCCTTTGTCGATAGTAAAAGTGCCTGTAGAAACAGTGAGATAGCGGATGGACATATTGTTTTACAAAAAAGTCTGTGTATTCTAAAAATAATGGTCAATTTATTCAGAAACAAAATGACTAGAAACGTTGGCTTCCGCAGTTCACCATGTGACAAAGACTTCTGTTTAAACATTGACCAAAACAAAAAGTGCTGGAGGAACTCAGCGGGCCAGGCAGCATCTGGGTTGGTAATGTAAAGTTTCTGGTCGGGACCCTTCTTCAGACTGAGTTGATTTCCGAGGTGGTATGAATAGCAGTGAGAAAGATAAGCATACATGTATACATCAGATGAGCACGTTACGTCCACCATGGGCTGTGTGGTTTGTACATGGCTCCTGGGCCGTACAATGATTTCCTCTTTGTCCTTGTAGACACTTTTTGAAAGATTCTACGTGGAAACCGCAACAAAATTAGAAATAGATCTTAATGGTGTCAGCTTTGTCTCACTGGACAGCATTCTTAACTATGACCTTTTGATTGCTTTTTTTAAAGCTCTCCATCTTTTCAATTCTGATTTTGCTCGGTCCTTGTCTAATGTGCTTGTGTTCAGTTGTTCTGTTGCATCCCTAGAATGCAATATTGGGTTGAAGGCCAGCACTGTGGCTCAGCGGTAGAGTTGCTGCCTTGCAGCACCAGAGACCCGGGCTCGATCCTGACTACGGGCGCTGCCTGTGTGGAGTTTGTACGTTCTCCCTGTGACCGCGTGGGTTTTCTCCGGGTGTGAGCTCCCGGAGAATGGAGAATCCAGTCTCCGTTCTCCACACTGGAGAATGTGGGAGGAATTCACCAGCTTCCTCCCACAGTCCAAAGACATACAGGTTTGTAGGTTCTCTGGCGCAGTAAGGCAGCAACTCTACCGCTGCACCACCTGTTGCCATGAAATTGCCGTGAATTGGTTCTCTCAAATTGTTCGAACAGATACCGTCTATGTGCACCACCTGTGCATCCTGTCTAATGCAACCATATCCTTCTAAACGTGTGACAACCAGACGGTTCACAATGTTGCATCTGTGACCTGAGAAATGTTGTGTAAAGTTGTGCAATAACTTCCATGCTTTTATATTATATTTTATATTATATTGTTGCCATAGTCAAACCATTTAGCAGAGCCGTCATACTCACATGGGCAAGGTTATGGAATGAGATATTAGAACGGAGATGAGGAAGAACTTTTTCAGTCAGAGGGTGGTGAAGGTGTGGAATTCTCTGCCTCAGAAGGCAGTGGAGGCCAGTTCGTTGGATGCTTTCAAGAGAGAGCTGGATAGAGCTCTTAAGGATAGCGGAGTGAGGGGGTATGGGGAGAAGGCAGGAACGGGGTACTGATTGATAGTGATCAGCCATGATCGCATTGAATGGCGGTGCTGGCTCGAAGGGCTGAATGGCCTACTCCTGCACCTATTGTCTATTGTCTATTGTCTATTGTTATCGTTGAAAATCTGAACATGGAGCTTGTCAAAGAGGAGTTGATGCAAATAGACTTTTGCATTGCCTTGTACAATGTAAAATAGTAATTCCTTTTATTCCTTGTCATATTGTCAGAGCACAAAAATAGATTTTATGTGCATTTTTCAAACGGCGAGTGGAGTGTTACTGTCCAGATGCGATGTATAACAGGCAACAGTGTCTAAAAGTGGGGAGGAAAGAGTCTTGGATGTGAACCAGTTGGGGATGAGATTCATAATGTTTAATTCAATTCAATGGTTCCTTATTATCACATGCACCAGTGAAATATATATTTTTTGCATACAGTTCAGCAAATCATTACTATACATTAGCACAGTCCCAGGTTAAGTACAAAGTGTATAGACTTAACCCACTGAGACCATATGCATATGGATCTGCAAGTGATGAATGAGATAGTAGTGGGAATTAATGGATTGACATGCTAAAGTTTGAGAACTGTGAAATAGGACATTCAGAGTTGCAAACCAGTGGAGAATGACTTAACAATGTCCATCAGTAGTAGGGAATTGAGCAATATAATTTGGGGAATGAGAATTTATGTTCAGTAGCTAACAATGTCCTAGGTCTCTTCCACTTTAATTCTCCTTCCCATTCCCACACAGACCTTTCTGTCCTAGGTCTTCTCCATTGTCAGAGTGAGGCTAAACGCAAATTGGAGGAACAGCATCTCATATTTCACTCAGGCAGCTTACGGCCCAGAGGAATGACGATTGATTTCTCTCACTTCAGGTAGCCCCGGCATTCCCTCTCTCCCATTCCCTCCCCCACCCAACTTCTAATTTTCACCCAACAATCAGCTAAGAATGGCCTATTTCCTTTATCACCATTACTTTTTTGCTTATCTTTTATTCATTGTTCTTTATCTCTTTACATCATCGTCTATATCTCTTGTTTCCCTTATCCCTAACCAGTCTCTCAACCCGAAACGTCACCCATTCCTTCTCTCCAGAGATGCTGCCTGTTCCACTGAGTTACTCCAGCTTTTTGTGTCTATCTTTGGTTTAAACCAGTATCTGCAGTTCCTTCCGACAAATCCTAATCAGTATTGTATGTGGTGTAATGCTCAGAAAGGCATTTTTAGCCTGGGAGCACTCGTGAATTGAGAGGGATCCACAGATGTACATGGAGTCATAATGGCTACTTAAAGCCCTGGCTGACTCATGGTCTGAGGACATTTTAAGGACAATGGGGACGAGAAGGTCAGATATATGGCGAAGGTTGCAATATTAAAAATGAAAATTCTGAATTCGGCTGTCATCTTATCGAAAACTAAATCACTTTAAAGAATTTGCAAGGAACCCCAACCATACTGACTGAGATTTACGAGTCGTCATTAAATACAGGTGAGGTGTCTGAACTGGAGAGTGGCAAATGTTGTGCCTCTATTCAAGGAGGACTGCAGAATGAAGTCCATGAGTTCTGCATGGGTGCAGGTGGTAGCACCAATGCAGTCATCAATGTAACAGAGATAGAGTTCGGGGATAGGGCCTGTATACGCCTGGAACAGGGATTGTTCAATGTACCCTACAAATAGGCAGGCATAGCTGGGGCCCTTGCGGGTGCCCATAGCTACGCCTTGGACTTGGAGGAAGTGGGAGGAGTCAAAGGAGAAGTTGTTGAGGGTTAGGACCAGCTCCGCTGGGCAGAGTAGAGTGTTAGTAGAGGAAAATTGGATGGTTCTGCGGTCGGGGAAGAAACTGAGGGCTTTAAGGCCTTCCTGGTGGGGGATGGAGGTGTAGATTGACTGAACGTCCATAGTAAAGATGAGGGAGTGGGGGCTGGGAAAGCGGAAACCATTAAAGAGACGAAGGGCATGTGAGGTATCTTGGACACTGGTCGGGAGAGATTGGACCATTGGGGGATAGGATGGAGTCGAGGTACGTGGAAATCATTTCCGTGTGACAGGAGCAGGCAGAACCAATGGGTCTGCCAGGGCAGTTGTGTTTGTGGATTTTGGAGAGAAGGTAAAAACGGGCTGTGCGGGGCTGGGAAACGATAAGGTTGGAGGCTGTGGAAGGCAGACAGCCAGAAGTGATTAAATCAGTAATGGGGTCTGAGATTAAGGCCTGGTGCTCATCTGTGGGTTCATGGTCCAAGGATAAGTAGGAGGAGGTGTCTGAGAGCTGTTGCCTGGCCTCAGCCCGGTTTACTCATTATAGCCAATGAAAAATAATGTAAAAATGTACTTGATAGATATGTTGCAGGGCAAGATGGTGATTGCATCATCAAAACAGACAGAAAGAGTTGACATAGAAGCATAGAAACATAATTGCAGGAGTAGGCCCTTCAGCCCTTTGAGCCAGCACCACCATTCAATATGATCATGGATGATCATCCAGAATCAGTACCCTGTTCCTGCTTTCTCCCCATATCCCTTGATTCCGTTAACCCTAAGAGCTCAATCTAACTCTCTCTTGAATACATCCAGTGAATTGGACTCCACTGCCTTCTGTGGCAGAGAAATCCACAGATTCACAACTCTCTGGGTGAACAAGTTTTTCCTCATCTCAGTCCTAAATGGCCTACCCCTTATTCTTAAACTGTGACCCCTGGTTCTGGACTCCCCCACCATTGGGAACATTTTTCCTGCATCTAGCCTGTCCAATCCCATAAGATTTTTTAATGTTTCCATAAGATCCCCTCTCATCCTTCTAAATTCCAGTGAATACAAGCCCATTTGAACCATTCTTTCATCATATGTCAGTCTCGCCATCCCGGGAATTAACCTGGTGAACCTACGCTGCACTCCCACAATGGCAATAATGTCCTTCCTCAAATCTGGAGACCAAAATTGCACACTATACTCCAGGTGCGGTCTCACCAGGGCCCTGTACAACTGCAGTAGGACCTCCTTGCTCCTAAGCTTAAATCCTCTCGCAATGAAGGCCAACACGCCATCATCAGTATTCTGTGTGTTCTTAGCTGTTATTGTTGACTCGTCTGCTGGGAGCAGTGCTGGTCATGCAGTCTCACAGCAGCGGGAAGGAAGGACCTCCTATATCTCTCCTTCACGCACTTGGGGTGAAGGAGTCTGTCACTGAAGGAGCTACTCAGTGCAGTTAGAGTGTCCTGCATGGGGTGGGAGTCATTGCCCAGCAGCAATTGCCATCTCTGGCAAACTACTCTGGGATTCTCTGGGATGCAGACCATCAGGCTCTGAGGATTTATCTGCCTTCAGTCCTAACAGTTTACCTAACACCATTTCCTGACTAATGTGGATTCCCTTCAGTTTCTCCTTCCCACTAGATCCTCAGTCCCCTGGAGTATTTCAGGGAGATTGTTTGTGTCTTTCTTGCTGAAGACAGAACCAAAGTACTCGTTTAACTGTTCTGCCATTTCCTTCTTTCCCATAATAAATTCACCTGTCTCTGATTGTAAGGGACCTACATTTGTCCTCTCTAATCTTTTCCTTTTTACATATAGAAAGAACCTTTTAGAGTGTGTTATTATATTCCCCGCAAGCTTTCCTTCATGCTCTTTTTCCCCCCTCTTAATTAATCCCTTTGTCCTCCTCTGTGGAGTTCTAAATTTCTCCCAGTCCTCCGGTTTGCTGCTTCCTCTGGCCAATTTATATGCCCTTTCCTTGGATTTCACACTATCCTGCATTTCCCCCATTAGCCACGGTTGAGCCGCCTTCCCCATTTTATTTTTTTGCCAGACAGGGATGACCAATTTTTGGAGTTCATCCATGCGGTCTTTAAATCTTTGCCATTACATCTCCTCCGTCAACCCTGTAAGTATAATTTGCCAGTCTATCCCAGGCAATTCCCGTCTCATATCCTCAAAAGCTCCTTTCTTTAAATTCAGGACCCTAGTCTCTGAATCAACCGTGTCACTTTCCATCCTAATGCAGAATTCCACCATATTATGATCACTGTTGCCCAAGGGGCTTTTCACAACAAGATTGCTAAATAACCTTCCTCATTACACAATACCCAGTCTAGGAAGGCCTGTCCTCTTGTCGGTTCTTCTACATATTGGTTTAAGAAACCATTCCGTATACATTCCAGGAAATCCTCCTCCTCAGCGCTGCTACCAATTTGGTTGGCCCAAACTACACTGATCAGCCAAAACATTATGACCATTGACAGGTGAAGTGAATAACATTGGTTATCTTGTTACAATAGCACCTGTCAAGGGGTGGGATATATTAGGCAGCAAGTGAACAGTCAGTTCTTGAAGTTGATGTGTTGGATGCAGGAGAAATGGGCAGGAGTAAAGACCTGAGCGACTTTGACAAGGGCCAAATTGTTATGGCCAGATGACTGTGTCAGAGCATCTCTGAAACGGCAAAGCTTGTCGGGTGCTCCCGGTCAGCAGTGGTGAGTACTTATCGACAGTGGTCCGAGGAGGGACAAACCACAAACCGGCAAAAGGGTGTTGGGTGCCCAAGGCTCATCGATGCGCGAGGGCAACGAAGGCTATCTCACCTGGTCTGAACCGACTGTGGGAAGACGACAAGCCAGTGGAGGGAGTGTGATGCTCTGGGCAATGTTCTGCTGGGAAACCCTGGGTCCGGCCATTCATGTGGACGTCAATTTGACACGTGTCACCTACCTGAACATCGTTGCAGCCCAGGTACACCCCTTCATGGCAATGGTATCCCCTGATGGCAGTGGCCTCTTTCAGCAGGATAATGTGCCCTGCCACACTGCACCAATTGTTCGGGAATGGTTTGAGGAACATGATGAAGTGTTCATGGTGTTGCCCTGGCCTCCAAATTCTCCAGACCTCAATCCGATTGAGCATCTGTGGGATGTGCTGGATCGACAAGTCCGATCCATCGCGGCTCCACCTCGCAACTTATAGGACTTGAAGGATCTGCTGCTAATGTTTTGGTGCCAGATACCACAGGACACCTTTAGGGGTCGTGTAGAGTCCATGCCTCGGCGGGTCGGCGCTGTTTTGGTGGCACACGGAGGACCAACAGCATATTCGGCAGGTGGTCATAATGTTTTGGCTGATCGGTGTATATGTAGATTAAAATCACCCATGATAACTGCCGTACCTTTGCTACATGCATCCCTAATTTCCTGTTTGATGCTATACCCAACCTCCCGACTGCTGCTTGGTGGTCTGTATACAACTTCAACAAGCGTTTTCTTGGCTATTTCGCATTTCTACCCATACCGATTCTACAGCATCCAAGCTAATGTCTCTCCTTGCTATTGCTTTTATCTCCTCTTTAACCAGCAATGCCATCCCACCTCCTCTTCCTTTCTGTTTAACCTTCTTGAATATCGAATACCCTTGCATGTTTACCTCCCAGCTTTGGTCACCCTGGAGCCATGTCTCTGTAATTCCAACTATATCATATTCCTTCACTACTAACTGCACATTCAATTCGTCCACCTTATTTCGAATGCTCCTCGCACTAAGGCACAAAGCTTTCAGGTTTGCTTTTATTATCTCCCTTTTACCTTTTGCTTCCTTCCTCCTTTTATGTCCCTCTGTCTCCTTGCATTGGTTCCCGTCCCCCTGCCCTGTTAGTTTAAATGTGACCTTTCCTACACTCTCTTTCCCGTTAACTGCACGCACACACTTCCACATTGTTGACTTCACCCCCCCACTGTTTAGTTTAAACCCACCCCCGTGTGGCACCAGCAAACCTGCCTACCTGTCGGTCCCCCTCCAACTAAGGTGCAACCCGTCCCTTTTGTACAGGTCACCCCTGCCCCAGAAGAGATCCCAGACATAGATCAGTCATGATCTAACTGACCCGAGGAGCTGAAGTGACCACTCCCGTCGGAAGGTTTGCTTTGTTTTTCTTTAGCATGTGTGGATAAATGAAATTCATTCATTTGTCTTTATTGCAAATCCTCTGTATCAACCCAATTTTATCAGCATCAGGATTACATCTGTCAGCCCGTAAACTGACCATTTCCAAAGTCCTGTGATACAGTCCTGTGAGATACAGTGAATAGCTTTTTTGTTGCGAGCTATCCAGTCAGCGGAAAGACGAAACATGATTCCAATCGAGCCGTCCACAGTGTACGATACAGGTCAAAGGGAAAAACATTTAGTGCAAGATCAAATCCAGTAAATTCCGATTGGAATATCAGGATGCATAAACCTTCTTTCTGTCTGCTGGCTTTATTTATTCAGCCAACTTGTACAGCCAAAGACGTACAGGTATGTAGGTTAATTGGCTGGGTAAATGTAAAAATTGTCCCTAGTGGGTGTAGGATAGTGTTAATGTACGGGGATCGCTGGGCGGCACGGACTTGGAGGGCCGAAAAGGCCTGTTTCCGGCTGTAGATATATGATATGATATATGATATGATATGATATGATATGATTTGCTTGCATTGACAATGAAAGATGGCATTTTTTTCCTAAACAATCGGCAAATTGCACAAAATAAATTGTGTTGATATTTGAAAGCCTTAGCAAATGTGAACACTATCAGACATATTCATCTGTGATTGCTGCATTTGTCAATATGAATTTAAATGCTAATTAATGAAAAATTGAGACAGAGAAATAACCTGACAGGTACAGAATGATCATTTTCCATTTGCAGATAGTTCCAGCAGATAATTCACTTAGAGAGCAGTATGAGTTAGATTTAACTCCAGCCTGGCACACATTCCAGTCATCTTTGTTCAGCAAGTGACGGCCAGCTCCACAACTTCAAGTATTTACTCAAGGATAAAGTGGATGTGGAGAGGATGTACCATTAGAAAGGGGATGAGGAGGGATTTCTTTAGTCAGAGGATGGTGAATCTGTATGTAATTCATTGCCACAGATGGCAATGGATATTTTAATGATTAATACAGGTGTCATGGATATAGGGAGAAGGCAGGAGAATGGGGTTGAGAGGGAAAGATAGATCAGCCATAATTGGACGGCGGAGTAGACTTGATGGGCCAAATGACCTTTCAGCTCCTATAACATAGACAATAGACAATAGGTGCAGGAGTAGGTCATTTGGCTCTTCGAGCCAGCACCGCCATTCAATGTGATCATGGCTGATCATTCACAATCAGTACCCTGTTTCTGCCCGCTCCCCATACCCCCTGACTCCGCTATCATTAAGAGCTCACTCTAACTCTCTCTTGAAAGCATCCAGAGAATTAGCCTCCATTGCCTTCTGAGGCAGAGAATACCACAGATTTACAACTCTGAGTGAAAAAGATTTTCCTCATCTCCGTTCTAAATGGCCTACCCCTTATTCTTAAACCGTGGCTCCTGGTTCTGGACTATGAACTTATGATATAAAATTTTAGGCATCAACAATACCAATGGGAAAAAATAACTGTGGGCTGGGAGATAGCTGAAGCTTTAGCATTGCCCATAAACATTTTTTTAATTGTTGCTTTGATCACTGTAAAATGTTTGAGCAATTGGTGTGGTCCCTGAATTGGGCCATTGCTGAGTGCTTGGTTAGCAGGGCTGTCATAGCAATGTTTATCAATGTAACTGAAGTGTGAGCCCAATCAATTAAGATGAACAAATATATTATTTTCTTGTTGCCTTCAAGCAGAGATAGTTATTAACTAATGTCCCACTTCATATTAATTTTAGTGCACGTTCCTTGTCATCTTCCCACAAATCTTTGCTAACTCACATCTCCAACTTTTGATTAAAATATCCTTTTCACTACAAAATCTCCATTGACTGTTGTTTGTTCTGGGCTGATGGAGGCCTTTGCTTGATGGTGTGTAGGAAGAAATTGCAGATGCTGGTTTAAACCAAAGATAGTCACAAAATGCTGGAGTAAATCAGCGGGACCCCAGGTGGCATCTCTGGAGAGAAGGAATGGGTGACGTTTCGGGGCGGGACCCTTCTTCAGACTATCTTTGTTTCATGGTAATTTTTAAGTCCTTTCTACCTACAAAATGCTCTCATTTTTAATTCATCTCTGAATAAATCACTTCAAATTTTGTAAATATTGAAATAAAGTTCCAAAAATTCAATGCATAAAATATAAAAATTAATAAGGTTTATTTTGGCTGATAACACTAAGTCATGCAGTAACATGAGGGGTAACTTCTTTACTCAGAGGGTGGTGGCTATATGGAATGAGCTTCCGGTGGAAGTGGTGGAGGCAGGCTCGGTTTTATTATTTAAGAGTAAATTGGATAGGTATATGGATGGGAGGGGATTGGAGGGTTATGGTCTGAGAGCAGGTAGATAAAACTAGGTCAGAGAAAGTGGTCGGCGTGGACTGGTAGGGCCGAACGGGCCTGTTTCTGTGCTGTAATTGTTATATGGTTATATGCAACTTATTAAGAGAAAGTGACAAATGAGATATCAATTGTTACTTCCATACAGGAAGAAGGCTTTCATCCAATTGCTTCTCGACCTCTCATACTGGAGATGAGGAATAGTGATCTTAATATTGTGAGGCCCTAAGTGGCCAAATTTAAATGCCTTGGGTTATGCCAGGAGTGGGCCGCAAGGTCATAAGGTCATAATCATGGAAGCAGAATTAGGCCATTCGGTCCATTCAAAAAAAAAAAAAAAAAAAAAGTATTATTATCAAGTCTACACTGCCATTCAATCATGGCTCATCTATCTCTCTCTCCTAACCCCATTCTACTACCTTCTCCCCATAACCTTTGACACCCGTACTAATCAAGAATCCATCTATCTCTGCCTTAAAAAATATCCACTGTAGGAAGGAACTGCGGATGCTGGTTCAAACCAAAGGTAGACACAGAATGCTAGAGAAACGCAACAGGACAGGCTCCATCTCGGGAGAGAAGGAATGGGTGACTCTTCGGGTCGAGACCCTTCTTCAGACCTGATGTTTCGAGTTGAGACCCTTCTTCAGACCTGATGTTCCGGGTCGAGACCCTTCTTCAGACCTGATGTTACAATACAATACAATACAATATATCTTTATTGTCATTGTACAGGGGTACAACGAGATTGGGAATGCGCCTCCCATACGATGCAATAAATTAATTAGCTAGTCAGTATTAATTTAAACAACCCAATGAAACAAATTGTAACAGTTTTAAAACAGAATAAAGTGCAAGTAGATCTGTGCCGGTTCACTGTGCGTTGTGACCATCTGGCTCAGCAGGTCCGGTTCATAGCAGCTATGGCCCTGGGGATGAAGGGTCGAGACCCTTCTTCAGACCTGATGTTTTGGGTCAAGTCAAGTCAAGTTTATTTGTCACATACACATACACGATGTGCAGTGAAATGAAAGAGGCAATGCCTGCGGATTGTGCACAAAAAATAATTACAGTTACAGCATATAAATAAAGTTAATAAGTTACTATAGTGTAGACAAAAATTTAGTCTCTGGAGTTATAAAAGTTGACAGTCCTGATGGCCTGTGGGAAGAATCTCCGTCTCATCCTCTCCGTTTTCACAGTGTGACAGCGGAGGCGTTTGCCTGATCGTAGCATCTGGAACAGTCTGTTACTGGGGTGGCAGGGGTCCCTCATGATCTTGCTTGCTCTGGATCTGCACCTCCTGATGTATAGGTCCTGCAGGGGGACGAGTGTAGTTCCCATGGTGCGTTCTGCTGAATAGCAGGGCCATCCTGTCCTGGGCAGAGCTGTTCCCAAACCAGACTGTAATGTTGCCAGACAAGATGCTCTCTACAGCCCCAGAGTAGAAGCAATGAAGGATCCTCAGCGACACTCTGAATTTCCTCAGTTGTCTAAGGTGGTAAAGGCGATGCTTAGCCTTACCCACCAGTGCGGCAATGTGCGTTGCCCATGTCAGATCCTCTGTGATGCGGACTCCCAAGTATTTAAAACTGCTCACCCTATCCACAGTAGACCCATTTATCTCCAGTGGCGTGTACGTCCTTGGATGTTTAGCCCTTCTGAAGTCCACAATCAGCTCCTTCGTTTTAGTGACATTCAAGAGGAGGCTATTGTCCTGACACCAGAGTGCCAGATCAGCCACCTCCTCCCGGTAGGCCTTCTCATCGTTGTTGGAGATCCGGCCCACCACCACAGTGTCATCAGCAAACTTGATGATGGAGTTTGAGCTGAACCTGGCCCCACAGTCATGTGTGTACAGGGAGTACAGTAGGGGGCTAAGGACGCAACCCTGGGGGGATCCTATGCTCAGGGTGAGGGAGCTAGATGTGTGTTCCCCCATCCTGACCACTTGGGGCCTGGCAGTGAGAAAGTCCAGGACCCAGGCACACAGAGGGGTGCTAAGCCCCAGTTCCAGCAGTTTCTCAACCAGTCTGCTGGGGACTATTGTGTTGAATGCTGAACTAAAGGGTCGAGACCCTTCTTTAGCTATAAGCAACAAACTGCCTTGGTTGCTCTAGGGACTTTGGGCTTTGTTATGTTTTTTTGCGCTATATTGAGTTTTTTAAAGTTATTGAACTTTTTTTAATGTTTGTTTATTATATTAGCCATTGAGTACTGTGTTTCCAAATCTATTGTACTGCTGCAAGTAAGAATTTCATTTCATTGTTCCATTTCAGTGTATATGTCAATAAAACACTCATGACTTTCGAAGGTGAAAGTCTTTACTCAGCAGGACAAATCTTTATTCCATTTGTAAAGAATTCTTTGTTACTGGCTTAACCAACAGTAGAAAGGGGTAGAAGCAAAGAACTTGGGGCAGCAAAGTGGCGTAGTGGTAAAGTCGCTACCTTACCGTGATAAAGACCTGGGTTTGACCCTGACTACTGGTGCTGTCTGTACGGAGTTTGTACGTTCTCCCTGTGACCGCGTGGGTTTTCTCTGTGTGCGCTAGTTTCCTCCCACACTCCAAAGTTTTTTTCAGGTTTGTAGGTTGTCCCTAGAATAGTAAATTGCCCCTAGTGTGTAGGATAATGTGTACAGGGTAATTTGTTGGTCAGCACGGACTTGGTGGGGAAAAGGGCCTATTTCTACGCTGTATCTCTGAAATCTAAAGTAAACTGCAGATTAACTTTTGTTAATGCACAAAAGGACACAAAATGCTGGAGTAACGCAGAAGAACACAGATAGGTGAAATTTTGGGCCGAGGCCCTTTTTCAAACCTATGGCATGCCTTGAGGAGATTTCGTAGAGGAGCAGTTAAAATGTACAAACAAAGAACTACAGATGCTGGTTAATACACAAAAGGACACAAAATGCTGGAGTAATTCAGCAGGTCCCAGGCAGCGTTCCTGCAGAACAAGGATAGGAGACGTTTTGGGTCAAGACCCTTCTTAAGCCTTAGATTTGGTGATCATTTGATAAATCTGAGAGATGCATATGAAGCCACTGTATCAGGCAAGCTTTAGTACAGCTGGTGGTGATTCTTGCAGAGAAAATTGATTTAGTGAAAATGGTGCAGGCTGTGGTGGTTCGTTATAATGAGTGTTCAAAGCTACTTCACTTGTGAAATAAAAAAATGAAATTAAATGGAGCATTCTTGTGTTGAATGTCATGTTAAGATATTAGGAAACATAAAAACATAGAAACATAGAAAAATAGGTGCAGGAGGAGGCCATTTGGCCCTTTGAACCAGCACCTCCATTCATTGTGATCATGGCTGAACTTCCACAATCAGTAACACGTGCCTGCCTTCTCCCCATATCCCTTGATTCCTTTAGCCCTAAGAGCTCTATCTAACTCTCGAAAACATCCAGTGAATTGGCCTCCACTGCCTTCTGTGGCAGAGAATTCCACAGATTCACAACTCTCTGGGTGAAGACGTTTGTCCTCATCTCAGTTTTAAATGGCCTACTGCTTATTCTTAAACTGGGGCCCCTGGTTCTGGACTCCCCCAACATCGGGAACATTTTTCCTGCATCTAGCCTGTCCAATCCTTCAGGAATTTTATATGTTTCCATAAGATCCCCTCTTATCCTAAATTCAAGTGAATATTCATCTTATGTCAGTCCCGCCATCCCGGGAATTAAGCTGGTGAACCAACGCTGCACTCCCTCAATAGCAATAATGTCCTTCCTCAAATTAGGAGACCAAAATGACACACAATATTCCAGAAGTGGCCTCACCAAGGCCCTATACAACTGCGGAAGGACCTCTTTACTCAAATCCTCTTGTTATGAAGGCTAACATGCCATTAGCATTCTTCACTGCCTGCTGTACCTGCTTGTTTACTTTCAGTGACTGGTGTACAAGGACACCCAGGTCTCATTGCACCTCCCCTTTTCCTAATCTGACAACATTCAGATAATAATCTGCCTTCCTGTTCTTGCCACCAAAGTGGATAACCTCACATTTATCCACATTACACTGCATGTGCCATGCATCTGCCCACTCACCCAACCTACCCAGGTCACCCTCATAGCATCCTCTTCGCAGTTCACACTGCCACCCAGCTTTGTGTCATCTGCAAATTTGCAATTTTTACCGAAGCCAATTAACCTACAAAGCTGTACGTCTTTGGAGTGTGAGGGGAAGCCGGAGCACCTGGAGAAATCCCACGCAGTCACAGGAAGAGCATACAAATTCCACACAGATAGCACTCGAAGTCAGGATTGAACCTGGGTCTCTGGCACTGTAAGGCAGCAGCTCTACTGCTGCACCACTGTGCCTGCCCATCACATAGCTCTGACATGGTTTGTTAACGTATTCAATAAATGGGTTTGTAATATAATCAATCTAATATTTTTCGTAGAATTCTATCCATTCTACTGCTTTGTGAGGATGTTGCCATGAATAAGGGTCTGAGCTACAGGGAGAGGATGGGCAGGCTAAGATTTTATAGACAATAGACAATAGGTCCAGGAGTAGGCCATTCGGCCCTTCGAGCCTGCACCGCCATTTAATGTGATCATGGCTGATCATTCTCAATCAGTACCCCGTTCCTGCTTTCTCCCCATACCCCCTGACTCCGCTATCCTTAAGAGCTCTAACTAGCTAAGGAATTTTATTCCTTGGTGCACAGGAGGATGAGGGACGATCCGATAGAGGTGATAAAATCATAAGGGGAATAGATAGGATGAATGCACAGAATCTTTTACCCAGTGCAGGACAATCAAGAACCAGACAACGTTGGTTTAAAGTGAGAGGGGAAAGATTTTATAGGAACCTGAGGGGCCATTTTTTCTTACAAAGGATGGTGGGTATATGGAACGAGCTGCCAGAGGAGGTAGTTGAGGCAGATACTATAACAACATTTCAGAGAAGGAGGTACAGGAGCCTGAAAACTGTAACGTCCAGGTTCAGGAACAGCTTCTTTCCTGCAGCCATTTGGTTATTAAACACTACAACCTCAAATAAGCTCTGAACTACATAGACTATTATTGTAAGAAAATAACTGCAGATGCTGGTACAAATCGAAGGTATTTATTTCACAAAATGCTGGAGTAACTCAGCAGGTCAGGCAGCATCTCAGGAGAGAAGGAATGGTTGACGTTTCGGGTCGAGACCCTTTTTCAGACTGATGTCAGGGGGGCGGGACAAAGGGAGGATATAGGTGAAGACAGGAAGATAGAGGAAGAACGGGGAAGGGGGAGTGGAAGGGAGGGACAGAGGAACTATCTAAAGTTGGAGAAGTCAATGTTCATATCGCTGGGCTGCAAGCTGCCCAAGCGAAATATGAGGTGCTGTTCCTCCAATTTCCGGTGGGCACTGGAGGAGGCCCATGACAGAAAGGTCAGACTGGGAGTGGGAGGGGTTCTTTACATCGGAGAATCCAAACGCAGGTTCGGCGATCGTTTCGCTCAACACCTTCGCTCAGTCCGCCTTAACCAACCTGATCTCCCGGTGGCTGAGCACTTCAACTCCCCCTCCCACTCCCAGTCTGACCTTTCTGTCATGGGCCTCCTCCAGCTCCTCCAGTTCCCAACTTCCAGAACACTGTTCTACGCTGATGTACCTCAATTTTACACATGGAACAATAAAAAATGGCAAAGAAGGAAGGTTGGGAAGATAGTGGAAGATCTTCCAGGTACTTTTGAAGCAAACGTTCTGGGACGAGTGTATACCATTTCTCCAAGATGTGACCTCTACTACTTGAGACTGCTTCTCCATCACGTAAAAGGGCCAGTATCCTTCGATTCATCGAGAACACATGATGGACATATTCTTCCTTCCTTCAAAGACGTCTGCATAGAAAGAGGTTTGTTGCCAACTGATGACCATTGGCAACAGACGATGGAAGATGCTGAGCGGACAAGACTCCCCGAAGCAATGAGAGATTTGTTTGTTTTGTTGACGATTGCTGAGATCAACACCTCGACAATTATGGGATCGCTTCAAGAATTCAATGTCTGAAGATTACCTTCAAAGAGAACGGAGGACAATCGATGATCCAAATATCATTGATGAGAGGCATCATGATCAGGCTCTGGTGTATATTCAAGATAAGCTTGTGAATTACAACAAGACACTGGGATACTTTCATGTGCCACTACCAAGACATGGAAGGGTGTGACAATCCAGAATTGCTGAGTGAATTGCAGTACATAGACCTGAACAACAGTGATTTGTTGAAGAGAAGGAGCCTCTGCTGAATGCTGAGCAAAGAGCAGTGTATGACCATGTGTGCAACTGCTTAGAAAGGAATGTTCCTTCAATGTTTTTCATTGATACACCAGCAGGAAGGGGCAAAACAATTCTCACTAATTTGATCCTCTCCAAAGTTCGAGGTCAAGTTGATGTTGCTTTTGCTGTAGCATCCTCTGGTATAGCATCTACATTGATGCCTGGTGGAAGAACTGCACATTCTCGATTCAAGATACCCATCGAAGTGACCGATAATACAATGTGCAACATTGAGAAGAACTCCAACATGTTTCATTTGATCAGGAGTGTGAGACTGATTGTTTGGGATGAGTGCCCGATGATTAGGAGGGAGAGCTTTGAAGCGGTGGACAGAACTCTTCGAGATCTATGCAAAAAGAACGATGAGCCTTTTGGTGGCATTCTTACCTTTTGTTGTGGCGATTTTCAACAACCTTCCTGTTGTGAAAAGGGGAAATGATGCTGATGTTGAAAATTCCTGCATCGAGAAATACCATTAACGTTCAAATTGTTAGATTTTGTTATTCACATTTTAAACTTTAATAAATCCCTTTTCCACTTGCCGTTCCTGTCAGCCGCCCATGTGCAGTAATACCTCGATGTTCAACGTCACCATGGAAACCCGACGGGCGGGAATGGCGGCGCCGCCGGAGAGCCCCTAGGAATGGAGGGGGGGAAATAAGGGGGGGTGGAGTGAGATGGGGAAGCGGGGGAGTGGGTGGGGAAGAAGGGGGGTTGAGGGGATGGAGTGAGGGAGGGGAGGGGAGGGTGCTAGACCAATGCAGAAAAAAACGCCATTTTGAAGAAAAGTCGCGATTTTCATTGAGATTTATTTTTTTAAAAAATTTAAGCCATTTATTTTAAAGAAAAAAGTGCGGTTTTCCCCACATCACAATGGCAACCCAATGAGTTGTGGGCCCAACGGGTCCACTATGACAATAAAACACTCTTGACTCTTGAAGAGACATTTGGACAGGTCCATGGACAGGAAAGGTTTAAAGGGCTGTAGGCCAAGCACAGGCAGGTCGATTGGGCATCTTGGTCGACGTGGACAAATTGGGCCGAAGGGCCTGTTCCGTGCTATATGACTCGATAACTCTACCACTGGAATGACTTTCAATAAAACACCGACTTCTTACTTTCATTCAAAGTCAATGACACCAATGAAAAATGAGGATTCAGTTCATTCCCACTTATTTCTGAGTGAGCAGCGAATTACTATTGGTAACAGTGAGATTTGCCCACAGGGCACACTATTATCTGTGGGTTTTATCAAGTTGAGGAATGATTGATGTAAAAGAGAACCACAGCTATATTTCTTGCTGAAGTTCAGCAAAAGGTTTGATGCAGATCAATATATTTTCTTTATGATGGATCCCTGAAATCTGCCTCTGCTGATGACACATCAGACATGGTGAAGGATTATTTTCCTCTTAAAGTGGTTGCGCTCAGGTATTGAGTTTGGCCTATCAACAGTCTGAGTGCAATGGCACACACACTGGTTAAATAATCGGTTCATGAAATCATCAGCATTCTGATTGATTGACCCATCCTCGCCACTGGCTCAGATGATTATCACCTACGGGATATATAGTTAGTTCTGAAATGAAATGGGAGTCATTGCTCCTTGAAGCGATTAGGAATGACTGAACCTGATTAAAGAATACTGATCGTTGAAACATGCTGTCTTATTCTTAAAATGGTGTCTTTCCATTTAAATTAATGACTTCCTTTTCAGTAACATTGTTTTCAAAGAAACTGCAGATGCTGGAAATCGAACATGAAAATAGAAAATGCTGGGAATACTCAAAAGGATGAGGTCATATCTGTGAGAAGAAAAACAGTGGTAACGTTTCAGGCTGAAGACATATCAGAGGTGGGAAGGAGAAAAAAGAAACTTTAGTTTTTCGTTTTAGAGAGACAGAGTGGAAACAGATCCTTCGGCCTACCGAGTCCACGCCGACCAGCAATTACCCAGATACTAGTTTCATCCTACACGCTACGGACAATTTGCATAAGCCTACAATTAATTAACCTACAAGCTAGCATGACTTTGGAGTGTAGGGGGAAACCGGAGCACCCGGAGAAAACCCATGTGGTCACAGGGAGAACATACAAACTCCGTACTGGCAACACTTGTAGTCAGGATCAAACCTGGGTCTCAGGTGCTGTAAGGCAGCAGCTCTACTGCTGCGCCACCGTGCCACCCCTACATCCATGACCTTAGGGTTCTGTGATTTCTGACGTGCATTAGTATGAACATGCATTAGTATCGTTGATTAGTATGAATGTTTTGTTCCTGGATGAAGAGCACATTAGTATGAGATAGCTTCTCCAGTGAGTGCCAAAGCAGTGAATGTAAAATCCAAATGAGAAAGCTTCTTTCAGACTCTCCAACATAATGGACCAGGACCGGCTGGCCAATTTACAATTGATTCTGCGACCAAAAAGATATCTCATCAGTACTGAAGTGCTTGATTGTAGAAGTTAATATGGTAGTCTGACCATCTTCTTTGATGTTGATGCACAACATGTTGCTGAATGAAGAGAGTATTGTCAAACTAGAGGAACATGCACACATTGAATGTGTTCATAGAAAATAGGTGCAGGAGGAGGCCATTCGGCTCTTTAACAACCACCCAATGCGGAAAAATGTGACTTAATGCTAACAAGAGCATGTCAGTTAAACCATATCTGTAGAAGAAAAAATATTCTGGTTTTAGGAAAAATAGTTGCAGATGCTGGTTTAAATCGAAGGTAGACACAAAATGCTGGAGTAACTCAGTGGGTCAGGCAGCATCTCGGGAGAGAAGGAATGGGTGACGTTTTGGGTCGAGACCCTTCTTCAGTCTCAGTCTGAAGAAGGGTCTCAACCCAAAACGTCACCCATTCTTTCTCTCCTGAGATGCTGCCTGACCCACTGAGTTACTCCAGCATTTTGTGTCTACATTCTGTTTCGACTTCTGGCTTAGAAAGGAGTTATGTTTCATGGGTATTATCTGTGTTGCAAAGTTTAGCATTTGGAGAAAACAAAAAACCCTTTCAGAATCTGCTGTAGATGCCATTATTGGTTCTGGGTGAAAGGAAGAGTTTGCCCTGTTAAAGCCCACGTCAGATTTTCTGGCCAGCAAGCAAGATAGTTGTAAAGAGTTGTTTTTCATCAGACGTCCCTCAATAATATTCTTGCTGAGTATTCTTGCCTAATTGATTAAGCAATCCTGTGTTAAACCAGTGGATCAATGTTACTGCACTGCTTGTCTCCTAGAATGCACATTCTGATGATTGCCCTGCACACAGTGAACACTTCAAGCTGCTGCATGTGTCCATTCTCTGTTCTTTTCCTTTCTGCCCTCGCACTGTTTATCCTTGTTAATAATTGTACTTTAGCTGCCAAAGCCCTTTCTCCCTCTTCTTTGATAAAACAATTTGCAATTTTCATTAGTCAAGCTTACTGAGTGACAAAGGTCATTGCAACTGACTTCATTGAACTGTACATTGGAGTGCAATTGTGGAGGCCTGTCGTGCTGATATATGTCAGAATTGCACTGCAATCCCACGTCGACAGATATGATGTGGTATCAAGGGGACATTTATTTTAGCACGGATTCCTGGGCTGGTGAATGGAAGAGCCAAATATCAAAATTATTTGCTTTTCTTTAATATTTTTTATTAATTGTTACTGTTTTATAAATTTAATTTAAAAAAAATATTCATTGTAAATATTTGCAATTTTAACTACTACATCTTCTCCAGATAACAGAGACATTTAAAAGTTGTAAAGAAAATGTCTCAGAGGTTTTGAGACATTTTGAAACTGGAGGAACAGCACCTCATATTCCGCTTGGGTCGTCTGTAACCCAACGATATGGACATTGAGTTCTCTAATTTTAGGTAACATCTCATAAACCCATCCTCCACCCATTCTTCTTCCCCTCCCTTCTCTCCCCTGTGCCCCACCTCGACTCCCACCTATCTCTCCCCTCCACCCACCCCCCTACCACTTTCCTCCCTCTGGCTTAACAATCCACAACACTTCAAACCTGTCTCACACCTTACTTTTTTATCTCTGGCATTTGTTCCAACCACCTGCCTATCAACCACCCCCCCCTCCTACTCGCTTATATCAACCTATCCTGCTTCTCCCCTTTGTCCTGCTTCTCCCCTTTTGCAGCTTCCTTCTCCACACCCGACCCTCACAATCAGTCTGAAGAAAGATCTTCACCTATCCATGTTCACCAGATATGTTGCCTGACCCGCATAGTTACTCCAGCACTTTGTGTCCTTTTGTGTACTGACCGGCATCTGATGTTCTTTGTTTCTACATTTTAAGACTGTCCCCACTTTTGCTTCTACCATAGGATGCCAGGGCCAGTGGCAAGGACTCAGTGGTACTCCAGCTGAGATTTATTTGTCATTTGTCATTTGTCATTGCCTCTTTGGATCGTTCACCTTGTTGTGGTGAAGAGGCTTGCGTGCTCCCATGATTCTGAGAGCGATGCCGTCAGAAGCACTAGCTTCTGGTAGGGCCACCCATGGCGGTAAGGTTGAGGATTAGGGTCCAGACTAAGAACGATCCAACGTACAAGACCTCAACGACGGACCAGGCGGCCAAAGTTATCTTGAACTCAACGGCTGTGAAGGTGGATGAAGGCTGCAACAGATCTATCAGCTCCAATCGTCTTGGTTCCCTTGCCTTTGGAATTAGTTGATTGATTTGTGAAGGGCCGTGTGCTTCTTGGAGTGCAACATCAAGTACACGTTAAAGAAACACACGCACAGGTGTCTTCGTTCTGACATCGGAATGTAGACCATCATCCTCGACCTCGAGGGATAGCCACGATGACGATTTGTCATTAAGAGATCACTGCACATCACTGCCCAACTTATGCATGTGGAGTAGAGACAAGATTAGCTATTAGCATCCAGTTTGATGTAGATGGTGGGAGCTACAGCTGGTAGACCATGTTCATCATGATCTCGCCCCATGACTCAATAGACAATAGACAATAGGTGCAGGAGGAGACCATTCGGCCCTTCGACGCAGCACCGCCATTCAATGTGATCATGGCTGATCATTCTCAATCAGTATCCCGTTCCTGCCTTCTCCCCATACCCCCTGACTCCGCTATCCTTAAGAGCTCTATCTAGCTCTCTCTTGAATGCATTCAGAGAATTGACCTCCACTGCCTTCTGAGGCAGAGAATTCCAGAGATTCACAACTCTCTGACTGAAAAAGTTTTTCCTCATCTCCGTTGTAAATGGCCTATTCCTTATTCTTAAACTGTGGCCCCTTGTTCTGGACTCCCCCAACATTGGGAACATGTTTCCTGCCTCTAACGTGTCCAACCCCTTAATAATCTTATACGTTTCGATAAGATCCCCTCTCATCCTTCTAAATTCCAGTGTATACAAGCCTAGTCGCTCCAGTCTTTCAACAAATGACAGTCCCGCCATTCCGGGAATTAACCTAGTAAACCTACGCTGCACGCCCTCGATAGCAAGAATATACTTCCTCAAATTTGGAGACCAAAACTGCACACTGTACAACAGGTGTGGTCTCACTAGGGCCCTGTACAACTGCAGAAGGACCTCTTTGCTCCTATACTCAACTCCTCTTGTTATGAAGGCCAACATTCCATTGGCTTTCTTCACAGCCTGCTGTACCTTCAGTGACTGATGCACTAGGACACCCAGATCTCGTTGTACGTCCCCTGTTCCTAACTTGGACTCCTTACATCTGGTGACAGATTTCCTCTGACAATACTCCTCGGCAGCGGCTTGAGATGTTTTTCATTTCATTAACATGATATGTTGTCATGGAAATGTTATTGAGTATGCAATTGCAAGGAATACAATTTCATAAATGCTCATCTCTGCAGAATTCAAATATCATATCATATCATATATCTACAGCCGGAAACAGGCCTTTTCGGCCCTCCAAGTCCGTGCCGCCCAGTGATCCCCGTACATTAACACTATCCTACACCCACTAGGGACAATTTTTAAATTTACCCAGCCAATTAAATAGTATTTTTAATCCTGTCATACGTCTGTGTGATCCTCTGAGCACTTCTGAACTCAAAGTCCATTACCAAAGCTCAGACAAGTAACCCATTAAACAACCTCTGTTAAGTTTTATCAAGTCATGACAAATTAATTATCACTTCACAACTCATATTCACAGCTGAGAAATGAATTTTGCTGGCTTGCCTATAATGGAGCATTTTCCTTATCAAATTGGAACCATTAAGAGATTATTTACCTTGCGCATTGGTCTCTCCATCAGCATGTACCCAGCAATTGGGGCTATGAACACAAAGATCACCATTTAAAAAAATACATTCTGACTCACTAATCCCTTGGGAAGTCCATCACTTATAACCAGATTGACTTAACATGATTCCAGAGCCAGACAGACCCAACATTACTGTGCTCCAGAGGCAGTAAATGTTATTGACTCTGAACTGAGTTCTGAAATGATGTGGTTATCTAGTCAGTTTTGTGGGTGGGGCAGTTGGAATGTAAAATAAAAATCTTCGCCTTGCCAGCAATGTTCACATTGTGTGTGTGTTTGTGAATCAAGTCAAGAATGTTTTATTGTCATATGAACCAGACAGGGCAATTAAATTGTTTCTTGCAGCAGAGTGCATGTGAGTGAATTAGTGTGTGAGTGTGTGTATGAGTGTGCGAGTGAGCAATTGTGCGAGTGTGCGTGTGAAGTCAAGGGTGTTTCATTGTCATATATCCCAGACAGAACAAAGAAATTCTGACTTGCAACATTGTGTATGGGTGTGGAGGGAAGGGATGGCTGGAGGTGGGAAAGCCACTGACTCACGGCGGCACGGTGGCGCAGCGGTAGAGTTGCTGCCTTACAGCGTGTGCAGCGCCGGAGACTCAGGTTCGATCCTGACTACGGGCGCCGTCTGTACAGAGTTTGTACGTTCTCCCCGTGACCTGTGCGGGTTTTCTCCGAGATCTTCGGTTTCCTCCCACACTCCAAAGACGTACAGGTATGTAGGTTAATTGGCTGGGCAAATGTAAAAATTGTCCCTAGTGGGTGTAGGATAGTGTTAGAATGCGGGAATCGCTGGGCGGCGCGGACCCGGTGGGCCGAAGGGCCTGTTTCTGCGCTGTATCTCTTAAATCTAAAAAAAATCTAAAGTTAGAGACAGCAAAAGGTCATTGAATCTATACCGTTGTGTCATGCGGGAATACTTAGTCTGGGTCTTGATCTGCCCTTCAAACCACTTGAACTGGATGTTTTTAACAAAGGCAATTAAAGGAAAAAATAAACTGATATTGACACTTTTGGCTCAATTCAGGGAAAGAAATGTGTGAAATTATTCCAAATGTTGATGAAAAGTGAATTCTCAGGGGGAACGATAAGGCACGTTGCCCAGCATCAACCGGCTTTCAGCTTTCTCCTGAAGACTTTCCAGCTTTATTGTGATCATTTGAAGTGAAACTCAATTGACTGCATGAGCGAAATCGACCTGGTTTCAGAGATCAGCAGCGGCTCCAACAAAAGCAAACCTCCTAGATCGGATACACCTTTGAATTCCTGTTTAAAACTAAAATCTATCCATTGTTCAAGAGTAAACAAGTCAACTCCCTGAAACTGGTGTGCATGGATACTCCCAGAAGATAGACACAAAAAGCTGGAGTAATTCAACGAGACAGGCAGCATCTCTGGAGAGAAGGAATGGGTAATGTTTCGACAATGCCTCGCGGGTCGACGAAAGCATGGAGGACCGCCATGAGGGAGGTGGGGGAAGAACAATGGAGGATCCGGTGTGGGGGAACCGCCATGAGGGGGAGAACAATGGACAATAGGGGAGGGAGAACAAAGGACAAAGGACAATGTGGACCCAGCATGGGGGAACTGTTGGGGTGGAGGGTGGGGGACAAAGCAGGGAGCCGGTGTTTTTTGTAACTTTGTCAGCGCCGTAGGTGGCTGCTATTTGTATACATGTGTATTCCAGCAAAGAATTTCACTGTGCCTAGTCACGTGACAATAAAGTATTCCTATTCCTATCTTGCCTTGTTCTGCATGTTTTTCTCTGTCAGCCTACCTGCTTTTCCAATCCCCCAAAGGGGAAGCCATAGTGTTCTGGCAGGGATTAGGGTTTTGCAGGTGCTGTCTGCTCTCTGTACCTAATCTATGTGACTTTTCTTTGTGTGCCAGCCTGCACAGCAAGTTGGCAACATACACCTCTAGGGTGATCACATATTAATTTAACCTAATCTTTCTATGACAGCTTCATTTTGGTTCCACTAACCACCTTCTTCTCAGTTTCCACAATCAGGGGGGCTTGTGGTGGCTCGAGTGCCTCAGGCGATCGGCGCCGGGCCCTTTGCAGTTTGTGGCTTATATCAACGATTTTTCAGCCCTCAGAAAGATTCCCCTACCAGCAGCACGGTGGCACTACTGGTAGAGCAGCTGCCTCACAGCACCCGTGATCCGAGTTCAATCCTGACTTTGGGCGCCGTCTGCGTGGAGTTTGCTCATTCTCCTGTGACCGCATGGGTTTTGAACGTTATAAGTGTGACGTTTTTTAGAAGGATGAGGGGGGATCTTATTGAAACATATAAGATAATTAGGGGATTGGACACATTAGAGGCAGGAAACATGTTCCCAATGTTGGGGGAGTCCAGAACAAGGGGCCACAGTTTAAGAATAAGGGGTAGGCCATTTAGAACGGAGATGAGGAAGAACTTTTTCAGTCAGAGAGTGGTGAAGGTGTGGAATTCTCTGCCTCAGAAGGCAGTGGAGGCCAGTTCGTTGGATGCTTTCAAGAGAGAGCTGGATAGAGCTCTTAAGGATAGCGGAGTGAGGGGGTATGGGGAGAAGGCAGGAACGGGGTACTGATTGAGAGTGATCAGCCATGATCGCATTGAATGGCGGTGCTGGCTCGAAGGGCTGAATGGCCTACTCCTGCACCTATTGTCTATTGTCTATTGTTTTTTCCAAAATATATCGCTAGCTATAAATCACTTTCCACCTTCCTGAAAGTGGTGTGAAAGGTGACAATACAAACATATATTCACTTGTACGTGGTGTAGATGCTATTGTGCTGATCATTTTGCCAGTCTGGGGATAGATCGAATCCAAAGTGCAATGGATGCAGGAGGTATGTTTTGCCCCCACCCCACCATTTCCAAAGTGGCACCCAACACGCCCGTTATCCTGAATTCTAATCAATGAGTGCCAACCTGGTCCCAAGAATAAATAATTGTTAAACAAACAATCACATACATGTCCTTTATGATGGGATTTCTGAAGATTCTGCCCTAGTCACTTCTCTAAACTAAGTTGCAAGATTTATAATTGCAAAATTGTAGAAAACATGATTATTATGTTCCCATAATTATGTTCCCATTATTATGTAACATGTTCCCGATGTTGGGGGAGTCCAGAACCAGAGGTCACAGTTTAAGAATAAGGGGTAGGCCATGTAGGACTGAGATGAGGAAAAACTTTTTCACCCAGAGAGTTGTGAATCTGTCGAATTCTCTGCCTCAGAAGGCAGTGGAAGCCAATTAACTAGATGTTTTCAAGAGAGAGTTTGAATTTACCTCTTAGGGCTAAAGGAATCAAGGGATATGGGGAAAAAGCTGGAATGGGATACTGATTTTAGATGATCAGCCATGATCATATTGAAACGTATAAGATTATTAAGGGGTTGGACACGTTAGAGGCAGGAAACATGTTCCCAATGTTGGGGGAGTCCAGAACAAGGGGCCACAGATTAAGAATAAGGGGTAGGCCATTTAGAACTGAGATGAGGGAAAAACGTTTTCTGTCAGAGAGTTGTAAATCTGTGGAATTCTCTGCCTCAGAAGGCAGTGGAGGCCAATTCTCTGAATGCATTCAAGAGAGAGCTAGATAGAGCTCTTAAGGATGGCGGAGTCAGGGGGTATAGGGAGAAGGCAGGAACGGGGTACTGATTGAGAATGATCAGCCATGATCACATTGAATGGCGGTGCTGGCTCGAAGTGGCGAATGGCCTCCTCCTGCACCTATTGTCTATTGTCTATTGTCTATTGAATTGCGGTGCTGGCTCGAAGGGCCGAATGGCCTACTGCTGCACCTAGTTTTCTCTGTTTTACAAGTTCTGATTAGCTAACTAGTGTCATGATAAAGAAAATGTAGACCTGCTTCTCTTTCATATCTCATCCATTGGAAAATTTGATGGCAAATCTATAAATGTTCAAAGGAGACCTTCTGAGCCATGACCTTAACTGGCATATTGGAAACCCCTTTCCACAGCTTGTCAATTGAAATGAATAATTTATGTTGCATTAATAACCTCACTGCCTCCAACAGGTGGCTTTAAAGACCAATGATTTTAGGGATCATTGCCTGCTGCTATATTAACATTCAGGAAAGCCTTTGCTCTGAATCCTTACATCAATAAATGGAAGCATTTAAGCACTCATAGAAATATCATAACTTCAATCGACAAAAGTATGATTCACCAGCAAGTTTAATGTACTAAATTCCCTAGTTCATAAGGTCATAAGGTCATAAGTGATAGGAGTAGAATTAGGCCATTCAGCCCATCAAGTCTAATCCACCATTCAATCATGGTTTGCCTGACCTGCTGAGTTACTCCAGCATTTTGTGAATAAATACCTTCGATTTGTACCAGCATCTGCAGTTATTTTCTTATATTATTCAATCATGGTTGATATCCGTACTAATCAAGAATCTTTCTATCTCTGCCTTAAAAATATCGACTGACTTTGCCTCCACAGCCTTCTGTGGCAAAAAATTCCACAGATTCATCACCCTCTGACTAAAGAAATTTCTCCTCCTCTTGCTATTGAGGGCGTGCAGCGTAGGTTTACTAGGTTAATTCCCGGAATGGCGGGACTGTCATATGTTGAAAGACTAGAGTGACTAGGTTTGTATACACTGGAATTAAGAAGGATGAGAGGGGATCTTATCGAAACGTATAAGATTATTAAGGGGTTGGACATGTTAGAGGCAGGAAACATGTTCCCAATGTTGGGGGAGTCCAGAACCAGGGGCCACAGTTTAAGAATAAGGGGTAGGCCATTTAGAACAGAGATGAGGAAAAACTTTTTCAGTCAGAGATGAATGCATTCAAGAGGGAGCTAGATAGAGCTTCTAAGGATAGCGGAGTCAGGGGGTATAGGGAGAAGGCAGGAACGGGGTACTGATTGAGAATGATCAGCCATGATCACATTGAATGGCGGTGCTGGCTCGAAGGGCCGAATGGCCTACTCCTGCACCTATTGTCTATTGTCTATTGTCTATTGTCCTAAAAGAACGTCCTTTAATTCTGGGGCTATGACCTCTCGTCCTAGATTTTCCCACTAGTGGAAACATCCTCTCCACATCCACTCTATCCAAGTCTTTCCCTATTTTGTACGTTTCAATGAGGTCCCCCTTCATTCTTCTAAACTCCAGCGAGTACAAGCCCAGTGCCGACAAACACTCATCACAGGTTAACCTATTAATTGCTGGGATCATTCTTGTAAACCTCCTCTGGGCCCTCTCCAGACCCAACACATCCTTCATCAGATACGGTGCGCAAAATTGCTCACAATATTCCAAATGCGGCCTTACCAGTGCTTTATAGAGCTTCAGCATTACATCCTGGTTTTGGTATACAAGCCCCCTTGAAATAAACACTAGCATTGAGTTTGCTTTCTATACAAACGATCATTTCTCTCAGCTCAAATGCCTGGATTGCTGCCTGCGGAATCGCTGGTGATGATGGACGCATAGAGTGGGCCGATAGAGGATGGGTATTGCCTCCAGCGCCTTCAAGGTCGGCTGCAAGTGGCGTCCCTGGGACACAAAGGTGGCCACATGAGGAGCGGGACGAGCTGGTCGAGGGTGACAGAGGAAGCCCTGCAGAAGGCTGAGACTTACCTGGATCGGGAGCCACTCCAGTACATCGAGACCGTGGACATCGGACTTTTTGCAAATGGCGCCAAAGTATGGTGATTGGTGCATGTATGATACGTGCAAAAATAATTTTGCTGTGCAGTGCACACGTGACAATAAAGCACCATTGAACCTTGATCATCTCTTTTCAATTTGATGGTTCAATGGAAAATCTGTTATTTTATTTTTTTTTCCCCCAAAGATTGACTTCCGTTTCACGTCTAACCAACAACTTGCACCTCGTACCTCGAGAGATTCCAATGAAAGTGGAGTTCATGCATTGGTCCTGCACACCAACATACTTTCTATATGCATGACAGGAGAGAATGCGTAATATATTTGATACTCAATCCTCTGTATACGTGATCTCAGGCAGAATCCTGAGATTGCCTCTCCTGCAGAACGTTCAGCTTCATGAATGACACTATCTGGAAGCCTGGTGGAAGCAGACTCAATAGGACTTTCAAGAGGAAAGTGGATCGACATCGATAAAGAAAAAGCTGAATGGCTATGAAAAATGGCTATAGAATGGTACAAATATCATCATCACTGAGTTGTTGGCACTTATGACAATTAAACACTCTTGACACTTGATTATTGGGAAGTAGCAAGCGATATGACTTACCAAAGATCTTGCACAATGCCATAAACGTTGCACTTAAGTTCTACGATGCATTCTTCATAACAATAATCATATCAGCATCACCCTGTTTTTCAGCATAGTTTTCTATGTACCGACACTTATATTCATCCTGTCAGTCAGTTAGTGTCACCTGATCCCTTTAAGCTTTTAATTTCCTTTGGATATCCTGCTTTCCGGTACAACATTATGTCATTCACAAACCATGAATTTCTATTTAGACCAGCCTGGTGAAGGTCACAGATAGATATTGTGTACAGCAGAAATTGTAGGCCCAATCTCTGGGGGACTTAACCTGTCACAGCTGTCCATTTACAACTATCAGCACTGATTACTACCCTCTGCTTATTATCTTGTCAATTAATAATCCAATTTATAGCATCATCGTGGAGCCATTAGTTCTCATTTTAGTTGCACTATTTTGAATTATAACCTTATAAAATATGTTGAAAGTCAAAGCGTGAATGAGATCTGGAGCATGGTACTTATGAAACCCAAACTGTGCATTGATATCACTCATAAACATCTTTCTTCAGAGAATAAAAAAGACCCAAAATGCTGGAGTAACTGAGCTGGTTATGTAATATCCATGGAGAACATTAAGAGGTGACCCTTCTTCAGACTGATAGTGGGGTGGGGAAGGGAGAGGGGAAAGTGAGAAAGCTGGAAGAGAGGAGTGGCAGGACAAAGACTGGAAGGTCTTAGATGGAAGATAGACACAAAATGCTGGAGGAACTCAGTGGGTCAAGCAGCATCTCTGGAGAAAAGGAATAGGTAACCTTTCGGGTCTAAACACTTCGGATTCCAAGAAAGACGTCTGAAGTAGGGTCTTGACAAAAAATGTCACCTTTTCCTTTTTTCCAGAGATGCTGCCTAGAGTTATGCCAGCATATTGTGTCCATGTTCGGTATAAACTAGCATTTGCAGTTCCTTACTACACGGGTTGACAGGTGGATGCAGGTGAGGTTTTTTTTTAAATTGGCAGATGCTTATATAAAGGCCAGAGAAAAAACCTACAGAAGGTTCGAGATTAAAGGATTGAAGAGTTGCGAGTTGCGAATTGTGAAGCTAGAGGAAGGAATGTGAGTGCAAGGGAAGGGGAAAAATGTGTGCAAGTCTAGGTGCAGGGGCGAGGAGAGGGGGGGGCAGGGGGTGAAGGGGGGAGGTGGTTGTAGTTACCTAAAATTGGAAAATTCAATGTTCACACCATTCGGTTGTAAGCCATCCAAGCAGAATATGAGGAGCTGTTCCTCCAGTTTGCGTGTGGCTTCACTTTTGCAATGGAGATGGCCTAGGACAGAAAGGTCAGTATGTGAATGGGGTAAGGAGTTAAAATTGTTAGCAGCCAGGAGATTCAGTAGGCTTTGGCGGTCTGAGCACAAGTGTTCGGCAAAACAGTCGGTGAGTTTATGCCTTGTCTCGCTGATCTTTCTTCACTTCACTGAAGATGGAAAGTAGACTGTGGTAACCAGCTTGATTGGATTTGTTCTGTTTTGTATGAATAGGATATGGCTAAATAGGTGTCTTCATTATCAGTTAAAACGCCAGTATCATCACTGTAATCTATTCAATGATTACAACTGCTCAGTCACCCCTGGTGCCGAACACTGAGGACCTGAATCCAGAGTCTATTGGTACTCGTGGGCTGCCCTTGATGCTTTCAGTCATTCCTCTGTGTGTTCAAGTGACCTTCATCTATATTCTCTCAGGAACATGTCCTCTCTCTTGCCCGTTTCTGTATCACCATGATCTTGCGGGCATTTATCAAATTCTATCCCAATCTTCCACATTCCACAGAGAACAAGCCTAATTTCAGTCTTTCCCTTTCCCCTGACTCTCAGTCTAAAGAAGGGTCTGGGCCCGAAACATCACCAATCCCTTTTCTCCAGATATGCTGCCTGACTTCTTGCTATTGAGGGCGTGCAGCGTAGGTTCACTAGGTTGATTCCCGGAATGGCGGGACTGTCGTATGTTGAAAGGCTGGAGCAATTAGGCTTGTATACACTGGAATTTAGAAGGATGAGGGGGGATCTTATTGAAACGTATAAGATAATTAGGGGATTGGACACATTAGAGGCAGGAAACATGTTCCCAATGTTGGGGGAGTCCAGAACAAGGGGCCACAGTTTAAGAATAAGGGGTAGGCCATTTAGAACGGAGATGAGGAAGAACTTTTTCAGTCAGAGAGTGGTGAAGGTGTGGAATTCTCTGCCTCAGAAGGCAGTGGAGGCCAGTTCGTTGGATGCTTTCAAGAGAGAGCTGGATAGAGCTCTTAAGGATAGCGGAGTGAGGGGGTATGGGGAGAAGGCAGGAACGGGGTACTGATTGAGAGTGATCAGCCATGATCGCATTGAATGGCGGTGCTGGCTCGAAGGGCTGAATGGCCTACTCCTGCACCTATTGTCTATTGTCTATTGTCTATTGTCTATTGACCCGCAGAGTTACTCCAAGTTTTTGTGTCTAACTTCTGTCTAACCTGGTAGCTGACCAGGTGAAAAGTCACCCATTCCTGGAACCATTCTAGTAAAATGGAGACACGAGAGACTGCTAATGTTGGAATCCTGAGCACAGAAAACAAAGTGCTGGATGAACTCAGCAGGTCAGGCAGCATCTGTGGAGGGGAATGGACAGATGATGATTCAGCACTTTGTTTCTGGCTCAGCATTCTAGTAAATCTCTTTAGGATCTTCAAGTTTTTTAAAGTGTGGTGATAAGAATTAAATTCTACAACATGACATTTGTGATTTTTTTTCTTAACAAATTGCATTCTTTCATTATTGAATATCCTGGCAATGTAAAAAATATATTGATTTAAATATATTTTGAACACATTCATATGCAATAACATTCAATATTTCAGCCTGCCTCTGCAAATTCCAAAGCCCTGGTGATATTGCTGAAATTAAGGTACTTTTCTAAATTCCAATGTTTTAGCATAATATTCAAACAGAGATTATAAGAGTTCCCTTAAATCAACATTTCCCTTTAACACTGTATCATGGATTTGTTCTATTTAAAATCTTCCTTTCTTCCTGTCCTTTCTACTATTTTTAGATAATATCTGATTTTTGTAGCACATGTTGAAGAACAAAATTAAATAATAAATAATGCGTAGGAAGGAACTGCTGATGCTGGTCTACACCGAAGATAGGCACAAAATGCTGGAGTAACTCAGCGGGACAGGCAGCATCTCTGGAGATAATGAATAGGTGATGTTTCGGGTCGAGACTCGTCTTCAGACCAAAGAAGAATCACAACCCTAAATGTCCCCTATTCCTTTTCTCCAGAGGTGCTGACTGACTGTTGAGTTACTCCAGCATTTTCTGTCTACAGATAATAAATAATGTCTTCTATATCATAAAAAACTGAAAATCCTGGAAATACTCAAGCCAAATAAAATCATGTCTGTTGTCATATGCATAAGTACAGTGCAGTAGAAGTACAATGGAAATCTTCCCTGCAGCAGCGTCACAGACACATACTTGGACAACACACAAATACATAAATCTAGCATAATTTATACAAGAGAGAGAAAAGAAAAAGACTGCAAAAACAAGACATTTGTGGAAGACACAATTACTAAACAAGTCCTTGTGGTGCAAGAAGTGGTGCATGGTCTTCTATTGCTGAGGTAAGATAAGGATTGTGAAAGTCAGTTCAAGAATCTGACAGTTGTAGGAAAGTAGCTGTTCCTGAACCAAGTTGGGTGGGATTTCAGGCTTCTGTACCTCCTGCCCGATGGTAACAGCGAGAAGTGGGTTTCGCTCAGATGGTGGGGATCCTTGATGGTAGATGCCGTCTTCTTAAGCCAGTATCTCATGTAAATGCTTTTAGAGAGAGCAGTGCCTATGATGGACCAGCTCTTTACAGTCTTTTACATTCCTGTGCATTGGAAGTGACATATAAGGCCATGAAAGTTGATATACTTCATGCAGTGCATCTCAGCAAGTCAGGCGACATTTCTGAGAAGTGAAACAGAGCTAATGTTTCAGGTTTCGAGATTCTTCATGTATTTTATCTATCTATTATATAGCTCATTTCATAACTATGGGAATGTTCAAGACATTTAATAACCAACGAATTATCTTTTTAATGCAGTTATGGCGAGTTCGAAACTTGTTGGTTGTAGAAGAAGTTTATTGCAGCCGCAATATTCGAATACAGAGTTAAACAACAAGGTAAAGGACAACCATCACAAACTTACTGTCTTCTTCGAAGACTTCGCCGAACTACTAAATCGGGCGCCAAACGAGCACATGACATCGCTGGCCAATCAGCGATGTCGCTCCCTGGACCAATCCCCATGGTCGCGTTCCCACGTGACCTCGCTGGCCAATCCGAGGGTTCGACGACCTGGACCATTCTCTATGGTCGCTACATGACCCCCCCCCCAGAACCCGAGGTGCGGAACCTAGCAGGGAGCCGGATTTCGCGACCAGAACGAGTACGGAGAGGGACAGCCTGAACCACAGGAGCCGGGGGTTCCGGACTTGGCGGAACAGCCGGAACGGGAGGTCCTGGAGGAACTACCGGAATGGGGGGTCCTGGAGGAACTGCCGGAACGGGGGGTCCTGGAGGAACTGTCGGAACGGGGGGTCCTGGACTGAGCGAAACTAACGGAGGTCGGCCTCTCCTAGGGGTTTGACCGACCAGGACTGGTTGATCCGGATCCAAATGGGCAGGTTTGAGCCGGGACACCGAGACGAGCTCACTCTTGCCGCACATGTCTAAGGTGAAGGTAGCCGTTCCCTTACGCAAAACCCGGAACGGCCCTTGATAGACCCTCTGCAACGGGGCGCGATGGGAATCTTTTCGCAGAAAAACGAAATCACAGTCCTTCAGGGAAGACGGTTCATGTACCATGGGACACCCATGACGTGAAGTCGGAACTGGAGCCAGGGAGCCCACCCGTTCCCGGAGAGATGCTAACACTGATGGGACTGTAGGCAGCTGGTCTGAAGGGTCCGGAAACAGATCTCCGGGTACTCGAAGTGTCGAGCCATATACTAGCTCTGCGGACGACGCACCGAGATCTAGCTTAGGAGCAGTCCGGATGCCCAAAAGAACCCAAGGGAGCTGGTCTACCCAGTCCGGGCCTTCAAGCCTTGCACTGAGGGACGCCTTAAGTTGGCGGTGGAACCTTTCTACGAGTCCATTTGCCTGGGGGTGATATGCAGTCGTGGGTTGTAACTTGGACCCGTACAGTTCTGCGGGCGCGGCCCAGAGGGACGAAGTGAACTGTGGCCCTCTGTCAGTGGTAATAACTGCCGGGACCCCGAAACGAGCTACCCAATGAAGGGCCAAAGTCCTAGCACAAGACGCTGACAAAATATCAAACAATGGGAAAGCCTCTGGCCACCGGGTGAACCGATCCACCACCGTGAGGAGGTGGGTGTAGCCCCGGGAGGAAGGCAAAGGCCCGACCAAATCCACGTGCATGTGGAAAAAACGAACAGCCGGGACCTCGAAATCCTGTACGGGGGGCTGGACGTGGCGCTGGACTTTAGTGGTCTGACAGGGCACGCAGGAACGTGCCCACCCCACTACCTGTTTCCGTAGGCCATGCCAGACAAACCTCGCTGCTACCAAGGCAGAGGTGGAGCGGATGGACGGGTGCGCCAGCCCATGAATGGCATCGAAAACCCGGCGCTGAAGGGAGGGCGGTACTACCGGCCTGGGACGGGGAAGAGAAACATCGCACCAGACTTTTGTGCCCTCCGACCCACAAGCTACCTGGGCCAACTTCAATCCCGAAGTGGTGGACCGGTAAGCCGAAACGGTATCCGCTAGAAGCTGTGCCTCCGCAAGCTCCTGGGAATCCACTTCCCAGTCCACCGCCGAAATAGGGGGAAAAGCAGGTCTAGACAGGGCGTCAGCAACGGCATTAAGCTTACCCGCGACATGACGGACATCGGTGGTAAATTCGGAGATAGCAGTTAGGTGCCGCTGCTGGCGGGCCAACCATGGGTCAGACAATTTCAAAAAAGCGAATGTTAATGGCTTGTGGACGTAAATGCCACAAATGGGCGGCCCTCGAGGAAGTACCTGAAATGACGAACAGCTAAATAGAGAGCCAGAAGCTCTCGGTCAAATGCGCTATACTTCAGCTCGGCCGAATTTAGTTGCCGGCTGAAAAACGCTAAAGGCTGCCAACGGCCACCGACCTGCTGCTCCAGAACCCCGCCCACCGCCACGTCAGAGGCGTCAACCGTCAGGGCCGTGGGGGCGGAGGGGCTCGGATGGACCAACATGGTGGCGTCTGCCAAGGCTGCCTTAGCTGCTGTAAAAGCCTACTCTGCGGTCGGGGACCACATCAACTCTACCGGATTCCCTGCAAGGCATTGGAAAAGTGGGCGCATGACCCGCGCAGCTGCCGGAACGAACCTATGGTAGAAATTAACCATACCTACGAACTCCTGTAGTCCTTTTACTGTGGTGGGCCTGGGAAATGCCCGGATAGCCTCCACCTTCTCGGGCAAAGGGGAGGCGCCGGCCGGGGTAATTCTGTGCCCTAGAAAATCAAGAGCAGGAAGGTCGAATTGACATTTGGAGGGTTGGATAATGAGCCCGTGGTCTTGGAGCCGCTGGAACACGGTCCGCAAATGGGCCTGGTGTTCCTGCACTGAGGGGCTGGCGACCAGGATGTCGTCTAAATAAATAAACAAAAAGGGTAAACCCCGGCCCACGCGGTCCATCAGTCACTGGAAAGCCTGTGCCGCGTTCTTTAAACCGAAAGGCATACGCAACCATTCAAACAACCCGAACGGAGTAATTGTTGCAGTTTTCTGTATGTCCTCCGGTCGCACCGGAATCTGATGGTATCCTCGCACCAAATCGATTTTGGAAAACACCACCGCTCCTGGCAGCCCAGATGAAAAATCCTGTAGGTGCGGTATGGGGTAGCGATCAGCCGTGGTGACAGCATTGAGACGCCGATAATCGCCACATGGTCTCCACCCCCCAGATGCCTTGGAGACCATATGTAACGGCGAGGCCCACGGGCTGTCAGACTGACGGACAATTCCCATTTCCTCCATCTTCCTGAACTCCGCCCGTGCCACCACCAGTTTGTCTGGCGGTAGTCTCCTGGCCCGAGCGAAAACGGGAGGGCCTTCGGTGCGGATGTGATGGACCACGCCGTGCTTGGCCGAAGGCGTGTCAAAACGTTGGATGAGCAGCTCTGGAAACTCTGCCAGAATCGCAGCATACGAGTCGGGGGCCGCGACGACGGCCTGGACAGTAGGGCTGGGCGAGGAGGCGATTGTCGGAGCGACGTGCTCATCTTCGGCGGAGGGTCGGAGGTCGTTACCGCGGACATCAGGAACCAGTGAAAAAGCCCAGAGAAAATCTGCGCCCAGGATCGCTTGTTTGATGTCGGCTATGATGAATGGCCATTCGTACGTGCGGAGGCCTAACACAAGGGACATCTTCCGTGTACCGAAAGTGCGAATTGGGCTGCCATTAACCGCGATGAGGGTGGGACCTGTCTTACCCGATCTGGTTTCAAGGTCGGTCGGCGGCACTATGCTGACGATGTCTACCAAAAATTCTGTGTCCGTGAATCGATCATGGACATAGAGGCGCCGGTTCTGGCCAATCGTAACTGCCCCTATGTACGATCGGCCGAGGCATTTCCCGCGAAGGTACAAGGCAAACGGCAGTTGCGGGATTCGTTACCCCATCATAGGTGATAATAGCACCAGCCGCGCTTGTGCGGATCTTTTTGGCGGGCTTTCGGAGAATTGGCGGGAGATGTGGCGCCATCTTGCCGTCGCTGTGGCGTGGTCACTGATGTCGAGACCTTGTTGATCGAACCACTTGCCTTGTTTTTTGCCGCTATGAGCGCGTCCGCTTTCGCTGCATATGCTTCGGGGTCCTTAAAAGAACAATCCGTGAGCAGCAGTCGGACATCCTCGGGAAGTCTCTCGCGGAATGCCTGTTCGAACATAGGGCAATCCGTATGCTCACCGGCTAGCATCATCATTTCGGACATGAGGACGGAAGGCAGTTGGTCTCCAAGATCCGGTAGGTGCAGAAGTCTTGCCGCACCACCATGCTTATTAAACCCGAAGATTCGCAGTAATACTTTCTTCATGGCCTCGTACTTGTTTTCCGCAGGTGGATTCACGATGAACCGCATCACGCGCTTGGTTGTGTCCGGCGATAGAGCGCTGACGAGGTAGTAGTACATCGTGGATTCGTCCGACACCTTCTTTATATGAAATTGAGCTTCGGTGTGGATAAACCAAGCTTGCGGTGCGTGCGTCCAAAACAACGGAAGATGAACGCTTGCCGCGCTTGACTCCGGTGTGCCCGGCGCGGTCATCGTCAACGAGGCGTCGGGTTCCTGCTTAGTCGGTGATCGTCCAGATCACGTCGGGGTCACCAATATGGCGAGTCCGAAACTTGTTGGTTGTAGAAGAAGTTTATTGCAGCCGCAATATTCGAATACAGAGTTAAACAACAAGGTAAAGGACAACCATCACAAACTTACTGTCTTCTTCGAAGACTTCGCCGAACTACTAAATCGGGCGCCAAACGCGCACATGACATCGCTGGCCAATCAGCGATGTCGCTCCCTGGACCAATCCCCATGGTCGCGTTCCCACGTGACCTCGCTGGCCAATCCGAGGGTTCGACGACCTGGACCATTCTCTATGGTCGCTACACAGTCACTGTTGATGTGTCGGAAAGAGGCAGCCAACTTTGGTGTTCAAATGTTCCACAGACTGCAATGAAATAAATGACCAGATGTGAAGCCTCAGTGAAGTTAATGGATAGATTATGGTAAGAACTTGCGGTAAAATAGATTATGGTAAGAACACTGTCAAGAACTTGCCTTTTCTTAAAGCTGTACGCGATAGATCTAAAATTATCTTTTGCTTGCAGCGAAGAATGCAGTTAGTATCTTTGACAATAGAAAATGTCTTCAGTACTTCAATGGATTTGTATTTTACTCAAATCTCTTATGTTGGACTTGCTACAATAACCACTTGACACAGGACATGAAGACCTAAACCTCCAAATGGAACCACAAATTGGTGTACAGATCTGCAAAGGATACCAAGAATATAGAACTATGCAGAGACAGATAACATCAAGGTAAGAAATCATACAAGGCAGTATAAGATAGATTTACAGTGCATGGATATTGGATAAATAATGTTGACTATTGACTATTGACTATTGATTGGTGAACTGTAGCCAAAAATGGCTAGATGGTAATTTACTGTTGTAATGACAATTGAGGTCTTGCTCAGAAATGCAGAATACAAGTTGTTCAAGTTAGGTGGGATAAGTGAAGAAGTCAGTCGATAAGCTGGTGTTGGTTAAGGTAAGTATTCCAATTTTGGAAAAAGAGCATATTCGAGAGGACTTTAGGACAGAATCTACATAGCTAGAATTATGAAATAATAGAAGTACCATTACAATACTGAAAATAGTTAAGTATTAGAAGTAGTTGCCATGGAGGATGTGAACTATCGTAATGTACACTCGTGTTATAATAGTTTAGAGGTCACAGTGGAAGAAGATACCATGTAATTCATTTTTAGTTTAGTTTAGAGATACAGCGCGGAAACAGGCCCTTTGGCCCACCGAGTTTGCACTGACCAGCGATCCTCGCACATGAACACTATTCTACACACACTAGGGACAATTTACGCATACACCAAGCCAATTAACCTACAAACCAATTAACCTACAGACCGGTAGGTCTTTGGAATGTGGGAGGAAACACACGCAGGTCACGGGGAGAAAGTACAAACTCCGTACAGACAGCACCCGTAGTCGGAATCGAACCCGGGTCTCTGGCGCTACAAGCGCTGTAGGGCAGCAACTCTACCGCTGTCTTACAGCATAAGGCCACCGTAAGATTTGCCTGAAGATTTTTTTGTCATTTTCTGAGATAACAAAAACAGAGAATGCAGGAAATACTCAAAAAGCCAGTGTTGAGGAAGGAAATGTCTGAGGAAGGAGGCAAGTCAGAGCAAGTGTTATTTTAGAAGCGCTGATTGTTGTATTCATGAATCCAATAGAAAAGAACAAGTAGCAATCAAGAAGAAAAATAAAATGCTTCAGAGGAGATTCAGCTTCAGTTACTGAAAATTAATCTGTCCGAGAAAATTGGTCAGTTAAAAGTGGAATACCATGGCCAATGGCAGCCCTAATAACCAACCGGCTTAATGTCAGGGAACAAGATTATCAATGAATGATATTTTGTGTTGGAGAAAGGTACAAATTGCTGTTTCACAGAAATATAGAGCTGGGGTTAATGTTTATCTTGATTTTTAGAATGCTTTGGATATGCTAACAGATTCCAAGATGTGCACCTGCCATCACATTGAGAGCGGAGCTGGTCAAACAGGAGGAGAGCAATGGACTTCAAAAAAAGTTCAGTATTGTAATGGTACCTATATTATTTCATAATTCTAGCTATGTAGAATTTGGGCGGCATGGTAGGGCAGTGGTAGAGTTGCTGCCTTACAGCGCTTGCTGCGCCAGAGACCCGGGTTCAATCCCGACTACAGGTGCTGTCTGTACGGAGTTTGTACGTTCTCCCCGTGACCGCCTGGGTTTTCTCCGAGATCTTCGATTTCCTCCCACACTCCAAAGACGTACAGGTGTGTATGTTAATTGGCTTGGTGTATTTGTAAATTCCCCCCAGTGTGTGTAGGATGGCGTTAATGTGCGGGGATCACTGGTCGGTGCAGACACGGCCTGTTTCCGCGCTGTAAATCTAAACTAAACTAAAATAAACTGAGCTGTCAGGCGTGCAGCTGGAATGGCTAAATCAGTAGCAGACAAAACATAAGATCAAAAATTGCCAAATACTGCACTTTGATAGGAAGTGGCTGGAAATTGCTTTAATAACTTTTAATGACATCAAAACAATGTTGCAATTCCTTAATTCTATTTGAGAAAGTTTTGTAAGGATCAAGATTTTCAATCGAGATGCACAATACAGCATTGATATTACATCCTGTGTATTATCAGGCCGCAATGCAGGGCTTCAAATTTAGGTTTATTATTGTCATGTGTGCTCAGGTGCAGCAAAAAGCTTTGCCCCGCATGCTATCGAAGCAGATCACATATGCTGTACGTAAATATAATCAAGTCAACTTTAAGTACAATAGATACAATACAATACAATACAATATATCTTTATTGTCATTGTACAGGGGTACAACGAGATTGGGAATGCGCCTCCCATACGATGCAATAATTTAGTTAATTTAAACAACAGCAACCCAACGAAACAAATTGTAACAGTTTTCAGACAGAATAAAGTGCAAGTAGATCTGTGCCAGATTACTGTGCGTTTTGACTATCCGGCTCAGCAGGACCGGTTCATAGCAGCTATGGCCCTGGGGATGAAGCTGTTCCTGAGTCTGGAGGTGCGGGCGTAGAAGGCCTTGTATCGTCTGCCCGATGGAAGGAGTTCGAACAGACTGTTGCAGGGCTGTGAAGAGTCTTTGTGGATGCTGGTGGCTTTTCTGATGCATCGTGTGTGATAGCTGTGTTCCGATGGTCCTCTGAGCTCTATGGACTACCCGCTGAAGAGCTTTCCTTTCTGCCTCCGTGCAGCTGAGGTACCACACAGGGATGCCATACGTTAGGATGCTCTCTATGGTGCAGCGGTAGAATGTCGTCAGCGGCTGTTGGGGTAGACCAGACTTTTTCAGTGTTCTTAGGTAGAACAGTCTTTGTTGTGCCTTCTTGACCAGCGCAGCAGTGTTATTGGACCATGTTAGGTCCTCCGAAATGTGAGTGCCCAGAAACTTGAAGCTAGTCACTCTCTCCACACTGTCCCCGTTGATAGAGATCGGGGGGTATACCCCGTTATGTGACCTACGGAAGTTGATGATCAGCTCCTTGGTCTTGGTGGTATTTAGGGACAGGTTGTTATCAGAGCACCAGTCCGCCAGGTTCTGCACCTCCGCTCTGTATAGATCCAAGGTGAAGATACAGAGTGCAGAAGACAGTTCTCAACATTGTAGCGCATCATTCAACATGGTGTTCCCTATTGATCCACTACAAGTTATCACAGCTGAGAGCAGTTTGCCTCATAGCAGCAATCAATGCAGCCATCTCTTAATGAGAGTGATACAATGGCACAGCACAGCTGGCAGAGCTGCTGCCTCAAAGGGCTAGAAACCTGGATTCAATCCCGACCGCGGGTTCTATCTGCGGGGAGTTTATACATTGTCCTTATGATGGCAAGGTTTTCATCTGGGTGCTCCACTTTCCTTCCACGTTCCAAAGCTATGTAGGTTGGCCACTCTGAGTTGCCTTTACTGTTGTAAAATTGGGGCAAGTTGATGGAAATGTGAGGAGAATAATCAAAGTGGGGTTAATTCAGTGGATATTTTTAAGGCAGAGATAGGTAGAGTCTTGATTAGTACGAGTGTCAGTGGTTATGGGGAGAAGGCAGGAGAATGGGGTTAGGAGGGAGAGATGATTGAATGGCCATGATTGAATGGCAAAGTAGACTTGATGGGCCGAATGGCCTAATTCTACTCCTATTCTTTATGATCTTATGACCTTAGAGTCATAGAGTCATAGAGTGATACAGTGTGGTACAGTGCGGAAACAGGCCCTTCGGCCCAACTCGGCCACACCGCCAACAATGTCCCAGCTACACTAGTTCCACTTGCCTGCGCTTGGTCCATATCCCTCCAAACCTGTCCTATCCATGTACCTGTCTAACTGTTTCTTCAACGATGGGATAATCCCAGCCTCAACTACCTCCTCTGGCAGCTTGTTCCATACACCCACCCTTTGTGTGAGAAAGTTAGCCCTCGGATTCCTATTAAATCTATTTCCCATCTACCCGATCTATTCCTCTCATGATTTTGTACACCTCTATAAGATCTCCCCTCATCCTCCTGCGCTCCATGGAATAGTGACCCAGCCTACTCACCCTCTTCCTATAGCTCACAACCTCTAGTCCTGGCAACATCCTTGTAAATCTTTTCTGAACCCTTTCAAGCTTGACAATATCTTTCCTACAACATGGTGCTCAGAGCTGAACACAATATTCTAATTGCGGTCTCACCAACATCTTATACAACTGCAACATGACCTCCCAACCTCTATGCTCAATACTCTGACTGATGAAGGCCAAAGTGCCAAAAGCCTTTTTGACCACCTTACCTACCTGTGACTGGACCTTCAAAGAACCATGCACCTGTACTCCTAGATCCCTCTGCTCAACAACATTACCCAGAGGCCTAACATTTACTGTAAGTCCTGCCCTTGTTCAATGTCCCAATATGCAACACCTCACACTTTTCTGCACTAAATTCCATCAACCATTCCTCACCCCACCTGGCCAATTGATCCAGATCCTGCTGTAATCTTTCACAACCATCTTCACTATCTGCAAAACCACTCACTTTTGTATCATCAGCAAACTTGCTAATCTTGCCCTGTATGTTCTCATCCAAATTATTGATGTAGATGACAAACAGTAACGGACCCAGCATCGAACCCTGAGGCACACCACTAGTCACAGGCCTCCAGTCCAAGAAACAACTTTCCAATATCCATGCTTCCTTCCATGGAGCCAATTTGCTAAGCATTCAGCTATCTCTCCTTGGATCCCATGCGATCTAACCTTCCAGAGCAGCCGACCATGCGGAACCTTGTGGAATGACTTACTGTAGTCCATGTACACATCTACAGCTCTGCCCTCATCAACCTTAATGCATGAACAGTGTAAATGGGTGGTTAATGATCAACCTTAATGCAGTTGGCTTTTTTCTTGTACTGTACCCATTACTTCTGACGATATCACAAGAGAAGAAACATTCTTCCTGTTACAGGGAGGTATTGGTGTAGAATGAATAATTACTGCAATGATAGTTTGGGGTTGAATGCATCCCTTGGGATCTGAGGGAACTGTATAGGTTCAAGAACCATGCGCGAGACTCCAACCATAGCGAGATGCCAAGGCTGCAGAAGGTTCTATGAGGAGTAACGCTACATGTGCATTTTATGAATACCTGCGCTCTGCAGGACAAGACAATTCTTAGAGGTTTTGCCTGGACTTGTGGCTGAAAGAATGAAGTTTGGAGTTTGAAAGAGGAGTTTGCCTGCCCTGCCCAGTGCACCAGTGAGTAGCAAACTGCGATGAGGCAAATGCCAGCAGTAGCAGCGGCCTGGAAAGATCCCGCCCCAGGACACTGACATTGTCTGTGACTTAAAAAACCGACTGCTTGTGAATAGATGAGACGATAGCCCCCACCAGACTTGCTGAGAAACTGCTGGAACTGGGGCTTAACACTGCTCTGTGGTCCCTGGGTCCCTGGACTTTCTCACCGCCAGGCCCCTTGTGGTCAGGATGGGGGAACACACATCTAGTCCCCTCACCCTGAACACAGGATCCCCCCAGGGTTGTGTCCTTAAATAAACTTGACTTGACTTGACTTATGCAGAAGATCACGGGTCTCAGTGAGACAAAAGAATGCCACCAGGGTCTTTAAATAACACAATCTCATGGGAAGCAGGTTTAGTCTGAAGAAGGGTCCGGACCCAAAATGTCACCCATCCTTTTCCCACGGGCCACGTGCGAGCCGGAGGAAGCGCCGCCGGACACAAAGGTGGAGGCAGCATGGGGGAACCGCTGTGAGGGGAGGGGGGAGGGGGGGGGGGGGGGGGGAAGAACAAAGGCGGACCCAACATCGGGGAACTGCTGTTGGGGGGGGGTTTAACAAGGGTGGACCTAGCATGGAATACTTTGTAACTTTGTCAATGCCCTTTATTTGGCGACTGTTGCATACCTTGGGTATTCAAGCAAAGAATTTCACTGCGACGTGCCACATGTCACAATAAAGTATTCAATTCAATTCAATTCAATTCCAGAGATGCTGCCTGACCTGTTGAGTTACTCCAGCACTTTGTGTCTATCTTCAGTATAAAACCTGGTGGTTTTGTGAATTAATATGGACGATTATTTTTCAGACCACCGAGCTGAATGGGCAGCATGGCATTTTTTTTCCCTGGTCTGTCGCAAATCTCTGTTTCTATATTGCAATGAGTCCATTTTGCTGCAATTTGTTATCTGGCTTCTGTCACACTCAGGGTATCAATCAAACTGTTTCAAGGATTGAGCATTAGGACTTTCTCTGTGTCATTTGCATGATTGACTTTTTTTTAAAAATTGGACTTAATTGAAGATTAATGCTTGAAATAGTTATTGAATTTGACTGGTCTGGTGAGTAGAGCTAAAGCAGATAGATTTGAAGCCAAGGCAAAGCTTGAATAATGGTTCTTCGTTACACACCTGGCATAGAAACGTCTCGAGGCAATTCTCTGCACATTCCGATGCACTTCACAAGGCATGCAGGAGATGGAAAGAAATAAAAGGACAAAATAGTAAATCGGAGGTCTTGGTGAGGCCTTATTTAGCTGCAGCACTGAGAACAAGCTATGAATCTTGAAATGCAGGACAAGGGCTGAAACAGTTTTAAGAAGTAGTGAGTCAGTGATTATGGGGAGAAGGCAGGAGAATGGGGTTAGGAGGAAGAGATAGATCAGCCATGATTGAATGGCGGTGTAGGCTTGATGGGCCGAATGGCCTAATTCTACTCTGATCTCTTATGAATCTCATAAATGTCTTTGGAAGTTGAAGGTCATCTAATCTCTGATGATGTAGAACCTTAGTAGAAGATAACCTTTTTGACACGTGTGCACATTAAAATATGAACAACAGTATTTCTTCTTAGATGTTCTCCTGGAGTTCAGGAGAACTTCCTACAGTTCCAATTCTGTTAAGTTCATAAGTGACCAAAGAGGCCAATATGCATCTTGCAAACTCTTCCAAAGGGCAGGAGAATGCCTTATGGGATGGACGGATGAGATGTTCTTAAATTAATATGCCATCAGAGCACGGCTTCAGTATAATCCCATAGCATAGGTTTGAGATCTCAGTGCTATCTTCAATGGTCCTCTGCTTTGAGTGGTCATGTGCCAGGGATTTCCAGAAGATACTGGGGATGTTGTATTTCTCTACTGCTATGCCACCGTGCCACCCTGTTAATTAAGATTTGGAGATCGATAACTCAATTTGTGCATACACAAGTGTAGTGTTCAGACTAATCAGATGGGGCGACCATGCTTCTGAGTGGAGTCAACTTAGGTTGCATAGTTTCCTTTATTTCTACAGATTAATTCCACTCAAGCGGGAAGTTTGAATTACAGTGTGAAAAAAGTCGTTGGGACATCTCACCAACTCATGTACATTTACATCAAAGCATTTATATATATATATATATCACAAACAATATCCGCTTGCATGATTCAGCAACAGTCTTCATTGTATTTTGAAGTGCGTTGGGATATACAGTTATAATGAAGATGTTAGATAAATACAACTTAAGGGTCTCATTGCTGAAATGGTGACCTAGTTTCTCTTTCCACAGATGCTACTTGTACTTCTGATTATTTCCAGTATTTTCTGCTTTTATTTCTGATTTGGTTATTCTTAGATAAATATTAGAGCCGTTGTGTCATACAATGTGGAAACAGGTACTTCGGCCCAACTTGTTCATGCTGACCAAGATGTCCAAATCTATGATAATTCCCATTTGCCTGCATTTGCCCTATATCCCCATAAACATTCCCTACTGTATCCATGTATCTGTCCAAATGCTTTCTCAACGACTTTCTCAGGCAGCTTGTCCCATGCAGTATATGTATTGTCCTTTCTGTGAAAAGGATGCGCCTCAGAGTCCTATAAAATCTTTTCTCTCACATCATAAATTCCTGATTCCCCTACCCTCTTTGCATTCACTATCTATGCCTCAAGAAGATCTCCCCTCAATCTCCTGCAATCCTATATATTCCTCAAGCAAAATTTAGGCATATATTCCATATGACAGACGGCAGACGACAGACCTGCAGTCTGATATTAGAACTGTGTTCTAACTGTGTTGAAACCTTGCTCTGTTACACTCAGAAATGTGGAAAAGTCTTTCTGTTGTACACTCTTCTCAAACGTACTACTATTTCTCAGTTTTAGTGCACTCTTTTATTGGGACATGAAAGAAATTGAAAGCACAATGAAGTAAGGACTTTACTGGTTGCTATGGGTAACAACATTGCAATGCCATCGGGAATTGGGTTTTTTCCGAGTTTCTGGAGGATATTAAAAAAACTTACACAGCCATCAGAGCATTTCTCACTTCCCCATGGGGAGATGAAATTTAGATGACCTGGACAACGGTAGCCGCATCTAAAAGCACTTTCGTGGCAGAATGGCTCACCTGGGAACTGGCCTTGTATTAAATTGCATGGATTAAAAATTATACGATCAGAACTGCAGGCAAGAACTTCGTGGTGGGAAACAAAAAAGAAATGCGATGATCAAAAACCAAGTTTGATTGAGTGAAATAAAATCACAAAATTAGGCCCAAGTTGGAGTTAAAAATTCACAGAGATTGGATTCAGGTGTAATAATTTTCAACTGACTAAAATCCCTGTTGGGAAGGATTGCTGCAGCAGGCTTGACTTTTCGAGTTTTGTCTCAAATAACTACTTTGTAGATATAGCCACTAGGATTTTTCTCCAAAGTTCATCAGTTTAAATTTGTTCCCTGTCCTTCTGACAACAGGTCTCCTCACAGCTTCCGGGTGGAGAGGGAAATTGTGCGGTGCTCACTGGAATCCAGGTACTAACTAACACATCAACGCTCTGACATGCCATTAGTTACTGGTACAATTCCAGGCAAGCTATTTTTGACAATGCATTTTGGAGCATTTAACATTCAGTGGCCTGAATGTTGGTAATCTGAAACCCATTGAGGACGGAGTATAGAACATAGATTATAGAACAGCCCAGCGCAGGAACAATCTCTTTGGTCCACAATGTCTGTGCCAAATATGTGCCAAGATGTACTAATCTCCTCTATCTGCACATGATCCATATCCCTCCACTTACCGCATTTTCAAGTACATGTCTGAACTTCTTAAATGCCATTTTCACCCAGAGAGTTATGAATCTGTGGAATTATGTGCAACAGAAGGCAGTGAAGGCCAATTCTGGATATTTTCAAGAGTGAGTTAGATATCGCTCTTAGGGCTAACGGAATCAAGGGATATGGGGAGAAAGCAGGAATGGCATACTGATTCAGGATGATCAGCCAAGATCCTGGACTTTCAGAAAGCCTTCGATAAGGTCCCATATAGGAGATTGGGGGGCAAAATTAGAGCACATGGTATTGGCAGTAGGGTACTAACATGAATAGAAAATTGGTTGGCAGACAGGAAACAAAGAGTAGGGATTAATGGGTCCCTTTCAGAATGGCAGACAGTGACTAGTGGGGTACCGCAAGGCTTGGTGCTGGGACTGCAGCTATTTACAATATACATTAATGATTTAGATAAAGGGACTAAAAGTAACATTAGGAAATTTGCAGATGACACAAAGCTGGGTGTGCTGACGCCTGCAATGTCCACAAATGTGGGATACTCGACTGCAAAATTTGTGGGAGTGGGGGACTGCGTTTGCTCTCTCCCCTGATTTTCAAACTAAAAACGGAATAAAACCTTCTCATAGAAATGGAAAAAATAATATATATTTTTTTTTAATAAAAAAAATAAAATATATATATATATATATAGTCATGTGCACCGAGATACAGTGAAAAGTTTTGTTTATGTGCTGTACATTCAAATCAAATAATAACATGCATGAATACAATCAAGCCAAACTCATGTACAAGAGGTTGAGAGAAGAGTCAGGTACAGAATGCAGAATAGAGTATTTTTAAATTGTAGTATGATGGTTCACAAAAATTCCAATGTCCGCAATGAGGTGGACTGAACAATTGGGACTATACCCTAGCCGAGGGGAAGAAGCTGTTCATGAGTCTGGTTGTGCGTGCCTCCAAGCTTCTGTTTCTTCTGCCCAACAGGATTGGGGGGAAGAACGGATGACTGAAGTGGGAAATGTCTTTGATTATGTTGGCAGCTTTTAGAAACATAGACAGAAACATAGAAAATAGGTGCAGGAGGAGGCCATTCGGCCCTTCGAGCCAGCGCCACCATTCATTGTGATCGTGGCTCATCGTCCCCAATCAATAATCAGTGCCTGCCTTCTCCCCATATCCCTTGATTCCACTAGCCCCTAGAGCTCTATCTAACATTCTCTTAAATCCGTCCAGTGGTTTGGCTTCCGCTGCCCTCTGTGGCAGAGAATTCCACAAATTCACATCTCTCTGGGTGAAAAAGTTCCTTCTCACCTCAGTTTTAAATGGCCTCCCCTTTATTCTAAGACTGTGGCCCCTGGTTCTGGACTCCCCCAACATTGGGAACATTTTTCCTGCATCTAGCTTGTCCAGTCTTTTTATAATTTTATATGTTTCTATAAGATCCACTCTCATCCTTCTAAACTCCAGTGAATACAAGCCTTGTCTTTTCAATCTTTCCTCATATGACAGTCCCGCCATCCCAGGGATCAATCTCGTGAATCTACGCTGCACTGCCTCAATTACAAGGATGTCCTTCCTCAAATTAGGAGACCAAAACTGTACACAATACTCCAGATGTGGTCTTACCAGGGCCCTATACAACTGCAGAAGAACCTCTTTACTCCTAGACTGAAATCATCTTGTTATGAAGGCCAACATCCCATTAGCTTTCTTCACTGCCTGTTGTACCTGCACGCCAACTTTCAGTGACTGGTGTACAAGGACACCCAGGTCTCGCTGCACCTCCCCCTTACCTAGCCTAACACCATTGAGATAATAATCTGCCTCCTTGTTTTTGCCGCCAAAGTGGATAGCCTCACATTTATCTATATTATACTGCATCTGCCACTTTTGATTTGAGTTTAATGATTTTTAGTTGGGGATTTGTCGTGGTTTGTTTTAGATTGAACGGTATCAGTTTTATATTGCTGCAGTTTCCTTCTGGAGATGGGTAATGTGTTTGAGTCATAGAGTCATACAGCATGGAAACAGCCCCTTCAGACCAACGTGCCCCATCTACACCAGTCCCACATGCCTACATTTGGCACATATCCCTCCAAACCGTAAGCATGTACCTGTGCAAATGTTTTTTAAACGTTGTGATAATACCTGCCTCAACTAGGCAGGCTCGGTACCTTGTATATAACTTGTTCTATCTACCTACCACCATTTTAGTTTGGTTTGGAGATACAGCTCGGAAACAGGTCCTTCAGCCCACTGAGTCCACGCTAACCACCAATCCCCGCACACTAACATTATCCTACACACACGAGGGACAATTTACTATTGTACCAAGCCAATTGACCTCCAAACCTGTACATCTTTGGAGTGTGGAGGAAACCGGAGATCCCGATGAAAGCCAATGCTGGTCACGGGGAGAACGTCCAAACTCCGTACAGGCAAGCACCCGTGGTCAGGATCAAACCCGAGTTTTTGGCGTTGTAAGGTTGCAACTTTACCGCTGCACAACTTTACCGCTGCCTTTCGGCATTTTACATTTACATTTCTGTAAAAATATGCTCCTCAGGTTCCTAATAAGGGGTAGGCCATTTAGAACAGAGATGAGGAAAAACTTTTTCAGTCAGAGAGTTGTGAATCTGTGGAATTCTCTGCCTCAGAGGGCAGTGGAGGCCAATTCTCTGAATACATTCAAGAGAGAACTAGATAGAGCTCTTAAGGATAGCGGAGTCAGGGGGTATGGGGAGAAGGCAGGAACGGGGTACTGATTGAGAATGATCAGGCATGATCACATTGAATGGTGGTGCTGGCTCGAAGGGCCGAATGGCCTACTCCTGCACCTATTGTCTATTGTCTATTGTCTATTAAATCTTTCCCCTGCTCACCTTAAACCTATGCCCTCTGGTTCTTGATTCACCTACTCTGGTTAAAAGACTCTGTGCATTTACCTTATCAATTCCTCTCATGGTCTTATATATCTCTGTAAGATTGCCCCTCATCCTCCTGTGCACCAAGGAATAGAATCCTTGCAGACACAAGAAACTGCAGATGCTGGAATCTTGCACTAAACAGAAAGTGCTGGAGATGTCTCTTTAAAGGTCATCTACTGCATTTGGTGTTCCCGATGTGGCCTTCTTTATATCAGCGAGACCAAGGGCAGATCATTTTGCTGAACATTTGCATTCTGCATTTGCATTCTGCATTTGCATTTGCATTTAGAACGGAGATGAGGAAGAACTTTTTCAGTCAGAGAGTGGTGAAGGTGTGGAATTCTCTGCCTCAGAAGGCAGTGGAGGCCAGTTCGTTGGATGCTTTCAAGAGAGAGCTGGATAGAGCTCTTAAGGATAGCGGAGTGAGGGGGTATGGGGAGAAGGCAGGAACGGGGTACTGATTGAGAGTGATCAGCCATGATCGCATTGAATGGCGGTGCTGGCTCGAAGGGCTGAATGGCCTACTCCTGCACCTATTGTCTATTGTCTATTGTCTGTCAAAGCCGACTGGATCACTTGGGAGTCAACCATTTTAACTTCTCTTCGCATCCCCATACCCACCTTTCTGTCCTTGGCCTCATCTCCATTGCCAGAGTGAGGCCACAAGCAAACTGGAGGAACAGCAATTCATATTGTGCTTAAATCGCTTACTACCAGTTTCAAGTAATGCACCCCTCCCCCACCCTAGCGTGCACTCATTTTTTTCTCCCATCTCCCAATCCTCACCCCCAGTCACCCTACTTCCTCCACTCATCTCCCAAGTCCCCCATCTCCCTTTTACCTCCCTCTTTCCCCTATCCATCACCTTCCACCCATATCCCTATCCCTAGCTTTGTATTTCACTCATCCTCTTTGGTCCTTATCGGACCCCCTTCTGTCTTCTTTTCAATAACCAAAGGTCTGTAGCCTCCTTTTGCTCTGGTATTTTATTTCATTCGCATGTGTAAACTATTCTTAATGTTTTAATGTTTTATGTTTTATTCTTAATTGATTACTGTATGTCGTGTTGTTATTTGTGAGCAAAGCACCAAGGCAAATTCATTGTATGCATATATGCTTGGCCAATACAATTTGTTCAATTCAATTCAATTCACCTCTAGTCTTCGTCACTTACTCCACCTATCTTGCAAGCAAAACCTCCTCGCCTGTATCCGCCTGTCTCTTGTCAGGCTTTGTACCCACTCCCCCCCCCCCCCCCCCCCCCCCTCTTTCTTATCCTAATTGTGTAGGAAGGAACTGCAGATGCTGGTTTAAACCGAAGATAGGCACAAAAATAACTCAGCAGCCCAGGCAGCATCCTTGGAGAGAAGGATTGGGTGACTTTTTGGGTCGAGACCCTTCTTCAGAAGGATCGTCTTCTTCGTTCGAAGAAGGGTCTCAACCCGAAATGTCGCCCATTCCTTCTCTCCAGAGATGCTGCCTGTCCCGCCGAGTTACTCCAGATATTTGGGCCTATTTTCTCTTATCCTAGTTTCTGTCCCCCTGCTCCTATCAGTCTGAAGAATGGCCCTGACCAAAAATGTCATCTGTCATTCGCTCCACAGATGCTGCCTGGTCCACTGAGTGCCTCCAGCACTTGGCTGTGTTTGGCTGTAGAGTCATTTGTGTAAGATATGCACGGATCCTTACTGTGGAAACACTGAGGATAATTGAAGGAAACGCATGACTTTCAGAGCCAAGTCTTGAGGTCAAGCACTATGTTAATGATGTCACTGATTTATAAATCTGCTGTAAACTCATTAGGAACTAAAGAAAAGCATCCTTGCCAGTACAAATAGCTCATGTGCTGATTATTCCACTGACATTACTTTCTCATTAAACAATCAATCAGTTAATTACAGCGTAATGATAATAGCTGTGTCTAAATGTGCAATATTCTGATCGAAAAGGTCACATCAAATTGCCTGTTAATTCCAGTGTTGTATTATGTTAAAAATCAGTTACAACTCATTGTCACTGCCTTGCTGCACGTGAATCAGTTAGACCTAAAGAAAGCAGCTTGTTTGTTTGAGCAGAAGTGAAATACCACTATTCGTGTTCTGAAAACATCACAGGTTCACCTGTTGCAGTTCAGATGTCGCATCTGAAGATAGGTGCCAAATAATCTTCAGAGAGAAAAAAAAAGAAGAGAAATCCACTCATTTTGTGGGACTTTTTATGCTTTTGATCATTTGAACTCTCTCTAAATCCCAGAATGATGGATCTGCAAGTAGCTATCTATCGATGGAAACTTCAGTGGGAAATAAGTAGTCATCCGAACTCCTGATGCTTCTGCAGATTTCTTCTCCATAGGGATTATCTCAGTGTCAGCCTTAAATTGACAGATCAAGTTAAATAAAGCCCCACCTCAGCAGCTAGAGCTCACAGCTTGGGATCTGGTGCACGGCTATCTCTGCGAAACACTGACAGCGATCAGCTAGTTTTCTGCATTATTTGAAAGATGAATGTCTTGGAATGTACTGGTACATGTTCCACTGCATAAAGCAGTGGATCTCACCCTCCTTGAATGGGAGGCTCACAAATTCAGCCTGAGGAGCTGCAAAGTAATTTGCAAAGGCACCTGGAGCCTCAAAGAAAAATGAAATAGTGGGTGGAGCTTATTCTTGTCATGTTCCATTCTGTCACATTTATCATTCCATTGCATCATATTTATAGACCTTTTACAAAGGAAAATTGGTATTCATCCTCTGAGGTAGTACATTTATTTCAATGCTCAAGGGATTTAAAGTTAGTTTTATTACCAGCTTTTCCATTGAATTTTCCAAGCTTATCACTTTGGAAAAATGTTCATTATCTGACACAACCTTCCTTCGCCTACTATGCGAGATGTCAGGCAGGGGTCATGGGTCGAAGGCAGGAGAATGGGGTTGAGAGGCAAAGATAGATCAGCCATGAATGAATGGCGGAGTAGACTTGATGGGCTGAATGGCCTAATTCACCTCCTAGAACTCGTGAACTTATAGCAACATAACTTGCAGTGCCATATTGCCAAGAGGTTGGCTGGTAGACTGTGCAAAAAGAAAATGTGCGGTGCTGGATATTACTGGATTACATTTGCGGGCATGTTTAATAAACTATTAATTAAGAATATGGGTACGGGTGCTTCATTCAAACACAATTCAAAGATGATTCATTCTCATGGATACGCAGTGAATGAAGGGGTATGAATCATGTGCCGGCAGATGAGCTTAATTCAGCTTTACATCATATTCGACATGGACATTGTGGGCTGAACGGTCTGTTCCTGTGCTGTACATTCCTATGTTCTATGTTCCATGAAGGCAGAAGCATCAGGCCCTGTAATCTCAGCCTTAAATGGGTTTTTACATGCACCCAGAGGCTTCATGGTCACTTTTACTCATGGTTTATTTGATGTTTCTAGATGTATTACTCCAGCACTCTCCGTAGTCTTACCCTACTTAGTTTTTCCAACCTTAGATCCTGCCTTGATTATTTCAGATACAACAGGATGTACATTTTATGTGGCTCTCACTTCTTCTTTTGACATCACTTAAAACCCACACAAACATAAATTAAGCATGTTGCAAAATAGTATCTTCTGTAAGCTTCCTTTTGGCTTCTTATTAAATTGCTTGCCACCTTTGTAATAATGGAACAGCATTCTGTCGTTTAAATCTGATAATAGGTTTGTCTTTTACTATTACTCTTGTCTACACAGATGCATTGCAGACGATATATGGTAGAAGCACAGCAGGGGAGGAAAGAGGGGAATTGCTCTGTTGAAACATACTTCTACCCTATGGCCATGCGGATAATGAAAATAGAATCATAAAGTCTCATTGAACAGTGGGAAGCCATTCAGCGTGTTATACCTGCACCAACTCTCTGAAAGTAATGCAGTGAATGCTTAAATACTCCTGCAATGTTTTTTTCCCCAAAGCTCTGCACTCTTCTGTTTGTCATGGATATCTAATTCCATACGAAGGTATCACAAAATGCTGGAGTAACTCAGCAGGTCAGGCAGCATCTAGGAGAGAGGGAATGGGTGACGTTTCCGGCCGAGACCCTGATGTCAGGGGGGGCAGGACAAAGAAAGGATAAAGGTGGAGGCAGGAAGACAGTGGGAGCAAAACGTGGTCGTAGAGTAGGAGGGCAGGAGGAATCACAGAGGGGGAGCAGCGAGAGAGCATGTTGCTAAACTCTCGTCGAAGAGAGGTGGAGAACTTCTTCAAAGTAGACATACCGTACAGCGCTTTCTCAATGTAATATTCCACCTCTGGACCATTTCCCACTTTATATCAGTTTGAATTGAAAGGCTGGTTGGGATAACAAATGGCAGTTGGATACTATTCCAGATCTTAATGAGTCCGAAGGCATTGGGGATGAAGGTTTCTGGCCTTTCACGTGCAAATTCACAATCCTCCGTAATCCTGTGCCACTATCCAGTATTCCCCTTCAAGTGTAGCTTCCCTCTCTGATGCACTTTACCTGCAATCTTGGGGATTCATCGCTATCCACACTAGATTAATGCACATTGCTTTAGTTCATCCACCAACATCGATCATCCCCCGTGCAGTGGGCTGGCATATATCTAGAATGAAGTGACAATCAGGCAGGCATATTTCCCCTGCTGTGCTTATCACTGGCAAAGTGGAAGTCCGCAGAAAAGAAATCACTTGGATTCAACGCCCCTGAATGTATCAACCTATGTTAAAATAACGAAATACATTTACTTAAGAAACGCATTCAGTGATAGAATTCAACGGGCAATTTAGGTCCAAGATTGCACAAGCAGTAATGAAACAATCCCCGATTTATGGAGTAATGCAGTTTGAGGGGTTATTAATGCAGAATGCAATTCTCCTGCAGTTCTTCAAATCATCAGTTGACGGTCCCGTTTAAGTCCTTTGTTGGTGAGCTGAAGTGAGGCTGGCATGGTGACGCAAGGGTAGAGTTAGTGCCTTACAATGCTTTCAGTGCCTGAGACCCGGTTTTGATCCCGACTACGGGTGCTGTCTGTACGGAGTTTATACGTTCTCCCTGTGACCATGTGGGTTTTCCCCAAGATCTACGGTTTCCTCCCACACTCCAAAGACGTACAGGTTTGTAGGTTAATTGGCTTGGTATAAATGTAAATTGTCTCTAGTGTGTGTGAGATAATGTTAACGTTTGGGGATTGCTGGTCGGTGCGGACCTGGTGGGCTGAAGGCTCTGTTTCCATGCTGTATCTCTAAGCGAAACCAGTCCTGGAGCTGCACTCTTGGGGATGGTGGGAACATGGAAATGATGGAGTGTCAGGTTCTTGGTTCTTGGTTTTTGGTCGTCCAAAATATTCCAAATGGAATTTAAACTGGAGGTGGCGGAGTATAGACTTAACCAAGAAGGGCTTCTTGGAGAAGAATTGCCTTAAATTTAGTTGTGTCTGGTTGATTTGTCTATTGTCTACTGTCTATTGAATAACTATAGTAGGGTGAAGACTATTCCATGCATAGATTATAGACAATAAACAATAGACAAGGGACAATAGGTGCAGGAGTAGGCCATTCGGCCCTTTGAGCCAGCACCGCCATTCAATGTGATCATGGCTGATCATTCTCAATCAGTACCCTGTTCCTGCCTTCTCCCCATACCCCCTGACTCCTCTATGCTTAAGAGCTCTATCTAGCTCTCTCTTGAATGCATTCAGAGAATTGGCCTCCACTGCCTTCTGAGGCAGTGAATTCCACAGATTTACAACTCTCTGACTGAAAAAGTTTTTCCTCATCTCCGTTCTAAATGGCCTACGCCTTATTCTTAAACTGTGGCCCCTGGTTCTGGACTCCCCCAACATTGGGAACATGTTTCCTAGCCTCTAACGTGTCCAACCCCTTAATAATCTTATACGTTTCGATAAGATCTCCTCTCATCCTTCTAAATTCCAGTGTATACAAGCCTAGTCGCTCCAGCAGGCCGCGATCCACCGGATGTCGAGTTCGGCCTGATACAGCAGGCAGGCCAGCTTCAACACTAAGAGCAGTAGTCGAACCAGTAGTGACCAAAAATGTTATTCCAGCATACTCTTGGCTTCCATGCTGAACTTCTCACACAGATTGTAATTTGAAAGAAAATCCAGTAGAATTTGTCTGCATAAACACACGGTTTTCTTCTGTAATCCTGCGGAGGCCAGGGTCGTCAGCAATGTACAGATCAGCAAGTAAGTGGCAAGCTCACTCTGATTAGCCCGCTCCTGCCCCTGGATATCTTTAGAAGTGATAAGCATCAGAATTATCACCGGGATAAAATACATTCACGAACTATTCAGAATATTGACAAGCCCAACCATTTTTCACCATCAAAACATCTTTTGTTGTGCTAACGGTTGAACATCTACATCGAATAATTCATGGATTTGAACCAGGGAAAGTGAAGGAGCCCAGCAAATGATGATGGGGGCATCAAAGAGGGGGGGTGTGTGTATGTGTGCGTGCGTGCGTGCGTGCGTGCGTGCGTGCGATTAATCAATCTTACTGTCGTATAAGAAAATAACTGCAGATGCTGGTACAAATCGATTTATTCACAAAATGCTGGAGTAACTCAGCAGGTCAGGCAGCATCTCGGGAGAGAAGGAATGGGTGACGTTTCGGGTCGAGACCCTTCTTCAGACTGATGTCAGGGGGGACAGGACAAAGGAAGGATATAGGTGGAGACAGGAAGATAGAGGGAGATCTGGGAAGGAGGAGGGGAAGGGAGGGACAGATGAGCTATCTGAAGTTGGAGAAGTCGACGTTCATACCACCGGGCTGCAAACTGCCCAGGCGAAATATGAGGTGCTGTTCCTCCAATTTCCGGCGGGCCTCACTATGGCACTGGAGGAGGCCCATGACAGAAAGGTCAGACTGGGAATGGGAGGGGGAGTTAAAGTGCTCGGCCACCGGGAGATCAGTTTTGTTAATGCGGTACAGTTTTCAGGCTCCAATACCTTCTTTCAGATAGCAGGAGTGAAATGAGAAAGTGGCCAAGGTGGTGTGAGTCCTTGACAATGCTGGTTGCCTTTTTGAGCCAGTGCTTCTTATAGATCCCTTCGATGGTGGGGAGGTCAGTGCCCGTGATGGACCGGGTAGTGTTCACCACCTTTTATAATCTCCTTCATTCCTGGGCATTTGAGTTGCCTTGACCCAACCTCAATATGCCCTCTACTGTACACCTGTGGAAGTTCAAGGGATTATACTGAATCTCTTCACTCTTCTAAGTAACTAGAGACGTTGATGGCCTTCGTTTATGATTGCATCAATGTGCTGGGTCCAGGACAGATCTTCAGAGATGTGCACACCAGGGCCGTTTTTACAGCATTATGGGCCCCCGGGAAAAGCAGTGTACTGGGGCCCCTACTGTTACTTTCCCCCACCCCCCTTTCTCTACCAGCCCCCCCCCCCCCTGTCGTGCCGGCGAAAAGCACTTACCGAAAAGCACTTAGCGATGGACTTAGGGTGCTACATTGTTGTGAAAAGCACTTACAGATCGCTGTGAGAAGCACTTAGTGACCAAAAATGTTGCGAAAAAAGCACTTATTGAACCTACATTTTTAAAGTATTATTTATTTATTGCAAGTCACTTAACATACACAGATCAGCATGGGGCCCCTATGCTCGTGGGGCCCCGGACAAGTGCCCATCAGGCCCATGCGTTAAGACGGCCCTGGTGCACACCCAGGAACTTGAAGTTGTTAAGTCTCTCCACCACTGATCCATCAATGGAAGCAAGGTTGTGGATCCTCGGCCTTCCTCTTCTGAAGTCAACAATCAGCTCCCTGGTTTTACCGATATTGAGAGTAAGATTGTTGTTCTGGCACCTTTCCTTCAGACAATCGATCCCCCTCCTAAACTCTGACTCATCGTTATCCATCATTCGCCCAAAACAGTGGCGCTGTTGGGGAAGTCGAGGATCCAGTTGCAGAGACCAGGTTCCCTGAGCTTGCTAACAGGTTTGGAGGGGATGATGTCGTTGAACGCTGAACTGCGGTCTATGAACAACGGCCTCATGCATGCATTTTTATTGTGCAAGCGGGACCAGTGCAGAGCGGAGAGCCAGCGAGATTGCATTCCTCATTGATCTATTGTGGTGATACGCAAATTGGAATGTTTGTCCAGGTTCTTGCCGAGTTACGTAAGAAAATAACTGCAGATGCTGGTACAAATCGAAGGTATTTATTCACAAAATGCTGGAGTAACTCAGCAGGTCAGGCAGCATCTCAGGAGAGAAGGAATGGGCGACATTTCAGGTCGAGACCCTTCTTCAGACTTGGAACTTTTGCTCTGTTCAGATGATTTATGAGGCAGTTCCTGCTTTCTCCCCATATCTATTGACTCCCTTAGCCCTTAATCGAGACCCTTCTTCAGACTGATGTCAGGGGAGCGGGACAAAGGAAGGATATAGGTGGAGACAGGAAGACAGTGGGAGATCTGGGATGGGGGAGAAAGAGAGGGACAGAGGAACTATCTAAAGTTGGAGAAGTCAATGTTCATACCACTGGGCTGCAATCTGCAGCTGAGTTACGAGTTGATACGTGCCATAAGCAACCTCTCCAATCACTTCATCACCACGGCCATTTGTGCCACCAGTCGGTAGTCATGTTACCTTACTCTTCTTGGGCACCAGTATTATTGTTGCCCTTTTAAAGCAGGTGGGATCCTTAGACATCAGCAATGAGAGGTTGGAGATGTCTACAAAAACTCCAGACAGTCCGTGCAAGTTTACAGAATGCGACCAAGTACACCATGAGATCACTTGATCACTTGTTCAGTGACAGAGCGGTGGGAGTTAATATACATCAGAGGAATAGGCTTAAAGTTGATGTTTAAATGGAGAAAGGTTTGGAGTCTCAGGAATATAGAATCAATCATCAGGGAAGGAGGTCATGCAACACAATAAGCCCTCTTTAAGTGTGGTTCAATAGTCTCACTATCCAGGTACTCTACTACTGTTCTGCAATGTCTCCCTTCTATCACTTTAATCTAGTGATACAAGATGACCCTCTCAATCTTTCCACGCATAGGAACTGGTATTAAAAGTTGAATTGCCAATAATCAAAAGCTCAATTCATAGAGTCATAGAGTTGTACAGCATGAAAACAGGCCCTTCGGCCCAACTTGCCAACATGCCCCATCCACACTAAGCCCACCTGCTAGCGTTTTGGCTCATAACCCTCTAAATCTATCCTATCCATGTACCTGTCTAACATGCCTTTGAAATGTTATAGTACTTGCTTCAACTACTGTACCTCCTCCAACAGCTCGTTCCATATACCCACCGCTCTTTGTGTAAAAATGTCACCCTTCACATTCCTATTAAATCTTCCCCCCCCCCCCCCCCACATTATACTTATGCCCTCTGACTCTTGATTCCGCAACTCTGTGCAAAAGACTCTATGCATTTAACCAATCTATTTCTCTTATGATTTTATACACCTCTGTAAGAACACCCCTCATTCTTCTGCACTCCAAAAAATAAAGCCCTAGCCTGCTCAACCTCTCATTTTGATTTTGTCTATTAGGAGAAACGTTTCCCTTTTCATTTGAGTGTACTCATTTAATTAGTGCTTGTAAGTCATAATAATTCTGCAGTGAAAGAAAATTTCTCTTTTGTCAGTTTCCATTGGTGGCTAGATTGGCTTCAGGCTGGGATTCTACTCGAAAGCTTGATCTATTTTTTTTCTTTTCCACTAATATGCCTTTATAAAGAGCGAGCCCGTTTTTGTAAGTCTCCTTCATAATCTGCCCAAAGTGCTCAACAGCTAATGAAACAATTGTTGGCATAGTATACAGCCTATATCTCCATTAACAATATTATTTGAGGGATAAATATTGACCCAGGACACATTGACAAACTAACCTGATTCTTTCCAGACTAGAAGGATGTTGGCCAAAAGCGGGAAAATGGGGCTGGCTTAGATGGAGCATCTTGGTCGGCATTGATGAGATGGGCTGAAGGGCCTATTTCCTTTCTTCATGAGTCTATGAAGGCGCTATGGTAACCTTAAATAGTAGACGATACATTGGTTTATTGCCATTTAAAAAAATTATTGTATGCGTACCGAGACAAAATGAAAAGTTTTGTTTTATATGCTACCCGATACATGAGTACAATCTATATCCAGCTATGTAACTATAATCAAGCTATATAGGTGTAATGGCTCTTTAACAGCTTAAGCATCGTATAGGACATGATCCATTATAAACACCAACATCGTGCATACTTTTAGTTACAGAAAAAATGGCCAAACTCCACAATGAGGTAGGTTGGAAGATCGGGGCACCATCCTAACTTATGGGAGGAGTGTTCAGCTTACTGATAATAGCAGAGATGAAACTATTAATACAAGATATAGGAGCAGAATTAGGTCATTCACCCCTTCGAATCTACTCTACTATTCAATCATGGCTGATCTAATTTTCCCTCTCAAACCCACTCTCCTGCCTTCTCCCCATAACCCTTGACGTCCTTACTAATCACAAACGTATCAATCTCCACTTTAAAATAAACATGATGTCTTGGCCTCCACAGCCATCTGTGACAATGAATTCCACAGATTCATCTCCCTCTGGCTAAAGAAATTCCTCTTTATCTCCATTCTAAAGGTACGTCCTTTTATTCTGAGGCTGTGCCCTCTGGATATAGACTCTCCCATTACTGGAACCATCCTTTCCACGTCCATTCTACACAGGCTATACTTTATCCTGGTATACCTGAACAACAAGGAAGCTCAACGCCAGCTAACCGTCACCCTCAATGGGTCACCCCTACCCTACAACCCATTTCCTACATACCTTGGGGTGAAACTAGATCGGCAGCTGACCTACAAGCAACACCTTGAAGCTCTCCATGCTAAAGTCTCGGCACGGAAAAACCTCCTGCGTTGATTAGCCGGATCGTCATGGGGCGCCAGGACATCTACTCTTCGAACCAGTGCTCCTGCACTCGTGTAGAGCGCCGCTGAGTACGCCGCCCCAGCATGGTGCCGCAGCGCTCATACTAGCAAACTAGACGCCACCCTCAATGACACTATGCGGATCATCACTGGCTGCCTACGCCCTACTCCGACGGATCTCCTGCCGGTGCTCGCAGGTATCGCACCCGCCAAGCTTCGCAGAGAGTTCTTCACTCATAGGCTGGTGTGCAAGGCCCCATCAGACTCCAAACATCCTTTGCACCACCTCGCTCAGGATTCACAGCAACTGGGACCTCAACGCCTGTCATCTCGTCGCCCTTTCTCCCATCATGCAGCGGCCCTCTGTGGCTCCGGTTTCAACATACTAGGAGCATGGAGAACCAGCTGGGAACAGACATCGCAACCTCCTCAATTCACTGTCGCACCGAACACCACAGCCCCACCCGGCTCGGACATGCCCCGCAAAGAGTGGGTCGCCCTGAACCGGCTCCGCACAGGGGTCGGCCGGTTCAATGCCAACATGCATCGTTGGGGGTTGCGTCCATCAGCAGCCTGCGTGTGTGGAGCGGACCAGCAAACAGCGCAGCACGGCATTTTCGACTGCATTGTCCTCCGTTCCCCTGGTGGAGGGGTAGACCTCAAGTCAAGTCAAGTCAAGTTTATTTGTCACATACACATACACGATGTGCAGTGAAATGAAAGTGGCAATGCCTGCGGATTGTGCACAAAAAAGAATTACAGTTACAGCATATAAATAAAGTTAATAAAGTTAATACAGAGAAGACAAAATTTAGTCCCTGGAGTTATAAAAGTTAACAGTCCTAATGGCCTGTGGGAAGAAACTCCGTCTCATCCTCTCCGTTTTCACAGCGTTTTCACGGCCCTCGACAACGGCACATTGCACTGGCTATAACGCCTGGAGGGCGTTACATAATTTCTGCTGCCTCAAACGTAAGAAGAAGAAGATTATCCTGGTAAGCTTCAATGGGATGCCCTCTCATTCTTCTAAACTCCAACGAGTGCAAGCCTGAATTTTTAGCAGTGTGCTTTCAAGCTTTTGTATCTTCTGCAGGAGAGGGGAGAAGAGGGAATTATCAAGGTGAAACGGGTCCTTGATTATGTTGGCTGCTTTCCTGAGGCAGTGTGAAGTGTAGATGGAGTTGATGGTAGGGAGGCTGGGGAGTTGGGGCTTTGATGTAATTTACCTGCGCTTGGATATTACAGCACTCCCTCAGCAGCGTCTGGGGGACTTTGCTTTATGGAGTGAGATTTGAAACATGGGGATAGGATTAAAAAAGGAAGAGAATATCAACCCAAATAATGAAACAATGTTCATAACCCTTGACCACAACACATTTGTTTATTCCTTGAACTACAATGAATTGGCAGTCCAGCCTCAGTGGAATGCAAACCAAACACTGTTCCTGGGGATATATCTATATGAGGAAAGAATGGGTCGACTGGGCTCGTATTCACTGGAATTTAGAAGGATGAGAGCGGATCTTATAGAAACATACACAATTCTTAAAGGATTGGACAGGCTAGATGCAGGAAAAATGTTTCCGATGTTGGGGGAGTCCAGAACCAGGGGTCACAGTTTAAGAATAAGGGGTAGGCCATTTAGGACAGAGATGAGGAAAAGCTTTTTCAACCAGGGAGTTGTGAATCTGTGGAATTCTCTGCCACAGAAGCCAGTGGAGGCCAATTCACTGGATGTTTTCAAGAGAGAGTTAGATTTAGCTGTTGTGGCTAACGGAATCAAGGGATGTGGGAAAAAGCAGGAATGGAGTACTGATTTTGGATGATTAGCCATGATCACATTGAATGGCGGTGCTGGCTCAAAGGGCCAAATGGCCTACTCCTGCACCTATTTTCTATGTTTAATACCTTGAGACAGGCAAGTTGCCTGGTTGGATAATCCTTGTACTCGAGCTGCAAAGCTTCTCTTTCCAGTTCATTCCATGTTTAATCCCAAGAGTTTGCACAATCTTGCTGCTCATTCACTGTTTCTGATCACTGAGGCTGTGACTTACAAATTGAGCACAGGGAGACGTAAACCTTTAAAAGGTTTCACGTATGCAATTATTGTATCACATGATTGACAAGATGGCAGTCGAGAATTGATTTTAAAAAACTGTTCCCAGTGTGCAATTTTGCCAATCAAGGAGAGCAACCTAGAAATGAGTGATGATTAAATTATTGGGGTTATGCACTAAATATGCCAATGTGCATCGGTGTAGATATGATCAGGAAATGTTAAAAAGTATTTTTAGAACAAAGAACTGATCTGAACTTGGAAACATTCAGCCACTGGGTGCAGCGGTAGAGTTGCTGCCTTACAGCACCAGAGACCCAGGTTCGATCCTGACTACGGGTGCTGCCTGTACGGAGTTTGTACGTTCTCACCGTGAACTGCGTGGGTTTTCTCCAGGAAGTTTCGCTTTCCTCCCACACTCCAAAGACGTACAAGTTTATAGATTAATTGGCTTGGTATCAATGTAAATTATCCCTAGTGTGTAGGATAGTGTCAGTGTGCGGGGATCACTGGGCAGCATGGACAGTGGGCTGAAGGGCCTGATTCTGCACTGAAACTAAAACATTCACATTTTTAGGCATGGCTATTCATAAGTTCAAGGAGCAGAATTAGGCCATTCGGCCCATCAAGTCTACTCCTCTTATCAATCATGGCTGATCTATATTTTCCTCTCAACCCCATTCTCCTGCCTTTGCCCCATAGCCTCTAACACCGTTATTAATCAAGAATCTGTACATCACCGCCTTAAAAATATCCATTGACTTGCCGTCTGTGGCCATGAATTCCACGTTTACTAAACATTACATTTCCTCCTGTGGTGATTATTAAGCTAAGGGGAGCTCCAGGTCAGAGCTCACACCATGCATCCCTTGGCTTTTATCTGTCCACAATACCCCAGAGTTAGGCCCCAGGAAATAACCAGTGAGAAACATTGACCAACAGTTTGTCCACAAAACCTGCACAGAGAGTCTAAGAGATAGCTACCCAAATCTAGTTTTACTGTAGTTTAGTTCAAGGTTCAAGGTTCGTTTATTGTCACATGTACCAATTAAGGTACAGTGAAATTCAGATTGCCATACAGGCATACCAATAAAGAGCAACAAGACACCCAAATAATTTTTTTTAACATGAATATCCACCACAGCGACTCCCACATTCCTCACTGTGATGGAAGGCAAAAAAAGTTCAAGCTTCTTCCCTTCTTTGTTCTCCCACAGTCGGGGCACTCGAACCAACCGGCGGCCGAGCCCTCCGCATCGGGGCGATCAAGCTCCCGCATTGGGGGCATCGCAGCTCCCTGCACCAGGTGATTGGACTCCCGAGTCAGGGCTGGTCAAACCTCCTGCGGCTTGGAGCTTCCCGACATCAGTCTCCACCCGAGACTGTGAGCTCCTCGATGTTGGAATCCGCAGGCCGCGGTTGGAGCGTCGATCCCAGGCAAGGGATCGCAGGCTCCGATGGTAAGTCCATGGCCCCGCGGTGGGGCTCAAAGTCAGTCTCGAGCAAAGCCGCCAGCTCCATGATGTTAGGCCTCAGGGCGGCATGGTGGGGGCAGCGGTAGAGTTGCTGCCTTACAGCGAATGCAGTGCCGGAGACTCAGGTTCGATCCTGACTACGGGCGCCGTCTTTACGGAGTTTGTACGTTCTCCCCGTGACCTGCGTGGGAATTCTCCGAGATCTTCGGTTTCCTCCCACACTCCAAAGACGTACAGGTATGTAGGTTAATTGGCTAGGCAAAATGTAAAAATTGTCCCTAGTGTGTGTAGGATAGTGTTAGTGTGTGCGGGGATCGCTGGGCGGTGCGGACCCGGTGGGCCAAAGGGCCTGTTTCCACGCTGTATCTCTAAATCTAAAATCTAAATCTAAATCTGTATCTCTAAATCCATAACAACCGGAGATAAGATCCAGAAAGAAATCGCATCTCCGGCAAGGTAAGAGATTGAGAAAAACTTTCCCCCGACCCCCACATAAAACAAACCGGAGAACACTAAAACATACTCTTTAACACGTACTTAAAATAACAAAACAGAAGAAAGGACAGACAGACTGTTGGCGAGGCAACCATTGCCAGCGCCACCCGGTGGTAGTTTACTTTAGTTCATTGTCACGTGTACCGAGGTACCCCTTATTCTTAAACTGTGGCCCCTGGTTCTGGACTCCCCCAACATTGGGAATATGTTTCCTGCCTCTAACATGTCCAACCCCTTAATAATCTTATACATTTCGATAAGATCCCCTCTCATCCTTCTAAAGTCCAGTGTATACAAGCCTAGTCGCTCCAGTCTTTCAACATATGACAGTCCCGCCATTCCGGGAATTAACCTAGTGAACCTACGCTGCACGCCCTCAATAGCAACTCCCACTGAACTCTGCTGAGTTCCTCCAACGCTCTTTTTGTTTTAAGGCTGCAATAAAACAGTTAATTCTTACTGTTCACTTGTACCTTTTGACAGCCAGGTTTCATGTGGAAGGTTGGAAATAGGCATTTTGTTTTCAGTGAAATATTTAATGGGAATTAAAAGCTATCAGACCAAGACTTTGGCTAATAAACATTCAGCTATGAGCTTTCTTTGTTGTAGCTGCATAAAGAGCATGACAGTCCTCTTAGTGATAAACACATTCAAGGACAAATCTCTGAAAACTCGCCCACAGAAGAGCCTTGGGTCCCTGTAACAGTTTCTATAAGAATATTCTGATTGACAATTTTGTAAAAACAAAGCATTGATAAGGTGGAAGGAGGCTTCTTTGACGAAGCCATTAAGTGAATAATGAGATAAAGTAATCCTTTCATAACGTGCAGAAATGAAAACTTATAAAGAATGGTTGCTAACCAGATTATTCAGAATTTAACAGGACTTTGTTCTTCAGTTCAAAACACAAATCCCCCTGTATCTTGTGAGATTCTTGTGCAATATGCAATTATTATAAATTGTTATCAATTCATGCTTAATCCCAATGAAATTTGATAAATATTTTTGAATCATATTACTTTAAGGAAATTCAAATCATGAAGTCTTACAGAATAGACGTTGTCATTTGGGTTATTATACCAGTGCCAGCTCTTTGAATAGAATAAGAAGTCATTCCTTCTCAAACGGGAGACATTTTTATCCAGACAGAAAAGAAAACAGAAGAGAGGAAATATAGTTTATATTTTGCAATTTTAAGTAAAGGGTAAGATGGGTGGAAGAACTCACTGATGACTAAAACCAGTTATGGATATCAGATACAATTGCTTCAGATACCTACTACATTTCAAGGAACTCCGGTAGGAGATAATATTAGGTTTGACCTTGTGGCATGGATTTGTCAACAGGGCAAACACTCGCAGGGAATAGTACCTTGAGAGCTGAAAGAAACAGATAGTGCTGTCATTGCTCAAGAACAGGAGTCCCACCTTTCCACTTAATCATGACTGGCATGTGGTTTATTGCCATCATTAACACCTTATGTCTTTAGCTGTTGACTTTGGTTACACTAAGGACTTTGTGTTGTTTTTGCAGTAGTATTGTAGTTATTAATTTACAAATTTTTGATTATTATGTGTTACCAATGTGAATTGAGTTTACATGCCTGTTATGTTGCTGCAGGAATTTCATTGTTCTGCCGTCAATTGGACTCTTTTGGCTCTTGACACCCACAATAACAGAAACTTACAAGAATCAGTTTTAATATTTTCAATTGAATCCCTGTCTCCCGACTATTCCCATTGTTCTTTCCCATCTCCAGCTGGGAGAGCTCACTGTGGAAAGAGGTTTAGGTATTGGTTTGGGTTTCTTATTGTCAGGTAGAGCAAAGTACAGTGAACAACTTAGTCTTGCATGCCACCCAAAGACATCAGATATCTATATATTACCATATCTTATGTGTTTACGCGTACCTGATATACAGCCAAAACAGTACATGACAGTGCAACAATTTTAGGCCCACCTTACTCACCATTGGCCTGCGGTTAGAAACATAGAAACATAGAAAATAGGTGCAGGAGGAGATCATTCGGCCCCTCGAGCCAGCACCGCCATCCATTGTGATCATGGCTGATCATCCACAATCAATAAACCGTGCCTGCCTTCTCCCCATATCCCTTGATTCCACAAGCCCCCAGAGCTCTATCTAACTCTCTCTTAAATCCTCTCTTAAATCCTCTCTTAAATCTCTTAAATCCATCCAGTGATTTGGCCTCCACTGCCCTCAGTGGCAGAGAATTCCACAAATTCACAACTCTGTGGGTGAAAAAGTTCCTTCACACCTCAGTTTTAAATGGCCTCCCCTTTATTCTAAGACTGTGGCCCCCGGTTCTGGACTCGCCCAACATTGGGAACATTTTTCCTGCATCTAGCTTGTCCAGTCCTTTTATAATTTTATGTTTCTATAAGATTCCCTCTCATCCTTCTAAACTCCAGTGAATACAAGCCTAGTCTTTTCAATCTTTCCTCATATGACAGTCCCGCCATCCCAGGTATCAATCTCGTGAACC